>NC_083289.1:5625904-6271178 GCF_963506605.1 Zootoca vivipara | reverse complement strand
ATTTGGAAACCTAAAGGGATTGGTAGGGTCTTTTTCATCTTGAGTAGTGTTGATCTAAAAGAAAAGGTTATGTGATGTCAAATAACTCTTGCTAGCCAAGTAGCAGCTTTTCAAAGATATAACCTATGCTCACTGTAAGAATCCACACTGCAAAAGACTGATTCACAGATATAATAATATACATTACACAATCTCACCAGCTTAACATCCAGTGACTCAGATGAATTATATGAACAGTGCCCACTGATAGGCATTCAGAGGAAGGAAAACTCTGTGGTGCTTCATCTGCAAAAGCAGTTCAACACATGCAATTTGTGGCTTAATGTTGCAGTCATTAAGAGGCATGGTATGAAGTGACACAGGACCAGTGAAATATTATTTGCCAAGAGCCAAAGAACTGCTTTAATCACCACCCAAGGACAACAAGTAAATGGTAACAATGTAACAAGTTCAACAGATGTACTCCAATTCCTAGGGGTTAGCAAATTTAAACAAAGAGGAAGCAAATGCACAGGAGAAATCCCTTGAATTTTAAGGGAAAATGTAATTGGAATCAAAGAACATTTGCAGTTATAGGAAAGCTTCAGGGCCTCAATACCATCACCCAATAGTACAGATGGAGTGGCATAAGATTTATATTGGACAGAATATGGAGATAAAATATCACACCCAGAATCTGAGTGTCAGAGGGATGGAGGTAAACCAACACTTTAAGAAAGGGTGGAAATAAATAACATTTGCCTTTTATTGCTCTCAAACCCATAAGGTTTGTTTTTCATGTCATCAAGTCTGAGTGCTATAATATTAATATTCCATTATATAATCTCTCTGAGACAAAGTGACTAGGTCTAAGCCAGGCATCCCCAAACTTTGGCCCTCCAGATGTTTTTGACTACAATTCCCATCATCCCTGACCACTGGTCCTGTTAGCAAGGGATCATGGGAGTTGTAGGCCAAAACATCTGGAGGGCCGCAGTTTGGGGGTGCCTGGTCTAAGCCCACCAGCGGGTTCCAGAGCTGAGCAGGTATTCAGACCCAAATGCAAAGTCCAAAACTTCTCCACTATACCAGGCAGGGCTTCTTAGTACAGAATCTAATTTCACCAACTGATTTTCCTTGAGATTTTCAGAAACCCAGTCACCCATTTATTAGTGGAATTTGGAGGAGAATCTCGGTACCACACACAAGAGGGAAGAACTTCATGCTGCTCTGAGGCCATGGAAGACTGAATGTGCTTGGGGGAGGATGGCAAGCTGCGGGAGGAGGAATGAACTGGGTAATCTGGAAGAGGTATGGCTGGCTGGCACCCTGACCAAGAACATTTGTAAATGCAACATTTTGTTGCTGGTTTCATTTGTAGCGAAAATTTAAAAGTTGCCTCCGCATCTTTTATTCCACTAGTGTAAATAGGGTAAGAACAGTATGTTTACCAGCACTGGACTACGTAATGGAATTTATGCAGCTGAAAACACTTTATTTATTTGATTTTAAAGATAAACTGAAAACACTTTATTTAGCAAGAATGGCTAAGTTAGCTAGAGCTTGCAAGAAACAGAAATTCTAAAAATTAAATTACCGAGTACTTACTCTTATTCGTTTCACCATAAAACTGATATTTCGGATTCCTGAGAAATCTGTTGACTGGTAAATTGTGTCAATTGCTTTAACATGGCTGGATATCTAAAACAGAAGAAGGTTAAAGTTCTGTTCATGTAGTTCTCTGAGACACAAAGTGTCAAGGGAGCTTCCTTAAACCATTGATTCATTTAGTTCATTTACTTGTTTATTTAAAGAAGTATTTACTGTATTTTTCACTCCATAAGACGCACCTGACCAAAAGAGGCATCTAATTTTTAGAGGAGGAGAGGGGGAAAGCCCTGTTTTTTGGGGGGATCAGCTCAAAGTTGTGCAGCTTCTTTTGCAAATGGGAAAAGCCCTGTTTTGGGGGGATCACCTCACAGTTGTGCAGCTTTTTGCAAAGGGGGAAAGCTCCAAATTTTTTGAGCATCAGCTCAAAGTTATCCAGCTTCTTTTGGAAATGGGAAAAGCCCCATTTTTGAGGATCAGCTCAAAGTTGCTGAGCTTACCTTGCAAAGGGGAAAAAATCCTGCTTTTATGGGGTTCAACTCACAGTTCTGCATATTCTTAAGGAGAGGAAAGGGAGCCATTTCTACAGTTTCCAGACAGATAATCTAATCAGCCAGTCACATGTCGCTGCAGCCTCCCTCTGCAGAACATTCAACAATGGAGGCCTGGGCAAGGGGGCGGGGTCTGGAAGGGAGCTAGCGTCCCTTATCTCCTACCCCGATCTCTTGCAATCAGCTGCTGAGTGGGTTCCTTTCAACTCCCTCTTCCCCTCTTGTTAGCCTTTAGCTCTTTCTTTAAAAATAAAATAAAATCTGCTTTTCGCCCTTAGCAATCCGGCTCCAGGGACCATGTATTTGCTCCGTAAGACGCACAGACATTTCCTCTTACTTTTTAGGAGGAAAAAAGTACGTCTTATGGACCGAAACATAGGGTATGTACCACCCTCATAAATACATCAGGGCCATGTACAGCAATATAAAAGCAGTTTTAAAAACATTAAAAGCAGTATAAAATAACAGGCTGTTGCAATAGGGTTCTAATCCTACCTGGAGATGAACCTGGAACCTTTTGTATAATAATAAGCATGGGACACGGGTGGCGCTGTGGGTTAAACCACAGAGCCTAGGGCTTGCCGATCAGAAGGTCGGCGGTTCAAATCTCTGCGACGGCGTGAGCTCCCGTTGCTCGGTCCCAGCTCCTGCCAACCTAGCAGTTCGAAAGCACGTCAAAGTGCAAGTAGATAAATAGGTACCGCTACAGCGGGGAGGTAAACGGCGTTTCCGTGTGCTGCTCTGGTTCGTCAGAAGCGGCTTTGTCATGCTGGCCACATGACCTGGAAGCTGTACGCCGACTCCCTCGGCCAATAACGTGAGATGAGCGCCACAACCCGAGTCGGTCACGACTGGACCTAATGGTCAGGGGTCCATTTAAGCATGTGCTCTACCACATCCCAGGGAAATTTCAGGGACCACCCCCTGCATGGGCATTTATCGTATGTTCTAGAGATACAGTACATAAATACCCATAATGCACACCCACAAGTAAATATAGATTCTGTTGCTGACAATGTGCTTTTTATATGGTGTGCAAAAAGTTGTATACACGACAATTTCCCAGAAAAGAACAATGTAGGCAGTTGTACATTAAGATAACTTTTTGCATAAAGGACATCCTCCTTTCACCTTCTTTAAAAGAAAACTATCACTTGAAGCAATAGCTAAACACTTACCTGCGCAATCACAGCTTCTCTTGTTCCATAATATCTAAAGAATAGATGGTCTGTCTGAATATAGAGTTGACAAGTGTTTTTTTCAGCTTGTGCAGCTCTTTTTCTTCTTAAAAGCTCTGGGCCATGATTGGTAGATTCTTCTGAAGTTTGCTGCAGCATATAAAGCCAAGGAGCTTAGCAATATAGATAAATAACACTTCCATACAGCCTTCCAGTTCAAAGAACACAGAGACCAACAGAACAATCTTAACCATGACTACTCGGGAGTAAATTCTATTGAATTCAGTGGGGCTTACTCCTGGGTAAGTAGGATTAGGATTACAGCCTCAGTTACACACAATGAAAAATGTTATGCACTATAACACAATAGTAACAATCTGCATTAAAAACAGGGGGGCGGGAAAGGATGAGAGAAAAGGCCTGTTAAGAACCTTCAAATCAAGCAGGGCTCCAACATGTAGAAGGCAACTGTGGGCAAGTGGTGACTAACAATTTGTATTGGCTGGTAAATTTAGATGCAGTAATATGCAAAGATGTGTTCAACACTGAAGCTTCTATCCTCCATCATACAGGAGTTGGCTGTCCTCTTTAGTTAGATAGTGGTTTGACACATCTCTGCACTGTCCACAATTACAGTTGCTTGAATCCAGCCACATTCTCCTATTACCGTATGTACTGGTACAGTGACTTGGCTCTTAAAAATGTTTGCCTCAATTAATCTGGCACATACAAAGGACTAAGAGAAAATAAAATAGCTCATGAGCCAGCTGAATGCATGAATGAAGTTTCAATGAATAAAGACACATTTCTGCAGCCTGAGGAAATTTTCAGCCAAGTTTTTAGGCCTGCTACTGACAAGTATTTAAAATGTTCTTAAAACCTGCAATTAATAAATCAACTTAGCTTAATGGTATCCATGTTCTTGACTGTAAAGCTTCAGGAAATTTAATGTAAACTGCATTATCAGGTAATATGATTCAGATCCAAGTAACAGTTTAACTAGTTTTGTGCCATCAAGGGTTCTTTGAGCTTGTATTTTTCATACAGTCCTCCTATGACATATATCAATTCCTTTTTGAAACTGAAGGGGGAGAGTGTGCAATAATGACATAGTTATCACAAGGCATGATCAAGTCTTTGGTCATGCCTACAGTAAATAGCTCTTTGGCTTCTGGCTAAAGAGTGTAAGTTCCTTTACAAAGCTATGAGCATCCTAATATGGAGTAGTGGGGGTGAGTAGTAAATGATTATATTTATATACCTGGTTCATGGGCTCTTCTACACCAGTCATTTGGTACTTTCTCATTCTTTCAAATACGGAATGATCTGCACAGCCACCTTGTGGTCCATATTTATGTGGATATCCTAGAACACAAACCAAGTGACTAGTTAGATCTTAATTATGAAACTAGTGACAGATCTGCCTAATACTTGTAAGTTACTATCAAATCTTTTTAGTGAAAACAATCTGCATGCTTCCCGCATAAGCCGTTTTGAACTTAAGATATCCATTTCCCTCCATGTTTAAAACAAACACATCCTCTTTTAAGATTACAGTGATTTCAAAGTAACTAAGAAGAAAAAAAGAGTTAACTAATGTCAATGAACAATTTAATAAGGACTATATCAGTTTTGACGATGCAGCGTTTAAGAGCTTGCATACCGGAGATGCACAGAAGAATCAGGTAGTAGGTATTTACAAAGAGGAGCCAACAAAGAGATGTTCATGCTTGGATACCACATGCTCACAACAAGGCTGCAATTATTTACAAATTGTTTTCTAATGTTAAATAGTGCCTCCAGCTACAACTTAGTTATTACTGATATGAGTAATAATTAGGCCCAAATGCCACTGCTACCAGCAGGTTGCACAAGTAATACTAACATGGCTTACTATGAGTGTGTGGATACTGTGCTCCTCCTCTGGACCTCCTGTGAGGTTAAGCCATGGTTTCGCTTTAAAATGTTATTCGTTTTTTGGCTTGTGGGTTTGTCTCACTATGGACTAAACCATGAGCTGTAAACCCTAAAGCAGACTTTGGTTACAAGCTCATGGTTCGTCTAGAGCAGGGGTCAGCAACCTTTTTCAGCCGTAGGCCGGTCCACCATCCCTCAGACCATGTGGTGGACTGGACTGTATTTTGAAAAAAATAATGAACAAATTCCTATGCCCTACAAATAACCCAGAGATGCGTTTTAAATAAAAGCACACAGTCTACTCATGTAAAAACACCAGGCAGGCCCCACAAATAACCCAAAGATGCATTTTAAATAAAAGGACACATTTTACTCATGTAAAAACACACTGATTCCCAGACTGTCTGCGGGCCAGGTTGAGAAGGCGATTGGGCTGCATCCGGCCCCCGGGCCTTAGGTTGCCTACCCCTGGTCTAGAGGAAGATAATAAAGGAATTTAAACAAACCAAAGAATATGTATCAGGCGATACAGGTGGCCTCACAAAAATCTCATCTGTCAAAGGCCAAGGTAAAGGGGGGGGGTGTTCAGCAAACAATGAAAACTGCTTGACACTAGGAGAAGTCACCCATTATGCCCTCCCTAGGCTCCTTCATGGATCACTGCCTTGCCGTGGTGAAGGGGCTTGAATAACTCAGGGAAGCTATGAGCTATGCCGTGCAGGGCCACCCAAGATGAACAGGTCATACTGGAGAGTTTTGACTAAACGTGATCCACCTGGAGAAGGAACTGGCAAGCCACTCCAGTATCCCTGCCAAGAAAACTCCATGGACAAAGACAACAGGCATATAAAAGTTATGACACTGGAAGATGCGCCCCTCAGGTCGGAAGGTGTCCAATATGCTACTGAGGAAGAGCAGAGGACAAGTACAAGTAGATTCAGAGCTGATGAAGTGGCTGGGCCAAAGCTAAAAGGTCACTCAGTTGCGGATATGCCTGGAAGCGAAAGGAAAGTCCAATGCTGTAAAGAAAAATATTGCATAGGAACCTGGAATGTAAGAATCATGAACCTTCGGTAAGCTGGATGTGATCAAAAATGAGATGGCAAGAATAAATATTGACATCCTGGGCATCTTTGAACTAAAATGGACAGGAATGGGCGGATTCAGTTCAGATGACCATCATATCTACTACTGTAGGCACGAATCCCATAAAAGTAATGGAGTGGCCCTCATAGTCAACAAAAGAGTGGCGAAAGCTGTACTGGGATGCAATCTAATAAATGATAGAATGATCTTGATACGAATCCAAGGCAGACCTTTTAACATCACAGTACTCCAAGTTTATTTATTTGGGGTTTATTTTTTTTCATCCCAATTAAGTAAATGATACTATAATGCAAAATATACATGTCATCTATGACTTCTAGGGCAGGATGCTACTTGCATCACCATTACTACTCTATACAATGATGCAAGAAACAGTTTGGTCACACTTGCACAGAGTTCAGCAGGACACACTTCACCTTATTCAATGCATTCCTGCCCCTAACCTTGGATTTTGAAGCTCAGGGGAAATTGAATTTTTATGCAAATTGCCCATATTTCAGTGGGAGCTTTTCTGTCTTGAAACATGGTTGTAGATCTAAGCCATGATTTAATGTCATGAGACCAAATCTAGTCTCAACAAGCACAATCTTCCGGGTGGCTATTTTCCCAACTGCAATCCTCTACAATAAGGTGAAATAGTTAAAGTAGTAAAAATAGAATTTGAAAGCTCCAGTATTCACACCTTCTCTCATGAAAAATATCATTTCACAAGAATGCTGTTCACTGTATTATATTATGACTATCATTTCATTTTCCTAGTATGTATTAAGAAACACTATGACATAACAAACAAAACAAGCATTCCTATATAAAGCAAATCCAAGGCACTTGGTGGGGGAAGGATTCAGTCAAGCTATTTTTAGAAAATATTTAACAAACTACTACTTAATGCTAAAATTAGATATATACCAGGCTTTTGCATTTGCAATTTGACCAATTAATCAATATTTTCTTCATAATGTCACAGCTTCGAATGGGTGCTGATCTAGATCTACTGCTAGATAGTTTCTTTTCTCTTTAAACTTTCTTCAGCTGGATAGCTCAGTTACAGCATTGTGCTGATAGTGCCAAGGTTGCAGGTTCGATTCCCATAAGGGACAGCTGTATATTCCTGCATTGCAGGGGGTTGGAGTAGATGATCCGCAGGGTCCCTTCCAACTCTACAATTCTGATTCTATTATCAGCTTTAAATTCTGATCTGAACATATGAAAGAAAAGGGGGGTATAATCAAATGTGCCAACAAGCCCCATAGCAGTCGTATTTCCTACTACCCACCATTTATTTAGTACTAATAGTATATTTAAAAACCATGATTAAACTGCAAATCTTGCTCTACGAGCAATTTTTCAAGGGATTTCTGCATTTCATAACATAGCTTTAGAGCAGAGGTTTTCAGCCTTTTTGAGTCCACGACTCCCTTGACCAACTATCTTTTTTCCGCAGCACCCCTGTGGTGCTCAGGAGCCCAGTTATATCACCCCTTGCCTGCAGAGCTGACAGCCTCTTAGCCTTTTTTGAATACCCTCCCTCAGCCTCCTTTCCTCTCCGCTCTCCTCGGGAGTCCTCTGGGCAGCCGCTGCTGCACCCCCAAAGAGGTGCTTCCTCCTGCTACCCCACAGGGGCTTGGGCGGAGGATGCCCCCAGCTTTAGTGATCCAACTAAGATTGGCCAAAAGTGAACATAAGCACAGTACCTTATCTTGGGTGGCAGCAGGGCTGCTGCAACTAACAGCTATGCAAGCCTTTGGGAGGCACAGATGTGAGAGGGCATTAGAGGAGGGAGAGAAGGAAAATTGTCCATGACACCCCTGACCATCATTCAATGTACCCCAGGGTGCCACGCAACATTGGTTGAAAACCACTGGCTTACGGCAAAGAACAAGTACTAGTTAATGAAGACAATTCGTTTCGAAACAGAATAGAAATGATTTTTAAAAAAGAAAAAACCCTTATCAATTACATATTTAACATCACTCACATAAAAGGTATGAATCAAGATCAAGAGAGTCCTAAAATAGTTCACCATATTTTGAAATTAGAATAGAAAGGTTGCCTTTTACTGGCCACCAATTTCACTGCAACATGGACAAAGGGCTTTGTAGAAAGTGGACAAGAAGATCCTCACTTGCAAAATAGGCTTTTGTTTAAACTCTGAATAAGACTTCATTGTGATGCTAAACATATGTTGCATTGTTGTGCCTGAAAAGCTAAAAGGATATTCCTGCCAAAAACTGAAAGATCCGGCAACCAACAGGCTCATCCATTAGAAATACAGATTCTGTCTATCTCAAGCATTCTTCTCAGCTGATGCCAGTCTTGTTACCTTCCCATAGAGTGTAGAGTGTCTCAAAGCACAGGAGACAAGACTTCTCACAGTCAAACACTCACTAAATTCACTTTATTCTCTGTCAGCTGAATTTGATTTTGATCTGATAAACCTGACACAAAATGATGGACACATACAAGGTGGTCTGTTTGTATAAAAAACTAGTTTTTCAAAATGAATGTCATAAACAGGAACATCAAGCTGTTCCCATACATTTGGGTTTGCAGTAGTATCTCTACCTCTCCTTTGTAGCCTTGCCAATGCCATACTTTGCTTCCAATTCCAATAGCAGAGTAGGTATAGTTGGGTTAGATGTAAAGGTGGGGGAGGTTCTGCAGCTGAGAAAAATTCACTCTCTTTGCCTATACTGTACTGATTCGAGATCTCAAGGCAAAGTGGCTGCTCTTGGCTCTCTCTCCCCTCAAAGGCTCCGGCTTCTCCTCCCCTTTCCCTCTCTCTCTAAAAAGATTCCAAGGGACTGCTGTCCCAAGAGTAGCTGTTGAGTGCTCACTTCCCTGTCCAAAGTCTCCCACATCTCATGTTAATACAAGACTCACTGCTGCTGTGATCGGGAAGGGAGAAAGCAAGGAAGGGTGGTGGCGATGATAACAGGGTAAGAGGGGTCATGGGGGAGTCTGTCCAAGTGTCAGAAGCTCACGGGGGAAAGGCAACAGAGCTCCCTTCAGCAAATTGGAGAGTGTCCAGCTTCATAAACTCGCATTTTGCGTTGGACCCATCTTCCCCTAACTGACCCTATCATGCCTCAGATCCCCAGCAGGGGGCTGAGAGTGACAAACGCCCAATACCTATGCCAGGTTTCCTCAACCTCAGCCCTCCAGATGTTTTTGGCCTACAACTCCCACGATCCCTAGCTAGCAGGACCAGTGGTCAGGGATGATGGGAACTGTAGTCTCAAAACATCTGAAGGGCCGAAGTTGAGGAAGCCTGGCCTATGCCAAGGCTTAACTACACCTGAATTCAATAAAGTTGTGGCCATTTTAATCCCACAGCAAGCACGCTGAGAAGAAAATCTCCCAGAGAGAGAGAAATAAAACTCCTCATGGACGCCTTTCCTTTTCCTTCCACGCAGCTGAAGTAAACCAGCCAGGATAGTGCCCTCTTTCCTCCCGGTTCAAACTTACAGAACTGGCCACCTCAGCAGCTGCAAAGAGTCCGCCCAGCCCTTTCAGGAGGCGAGGGTGGGGGGAGAGAGACGAGACTTTTGCTGCTGCTCTGCTCAGCGAATCAGGTGTTTTGCGGGGCAGAGTGGCAGCAAAAGACCCAGGTCTTTTGCTGCCATGCTGCCCAGCAGACAGGCAGCTGAAGATGCTAGGCACAAAGGTGGCTCCTGGACCATAGCTGCCAAGTTATCCCTTTTTTTAAGGGAAATTCCCTTATGCTGAATAGGCTTCCTCATGAGAAAAGGGAAAACTTGGCAGCTATGTCCTGGACATCTCCAACCAGTCTCAAAAGGTCCGTTGCCAGTTGCAAAATTAGAACAGTGCAATGATAATTTGGGGAGTTCATTGTATCATGTATCTGAGCTCATGAGTGAAGACTAACAGCATTAACTAAGCTGCTGTGATGGCAAGGGCTGTTCATGAACATTCTAAAGCTCAAAGCTGATGGAATGTTGGTCATGCACTTTCCAGGAGAGATGAAAATGCCTGAGATTAGAACCTAATACAGACTTTAAGGGCAGTAGCCTTGCAAAGAAGACTGTGAACTGGGAAGGAATTTGAGGTAAGGAGGTGAAGGGGTAGGGATCCCAGAAGAAGAGGTAACTGAAGACAAACAGGAACCTCAAGGAAGCTTTTTAAAAAAGCAGAGGCAACAGAGAAGTTGATGAAGGTGGAAAATAGGAGTTGATTTGAACTATGTTTGGCTATATCTTCTTAATTATCCTTATCAACTTGGGCTACTGATTTTCCATATGATCTCAAGAAATGTACTAGCCATTCCTTTCATTTGAACCCAGAAGTTATTGACACATTGCCTGAACAGATAGTTTTTAACCAATTTGTCCTCCCTAATGAAGAGACTAGGCTGGTCCTTTTTTAAGACAACAAAGGGGTCATGGAAAGGGACAGAGAGCAGAACACAACAAAGGAAAGCTTTATTGCTGGCAGAAGTCCTTCCAGGATTCCCTAATGCAGGGGTAGTCAACCTAAAGCCCATGGGCCAGATGCGGCCCAATCGCCTTCTCAATCCGGCCCGCGGACGGTCCGGGAATCAGCGTGTTTTTACATGAGTAGAATGTGTCCTTTTATTTAAAATGCACCTGTGGGTTATTTGTGGGGCATAGGAATTCATTCATTTTTATTTTATTTTTCAAAATATAGTCCGGCCCACCACATGGTCTGAGGGATGGTGGACCGGCCCATGGCTGAAAAAGGTTGCTGACCCTTGCCCTAATGCAGGCATCCCCAAACTGCGGCCCTCCAGATGTTTTAGCCTACAACTCCTATGATCCCTAGCTAACAGGACCAGTGGTTGGGGAAGGTGGGAGTTGTAGTCCAAAACATCCGGAGGGCCGAAGTTTGGGGATGCCTTCCCTAATGCTATCCTTGATACATGGGCAATCACTAGAACTGCTAAGCCACACATTTAAGTTCAGAGACTGACAGCCAATGCAACATATCCAATAAATTAAAATACTAAGGAAAATTAACTCCTCACATTGCTTCTACTAGGACAAACCTACAAAGTATGTGCAGCTTTTGCCCACCCTTATCTTGTAGGATACTAATAGTTATTGCTTAAGAAACACATCTGATATAACATTCCAAGGCAACATACCTATGGCAATTCATAGCTATGATGTCACTCTTCAGTTACATGCATTCCCTAATACTTTGGTATCCTAGACCAAGGATACATGTGTAATATCACTTCCCATGTGGTGGTGGTGTTTATACCCCACCATAAGTTAGCCCTTGTGCATCTGCCATCCCCACAATCACAATCAAAGAGATTTATGGTTTTTATCATATATTTACACAGTAGCACAACAGTGAATGCCTACATGAGTATGAGAACAGCTTTCACTCCGTTTACTTTAATAAAAAAATCAAGTGTCACATCATTTTAGGATATTTGTGCTGTACTGATTATTTTCACTGTACATGATAAACAGAAATACTTACTAATATCGTCTTCGTGATACATGACTGAATGAAAAGGCAGGGCTCTGTCCTTAATATATCTTTCTGCTGGTTCAATATAGAAGGTCCCAGTGTGAGTCTTAATGAATCCTTCAAATCTTCCATCAACAACAGATCCATGGCTAAAGCTTCCCTGCTCACCTTTGGGGGAGAAATAAAAGATTAAAGAAAAAAGTGCACTGGCAGTTTTCATACTCAGGCATCAACCACCAATAATTAAGCTTCTTAAGCTATGCTTGCAAACAGCTGATACATTCCCCTGCCAGCCGCCTTCTCCTTTAACCACCATTAATGTGCTCTGCTCAAAGCAGGAAAGTTGCAGGGCTATCCCAGTTGCTTCAAAATTGTGTTAAATACCATGTCTCAATTATCCATAAAAAGACTCCTAAACATTATCTTTGTGAACATTATTTGTTAATAAATAAATAGTGAGTTTTAGCAAACAAGATGTCCTGCAATATTTCTGACACTACCAAGCCACTTGCTGATTTGCTGACTTTTTGTGCTATGCAGGAATGGCAAAGGATTCCTTTCTAATAATTTCCAAAAGGTTAAGTCATGTTAGTCTGTTATAGCTAAACAACAAATCATGGGACACCTTAAGCACTGACAAATTTACTATGATACAAGCTTTCATGAACTACACTCCACTTCTTCAGATGCCTTCAAGTGTTACAGGAAACTAAACACATAGCTGGTAGTGGTGGTAGAATTGTAAACAGTGAAATCAGAAAGAAATTAAATGCAGACACAGATAGTGATAGCTACATTGATAATGGCCAATAAACTTTTGGGGGGGGGAGCAAACATCCTAGCATTGGTAGGTTAATTAATACATGTAGTGTGATCCTAATTTTTTATATATTAAAAAACACCTTTGCCCTGATTCCATCTATATATGATAACAATTGATCACTTAATCCTCCCTGGGTCTATATATGATAACAACTGATCACTTAATCCTCCCTGGGTGCATCTCCATGAAGATCATTTCCCCTTCGACAACTAGGGTTGAAAAATACATGCAAAGTATCTGCATGTGTGTGTGTGTGTGTGTGCAGCATGTGCTATATGCATTTATTTGTGTGGCTTTATTCGATTCAAAGGCATAACAGGGATCCATGCTTGGATTTTAACACAAGTAACAAAGGTACTTCATATAAGTTCATACAAATAAATTCATTAATCCAGGTTTGAGGAACATTTGGCCCTCCTTTTGTTGCTGAACTACAACTCCCATCAACCCCAGCAAGCATGGCCAATTGCCAGGGATAATGGCAGCTGTAGTTCAGAAACCTTTGGCCATCTAAATATTGCTGAAGTGACTTTAAATTGAAAGATGACTTACACCTCTGACTTCTTTTCTCCATTGATGCAAAGGTCTCATGCAGAAGTTGGGAATATTTTTGAGCCCAAGGCCCACCATTCTTCAGAGCCAATTTTCTGAAGGTCACCCTCCAGTAGTGAGTGCAGTCAAAACAGTGAGAGGGTGCTACATGCAGGCAGGGTGCACATATAGTGCACCTTCAGTTAAAGGCAGTAGGCCAGATGTGAGGCTTGCCTGAGGTAAGTAGCTGTAGCTTATGCGATTTGACAAAACCAATGGAAAGAAAGTACTTCAGCTTAAATACACATTACTTGCAACTTTTAGAGGCAGTTTTTTAGGTAGACTTTCCAAAAATATTTCAATTATTGAGAACTGATCTATTGTTCACTATTAGACTTAAAATAGATTTATCACTAACTTAAGACAACAACAACTATTTAAATACAAAATGATTGAACTTACCATGAATGTGCCCAGTATATATGTGGGAGGTATCGTAATCAAGTACTTTATCTGATATCTCTAGCTTGAAGTCATCACTAAAGAGAGACATATCTCTCTTCATTCGAAGGTTGAATTGTCTGTAAAGGGAAGACAACAGAACTTAAATGTAAACAAAGGAACATACAAAGCTGACTTCTACAGAGTCAGACGATTGGGTCCATCCAGCTCAATATTGACTACACTGGGCAGCAGGGGTTCTCCAAAGTTGCAGGTGGCATTCTCTTCTAGCCCTACCTGAAGATGCCAGGTGTTGAATCTGGGACTTTCTGCATACAAGCAAGTACTCTACCACTAAGCTACAGGCGATATAGCTCTTCAATTACAAAAATACCTCAAGAACATGAGCTGTTAAAAGTGTGAGTGAGAATGAGCATCCTGAATCTTGTTAAATACTTTCTTTCTTTGATATTCATAGGCCATCAATGTAGCCCACGGGTGTCAAACACAAGGCCCGGGGGCCAAATCTGGCCCGCCAGACCTCATCATGTGGCCCGCCGAGCGCCCCAGCCAGCGGGACCCAGCAGCGGGACCTTGCTGCTGAAGCGCCGCGCCGACAAAGCGCTGACAAACAGCTGGGGCCTGGGGGGGGGGTAGAAAGGCGGCCAGAGCAGCGCTGCGTGGAGCACCCCGAGCCACAGCAGGAGGAGGAGGCAGCTTGCCGGGTCAGCGCCCAGCAGCGCCGCACGGAGAGTCCCGAGCCTCTGCGACGCAGCAGTGCTCTGTAGCACTTTGAATCCTCCTCCTCCTGCCACGGCTCGGCGCCTGGAAACGGCTGCTGCTGCTGCTGAAGCACAGACAAAGCACCCAGCAGCGCCGCGTGGAGGAGGAGGAGGATTCAAAGTGCTACAGAGCACTGCTGCGTACCAGAGGCTCGGGACTCTCCATACGGCGCTGCCGGGCACCAACCCGGCAAGCCGCCTCCTCCTCCTCTTGCCTCACCTCCTCCTCCTCCTGCCGTGGCTCAGCCTCATGAATGTGAGCTCAGCAGCGGCTCAGCCTCACGAACGTGCAACTCTGAGGCTTTACGCACGTCTCCTAAAACGGACACCCGCTGCCTCATGCTGCACGGGAAATGCTTTTTGCCCCTGGGTCCCTTCGCGCTCTTTTCTGGCGCTGAATCAAGGCGGCGACCCCCCCTTCCCTTTCTTTCTTCCTCTCTCTCGTTCTTATTCTTTCTTTCCCTCTCCTTCCTTCCTTCTTTATCTCTGTCTTCTCTCCCTCTTTCTTTTTCTTTCCTTCTTTATTCCCTTCCTTCTTTCCTACTCTTCTTTCTCTCCCCTCTTTCCTTCCTTCATCTCTCCCTCCCACTCCCTCTTTTCTTCCTTTCTTCCTACCTCCCCTCCCCTCCCTCTCCCTCTCCCTCTCCTCAGAAACATAGGATGCTGCTTTATACTTCTGGCCCTTAAACCCTGGAACCAGGAGAACAGCTCCAGTGAGTCAACCTTAGCCAGTCCCTTTGGTGAAGGGTGGTGGCTCACTGGCAGAACATCTGTCCTGCATGCAGAAGGACCCCAGCATCTCCAGGTACCAGTAGCTCTGCAAAGCTCCTGCATGAAACCCTAGCGAGCCTCCACCACCCAGTGCAGTTACCAAAAATCATTTTTCAATAAATTGTAAAATAATTGTACATTTGAATATCTACTTGCCATTATTCTGACTATGTTAGTTATTACTTACATTATTACAAAAAACAGTAATAATTGAATGCAGTGACAATAATTTATGATAATAAAGAGTGGACACGTAGTCCTACAGATACAACCGGCCCTTTGAGGGTGACCAAACTGCTGATGCGGCCCCCGATGAATTTGAGTTTGACACCCCTGATGTAGCCCAATTATCCCAAAATGCCATCTGATACTGCAGCCATTTCCAGTTTCCTTTATTATAATCTTTAGGTTTCCTATTTCAACCACTTATAGGAAAACATCTGCCCCCTGCCTAGAAGTACATATTAGGAATACTGCTCTGATTAAAGCTGCAAGAGACAGTGCCACTTGGCAAAATCTTATAAGCAGGGGACAAAATACTGGGGGTGGGGAGTCAGGTCTAAGCAAGGCAAGTTGCAGTGAGTTTTCTCTCACTCCAAAACCCAGAAATCTTGGAGAAACCCATACATTTTTATTAGTTAGTTAAAGCAGGGCAATTTCTCTTTGCTCTTTCATTTCTGGCAAGAAGCCAAGTATAGGATAATGCTCTTTTGCAGTAATCCGTTCTATTAACCAGCTGGGCCTACATCTACTTCTGCTTGTTAGTAATTCTAACTAAAAGAAACTAAGCTAACAGACAAGCAGGCCCAGACCATAACACGGAGAGGAAATTCATAGTTGGAACCACGCAAGAGAGTAAAGGCTTTCCCAGAATGAATTTTGCTTTTCAATTAATATTGATGTCAGGTTGTCCAGTCCACCTGTCACAGAAAGACTGCCTTGTAGATCAAGTTTGTTCTGTAGGTCAGATGTCCGCTATCCCTGGTTTACTACTATGAGAATAAAATACTGTTTTCTAAACACTATAAATACAAAACTCACTGGTTTTTTAAGAGATAGATGGAAACACCCTGCTTCTACCCAGACAACTATCTACTAAAATTACATTCACTTGAATTTTATAAGATAAACATCTGAAAGTTAGTTTTTGTAAATGCAAGTAGAACAGAACTAGTGGTGTGCATAGCAAGAGTAAAGGAAAAGAGAACAAACATGTTATTTTTTCAGCTGTCTATTTTTAATGTAGCTGCATTGGCTTATAAATGTATGCAGCAAGAAGCAATTTCTCCTTCATTCTTTCAGCACCTCAGCCTTGAACATTAACAGATGAAAAACCAGCTATGTATATACAAAGATGGAGATTTCATTGTGCCTCAGACTGTAAACCAGATTAGTCAAAGTCTGTCCAGTTCCTGAAAACATAAGTCTTGAAGCAAACAGGTTGCAGAAGAAAGTTGCAAAGTACTAAGTGCCTTTACATGTTGAATGAAAAACTTGAAGGAATTCAACAGCCAAGAACCACAACTTTAAGTACAATGCAATGTTAATACTAAGATAATTCATTCCTTTATATTTGATGAAATTTAAGGGATATAAAGTAATAAGCCTAATGTAATACTTACCTTCCATGAGCATGGAAATCTAAGCGTAAAAATTGGTCTTCATGTGATACTGCTCTTTTGGCACGCTGGTGTTTTTGGTGTAATGAATCCACATCATATGACAGGCCTTCATAATGTCTTATGTGTTTATTTAGAGGATTTCCGTACTGACCTGTGAACAAAACAGTGGATTGATAAATCAGTCAGTCCAGGCACATTTCAGAAATAAGGGAAAGGCTCTTTCCCCAAACTATTTTCACTTTCATTCTCCTTTAATTTTCTAAACCTCTTGTTTAGAAAAGTAAATTGAGATTTGTTAATACAAACTCAATTGTAGTGATATTCTTGCATGTACCAGTTGTAATTCCAAAGCATGTTGAAATACATGTAAGATGTTGCTTATAACTTATATTTTTTATTCCAAACACTATTACTTCAGATTAGGAAATATCAAATATTTTCAATAGATGGTCAGGATAACTTGTCCTTTTCAAAACTATAAAAATACACACTAGGAAGTACCCACCAAGCAAATAACCAAAAGAAAGAGAAAAAGAAACAGGGACACTAACTTCTCTTTCTGAAGAAAGCCTTTAGACTGAAACACATTGGGCTACCTCTTTACCCTGGCCTGAGACGGTAATATTTTAAATGTTTTTAATTCTGAATTTTGAATTGCTGTAACCTTCCCTGGATCTGCTGGTGAAGAACTAGTAAATTTATTATTACACTGATAAATATTAGCATTTTGAGCTGTGCTCTGTTTTTGGCAGAACAAAGCCAACAGACTTTCTTTGGAGAGTGAGCAGGTTTTAGAAGTGGATGCAGAAGACAAAGGTACAGATACTCACCCATACTTGAAGCTAATAGCAGAATCACGGACAAATCTCTTTCCATCAGCCTAACCTCTTAGGGGTTAGACACTTCCACTTTAAAGAAATTATATTTCTAGTGGGGAGGGGCAACAGCTCAGTGACGCAGAAGACATGCTTGGCATGTAGAAATTACTAAATTAAATTCCTTGTCTTGGGGCTGAGCAATATATCACCCAAAACCGGTCTGAAGTCCATAATGTGATATTGGTTTCATAAATTTTGTCCTGGCAATATATCGTGAATCATGGTTTGTGCTATTGAGAAATCACAATGTGGGGAAAACCATGAAGCCAGCCAATGCCTCTACACAGCTCCGTCCTTATTTCAGACATTGTGATATATTAGTATATTGCTATGATTAGCTAGTGATATATCACACTTTTGAAAACCAGGTATCACCAGCCTTACCCGGCATATCCATTAAAAAAAAAAATCAGTATCAAGTGATGGGAAAGATGTTTGCTTCAGAGTCTGGAAGGCCACTACCACTTAACAATAGTAGATACTGGTACAGATAAATTATAATCTGGCCTGCTATAAAACAGCTTTCCAAGATTATTTTTTCCTAAAAATATTGAGAACTAGATTATGCTTGTACTTCTCAGTTTGAATAGACTGCTAAAAGAGTTAACCCACTGTAATTAAAAAGACTAAGGGTTAGATGACAGAAGAAAATGGAGCCAATATAGTCAGAGAAAAGAACTGAGGATATTTTTCATGGGAGAATTGAGCTTAAGGAGAACACCAATTGTAAAATGAGTAGGCATCATATGGAATTGAAACAAAGTTCAAATTCAAGTGTGCATTTTCCATCTGACAAGTTTTGAACCAAACACAGGGAGTTTTATAAAAGAAACAAAACTTGTCCAAGTATATGTGCAGCCATATAACAAAGGGTTGTAGATCAGTAGTTGAGCATCTGTTTTGCATACACAGGGTTTCAGGTTCAATCCTCAGCACCTCCAGGTCCCCAGCTTGAAATCCTAGAAGTACTGAGCAAGATGGACCAAAGGCAGCTTCCTATGTTCATATATTGGTGGTCAAGGTGCTAGAACACTATTTTTCTCCTGCCCAAATGAAGCCAACCCCATTGGACATTTGCCTTCCCAAAACTGTCATCCAAAAGCAGCCATTCTGTTATGCAGCATCCAAGGGAGAGATGATAAGTACAGTGGTACCTTGCAAGTCGAATGCCCTGCAAGATGAATGCGTCTTGCGATCTGATGGTGACTCGCAAGACGAATTCGTTTTGCGAAAAATTCATCTTGTGAATCGCGGTTTCCCATAGGAATGCATTGAAATTTAATTAATGCGTTCCTATGGGGAAAAAAAGAAATTTTGATGCATTCCTATGGGAAACCGCGATTTGCAAGACAAATTATTTGCAAAATGAATTGACTCGCGGAACGAATTAAATTCGTCTTGCGAGGCACCACTGTACAGCTAATTTACCAGTTTATCTGAGAGACAAGCAATGTTTGGCACCTCTTCTCCCTGAACTGCTTCCAATCCAACTGATTGTAGTAAGAACTTCATGACTAAGAACAGATGCCCAAGTTTGCATTTTCCCCGCCTGTCTCCCAAGCCCTTTTCTTTTTGTGTTGTGTCTTTTAATTTGCAAACCTGACTTACCGATTTTTGGAAACTGCTCTGGGAGCCTTTTTGGTTAACAGTCTCTGCTTTGGTGGCAGTTGTATGCTTCACTGCCCAGCCTCAGCAACCACTTGCTCCCTAAATGGTCTCACAGCACATGGCCCCAAACATGTGCAAATACTAAAAGGAACCCAAGTTCCATTACTTCCAGTCAACTGGGGGGACAATGCTAGAACATAGGTCTGACACAAATGAGCAAGAGGGCCAAAGCAAAATACTTACAAGGCGATATTTAGCAAATATAGTTTTTTTTTAAGGAGGCAATTCAATGGTTAAGCCAGCACCAGTTTTTTGGGTGAACAGCATTTCAGACAGCAATCTTACCAGCAATGGCTTTATCATGATACACCATTTTGCTTTGTGGAATTGCAACTCTCCCCCATCCCCCAACCCAAACAGCAACAGCAACAGCATAGTCATCCAAGACCTGGTTTGATAGTGAGCTACAAGCACACACTGATATGGAACTGATCTAAATAGTAATAAGTGGACATGGCTAATGAGCTTTTAAAAAAAGGTTTCCTGATCTCTTCCTCACTTTCTTCCAATCTAGAAAAATGATCACTTTTGGATCTCTTGGCTCTGCAAAATCACTCTAGCATTTTTCAAGTTAAGTTAACCAAACCAAACCAAACCATTTGTTGAACTAGTCATGCAACACCTATGGGTGAGGTGGGGGAAATAATATTCCAACTGATATGAAAAGAAGGTTTATGGGGCACCTAATAAAATATCACTGACCAGCATTAAAAATAAAGAACTAATCCTATGGTTGTTCTTTTCTCTTCTCAACTTTTTTCTCCGAAAATTGTGGTTTTTGTTTCTACATTAAATTTGGGCTTTACATGCTATTTTTGTTATGCCCAAATTATGTAACCATCACTTTTTTTCTACCAAAATGTTGTCAGATTTGAGTTTCTGTTTTATTTTTAACTCCCCCTCCCCTTCTTGTTTACCAGCTCAAGCTGCAGGCAACTCTATCTAAATCTGGATATTTTTGTAATAGTTTCAATAAAATTAAAGAAAGCATTTTACCCTACCTTTCTGTAATGTGCCAAAGAAAATAATTTATTATTATTATTATTATTATTATTATTATTATTATTATTAGCCTCCCCAGGCACTCTGGGCGACTTCCAACAGGATATTAAAAACTCAATAAAGCATCAAACATTAAAAACTTCCCTTAAACAGGGATGCCTTCAGATGTCTTCTAAAAGTCACATCGTTTTTTAACTGTTTGACATCTGACAAGGGGGCATTCCACAGGGTGCACGCCACTATGGAGAAGTTCTCCACCTGGTTCTCTGTACTATGACTCCATTTCTCGCAGTGAGGAAACTGTCAGAAGGCCCTTGGAGCTGGACCTCAGTGTCTGGGCTGAACAAAGTGGGTCGAGACGCTCCTTCAGCTATACAGGGCCAAGGCCGTAGGGCTTTAAAACAGTGTTAGAAACTCAGGTATATAAGCTACGCACCAAATGGTTCCTTAAATCAAGGTTAGAGTCACCAAAACAGAATGTCTTGTTGACATTTTCGGGCAAGGCAGCTCTAAAGTCTTATTTTTCAAATGATGAACTGACTGTGATTGATTTAAACATCTGGCTAGTTTTGATAACAACCTTGAGCTAGGTTAAAAACGTTGAGAATTTAACAATATCCTATCAAGATATCCTCATATATATTGGCCTATTCCTACCTCTTTTTCTTAATGGGGACAGACCATTCATAACGTAATAATACTCTTCACAACTGTGAGCAGGGCAGAGGGGTAGGGTAAACAAAGACAAGCTACAACAATTAACTATAATGTTGTTCACTGCTCCTGCTCAAGCTGCACAAAAAAGCATTAGGAATCTTTAAATTCATTCTGATTGTACAGATAAAATGTAACTGATTGAATTCTACAGGATGTGGTATTAGCGTGTAAAAACAGTCAAAATCTAATGATCCCCAGAGGGTGGACATGTCAGGGGCATAGAGTGGGGGGCCGGGGGTCGTGGCCCTGGGCACACAATTTTGAGGGGGTGTGAAGCAGGCGCCCCCATGCAGGGTTCTCTGTTGCGTGCTGCGTGTCGTCTGAGGTCTCTGCGCCCCAGAACCTGGCCTGGCCTCACTGTCACATCCCTGACCCCTTTCGCTGAATGGCAACCCAGCCAGCAGTGGCCTGCTCCTTGCTCAGACGGAGGGAGGGAGGCAAAGGACAACCCTTGCGTTGCCCAGCCCAGTGCTCCTCTCAACGAGCATTGGGGGAGATTTTCCCACCAAGGCCAGTGTCGGCTGGCCAGGCTCCCCGCTGCATGGGTGGGCAGTGCAGCAGGACCCCCCCTCGGCTCTGGTGGCAAGGGCTGAGCTGGCATGGCGGGTTCCATTCACACTCTGCATCTGCCTGGTGGCATCCGCTAGGCTGGTGCGGCAGGTTTCGTTCGCCCTCCACACCTAGCCCCTGCCCAGCATGCACGCTCCCACCCCTGGCACCAGCAAACAATGCTATGCCACTGGTCCAGGCACTGCGTTTGAAATTACTCTTATCACCAGTTTTGCTACTCAGGAGCACCACCTAGTGGCCAAGTTGAGATTTCCAGTCTAGTGGTTCGCAACAGATATCATGCGGGTGGGGGGAATCATTGAAGTGTTCCCTTTCAGGTCAAGGGGAACCTTTTCATTGTTGTAGGAAAGTAAGCAAACAGAAAAAAACTTTCTCACACAGTTGAACTGATTGTTTATCTCTTGCAGGGAAAGCACACTGGAAATTATGACAAAAAGGAGGGTTTGTGGGGGTGGGGTTCATTCCTGTGTATCACATTTTGAAATTTGATTTTGTGTGATTGTGTATTTGGTATGGAGGGAGGTGTGTAAGTCGAATAAACATTCATGAGGTGTGTAAGTCGAATAAACATTCTTATCTCTTGAAATAGATAAGAAACACATTCAGGTCTAGTTCTTTGTTCCAGTCTTGCCCATTTGTGACAGTGAGTGAGATTTACTGGATGTGGGTTTTCTGCTTTGTGAACCCAAGTCTGCAGCATTTCTAACCTTTCCTGGAGATGAAACAAAATAAAAAAAATTCCTTCCAGTAGCACCTTAGAGACCAACTAAATTTGTCATTGGTATGAGATTTCACTTCTGGAGATGAGTTAGCAAAGTCTGCTGATTACACAGAGTTGTTTGGAGTGGCTTTTAACTAAAATAGGCTGTGAGGCACTCCAAAAGGATCTCTCCAAACTGGATGAATGAACATTAACATGATAAATCTGATCCAGTGTTAAAAAGTGCAAAGTGATGCACGCTGAAGGGGGGGGGATCCTAACATTACATATGTGCTAGTGAGGTCTGAGTTGGTGGTGACTGACCAATAACTTAGGGTCATAGTGGATAGCGCAATTAAGAAGTTGACCCCAGTTGTGGCAGCAGTAAAAAGGGGAGATACTACTGGTATATTTTAGAAATCATTAGGAAAAGGACTGAAAACAAACTGGAAATATCATAACAGGTTATAAAAAGGTAAAGGAGCCCTGGGCGGTTAAGTCCAGTCAAAGGTGACTATGGAGGTGCGGCAATCATCTCGCTTTCAGGCCGAGGGAGACGGTGTTTGTCCACAGAAAGCCTTCCTGGTCATGTGGTCAGCATGACTAAACAGCTTCTGGCACAACAGAACACCATGACGGAAACCAGAGCGCACGGAAATGCCGTTTACCTTCCTACCGCAGAAGTACCTATTTATCTACATGCACTGGCATGCATTCGAACTGCTAGGTTGGCAGGAGATGGGACAGAGCAATGGGAGCTCACCCTGTCACAGAGATTTGAAACGCTGACCTTCTGATCGGCAAGCCCAAAAAGCTCCGTGGTTTAGACCACAGCGCCACCCGCGTCCTGATATCATAATGGCCTTATACAAGTCTGTGGTGCAGCTGCACTTGGAATATTGTGTGCAATTCTCGTCACCCTGTTTCTTAAAGAATATCATAATGCTGGATTTAAAAAACAACGACTGGTGGAGTACCACCCTACTTTTTAAAATATTTGCATGGCTATTCCTGTACCATTTACAGGGAAGTGCTTTCCTTTTCAGAAATAAAAACATTATAACTTTTAAAATCACGTTATGTGGGCATGATTGTACAGAATGAGACAAGGTCCCTCACTGGCAGCTCTACCTATCACAGAAGCTGTGACTTTGAAAACAAAGAAAAAGGTTCTCCCTATTGAGAAGCAGTGTGGTGTATGACTGTATGGCTAGACACTCTAAATCCCTATGAAGTTCACTGGGTGTTACACGCCTAATTTTAAGCCCCACTATGCTCTCTGTATGGCCTGCTTTGCTATGGCTGGTTACAACCCTCCCAATACCACAAATTGCAAAATATACCAAATAAATTCTCTATGGAAAAATAAACAAAGTGCCACAACATTATTATTTTTTTGGGGGGGGGGAGTAGCCATTCGGTTTTTGCACTCATAACCCAGGTTCCAGGGAGCCATGTGGCAAATACCTTTTCTATCCCAGTTTCTAAGACTCCTAATTAGATGGCTATGGGAATCCCACAACAAGGACAAGAGTGCACTCTTCCACTCATGATCCCCAGCAACCAGTATTCAGAGGAATAAATGAGCAGCATAATATAATAATTACATTTTATTAAAATTCAAAACTACAAAAATTTCACATATACAAAGCATTCCAACTTCCCCTCCCGGTTTCCATGGTGTTTTTAATTTCTTCCCCTTGCTGTACCTTATCTTTTCTCTCTTATATCATAACCATCATACAGTGGTACCTCGGTTTATTAAGACAATTGGTTCCGGAAGTCTGTTCATAAACTGAAGCGTTCATAAACTGAAGCAAACTTTCCCATTCCAGATGGTTCCGCGGCGTTCGTAAACCGAAAATTCATAAACCGAGGTGTTCATAAACCGAGGTTCCATTGTACAACAATCTCTAATTCCTTCTGTTGCTCATAGTTCAAACCCTGCTCACGAATGCATACTATAATAGTTCTTTAAATGTTTTGAAAAAGACTTCCATTCTTCCACAAAAATATGACTTTTCATTAAGTAGCTCCAAAATAGCTTATTCTTTATATACCAGGTTCCACAAAAATTGTTAAATAGGGACTTTCAGAAACAAGTTAAAAAGTTTCATACAAACTGGCAATATTTCCTTATTTTTGGTTGCATATTTTTGCAAGTATTTTATAGACAGCCCTGTAAGTCCAACAAGCAAGTAAATACAAAATCTGTTTTAATACAGAAACAATTAAGGTAAGAAAACTTTCATAAACTTCATAACTTTGGACAACAATAAGTTTCCTATAAAAATAAAGAATACTGTGAAGCTGGAATTTTCCATATCAGAATGGTGCCTGGCAACTCCACCATACAAGCAAACACTTGCCTGTCCTTTTAACACAGGCATGGGCAACCTTTTCTTCCTGTGGGCCAGAGGATTCCCACGGACTATCATCCGTGGGCCGGACATGGGCCGCACAGGCACAGAAGCCATTTCCAGTGGCTCTGCAGACATTTTGGAAATGGGTAGCCAGCACCAGAAATCACTTCTGTGCAGCCGCGGACATGCACAGAAGCGATTTCTGGCACTGTGGACATTTTGAAAATGGGCAGCGCAGCACCAGAAATCGCTTCTGTGCATGTCCGCGGCTGCACAGAAGCGATTTCTGGTGCTGGCCGCCCATTTCCAAAATGTCTGCAGCACCAGAAATGGCTTCTGCAGCTGCGCAGAAGCCATTTCTGATGGCGCTGCTCAGCGAGTCCCCACGCCGCGCTGTGCCAGTTTACCACAGCGCACAGGGGACTTGCCAAGCGGGCGGCTCGGTTCACGCGTGGCCCGTATAAACGGCCTCCATGAGCCATATCTGGCCCATGGGTCGGAGGTTGCCGATGCCTGTTTTAACATGAACAGCCGAAGAAAACCAGACTAACCAAAATGAACAGGAACATTTAAATGCCTTGTAAATACTAGCCTCAAGTACGTAAGTACTCCTAGATTCATGTAATCTGCAAGAGCATCTACTGTACACATTTCACTTTCATCAACATACCATGTTAATAAACACTAGAACTTACCATGTTTCTCCGAAAATAAGACACCGTCTATTTATTTTTCCTCAAAAAAACACACGGTGGCTTATTTTCAGGGGATGTCTTATTTTTATTACGTGTCAAGCCTGGCCTCTTCCTTGGCGCCCTCCAGAACTGCGCCTATCACTATGTCTTATTTTCGGGGTATGGCTTATATTGCGCAAATGCTTAGAAATCCTGCTACGGCTTATTTTATGGGTATGTCTTATTTTCAGAGAAACAGGGTAGGACCAGGAGCACACCTTACCTCACAGCCTGCAACTATCAGCAATTATTCAAAACGTCTGGGGTTGAAAGAATATGCAAACTGTTGGATCATTTTGCTGACTGCTTGGATGAAAGTTAATGGGTTTCCATTCTCAGCTCAAACTGAGAAAATGCTCCAAAGAATGACCTTATCTTGAAAGTTTTAGTTTCCAGGAATTAAACTACTGTAGCCACAAAGTCAAACAACCTTACTTTCTCTTATAGAAGTAAACACAAAGCTTGACACTACAATCAGTCAATACAGATATATGAAATAGGGGCCGTGTTGAGATTATCATCTATTGTTTCAGTGACTGGAAATAAGGGGCAGGAAGCCTCAAACTTGTGCTGCCTCTCCTTTTCACCTTATTTAGTACTAATTTATGTGCAAGAGGAAGAGAATTAATGCTTCTGCTTTCACTTTGGAACAGTTACAGTTCCCTGTAACATCTAAACTTGGGAGAGCTCAGTTTGTTCAAATTAAAGTTAGTTAAACCAACTTCTGAAACCAGTTTGATAATACTGTAATGCTTTTTGTATAGCCCTTTCACATCACTTTGAATACTTGAAAGCACCATACAAATGCACTTCACATGCACTATCTAGTTGTAATACTTACAACAACCCTATAAAGTAACTGAGCATTATTATCACACATATTGCAGATACAGAAGCTGTGTCTGAAAGAGCAGCTTGCCAAAGGCCACATAGCAAATTTATGGCAGAGCTGAAATCTGAACTGAGGTGTTTTGATCCGGTGTTTGTTTAAACTAACTTTGTTTAATCCTCAGCTTCCCAATTCAGATGTAATGTAATATGAAACTGTAGTTAGTTCCAGCATAAAAACAAAAGCTGCCACTCTTTCTCAGGCATAGAGGGGAAAAAGAAAGGGCAATGTCATGGACAGTTTCAGGTCATCTGAGTCAAAGTTTTGGTGAATATCTTAACCAGGCAAACGTGTTCCATGTAAAATGCTGAAAGAGTTGTAAGGATGTCTTGACTTCATGAATTGCTCTCTAGTTCTGAGCTTTGACTAAGTCAGACAAATTCCAAGTCTCATCTACTTAAACAGCATGGGTAATAGTCAAAAATGATGGAAACTGGAGTTCAACAACTGAAGGACTGCAGGTTCCCAATCCTGAATTAGGTTCTGGGTTTTTTACACTATGTGAAGCCACTTTTATACCAATTTTTTAAAGTAAACTGGAGACTGGGAAGGCTAAGAAGATGCCAAAATGCACATGCAGAAATGCAATCATGGACTTTCTCTTAGAAGGAAAGTAGGTTGAAATTTACTATATTATCAGAAAAGGTGAAACTAAACCCAACATGCCATTAAGCCTACCAATCATCTCAACAGCATAGGTTATATGGTCTCACAACTACATTCAGACTTTGAGGAGACAAGTAAAAGTATGCTGGTAGACAAAAGTTTCTTATCAGTATACTTAAGACTGCAAATCCTCCAACACTTAAAAACACTGACTCCAACTGAGAATTTCTGAAGGACTGAAACCTTTAATGCGGTGTTATTATTTAAGTACTGAACAACAGAAGGTTGATAACTGAATAAGTCTGAAGTGTGTTATCAATCATTTGCAACCACTGGTCTGCACATACTCCTATGTGAATATCCCAAGTCAGTGGTTCTGGGCCACACTTTCAAAATAAAAATTTGTTTGCAGCACACCAATTTTTTAATTGAAAAGAAATACATTGGGGGGGGGACAACAACTAGCAGTGCTTGATTTATAATACAGAACACAACTACTTTATAATATGATCACAGGACATCCAGAAAGTATAAATTAATGCAGAGTATGAAACAGGCTTCAGCAAGGTTATCCGTCCATTGGCTGGATCGTTCCCACGGATGGGCACAGTGCGACGCCAGAAATGGCATCTGCACATGTCCACAGCACCGGAAATCGCTTCTGTGGCTGCTCAGATGCCGGAAATTGCGCCTGCACAGAAGCAATTTTTTGAGTCTGCGCAGGGGTCATTTCCGGCACCGCTTAGCAAGTTTAGCGGTTTAGCGCAGCGCGCAGGGGACTTGCCAAGCGGGCAGCTTGGTGACCGGGTGGCTCGTGGGCCAGATAAATGGCCTTCGTGGGCTGGATCCAGCCCATGGGCCGGAGGTTGCCGACCTCTGGTATAAAACAATCATTCCCACACACTTGATGTTCTTGCTCTCATTTTGAAAAGATATGTCCCTATTCTGCAAAAAAATAATTTTATTTTGATACTATACAACACTGAAATGTTTAAATGTTTCTCCAATTGTCTTTGAATCTTCCCACCACACTTGCCATCCTTTCCCACTACACTAGTGTGGCATGCCACACCCTTTGAGATCCACTGTTTAAGTAGAAAAACCCCCTATTTAACTCACAAAAGCTTTTGCATGATCTTAGTGAAATGTAAAAGTCATTTACTTTTAAATAGAGCCTTTCCAAGAGTCAGGATCTTAACTGAAACCATACTACACAGGTTATGTTGAAATGTTAGTTAATCTTGTTAATCCACACCCTACTGCACTTCCTGATAAGAATTGCTCATAACCAAGTTCTATGACATCATCAGGACCACACCTTGTGCCCTTCCAAAGAAGACATGTTTTGCCACTTATGTGGGGGGAAACCGTGGTGCCTCATTTATGACATACCTTTGGTGAATTAGAGCCCACTTTACAGCTCTCGTCAACAAAAGTTTGCACCACAATAAATGTATTTTAAAACTTTTTTTTTGTTTTTTTGCTAGCAGGGCTGCATGTCTTGAATTAGTAGCCAACTGAGGAATTTGTCACCATTCAGACAAAATTATTCTGATTCCAACCTGTATCAAAGAGCAAGTAAAACCAAAACACCCTTCAATCGAAGCAAACTATTAGATAAATGTGTTTATTCTGCCTTCCATAATATCAAAATTTAGAGTAGCTGCCACTTCAGCACAGAGCAAAAAAAAGTCCCCATGTATCTTAAAGACTAATACAGTGGTTCCCAGTTGGTGGTCCGCACAACCCACCCACATATCACAAAAAAAATTAAAAGTACAGTAGTGGGTTCATGACTTGGCCTTTGAAAAGCCACAGTAGTTAGCTAATTGGGAACCACTGGACTGATAGATTAGGCTGCAATCCTAATCTTGTTTAGCTGGTCATATAACCTATTGAATTTAATAGGATTTACTGCTGAGTATTCATTGTTAGGACTGCACTGTAAGTCTATGAAAACTTGCATCACAACAAGAGGCCCCCTTCATCAGGTACAGTTCCACAAAAGATAATGACACAATAAATGTGCTAGGAGCTTTGTGACACTTTAGCGATGTTATGCATAGACACAGCCACAATCCCAAGCCACTTCTTGAGCACTCACAGTAAGTTGCAATGATGTGGATCAAAATTAGAATTGCTTTCTGATTTAACTAAGCAAAATTATTCAACTTACTCAAAATATGAATAGTGAACCACAGACAGAATGCTAGCAAAAGATAAAGTAGAAGAAGCAGATCTGCCATTAATTACAAGTAACGTTTTAGCAAATCTCAACAATATGGCACTTCCTCTTTTTAGAAATACGTCACCCTGCTTTAGAAACTCATTTAATGTATCTTCCCTTCCAAGTATCAGATACAATACACAACTTTCAGAAGGCCTACTCCCTCCTGAAAGTCTTCTAGCTCTTTCGTTATGCCAAACTGGATCAGACTCAGCTCCAGGCCTATGACAGTGGTGAGAAAGAGGGATGGCACAACAGGAAGTCAGAAAACTCCCTGGAAACTACCCCATACTAGGTATGAGTGCAGAGGGAATATTTACATGTACTTTTACCATACCTGCCTTGTTCCCCTTTTTCACACAACCCCCTCTCCATTCATTTGAGGCAGCAGCAGGGAGGAGAGGAAATCTCAGGGGGGGGGGAGTCAGATAATATGGGGGGGTAGAGAAAAGGCAGGAAATACATGAAGGCATGTTTAAACTACAATATTTTTCTAATGTTTTACAGTTATTGGGGGGAGTGTGCTACCCCAAAGCAATTACTGTATGCTCATAAGACTAAGTGGAGGAGAAACAGTCTCCTCCAAGTGTCACTGCAAAAGAGCCTTACTTGTAAACTGCTTTTAGGGAGTGTGTTTTTTCAATCAATTGGTATATAAATTTTATCAAAACAATAAATAAATTAGCCTGCAAGCTCCATCTTGGAGTCTCTAAGCTGACCTCACGGCTGCAAGCTTTGCACTTTTCCCCATTATTTTTATTATTTTGCCTCGTTTCACCTGGGCTTTGTCTAATAAAGAGTTCTAGAGAACTCAAACGACTGCTACACAGTAGTGACATTTTTTGCTGGTTCTAGTAAAAGGATTACCCAACCGTGGGTTTTTATTTGTTGGTTTTCCCCTTAATGGGTCAAACGGTCACCTTTGCATGTGTGCGTGTGTGTATAGTTATACTTTCCATAATTACAGTTTCTTCTTTTATATAGAGACCGGAGTTGTCCTTTTAAATAGAAAAGCAAGAGAGGGGTCGAAATAAATAGTGTGGCGGGGGCAGGTAGGAGTAGGTGTGAAAGAAAGAGACAATGGTGTGTGGAGGAGTCTCCCCACCACCCTCCCTTTTCAAAATGGGCCCAATCCAACAATTAAAACACACCGAAAAAGAAACGAAGCCGCTATCGGGGCAGAGAAAGGAAAGAGCGACGGGGGATCCAGAACCAGAGTGGAGCGGGAGCCATGAGGGAAGCTGCCCCCGGGGGCAGGAAGGAACCTCGACTGATTAACTGGTTGCTTCCCGGGGCGAGGGAAGGAGGGAGGGAAAAGGAAGGAAGAAGTGGGGAAACCACTAGCCCTCCTCCTCCGACGCGGCCTAGCCTAGCCTCGCCTCACCTCCGGCTCCGGCCGCCCAGGAGCAAAGCACGACGAGCACCCTCAGCAGCACCATCTTCTCCGCAAGGCCCCGCCGCCGCCGCCTGCCAGCCAGCCAGGCGGCCGTCTCTGCTCCTCTTCCTCCTACCCACAAAGCATCCGCCCCGGCCGGAGGAGGAGGAGGGGGAGGAGGAGCCGAGCGGCGCCGCTGCTGGGGCTGCTCTCCTTCCCCTTCTCCGCCTCCCGTCGGCCTCGCCTCAGGCGCCCACCGAAAGTGCCTCGGAACAAAATCCCTCGGTCGCCTCAGAATCCAGTCAGCGCCCAGCGCGCGAACCCGCGCACTTCCCCCCCTCCCTCAGTCCTTCTTTCTTCCCCCTCCCTGCCGCCGCCGCCGCCGCCGCCGCCGCTACCCTCTTTCTTCCTCTCCGTGCGCGCGCGCGCCTGGCCGCCTCCGCTCAGCCACTCAGGGGCGACGGAGGTTAGCGGCGCCGAGCACGCAAGCGCTGGGAGATCGCCGGGGAGGCGAAAGGAGGCGTAGCTACGTTAAACCCGCCTACTCGCCCTCCGGCGGTCATTGCTTTGGGCCACGCCTCTTCTAGTCTCGTGTTTTCTTCCTTTCTTTCCCGCCCGGCACAAGCCAAAAGCTCGCCTCCTGTCTATCACGTGGCCCGGGGTTGTTATTGTTAACTTGAAGGCCTTGGCCGGAGCCGGCTGGCGCGTGCGCAGTGAGTCCCTCCCCTGGGGCTGGAGTGAGGGGCGTTGTTTTTTCCTGCCATCATTGTTTCCTTAAAGGGGAAGGTGGCGGCTGGGTCATGGCTGGGGCAACGGCGTGCAGCAAATCTAACCTGCTGTATTTGCAAATCCTTTTGCGGTGCATTTTTGCCCCTTGATATTTGGCCTTTGGGGGAGAAAAACATTCTAGCATCTACACACACACACACACAGAGAGAGAGAGAGAGAGAGAGAGAGAGAATAAAAACTGGAACCAGACTGAAAAACTGCATGGGAGGATCTCGTCTATTCCGTGATCTTTTCTACAGAATCTCACAAAGGTTTTGCAAGTGGATCACCTCTAAGCTTTCAGAGGCATTTCCCCCATTATAACGTGTGTTGCCTGTTTTTGTTTTAAAGAGACATGCAAGTAGTGCAAATAAACGGCGTTTCCGTGTGTTGCTCTGGTTCACCGGAAGCTGTACGCCGGCTTCCTCACCCAGTAAAGCAAGATGAGCGCTGCAACCTCAGAGTCATCTATGACTGGATCTAATGAGGTCCTTTACCTTTAAGCCACTCCGGGTGGTTTGCATAAACAAGCCCAGGAATTCCTGTCTGGCATAGCTCTGCAGCCCAATTAATCCCAATTAATCAAAATCCTGGCATTTCTTAATTGATAGGGTTCAGGGGGACCCCCCCCCCATAATCTATAACATCATTGTATTACATTTTGTATTACATTGGTAACAAGGCATTATAGACTACACAATAACATGTAACATACAGATTCAACCAAGAAAACCTTGGCAGAAGTAAGTGTTTTACAATACCATTACTGTAAATTTAGGGGTTTATATCGGGTTGGCAGCCCATGAGGGTCGTTTAACCGGGCCATGGACCCCGCCCCCAGCCTGCTTGGTCAACTCCCCTGCGCTGCGCTAAACTTTTTACTTCCGCAACACTGGCCAGCTTCCCATTGGCTGCAGGACGTGTCCCAATTTAGTTGAAAAAATATATATACACAAATAAAGCTGTACTCGATGAATGAAAGGATATATGATTTCTGACATGATTGAGAATCGCATAGCCAGGGACGGAGAACTTTAAAGCGTTAAGATCAGAATGTGGAAAATATTATAACAACAAAAAGAAGGCAGGGATGAAGATAACGGAGATATACTTCAGAGGTCCAGACTATGAGAAGCCTGAAAAAATTAATAATTAATAATTTGGATTGTTATTTGGTTTTTTTATTTTAGTTTTTTTTAATTGGATTATTATTACGATTTTATGGATATGTTCATTGGCTGATTTTATTGGAAAATCAATAAAAATTATTATTATTATTATATTGGGGGGGGGGAGTCTTCCCAGTCACGGTCAATAAGTCATCACCAGCCTTTAAATAACATTGTGACACTAGATAGTTTGAATGCTATCAGTTTGGATAGCTCAAATTCAATTAAACAGAAGGCATTGCTATTTTAGCACAAAGCTCAGGACAGTGAGTTTGGAGCCTTAGAGGATGTGATGATAAGAGATAAAATTGCTTTTAGCATCCTTGATTGCAACTTAAAAGAGAAACCTACTGAGCATTCTGGTCTCACACCTTTTAAAGCAATAAACATTTGCAGAGCTCAAGCCCTTACAACTTACAATACTGTACATTCAAAATACGGGTAACAAGCAAAGGCATACAGTGCACCAGGAGGCAAAGACTTGTGTGCGGTCTGCAGTTCCTAAGGACAGCTCCTCAGCTCTGGGCCACTCCTGCAAGATATGTGACAGTGCACATAAACCAAAGCCTTTACCTGTTTCTCGAGTCTCATGCCCCAATTGTTGGGGACCAATATCTACAGAAGGAAGCGTGCTGCTTCATCCAAACAGGAACAAAGTATGAAACCCCAGCTGTAGGTATGTTAACAGCCTCCCAGGCTGCAGAAAGTGCAAATGGTTCCCAGCAATGATTCACTTATTTTAATGTGGGTGGGAGGTCATTTAAGAGACAGGGAGCCACCACAGAGAAGACCCATCCACAAATCAATGGGGAGGTTGATATGGAAAGATGCCCTTCTTCAGATATTTGCGTCTTCAGTCATTGTAGGGCTTTATGTGTCACCTTAATTTGGGCTCAGATGTGGATTGGCAACCGGCGAAGTTCCCTTGATCAGTATGTATGGGTCCAATCCGCTGTGTCCATCAGCACTCTGACCACTGCATTCTGCACTAGATGCAGCTTCCAGACTGTCTTCAGTCCCCATGTTGAGCACAATGTAACAGTTTGACCTTGAGGCCACCCAAGCATGGATCTAGTAAGCTATGTGGGAAAGTTAAAACATTTGGGACTTGTTAGTTTAGAGAAAAGGCACGTCAGAGGTGTCACGATAGACAGATATAATGTTATGCATGGTATAAAGAAAGTGGATTCCCAAACATTAGAGCTTGGGGGAACCAATGAAGCTGAATGCTGGAAGATTCAGGACCAGGGGCATGTCTAGGGCTCAGTCAGGTATGCTTGGAGTGGATAGGAGCCTCCCCCTCCCTTTTACACACTCCCAAGGCCACTCCTCCACTGCTCTGGGCAACCAGGTGAGGTGCACAAGCTCCTCTGAGCATATTGGCAGAGGAATTCGGTTGCTGGCCTGGTCTCCAATACAGCTCATCAAGGGCACAAGGGAGCTCAGGTACACCTCTGTTCAGGGCAAACCTCAGGAAGTATTACTTAACGAAACATATAGTAAACAATGGAATTATTCTTTTTGGGGTGGAAGATTACAACTGCAAGCACTGCACTGCACACATCTGTTGGACTAGGGCAGGCATCCCCAAACTGCGGCCCTCCAGATGTGTTGGTCTACAACTCCCATGATCCCTAGCTAACAGGACCAGTGGTCAGGGAAGATGGGAATTATAGTACAAAACACCTGGAGGACTGAAGTTTTGGGATGCCTGGACTAGGGTCTGGGGGACCTGGGTTCAAATCCCCACTTAGCCATAAAGCCCACTGGGTGAGCTGGAGCCAGTTTCTTTCATTTAGCCTAGCCTAGCCTACCTCATATAGTTGTTGCAAGTACAAAAAGGGGAGCAAGGAAAATCGGGCAACCATCTGACCTCCTTAAAGGGAAGGTGGCATATAAATACAACCCTAAATGTCAATAGAATGTGTGTCTTAGAACACTATTGTATGGAAATATTTGTACCATACGAGTTAGGTTCCTCAGGCACTAACAATAATGTTCAGGTGTCTCCTTTCTAAGAGTCTGAGTGGCAGAGCTAGATATTGGTTGACAGCTGGTAGAAACAGGATGTTTGGCTTGATGGGTCTTTGATCTGTTGCAGCTGCATGGGTTTTATTCAGTTGCTATCAGTGCTGGATGGACAGCAGACCAAACCAATGGTGTATGTGACTTTGGAGTTCACTCAAGGGCTGCGTAACATTTTAAAAGTTTGAAATGCTATGTATGTTTGTTGGAATATTATTGGCACTTGGGGGGGGGGATAACTAACGGGTGTTATTGAAAGCAAGTTACACTGCTTAAAAGGCTTTATTTTGAAGAGAGTGATGTGAGAAGCACTGTATTGTTGACACAGGAGGCCTCCTCTCCACAAGTGTGTCCTTTTTGACTGAACACAGGAAACAGCTGTTTCCAGAGAACACAGATGAAGTTGAAAACAAAAGGCAGTTTCTGACTTTGCTGCCCCATAGCGCCATGAAGCTGTGGTTTGTCTCATCTAGCCCTCTGTGATTAGTATATTCCCTTGATGTATTTTTACTCTTTTACAAAGAGGTGTTGTGGGGTGGGGCAGGAAGCTCTGCCTTTTATTTCACAAGAGGGGCATGCCTGTCATCTCCTGAGGCACTTTTTGCAAATATTATGTATGTAAAATATAAAGTTTCATTCCCAGTGGAGAAATCCACAAAATAAGCTAAGCAGAGGGGGTTGATAACTGACATTAGCATGCATGGTAAAAAGCCAAGCTGACACTTAGAAGGCTTGTGGCTATGATGGCTGTTATGCGGACACCTGCACTTCAGAATTTACCACTCCACCACTGCCTTTTAGATCTTGGTGCAGATTAATCCAAGCAGGAGTCCCTGCCCCAAGGAGTTTACATCAACAGATTTACCATTAGGGGGGACAATGAGAGAGGAGGGGAAGGAAAAGAAAGGTTTTTATCCAGGGATGATATTTGGATTCTCTCTCCCTGAGAGGAATCCTACTCAAGGTTTTATGTGTGTACCTGTATTTCATTTATATTCCACCTTCCCTCCAAGGAGGCCTTTTTCATCCTCAGGACAATACTGTGAGGAAGGTTAGGCTGGGAGTGATGGGTTTCAGGGCCAAGTGGGTTTTTGAACCTGGGTCTCCCAGGTCCTAGTCTGGTACACTAACAGCACCACACTAGTCCATACTGTTGCAGAGATTTTATATGGGCGTGAGTGAGGGGGGCTGTTTACAGCACCTGGCTTTGGGTGTCACTGAAAGGCTGAAAATTGTGCTATTTCAGTTATTTGTGTATATTTTCTCCCAGGAAGAGGCACCTTTGGGAATTTGCCTCAAGTGCCAAAATAACTTGGCTTGCCTTGGACATGGCAAGGTGTCTGAGCTTTCTCTGTGAGATGCCACCTGGCTTTCCCAGGAGGTATTGTTACACCCAGTGCTTTTTTGTCTAGAAAAAGAGGTGTCAGAATTCACCATGAACTCCTCCCTTATTATAATGGCAATGGAACCCACCTGAGAGGAGCTGGAACTAAGTTCTGGCAAGCTCTGACTGAAAAAAGCCCTGGATACATCCAACACAGATAGGTGCCCTGGTCCTCTGTATGCGGTACATTACTTTAGGTAGTTAGTATTGCCTATACTGTATAAGAAACCCAGTGGATAACCGGGAATTATAATCTAAGTAAGAGTGCAGATGGAGAAAGCAGAAAGGGAGGAAGCAGTTACGGTATAATGTGGGGCAGGCATAAGGCATATAAATTTATTGTGCATAGAATGTTATGCTTGTATGTATTGTGTTTGCATCACACTCTTAAGTTCAAGGTATTGGTTTCAAACCCAGCATGGGAGAAAAGATTCCTGCATTGTTGGAGTAGATCACTCCCCAATCCCCATGGTCCCAGCTCTATGATTCTATGAAAATATTTTGCAAAGATAAGTATGCATTAGGCATGTTTGTCTCTAGCTAATGCAGCACAAGGGGGTAGATGTTTCCATTTGAGGATTTATGCTAATTGATGACTCATTACAGTACTGGAAAGTCTAGCAAAGATCTCTCACAGAGCTAAGATGAACCAGAACTCAGCGTCTCAAGCAGTGGATGGAGCCAACAGCAGGAGTAGAAGTTAACCGTTTTAACGAGCAAGTTGCTTAGGATCTGGGACCAGAGAGAGGAAAGCCTTTTGAACTGCATTAAGGATTACAAAGAAGAGTTGGACAGCATCGCAAGTTGCTCTGTGTTCTGCAACTTTTATTTGTAACTACCTTAAGACTGTTTCCAGTAAAGCTTTGACACTCATTATTGAGGCGGAGAGCAAATTCATTTCTATTTTGCTCTGCACAAGGTCCAGATCAGGGAACTCACTTACAGCAACTCTAACAGAGGGGGCTGAAGCTGCGGCCTTGTGTGTGTATATATATGGGGGGGTCTGTCTGTCCCCCCCATCAGCACACTTAACAGAGGACTCCCCACTAAACCGCATGCGCCCCGCACAGCCAGCCCCTCCCCCGGGCAGGGCGGGGAAGGGGCGTGGCCTCTGCCTGTCATGGCGTCCGAAGGCCGCTTGGGCCCGGAGCAGCCGTCTCGATCGCGGCGGCGGCGGCGGCGCTGCTCATGCTGCCGCTGCCTGTAGCGGAAACGCCTCGCTGACAGAGGGAGGGGAGCTGTACGCCGAGGGCAATGGAGGGCCTGGCGGAGCTTCCGCCCCCGCCGCCGCCAGCTTTGCTTCCTCCCGCCCCCCTGGGCGCACTCGAGCGGGGCGGCGGCGCCCCTGAGGCGAGTCGCGTCTCCCCTCAGGAAGAGGCGGGAATCGCCTCAGAGCCTGACGAGGCGGCGGCAGCGGCGGCATCTGAGGAGACGCGGGAGGAGGAGAAGCGAGGGGCGGGAAGCTCTTCGACGGTCCTCTCAGAGGCAGCCGCGTCTCTCGCTTCCCGCCTGGAAGAGCCGCCGCCGGTGGCCGAGAGCGACCGAGATGCGACGCCGCCCGAAAGCCCCTCCCAGGCTGAGGCGACCGCGGCTCCGTTCTCAGGCAGCGGAGGCAGCAGCGTGGTTTCGGGGGCCGGCTCGCTGAGCCCGGCGGGCGGCGAGGAGTCCGCGAGCCTGGCCGACTCGCTCGGCTCCTTCTCCAACCTGCCGTCCTGCGACGGGGCCAGCATCTCCGACCTCAACGGCGGCGGTGAGGACGACGACGACGACTCCGAGGAGGTGGCGGCGGCGGCTACGCACAGGAGAGCCCCCGTCGCCGGCGGAGAAGACGACGACGACGACGAGGATGGAGTCAGCCCTAGCAAGGGGGCTGCGGCAGGAACTGCTGCTGCCGCCGCCGCCGCCTCCTCTTCGTCGTCATCCTCCGCCTCGCCATCGCCGCTCCTGCTCCTCCCGCCGGGCGCCAAGGAGCGCTTCCCGGGTCAGTCGGTCTACCACATCAAATGGGTGCGCTGGAAGGAGGAGAACACGCCCATTATCACCCAGAACGAGAACGGGCCCTGCCCGCTCCTGGCCATCATGAACGTACTGCTCCTGGCCTGGAAGGTGCGTGGCGCGGCTGGGGGAGAAGGGCGAGGCCAGCTGCACGCCTTGCTATCCTCCCGAGGGACAGGCAGCTTCCTAGATAAATTGGCCAGGAGGGCTGTAAGCTTTCCTTATCCTTTCAGGGGAAGGGCCAGCTGGCAGGGGCAGAGCACCTGCATTTTGCATTCAATAAGATCTTGGGTTCAATCCCAGGTACCTCCAGGTAGGGCTGGGAAGCACTTTCGCAGTGGCATCCCGGGGAACCACTGGGCTAGAGGATGAGCGTGATCCCTCTTGTAAGGCTGCTTCCTCTGTTATGTGTGTGAATGTCTTCCCTTGTCTGCCATGCCCAGGATCACCCTAGGTGCAGAGGTGCAGTTGCGCCCAACATTTTTGGGGGGAGGGTGGGGGTTGCACATGCGTGACATCACTTTGGCATGTTCCTTTGAGATTGTCGGCAATTATTACAGAGACGGGCTAGTGAGAATGCCCCCTCAACATTCAGCGGGCAGGGCACCCTGCCCACAGATACTGAGTGGACCTCCTGGAGTTGGCACAACTGCCTTAGCTGAATTTCTCTCTGGGTATGGGCAGAATGCAGGTGAGATAGCCGCTTCAGGAGGCTGATGCTGTGAGGTTGGAGGCACAACCTGGGACCTACCCTGCGATGCAGCTCCTGGAATGACACTGCCTCATTGATTCTGTGCATAGCAGGGGTATGCACACTTTGCCTCAGGCAGCAAGCCCTGGCAGGGTGCCTCTCCTTTGGAAGTTTTCTACAGCTCCACAGTTAGTCTTGGGAAGGTAGAGAGTCCCAGGTTCAGTCTCATACTAAATAGGATCTAGTTTGCACATGGTTAACCAAGCTATGGCTTATTGAGACTGCACAAGTGTGCTGTCAGAAAGGAGCTCAGACCCACTTTGCTTCTCCCTGGTTCTCTTAGTTCAGTGCAGTGTGCTGCTAAGCCAAGGTTTGTCTTGTCTTGTTATCTAAACCCAGGCTCAGTTAAGCTCTCTTCTTAACCTCAAAGTTGTATTAAGAAAACTTCACCCTAAGTCTGGGTTTGGACAATATGTAGGGCAGGCCAACCATTAGCTTAGGTGTGACATGCACCTCACTGAGCTGAAGACTGGGAGGGGGAGCAAGGCAGCTGTGATCTCCTCCATGGGACGGGAGCCCACACATATTCATCCTAAGCCGCATTACATGTGAATGCATTCTATACCATCTAGCCCAATATTGTTTGCTGTGACTGGTAGCTACTCTCCAGCCCAGGCATAGGCAAACTCCGGCCCTCCAGATGTTTGGGGCTACAATTCCCTTCATCCCTGCCCACTGGTCCTGTTAGCTAGGGATGATGGGAATATTCCCACCACCTGACCCTTTTTAACCTGTGGTGTAGGAAGCTGAAAGTGGAACCTTTTGTTTGCAAAGCTGTATTTGCTGTTGAGGTGAGCCCCCCCCCCCCATACAGTATGTTGGAAAGAACTACAGTGGTACCTTGCAAGACGAATTTTTTGCAAGACGAATGCGTTTTGCGATCTGATGGTGACTCGCAAGACCAATTTGTTTTGCAAAAAAATCGTCTTGCGAATCGCGGTTTCCCATAGGAATGCATTGAAATTTAATTAATGCGTTCCTATGGGCAAAAAAAGAAATTTCAATGCATTCCTATGGGAAACTGTGATTCACAAGACGATTTTTTCGCAAAACGAATTTGACTCGCGGAACGAATTAAATTCGTCTTGCGAGGTACCACTGTAGTGCTATTTTTTTTAGGAAAAGAGGTGCCGGAACTCACCATGAACACATCCCTTCTTCTCTAATAATAGCAATGGCACCCACCTGATAGTTCCTGAATTCCTGAGGTGCCAGAACTCAGTTTCTGTGAGTCCTGACTGACAAAAAGCCAAAAAAAGAACATATGAAGCAAGTAGCCTTAGGCACAGTCAAACCCATTGTCCATCTATAGACCTGGGCAATTTCATCTGACAGAGATATATAAACTATGGCCCCTGTAGCTAAAAGCAGAAGAGCATGTATGTGTTCTGCAACAGAATTGTAGCCAGCCATGATGACTCTGAATGTTGCTGCCACTTGGAGGAGCTAATAGCAGGTAGTGGTCCAACAGGTTGACTCGGTCTAAGGCAAGCAATGTGCTCTAAGATCTGTGGAGGCACAGGGATGGACTTTGGTAATCTATCATAATGTGGCAACCTGTGCAAGGCCAACATTTTGCACCCCAAATGGATCTTCTCAATTATGGATTTCCTCAAATTTGTGCTCCCTTGGCTTGGTGGTCTGTGGCGGGGAACCACCTGCACCACCCTAAATCTGGTGCTGGGAGGTGTGAGGTGACACCATTACTGTTTTCTCACCTCTCCTATAGAAGCCACAGCTCAGCTTTTGATTCCATGTTGTGATTACAGAAGGTTCCAGGTTGACCTCCCATTAAAAGAATTTTGTCTGTTTCCTTAATATCCAAGACACTGACAGCCAATTAGAATACGCTAACAGTATTATTCTTGCTAGGTGGCTGACTAGGTATGGAAGGAAGCTAACGTTTATTTTATATCCTACCTTTTAGTCCGAAGAGGCTTTACAAGTACAAAGTGTTCTCAAGTAATCTAGTACAGTGGTACCTCAGGTTACAGACTCCGCTAACCCAGAAATAGTACCTTGGGTTAAGAACTTTGCCTCAGAATGAGAACAGAAATTGCACGGGGGCAGCGTGGCGGCAGCAGGAGGCCCCATTAGCTAAAGTGGTACCTCAGGTTAAGAACAGTTTCAGGTTAAGAACAGACCTCCAGAACGAATTAAGTTCTTAACCCGAGGTACCACTGTATGACTATTTTGGGGACAAGAGAGAAGCTAATTTTGAGAAGGGCTGTGGTTGCCATTAGCCAAAGATGCTGAAAGGAGTGGTAAATTGGGAGCAAATGATAAGCTCTTCATTTGGGAAGGATTTTTTCATGTTATCTCCAATTTGATCAACTACTATTAGATTAACTTGGGTTGATCTGAAAAGGGTTTATTTTCCTAGTGGTAAAAATCACATGTTTTGCTGGGGATTTGGCAGTAGAATTCCAGCAGGGAAAAAATTCATGTTTGTGCTGTTACAAGCCTCACACAAATAGTTTCTTTGAATCTACACTTTCTCATTAAGTAAAACATGAACTATTGAACATTGGCTTCCTGTTGGGATATTGTTTTCAAGAATAATGCATTTGTTACCTGCCTAGTTGGGGTAGTGTTGCACAAAACGTTGCAGGTGTAGTATAGTAGGAAAACATACCAAACCCATGGAACCTACTGACTTTTAGTGCATGGGGCAAGGGTGTGCAAATTCCTTTCAGCTCTGTATATTTATTTGCAAGGTGCTGGAAACCTAAATCAAGCTTATTTCTCAGAACAGAGAGCTGTTGCCAAACAACATTGTTACAAACAATGTCATACAAAATGTGATATGTTCCATCTTGGAAACCAAGCTATTTGCCAAACAAATCTCATTCTGGAAATGCATGCAGCATCTTACAGAAATGGAAATAATTATGGTCTCCATATAAAGGAATGTGTACATATGGCATCCTTTTATGTTGAATATTAACTTCTCCATTTTGAAAGTTTCCATGGAAGAGAGAATTACTTTGTCAACTAACGCATCTTCTTTAACCTTACTGCTGCCTAAAACATTCCATTTGCAATCTGTGTCCTCGCTATGCTTCTCAGCTTTGTTAATGTAGCTTTGAACAGTACATTAATAGCTCTGAGAAGCATAGCAGTTCAGCAGCTAAGATAATGTCATCTGTAGGCCAGCATTCAGAATCTTAAGTGACCCAGGGATTTGTTTCCACCAAGAGACCCACTGAAATTCAAGTCTTCCTGAAAGACAGTCCTATGCATATGTTGCTGTAATATCACTTGCACAGTGACCTAGCGACACACACTATTCCAGTCTGGTAAGGCTCTTTAGGTCTCATTGTGTACCAGGTGTTGATGCAGACTTTATATAAATGGTTGAAAGTTGCACATCAGAATGAATTCGGTAGCTTCTGCATTTGAGGAGACATTTATGTTTCTTTGCAATCACATTAAAAAAAGGTATGCAGTGCTAATGCTGCTCACCACTTGCAGTATGCTTATATAGTTCTATATAAATGAGTAACCTCTGTCGACTGAAACATAAACATCAAGGGACTTATTTTGGAGCCTAAACTTGTGAGGTGCTTCAATATCAAGGACAACTAAATACTAATACTGCTTTTCTGAAGTATATGGAACTCTTAAGTTGTGGTAGTAAAAACACAATCAATGGAAAGAGAAATCATCAAAAGAAGAAGAATCTCTTCTGCAGCTTTCCCTAGATGTAGGAATTTGGAAGCAGCAGAGAAATGTGTGTCTTTCACTTGGGGAGTTGACCTTTGTACTTCTTGGTGATTTTTAATATGGTCCGTGATAGTTGATAGGCAGGCTTATTTCTACATGTAACAAAAATATCTGTGGCTCTTGTACATCTACAGTGCAAATTTGGATATTTAACTCTTACAAACCTTTATTGACTTTTAAGTACTGTAGAAAAATAATTGAGCTTAAATTCTCTTCTCTCACAGGTGAAACTGCCACCAATGATGGAAATCATAACTGCTGACCAGTTGATGGAATACTTAGGTTAGTACTAATAACACTGCATGTGTGATTTGTATTGAGAAAAATGGTTAATTGTGGGTTGGCTTCCTAAGCAAGGATTGTTTAAAATCCGGCAGGATAGCCTGCTTGGCAGTAGTTGAACATTTAAATTAGCCTTGAACTTGTTGTTAACTTTAAAATATCATGGGTGTAGTCAGCTTGTGGGTTGGAGAAACCTGCCCATGCTAGAGTGAGATGATCCTTGGATACTGAGGGACTCCTCTAGAAGCTATAAAAAAAGGTAAAGGGACCTCTGACCATTCGGTCAATTCGTGACTGATTCTGGGGTTGCAGCGCTCATCTTGTGTTATTGGCCGAGGGGCCGGCATACAGCTTCCAGGTCATGTGGCCAGCATGACAAAGCTGTTTTTTGGTGGTCCAGTATACCTAAATGGCCTCAGTCCAGTATACCTGAAGGAGCGTCTCCACCCCCATCATTCTGCCCGGACACTGAGGTCCAGTACCGAGGACTTTCTGGCGGTTCCCTCGTTGTGAGAAGCCAAGTTGCAGGGAACCAGGCAGAGGGCCCTGTGGAACACCCTCCCATCAGATGTCAAAGAGAAAAACAGCTACCAGATTTTTAGAAGACATCTGAAGGCAGCCCTGTTTAGGGAGGCTTTTAATGTTTAATCAATTATTTTATTTTATTTTTCTGTTGGAAGCCGCCCAGAGTGGCTGGGGAAACCCAGCCAGATGGGCAGGATATAAATAAATAAATATATTATTATTATTATTATTATTTATTATTATTCTGGCAAACCAGAGCAGCACACGGAAACGCCGTTTACCTTTCTGCTGTAGCGGTACCTATTTATCTACTTGCACTTTGACGTGCTTTCGAACTGCTAGGTTGACAGGAGCTGGGACCAAGCAACGGGAGCTCGTCCCATCGCGGGGATTCGAACCGCCGACCTTCTGATTGGCAAGCCCTAGGCTCTAATTACTGGGGCCCTAACTAGCTCACCTTTGCCAACTAGGGACTATTATTTCTCTCCCCTCCCACTGGCCTTTCACTTTGGATCTTGGCAAATGGTTGGGAAACGAGGGCCTGGGGATGTGTACCTACCCTTCTCACTGATTTGGTTAGTTTGGGTGATGTAAGACTGCAAATGTTATTTCTGTTCTTGGATTTTGTCTCTTTAAATTTGAAAAGGAAAGTATCTCCAACACTTGCTACAATTGGCATGATTTCTATGGGAAATCAGATTTTTCTTTAGTTAAAATGGAACTGGGTAGGCTGGAAGCAGCATCCACAGTCCAGCAGTCCTGAAATGTATTGGTTCATTCTGCAGAGGGAGTTCAGTGGCTCCACTTTAATTTCATAGAATGGATTTGCAGGGGCCATGACTCATTCTGCCTTTAAATAAGATTAGTATGTTACTTCAGAATACTATAGACTTGTTTGGTTGTCTCTCCAGGGAATAATTTAACAGCTAAAATTTGAGGGATGCTACTCAGTAATATAGGATACACTGATTGATATACAGTGGTGCCTCGACTTACGAATTTAATCCGTTCCGAAGGCACCTTCGTAGGTCGAAAAATTTGTAAGTCGAAAAACACCATTGGAAACGCGATTTCCCATAGGAATGCATTGGAAACGGAAAAATTCGTAAGTCGAAGCAACCCTATCTGAAAATTTGTAAGTCGAAAAATCCCTTTCTAAAACCGCCGCGGTTTCCTTTCGGATGTCGAGACATTCATAAGCACGCGGCCATTACCCCCATTCGTAAGTCGAAAAAATCGGTTGTCGAGTCGTTCGTAAGTCGAGGTACCACTGTATACTGTAGGAATATTATAGCAAGGGGCAGGGAACCTTTTCTGCTCCCTTTAATGGGATGGGGGTGGGAATTCCTTTTGGGTTGCATACTAGCCATAGGCTGGTCCAGAGCAAAAAGAAAGTGGGGCCACCCATTCTCTCCTGGCTTATGCGGTGAATGTGGAGGAAAAGAAGTGGAAGGAAGAACTGAGCTGCCAGAAAAGGGGAAGATCAGACACTTCTTTCAAGTAGTTCACTGTATTTCTGTACTGGAGAAGGAAGAGAAGTGTCTTCTTTGTTGTCCTGCAAGGCAGCACAGTGGGCTTTGGGGGGTCTGAGGAGAAGAGACTAAAAGCTGGACGGGAATGCACCATGGGCCTATTGGTTACTCTTTAGGTAGTATTTGTTTTTGTGGTTGCTAATTGGTGACAAAAGTTTGATACGCTGGAAGCAAAATCTTGAATGCACAATTTAAAACATTTTATGTTACTGAAGAATACAACACTTTGAAGTGTTAAAATAGATGTTAAAGCTGATACAGTATAAACAAGAAGAAGCCACTCAAAGTTGAGTGGGGAATGTAAAGCTCAGGCAAGCATGATTCAGGGATAATGACTCTCTTGCCAAAGCTTAATCCAGGCTTCACCAACCTGGTGCAGTCCCAAACATCTGGAGAGCAACTCTCATCAGCTGCAGCCAGCATAGCCATGTTGAGGTTGGGTGGGGTTGATGGGACTTATAGTGCAAAACATCTAGAGCAGGCATAGGCAACCTTGGCTCTCCAGATGTTTTGGAACTACACCTCCCATGATTCCTGACCACTGGCCCTGTTATCTGGGGATCATGGGAGTTGTAGTTCCAAAACATCTGGAGAGCCAAGGTTGCCTATGCCTGATCTAGAGGGCCCCAGGCTAATGAAGGTTAGCTTTTTCCCCACTTCATTTCTCTCTCTCTCTCTGTGTGTGTTTGAGTTAATCATAGAACCATAGAACTGTAGAGTTGGAAGGTATCCTGAGGATCATCTAGTCCAACCCCCTGCAATGCAGGAATATCAACTAGAGCAGGCATCCCCAACCTTCGGCCCTCCAGATGTTTTGGACTACAATTCCCATCATCCCTGACCACTGGTCCTGTTAGCTAGGGATCATGGGAGTTGTAGGCCAAAACATCTGGAGGGCCGCAGGTTGGGGGATGCCTGAATTAGTGCATCCATGACAGACGGCCACCCAACCTTTGCTTAAAAAGTCTCCACTGAACAAGAGTCTGCCACCTTCTGAGGGAGTCCATTCCACTGTCAAAAGAGCTCTAATTGTCAGGAAGTTATTCCTGATGTTTAATGGAATCTCTTTTATTGTAACTTGAAGCCATTGGTTCTGGCAGCCTTTAAGACAGGCATAGGCAACCTTGGCTCTCCAGATGTTTTGGATCTACAACTCCCATGATCCCTAGCTAACAGGGCCAGTGGTCAGGGATCATGGGAGTTGTAGTTCCAAAACATCTGGAGAGCCAAGGTTGCCTATGCCTGCTTTAAGATATTTGAAGGTGGCTATATTTGCTCCTATCAGTCTCGTCTTACCCAGCTCCCTGCAGTATTCCTCAGAAGGTTTGGTTTCCAGACCCTTTATTGTATTGGTCACCCTCCTCTGCACACATTCCAGCTTGTCAATAACCTTCTTAAATTGTGTTGCCCAGAACTGGACACAGTACTCCAGGTGTGATCTGATCAAGGCAGAAATAATCACTTTTGCACACCTTTGGAGGACTAGTATTGGAAACTCTTCTTGTATCTAACCACACCATTTAAGAACAAAAGGCTGAACATTCCAGTTACCAGAATGAAACAAAAGTTGAAATTTGCAGGTCAAAGTACAGGTTTTTAGAAAAACTAATTTTATTGGAACTGATTACTCAGCATATAAATACACTCCTTGATTTGTCTCATAAATTCCAGCATTGTCTTTCAGGGCATACCTGAAAGGAAGCTGACTCGTGCTAGTAAGCAGCAGCTCTCTAATTTTGGGTATTTTCTTGCATCTTTACACTCTCACATCTTCTCCTCTGATTGATAGTTTTTTTCCCCGTGAAAGAACCAATAAAGCTTTAACAAGATTAGACTGCTTTTGATTATAAAGTTCCAGCTTTCAAATTAGAATCTTTTGTTTTCTTATAGGGGACTATATCCTTGATGCAAAACCAAAAGAAATATCTGAAATTCAGCGCTTAAACTATGAGCAGGTAATAAATAACAAGCTCTTCTTAAGAGTAAGTGGCATTTTCTAGTAGTGAATTAAACAACTTAATCTCCCCCCCCCCAATTCATATTGTAAAGTTAAAGCTTCTGTTTAATCATATTAAAAGCAAGAGTAAATCAGTGGAAGACAGACTGCTACATTAAAAAAGAAGTATGCATTACATATAGCAACATGAGCTACACTCTTTATCTTGTTTGTGAGATGAAATTCTTTAGTGAATTAACCTACAGTTCCTCTTTCTGCTAAAGTCTAGTTAACAAATGATAGGATGGCTTAGTAATCTTGTTTTCCATTACTTTCATAGAGTTTTTAAGTAATAAAAACTTGAGGAGAGTAAATTACCAATAAGAAATTTGCAGTGAGTTGAGAAATTCCTGATTTTCCTGAAAAACATGAAGCAGTTAATTTCTTAATGATGGGCATTTGCTAACCCTTGGTAGATTTCAATATGAATCAGTAAATTGGGTTAAATGTTATTTATTTGTTAAAAGTTCCTGGATATTATTGCTCTCAGAAGCTATGGTTATAAGAACTGGACACTTAATGTCCTTTGGTAATGTTTTAACATATTGGTAAATGAGGTTATAATCTGATTATTGTTCAAGTCTCGTTCTACTGTAAATGACATTTTTTTATACTTTCCACTGAGTTCATAAAGCATTAAGAAGTCGGCAGCTTCAGATTTTTTCTGTAATCTGCTTTTAAAATACTGTTACTAATACTGGTACTGTGTGTTGACTGATGCAAACAGTTAAGTTTTCCTTTTTTTGGCAGAATATGAGTGATGCAATGGCAATCTTGCATAAGCTTCAGACAGGTCTTGATGTGAATGTGAGGTTCACTGGTGTACGAGTGTTTGAGTACACACCTGAATGCATAGTGTTTGACCTTCTTGATATTCCATTATACCATGGATGGCTAGTAGATCCCCAGGTAAGCAAGGAGAGGGGATGTGTTAAGCCTATGGGTGTGGTTTATGGAATTAGTCCCCAGTTCAGAAGGTGGCCTGCAAAACAAGTCCAGATAAAAACTTAAGTAAACATTTAAAAGCTACAAGAGATAAACACAAAGATAAATAAAGTAACTAAATTTATTACAGATCCTAAACACCACTAAAAGTGCATCAGTACAGTGGCCTTCTTGTACCTAAGAAATAGCATGGAAGGTCCAAAATGTGGATTTGAGGAATTGCAGACTGTGGGTGCTACCACAGCAAAAACCTTTCCAGTAGTCACCCAGCTCTCTTCCTAAGAAAGAATAATGCAAAGAATGATATTGGTGGATGGGCAGTTGCATATTGTTTTAGTCATCATTGTGTACTGGAAATTACAACGTTATATCATTCCACCTGTGTGTGCCACCACAGTAGTGTGTCTGTGCTTAGAGTTGTTTATAGCTCTTTAAAAAAAAGGTAGTGTTAACTTGTAGTTTTAACTAGCGGTAGCATTAACTTGTCTTTCTCATAATAGACACAAAATATCGGTCAAGCTTGGTGTACCTTTTCTTTCCCCTACAGGCTGCTGACATTGTGAAAGCAGTTGGTAACTGCAGCTACAATCAGCTGGTGGAGAAAATAATTTGTTGTAAGCAGTCAGACAACACTAAGCTTGTTGATGAAGGTGGGTGAATTGCTTAAGAATGTCAGAAAAACACTATTTGATCATATCAAATGTCCAACTAATCCATCATCCTTTTTCAAACACGGACCAGCCAGAAGCTTTAAGACAATGCTGTCATTCTTCAGCAACTGGTATTGGAAGGCATTTACCTCCTCTGAGTAAGGAAATTCCATGTAGCTGACATGAATAGAATCCATAAGAACTTAAGGACCCTGCTGGGGCAGACTAAAGGCCCATCCAACCAAGCATCCTGTTTCCCATAGTAACTAACTGAATGTCTCTGGGAGGCCCACAAGCAGAGCATGAAGGCAGTGGCCCCACCCGGTTGTTTCGCAGCTTCCACAATTATAAAGCCGTCTTGGTCACATGCATGAATGAGGAGTATTAGTGGGGAAATCACTGATTTTAAGGATAGACCTATTGAGTAGAATTCAACTAAGTCCTGCTCAGAGTAGACCCACTGAGATTAATGAACCTAAGTTAGTAATGTCCAATAACTTAAATGGGTGTGCTCTGAGTCGGACTAGCATTGAATAGTCTGTGACTGCAATCCAGTGGCCACTTAACCTAGAAGCAAGCCTGTAACTCTGCTTCACGATCAAACTCTTCATCTCATTTGAGTCTTACAGGCTTTGTAGTAATTTAATTCCTTTTTCTTTTATCAGCAAACCATCCTTAACTGAGCTGTCTTACGCTAGAATTGTCTTGTCCTCCATGCGGTTCTAAGCTAACACTCCAATTTTCAGATAAATGTCATGCTTAGCTGGGTACTACAGTACAGCAGGTTTAGGCCCCAAATATCTGAAATATGCCTTCTTAATACCCAAGAGTGTGTACTGAAGATAAACAGAGGGGTTCCCCTTGGTATTTCCACTACTCTTCATAATTTTTGGGTGGGTGGGTGGCCTGGGAGAGGGTCTTTTCTGTGGCAGTTTATAAGAGGTGTCTCTGGCATTGTATAGTTTTATCCATAGCCATATGCTGAAGAAGCACCTTTTTACACAGGCCTTTGACTGTGTGTGTGTGTGTGTGTGTGTGTGTGTGTGTGTGTGTGTGTGTGTGTGGACCTACCATATTTTCTTGACTGTAATTGTTTTAAACTGATTTTAATATTGTATTTTTAAATTGCAGTAACCCACCTTTCTTCGCAGGTTCCATAGCAGAACAGTTCCTAAACAACACAGCCACTCAGTTGACCTACCATGGGTTATGTGAGTTGACTTCCACTGTTCAAGAAGGAGAACTATGTGTGTTCTTTAGAAACAACCACTTTAGCACCATGACCAAACATAAGGTATATGGCTGTGAACAGTTTCTGTATTTTATTTGAGCTTGTTAACTAATGAAGCTCATGAGTTTGTGGCCTGCTTCTAGTTGATGTCCATTTGCCCCTAAAGTGTCATGTAGCTGCTTTGCCCGAGAACAGGGATAAGGATCCTGTGGCCTTCAAGATGTTAACTACTAGTCCCATTGTCCCATGTCATTGACTATGCTGGCATCCCAGATCTTTTCCTATTGAGGAATGCCTGTTGGCCTCTAAATGTGTTTCCTTTGGCATATTTTCAAACTCCACATACATGTATGCTCAAGTAGTTCAGTTTTAGTACTTCTCTCTAGGGTTGTAGCTGTGACTTGATGATCAGCCTTCTTTTACTAGAATCTTATGTATCAAAATGTACAGCCAATGAATTAAGTTGATTCCTACATCTGCACACTGTTAGTGCCATGTCTCCTTGAACCTCTGCTGGGTGCATTCAGAGACTATAGTGTGGGGAACCTGCAACCCTCCAGTTGTAAAACTATACAACTCCCATCATCTCTGGCCATTGGCCATGCTGATGGGAGTTGGAATCCAACAACTTATGGCAAGCTGCGCTTCTGGAGGAGGTATAATAATGCACGAAATAGTCGCATGGTATTAGCAGGAATCAGTGCTCCCTCCCCTATCCAAATTAGTTTCCAACAACACATGTGTAAAAGAATTTCCTTTTCATTTAGGGCCAGCTTTATCTCCTGGTGACAGATCAGGGTTTCCTTACAGAAGACAAAGTTGTTTGGGAGAGCTTACACAATGTAGATGGGGATGGAAACTTCTGTGATTCTGAATTCCATCTACGACCTCCATCTGATCCAGAAACAGTATACAGAGGACAGCAAGATCAGATAGATCAGGTAGATTTGCTTTGCTTTTTCAGTACTTGGGATGGATGCAGTTTCCCCACTAGCGCCGTATGTAAATTGTGCCTTGTGTCAGACTCCTTTTCCCTCCTGATTCTCCGAAAGCAGAATAAACTGGGCAGAACTCAATGTCTGCTTCAATTATGTAGTCATGTAGCATGACATTACGTTTCTTAAGAACCTCAGTAGTCATGCTGAATGAGACGGAAAGCCCTGCCTATTCCAGTATCCTGTTCCCCGCAACAGCGAACCTGATGCCCCTGGGAAGCCCATGAAGAGGGCAACAGTCCTTTGCACTTCCATTTTCCAACATTTGGTGATACTCAGAGGCATGCAGTAACATTTAGCCATTGATAGTCCTATCCATGACTTTGTCTAATGCCCTTTTAAAGACATCTATAAGGACATTGGATTATTCGAAATATCATTCTCCGTCCTTGAGATCTTGAGGGCAGGCAGGAGGTATCTGAGGGATGCCTTTTGTCCATGATATCTGGAAGCATGAGCTGAGGATGGACAAAAAGCCTGCTAGATTCTGTACACTAAAAGCTGCTGCAGTGATCCAGCAATTACAACTTGTAACCAAGTCAGGGCTGCATGGTGCCCAGCAATTTCTTACCCAGTTCATTGTGGAAGGAGGCTTCACACACCAGCTGCTGAAAGTGATATTTCTTTTATGTATGGAGGAAAGCTGAAAATTTGTATGGTGGATACAATCTCACTGGTTGATTGTATTGTGCCAACTAAAGCAGTGTTCACCATGGATTTACATAATAGGATTATCTGATGGCATTATCCTTGCAACAAGAGCAGCAAAGCCAAGACATTAATTGGGAGCAGATACCAGAAGGAATCAGTGACCTTGAACTTGCCAAGAAACTTCAGGAAGAGGAGGACAGACGGGCTTCTCAGTACTATCAGGAGCAGGAGCAAGCTGCCGCTGCCACCGCTGCTGCCACCGCTGCTCAGGTTCAGGTATGGAAATTTGGCTCCTGGTAGCCCTTGTATTCTGCCAGCAACTTTCCTCATAGTCCTGTCTTCTGCATGCTTGCACGGAAGCATTTCCTGTTGGGTTGATTGGGGCTGTAGCTCAGCGACAGAACTGGTAAAGTAGTGCTGGGAAAGACTTCTGTCTGAAACCCTGGAGAGACCCTGCCATTTGTTGTAGACAATACTGAGTTCACTGGACCAGTGAGTGATATGACTTTAACTGTCAACTGTTCTGGAAGTGTAATGCTGAAAGGCGAGGTAAAAATTTATCCAAAGAATTCTGCAGCTGCACAGCTGATATGAGGTATAGCTCCATCTGGGGCAGAAGTCCTTAGAACATACATTTGAGAGGCCTTCCTACCATTCTTAGGCATAAAAGTGAGTTGCTAAAGCCTGTATCCCCAAGGCCCATTTGCAATTTTCTCCAGCAAATGCACACATCACAAATCAGTGGACACTCAGAGGTTGTTTTCTCCCTTGGGAGTAAATGGGGCCTGTTGCACCCTCTGACATAGCTGCCAAGTTTTCCCTTTTCTCACGAGGAAGCCTATTCAGCATAAGGGAAAATCCCTTTAAAAAAGGGATAACTTGGCAGCTATGCCCTCTGAAGGGCCCAATGGGATGTGCTGCGGCTGCAACAGGCTCTGTTGGGCCCTCCCACTGCAGTGGCGGGCTCCACTGGAGTCCATTGCAGTGGTGGGAGGGCCCGACAGAGCGCATTGCAGCCACGTCAAGCCCTGTTGGGCGCGTCAGGCTGCGTCAGGCCTCCTCCCACGGTGTGACATCGCATGTTCCAGGCTTCCACAATGTGTGTGGGGGAGCCTGGCATGCCTGCATAGGCCTGAAGGGGTGGTAGCTATGGTGAATAGCCTGTGACCCTGGTAAAATGGTCAGCCATGTTGGCTGCTGGCAATGAGTAGCTTTCAATAAAAATAAGTAAATCCTTAATTACATCAAAAATAATTGACAATATGTAAAATTCAGTTGGTAGCTATAGGTTTCACACCTTGGAAAACATACATGATTACGGAACAAATGCAGAACACACAGTGCAAAATCTGTAAATAATGCGAGGGAAATTTTTATTTTTTAGATTTCACTTATGGATGAAATTGTTTCTTAGAGGCTGAGGATTGGTCTGTCTTCTGCATGTTATACACCAATATATTCCTAATTTAGCCTGCTATCTGACACTGATCACATATCTATTGAGGTAACCTGATGTAAACTAATGCTTCCCCTCCCTTTTCATCTATTGGCATATTTTCTTTCAATGACATGGACTTTAACATAGGGTGTTTGGTACCATCTTGAGGGATTAAGGTACTATTTTTTATAGTTGGTGTCAAGCACTGGACTCCTAAAACCCTGGGAACTAGCCCTTGTTGGTTTAGCAGGTGCCAAGCAACCACAGTTGAAAAACCAACCCTGCAAGGTAGTACAGCTGCCACCGTGACACTGGTTCAACTAGGCTGGACCAGGAAACTCGCAGAACATTACCAGATATTGCCTGAAATACACTGGGACAAGAGCAAAAAACCAGACCGTCTGTTCTTGTACCTCTAGTCCACAAAAACTGTTCAGTAGCTATGAAAACTGGATTCAGTAATAAGGCTTCCAAAAAAGTTACATCAGGGTTGAAAAGGAAGATTTATTAAAGTAATTAATAAAAATAATAGTGTAAAATCAAACCTGCATTCTGTGAAAATACAATTAGAAAATAGTTAAGATTACATTTGTGAATTACAAAACAGAACAAAAAAAAGCTCACTTGTGCAGTTCCATACAAACTACTAAGAGCCATTTTTCCCACAGAAACTCAGCAAATAGCTCACAGGTGTGGCAATGGTGCTGCAAACAAAGATGTGAGGCAACAGACAAAAGAGTACAGGCAACTTCATGAAATGGATCTAGATAATCTGCTTCATGAAGGCCTGCCTGAAACTGACAAGCCACCTTTCCTAGGAATGGAACACAACGTTGTTAGGCTATCTTTCTTTGTCTTTATGGTGGCACAATAATCACTTTCTTTGCAACAAGTTCACACGGAGTGAAGTGAGTGGTGGGCCTCCATCTTCCAGAAAAGGAAATGTGAAAATTCCTAATGGGGTGGGGAGTAGTTGGGGACAGTACACTTGGCCCCCCTCCAGTGATGAACTTGGCTGGCTGGTCACCATTCGATGTTCAGCAGTGCTTGGCCCAATGTGGATAGTATATCTTAGTTGGCCTTAATGAGTGTTTCTAAGCATAAATGATGCCTGGCTAATCTGCTCGGAGCCTTTCTTTGCCTGAGCAGTGGATGAAAATACTTCAAATAAATAAGCTGCCTTTCCCCCTTCCCTTTCCTATTGATAGCAAGTGCAAGAAGCTGCGTCTCCATCAACTGGAAGACAATCTGGGAGTAGTGAGCGGAAAAGAAAAGAACCTCGGGAGAAAGAAAAAGAGCGAGAGAAAGAGAAGAACAGCTGTGCCATTCTATAACAGGAGGGGGGCCTTACCTGGACCCAAGCACATATCCTTGAAACACAAACAAGGAATTCTAAGGACTCCAAGCTCCACATGCCGCCTGTGCCTGATAGCCCCACAGAGGATGGTGCCCCCAAGACCATTGAAGTCATGCACGCTCTCTTTCAGAGGGATTTGAATGAGGCTGCCTCTGCTTTCAATGCATTGTGAGAAAATAACCACCTTTGTGGAGGGGGGAGTCCACACTGCCACAGGTTTTGGCTAGTTGGAACATAACTAACTCAAAATATTTGTTAGTAAATCTGCTTGTCTCAGTGATGAAAGGAGTTAAGTGGTTCTCATATTGGGCTTCTGCCAGAGGTCTGTACATCAGTTGCCAGAAGAGGACCATTTATGGTGTGAAAGCAATCTTTCAGGCTTCTGGGCATCTTGCAGCCTGTAGCTCACCTGTTTTATTGGTTTATGGGCAGGTGTCCCCTGAGCTGTCTTCAACCTAGGTGAGACTTGGGTCTGAAAAGTATTGGTTAAGATTACTCAGAAATGGCAAGAGAAATGGAGGCTTGTACCATATTTAAGTCAAGCTCACCATTGTACTTGGCCCTTTTCTCTTCAGTACAGATGAGTGAGACCAAAGCTGTTCTATTATTTATTGATCTCCTCTGTGCAGGAGTAGGTGACTGGAAGGGAAATCTGATGTGCTGTAATCTGTGGAATTAAAATTTCTTGATACTTGCCTCTCCCCCCTCACCCAAAGTACCTTGGATGAGTAATATGAGGATGTGTGTGATTATATGCCTTATCAAGTGTACTGTAGGTAGATAATCTGTATCATGTCCATGCAGCTCTAAAGCACACTTCCAGAGTATGAAGAATTGTTCCACTACGCCCTGGGGCTGTGGTCCTAACTGCATATGCGAACAAATATCCTGGATTTTGGTGGGACTTACAAGGCAGTTATGGAGGGCTTTGAATATTTGGAAAAGATACTTGGTTGTAAACACTTAACACTTCTCATAGTACTGATAAGTTGCTGATGTGGGGTATTGAATGTTACTGTCAGAGGGAGGAAATTCCAGGCCATCCTCACCAGGGAGGCATTGGCCTTCATCCTTTATATTTCAGTCTGTAGAGGCTACTTGCTACAATCACAAAGCCTGGATAATTGCATCTAAAGACAAACCTCATCCCTGCCTAACATTCAGTGTGGCAATCTTTCTACTGAGGTGGTTGGTAACAAAGTACCATTGAAATGGGAGGGTTGGATACTCCCCCCCCCCCAAGTTCCTCTAGGAGCAGAGTCCAGTCTAATAGTTAGGTACCATAATGATATTTCCTGTTTTATGTTGCTATGGCCGTCGGCTAATGCGAATAAAGTTTATATAGTTAGGTACCCTGTTTCTAACTTCCATTTTGCAGCAGCACCAAAATACCTTAAGTCTCAGATGAGGGGGAGGCCATGTCCTGAAGTTGGTTCTAGCCAAAGTCATTTCCATGAGAGATGCCTACTGCTTGACAGAGTGTGTGTATTTGTCCCCTTTAGACAAGTCTAAAATTGGCCTTCAACCATTGGTCTGAAAGGTAAACATTTCTGGCAAATTTGTGAACAAACATGGAACAAACAGAATGGCTTTATTCAGAATTGAATTTACCCTTGTATTGCATAACATTTTAAATGTAAAGAGTATCTCTTCTTGTACTACTTCAAAGTATCTTATTTCACATATGCACATTACCCTAACCCTCTGTTAGACAATAGTGTCATCTTACATTATGGTTGAAATTTTAACACAAACGTTAGCACAAAGCTGTATCAAGGCTTTTCTTTCTGCAGAAAAAATGCTAAGGTGTTTACATTAAGTGTACATTTGTACAATTTCCAGTATGCTTTTTCATTGGCAATTGCAATAGTCAGTCATAGTGAAAGAAATGCCTGATGCTCCTATCATTGTTCCCTCTTCATTTACAGTAGGGTATGGCTCTCTTGCTTTTATCTGAATATCAAGAAAGTTAGATTTCTATGATGTGGCTGGTGTTGTGGAGTCAGAAAGCTCCAGCAGATGGAGGGCCTGCTGTGTGCAATAAGCTATGACTTCATCCCATTAGGCAAGAGGTAGTTTCTAGGAGGGCTAGCTCTGAGGTCATGCCTGGCCTTAAGTTGACAATCTCATACTTTGGTGCAGCATGCAGAACCTTTTAAAGATGTGGATTTGCCCTAACAGCATGACCTTACCATTTAGGTTTTTGGCAGACTTGTGTGGTTGTGTTCTGAAAGCCTTATAGTAGCCTCTTTGAAGCTGCTGAGAGGAAAGATCGAGTATCTATGTCTTCTAGCCATAACAGCCCAATTTTTAGTCCCAGGTCTATTTGCTTGTATTTGTGAGTAGCTGGTGGGCATAGTAATAGGGGCCATGCTGTGTTGTTGGTGCTCAAGGCTGCATACCTCTCCATAAGGTTGCTGCCATTGATGGGGTTCCTGATCATTCCTGCAGAGACTTAGCCTGGGCTTTTAACTTGCAAGCAAAAACAAGTTTAACACAAAAACACATGCTTGTCATGTATTTCCCTTCTGCTGCCTCTTAAAAACAAAACATCACATCACTTCCAGAAGACTTGATTATATAGAGAGTGAATGGTGTGGAAAGACTTAAGGCCCTTAATGAACACAAGCTTTTGCCTTATCAAAGCTTAATAATGTAGAGCAGGAGTGTAGGATCTTTTCTTTTTTGCTGTGGCTATGTAATTGATGTTATAAATGCAGAGATTCATCAATGTCACCACTTAAAGCCCTGCCAAATACTTTTATAATTTTGTAAAAGGCTCTTATGTGTAAGACGTTGCTTTTGAAAAAAATCATGACAGTTGTCTTAAATGGCATCCTTTAACAATTAGAATGTCTTAGTTCTCTTTCACTGCAGCTGTTTCTTTTTGTTTTTGGCTTATGGCTGTAGAGCGGGAGTGAATGTTGTGCAACCATTGTGGCTGGGGCCAATCGTATGGATTTTTCTCTTTATTACTGGCTGGGAAATAACACACAAGTTCAGCTCTGCCTGCAATGACAGTATTCAGAAACACAAGCTCCCACTGCGTGGGGTAGAACCACTGAAAGCTGGTTTCCCATATGGCTTGCTCAGTTAGTGTGTTGCAGGGGGCGGTATCTGTCTTACTCCGTAAACACACAAATACATGTATGTGCAACCTTCAGGCAGCAAATACAGCAGCACTTCCTGGCTTCTGTCATTCTTTAGATTCCAACCCACATATCTCAGCCACAGGCTGGCTTCTAGTTGATCAGATACTTTGCATGGATTTACACTGTGATCAGCAGCTAGCTGTTTTCTGTTGGATCTTGTCAAGATGTATTGAGCTGACAACTGTTGGCATTCTCACTGTTTTCTTTCTAATTTTTAAATATATATATTTATAATTTTTAATAGTCTTAAAAGTGACTTCCTCATGTAATAAAAATTGATTCAACTGCTGAAATGACTCATGGAGTATTTAAGCAAAGAACAAAACCCATAGGGGGACAGTCTGGTTTGCTGAACTTGTACTGTAGCATCCTGCTAATTGTGTTTTATTGCTTCAGCCAACATCCTCCACAATGGAACTATTAAAAACCAAAGAGAACCTACACAAACAAGGTCAGAGACACCTGTGGAACAATGTCAATCCCATGATCTCAAGGGTAGCTTCAAGGGGTGGCTGCTTTAGCTTCAAAAGCAATCAAGCTTCTTTTACAGGCAATTTGTAATGAGCACTTTGCAGCCATAAACAAGACCTTGTCCATCATGCAATCCAGCTCTAGTTTTAGGTAGCTGCCAGCAGGTGCAGGATAATAATTATTTTATTATTTATACCCCGCCCATCTGGCTGGGTTTCCCCAGCTTCTCTGGAAGGCTTACAGCAAAAAAGGGGGGAAAGTCAAACATCAAAAACTTCCCGATACAGGGCTGCCTTCAGGATTACATTTCCCAATTATAGCCACATGTGTTACAGAGCAGAGGGATAGATCTCTAGCTGAAAAATCTGCATCTACAGCATGTAGAAACATTCATTGAAAGCAGTTTCCCTTGCTGGCCCAAAGTCAGGCAAGAGCCTTAATATTTTTCTGAAAAGGCAAAGCCGTAATTTGCAGGGTGCTGAATGCTGTGTTCATATTCAGTTATCAGTAGGCTTTCCTTGATACACATTCCACTGAAAGGACAGAGACATGCCAAAAGACCGAAGTAGGCACAGATACCAGCCAAAATTATTAGAGCAGGGGTGAGCAAGCTATGCCTCTCTACTCATCCCTGGCCACTAGCAGTGATTCCTGTGGATGAGAGAATCCAACAACTGAAGAGCCATTGTATTTTCCATCACTAGAAGGGTTGGGGTGCGGGTGGCACTGTGGTCTAAACCACTGAGCCGCTTGGGTTTGCCAATCAGAAGGTCGGTGGTTCGAATGCCTGTGATGGAGTGAGCTCCTGCCGACCTAGCAGTTCAAAAGCACGCAAATACAAGCAAGCTAAATAGGTACTGCTGCGACGGGAAGGTAAACAGTGTTTCCATGCGCTCTGGCTTCAGTCATAGTGTTCCGTTGCGCCAGAAGTGGTTTAGTCCTGCTAGTCTGACCTGGAAAGCTGTCTGTGGACAAATGCCAGCTCCCTCAGCCTGAAAGCGAGATAAGTGTCGCACCCCATAGCCGCTTTTGACTGGACTTAACTGTCCAGAGGTCCTTTACCTTTACCAAAACTGTTGTTGAGAAATAGTAAATAAGGCTCATAACAGGTTTCTAAAATTATGGATGTGGTACAGAAAGCAGTAGGGATGTGTGTGTATACATATATATTGTGTTGAAACTTGGATCACTTAGCAGGAAATTTAACCTTCCCTTAATGTCTCAATAACATAATTACAGACATCACCAACCTGGTGCTCTCAGACTATTCACAATGTAGGAGGTGGTGTCTATAATTATTGGGGAAGGCTGCTTTATAGTGTTTGCTGCCACAAGATGTGTGGTAATGTCTGTCATCTTAGAAGGGTTTAAGAATGGATCCAAACCAATTTATACAGGATATAACAAACGTTCAGGGGCAGAGGCAATGTTTCAGCTACTGGAAAGGGCCACTGCCTTCCTATGAGCTTGCCATTATGGGAAAGATGCTGGAGTTGATGAATTTTATTTTAAATATGTAAGCACTTCAACAGCTATATTACTTGCCTTAAATTTGATAGCCCCTTTATTGTGCAACTGAAGAAGATATGGTTAACACAGTGTTTGCTGGTTTTTGTAAAGAGCAGAGGTCACAGCTAAACATGCCAAATGTGGGGTTATTTGAAAGTTAGAACACACTTGTTTCATGGAATAATTTTTAAGAATAAATGGACACAAACCTGACATGCCTCTGATGTGGGCAGATGTCTGTATCACAGGACACTTTTTATTGCAGCTGTCCAAGAGGGCTACCCCAGTGGCATTTAAGAATTAAAATGGCCAAGTGTATAGAATACATGTTTCCCTCCCTGGATGTTACATAGGTATTTTACACTGTTTACAAGCAGCATACTGGTATGCAAGAACTTGGGCCTGAATGAAAACAGGTGGATCGCTTTTTCCGTAACACAATTAGGCCCTAAACATTTGCAAGTAGGAGCTCTTTAAAAACCATCTCCTTCCACACAAAGTGGCCCACCTACATCATTTCCTATATAAAATCCAGATGGCTGCAGAAGAAGTGGAACACAAGACAGGTTCTGGTTTTTACAATAGCGCCTACAGGTGTTCACCTGACTAGTTTTAAACACACAAACAGCAAAAACCCAGCACTTTAAAGGAATGTGAGATGGTGTAATTAAATTGCTGTTTGTATTGACTGTTAGCACTATTTTGCTGTTGCTTGTTTTATTGTTGATAGCCTGCTTGAATGTCATCCAATGGAAACGTGTTATATATTTTTTAATTTCTGAAAAAAATGGCAATCAGGGTAAGGCTGTACATGCCATGGTATCAAAGAAGTACAGACAAATGAGAGAACAGGATACTGATTAGATAGTTCACATTCCTGAGAGCTAATTTTCATTTAACTTTAAGCTCAACTTTCTAGTGTTCATGGTTAAAATTTGTTCAAAAGTTTGAACAATGCCTTTGCTGTTATACTATATAACTTAAAATTTGATGCTGTATTTCTATTTTTATGCTTTGATTGTACTTTTTAAAATTCTAAGCTGCCCAAAGAGCTTGTTATTGGCAGTATATAAAATGTTAAAATTAAATAAATGCCTGAACACTCTAGACCAGAAGTCAGCAGTGGTGTTTCATTGTCCTGTTGCGTTCCTTGTTCCCGTCCTCCAGAATCACTGTGCTTTTATTCAAAAGAGTAAAAACAAATGTAAAATTGGACAGAAGTGCTAATATGCGCAATTTACACAGGGTAGAGAATCCAGCTTTCCTTGACAATGGACATTGCAGCAATGAATACTGAAAAATGCAGACTATGGGTACTTTTCTGTATCTCACCCAAGTTAATCTTTCAGATAAAATGGGATGTAGCTTAAGAATGAGGCAGATTTCAAGAAGGCATATGTGAACAGTCACTTCCCCAGCTTGGCTGCAGAAGGCCAAGAGAAGAACACAGCCAAATCTTAAGGCCACTATGCTCTGCTGCAAATGGAGTCTTAATTTGTTTAGCAATGTCATCTGGGTCTGGCCATTTCCATTACTGCAGGCCATGAGTGGGGCTGCTGGAAGGGAAACGGGGCAGGTGCCAAGTAAGAGGAAGACTCTTATCACTTTTCACACAAAGTTTTCAGATGTCGTTACAGCATTGCTTAATTAAATGTGTCTGTTTTTACTGTGATCTTACCTCAGTGACAGGAACAGAAAAAGGAGTAACTCCTACCAGTAGAATGATTTACTGCATAGGACCAGCCTATTTCAGCTTCCCAGACAAACAAACCAGACTGTACAAGTAGCAATACATATTATGAAGCTTTATTTCAAAAGGATACAGTGGCCAGGATACAGATCCACTCAGTTTAACAACTCTCCAAAAATAGGTTACATAATACCCAGAAATCAAACAACCAACCCAACCCTTATTCTCTACCCATTCTAATGTACATTTGGGTTATCTGTGTGTTTTGTGATAAGTACCTAATTTTCAAGCCTGACATCACAGAGCTAAATTGTAAATTAAAACTACTGGGTGCAAAACAAATCATCTCTTTGTACAGCGGTTCACATGTTTGGTTCCAATTAATTTCAGAGCTCCTAGTGTTACAGGGGGAAATGCTCATCAAAAAAGTACAATGAACTATCCAAAATCCAAACAGCCTAACTTATTTAAAATGCCTCCATAAAAGAGGAAAAAGTAATTATGGTAAAATTAAAAAAGACAAGTTCTCTTAGCCAAGGCTTCTTCGTTCATAAAAGATTTCCAATAAGTTATCTTGAAACCAAGGGGGGAGGTCAAGCAGGTCAGTGAGCTTAGAATCTTCGTGGTGGTCCACTCTTAAATGGTTTAAATCCTGAACCACTTCCCCTCTGCATGGAATTGCCCGTAATCTGTACAACTCTGTTAATGGGTGAAGAATTACTGGAATAAAAGTTGAAAAAGAAGCAAATTTAAAAAGAAGTTTCAGGGGAATTAAAGTCTCACTATCCAGAGTGCTAGGCAAGGCAAAGTTCTCATAACCTGATCGTGTTACAGGTGTAAAGGCTGACACATGGAGGAGCTCCCACTCAACCATGCTGTGAGACTGGCAGGCTATTGAGAGAACAGCAGCCACTTTTTTGAGACTGGGGACAGAACACTCCCTAGTAGGCATCAGGGAGCTAGCAACTCATGCTGGACCGGCACATTCTGGGCAACATTCAGCGTAATCATGTTCAAGTGGAGAGAGCTTTAAAAAGATGCCCAACTGAACTCCTGGATCTTGTACTGTGACCTATTCAGATGCTGCCCAAGAAATGTCTGTGGCTGCCTCACACACATGGGAGAAGGTCCCAGGCCCAGGGCCTCTGTCAAATTTCCTCACTGGTCAAGCTTTATCTGCTCAGGCCCAAGGGGACTTCTCCTTATCCAGAGCACATCATGGTTACAAAACTAACAATATGAGTAGTTAAGTTTCATGTGTTTCCAAAGCCCAACTAGATTCAGACAAAATTGTATGCGGTCATGAAACTTCCTGCAAAGCCTACTCAACTGTACTGCCAAGCTTCCACTGAGTCATAGAAATTATTGTTATTACATTTATTTCTATCCCAGCTTTTTCCTAGAGCAGGACTCAAGTGGCTTAAAGATAAAAAGCTTGAAACATAGGCAAGATATTCATTAAACAGTAATTGAACACGAATAGAAAAAACCCAATGCTGGAATAAAAATGTATTCACCTGCTGACAGAAGGACAAGGAGGGAGCCAGTCCAACTTCTCTAGGAATAGAGGTCTAAAGTTTGTGCTGAATCCCTTCCTCAATCAGGGCAATTCAGATTTGTGCCAGCAGTGGGGGCAGAGTACCCAATACTGCATTGCCTCAGAGATTGGGGTGATCCAGAATAAAAAAGTAAACCACCTGCCTGAAATGGGGCAGAGTTAAACCCCTCTTATAGGCGCTACCATGTCTCCAAATTCCTCACACCCATGTAAAGAAAATGGTGATTTTGGTGTCCCAATGCAAGTTGCTGGGGTTTCTGAAGCTTTGCTTTTTTAGACTGAAATCCAGAGCTCGGGGCCAATTCAAAGTGGGCTCTGAATCCGTTGTGGGGGAAGGGGTGGCAAACACAGTCCTAATGGAAACTTTGGCACCCCAGCACACCAATCAAGTGTGTGCTCCTTGAATATGAATATGTCCTTTTTCAGCCCTATATGTAAAGCTGGGTTTTAAAAGCAACCTCAGAAGTGTGATATTTTGGGGCGTGGGGAAGCAAAAAGCATCACAGGTACCTTGAGTGGGGAGACATCATGCCACCTCCTGCTCGGCCATCTCCCATTCGCCTTGTGTCGTGATAGCTGCTGCCCTGTGAACTGGGCCCATGCCATTCTTTCCTTGGTCCAGCGTCACGGCTATGCCGCTCAACCACGTGGCGATCTTCATTATAATGCTAGAAAGAGACACGGGAGGTTACTCTGCTAGTGCCACCACCTTTTGACTTGTGTTTCCTAAACGGACCCAAAGGAAGAACAGCTGCACACACTTGGCTCCAGTACAGCCTTCTCTAGATGTGCATCCTGGGAAGGTTTGCAGCTCTTTCGGAAGAACTTCAGAGAAGCAGTGCCAACAAAAGCGGGAAATGTTCTGCAAAGCATGTTCTACATCAGGAACTTTCAATTTGTCTCAAGTTCAGCCCTTGGACTATAAAGGACAACACCCACATAGGTACACTTTTTGCACCGATATTCAAAGTTTGCATGCATTGTGTCTTGGATGTTGCACTAAGAAAACCTCAAATTTGGATATAACGAGAGGTTAGCATGCAAAGTACTTTGCATAGCCCCTTAGGAGGAATGCACGTTTTTGTTCTTGCTTTTTCTCTGAAGAAAAACAAAGGGACTATGGTGGGTGGGGAGATGGGAAAAGAGGGCTTCTGTTCAATTGGACACCCACCCTTGCATGTTAAGCAACTGCTAATGTTGAGGGTTTCTCCTCAGAGTGTGATGCCTAACATGGCTCTTCAGGGAAAAGGTGAAGCATTCCTCTCCATCTGCTCTGACTCTACTGTACAATAATCACTCTTCCCAAAATCAAGTGAAGGCAGGAAACACAGAGCAGACAATATCAGCCTGGCAAGACAAGGTTTTACTCACAAAAACATGAGAGCTAGTGTGGTGTAGCAGTTAGAGTGTCAGACCTGGACCTTGGAAACCAGGGTTCAAATCCCCACTTGGCCATGAAGCTCCCTGGGTGACCTGCCTCACAACCTTAACCTACCTCACAGGGGTTTTGTGGGGAGATTAACTGAGGTGGGAGCAAACCTTATACACCACCTTGATCTGAAGGCAGCCCTGTTTAGGGAGGCTTTTAATGTTTAATAGATTATTTTATTTCATTTTTCTGTTGTAAGCCACCCAGAGTGGCTGGGGAAACCCAGCCAGATGGGCGGGGTATAAATAATAATAATAAATAATAATAATAATAATAATAATAATAATCATTATTGAGCTCCTTGGAGAAGCAGGTAGGATATAAATGCAATCGATCAATCGATACAACAGTCACCAACTTGGGCTCAGTGACCACCCCAATGCATCAGCCTATCAAAAGGCAGCAGCCTGGCTGCTAGAAATAGTGCGTTCTGTACTGGTTTCCAGACACACCTTGCAATGCTGCTTCTTGCCTTTTCAGCCCTAAAGAATCTGGGGGCATAGCAAGTTGGAAAAGCCTTTTCCATAAAACTTCCCCATTTGTGGGGGCCACCCCAGGAGACTCTGAGTTAGAACAGCTTTTAGAGGCTGCCCTTGTAGCTGCATCAAGCAGGGCTCCCTCACTCGTGGTCCATCCTCTCAATGTCTTTCCCTATGAAGTCTGCCAGGCCCGGTTGCCATTCACTCACCAGGTGCACAGAACATAAGAGCAGCCTTGCTAGATTAGACCCAAAGCCCATCTAGTCCAACCACCTGTTCTCACAGCAGCCTATAAGCAAGCAGAACCTCAGTGCAGCAGTGCTCTCCCCACTTATGATTCTCAGCAACTGGCATTTAGAATCATACTGCTTTTGACAGGGGAGGCAGAACAAACATAATTTGTCTAATTCTCTTTTTAAAAGCCATCCAAATTGGTGTCCATCACTACAACAGTTAACTATGCACTATATGAAGTATTTCATTTACTCATAAAGGAGTTGCTCCATCCTCACCATCATTTTGGTTGCTCTTTTCTGAAACTTTTGCAACTCTACAATAGCCTTTTTGAAGTGAGGTGATCAGAACCATACACAGTACTCCATACGTGGTCACACCAGATTTGTATGACAGCAGTATGATATTGGCAGTTTTATTTTAAATTATTTCCCTAATGACTCCTAGCAGGAAATCCACTTTTTCCAGTTGCCATACAGTGTTGACATTTTCATCAAGCTATCCACTACAGTCCCAGGGATTCATTCCTTAAGAGTCTCCATTAATTTAGAGTGATATATATATATATATATATATATATATATATATATATATATATATATGTGTGTGTGTGTGTGTGTGTGTGTGTGTGTGTGTGTGTGTGTGTGTGTGTGTGTGTGTGTTGCCCCACTGCCTGTCAATTTACACTTGATTATGCTGAATTGTGCTAACCATTTTACTGTCCATTCAGCCAGTTTTAAAAAAGCCTCACAATCTGTTTTTATTTCAGCTATCTTGAACCATTTGGTATCATCAACCCACTTGGCTACCTCACTACTTTGCTTTGACACTTCTGTTTTTGCCACACTATTAAGTGAACAGTTTTCTGCTTCTCTTACTGATTCATCATTTTCATTAGTGTCATACCTCTGTTTAAGTACACCTCGGTTTGAGTACTTTCAGTTTAAGTACTCTGCAGACCCGCCTGGAATGGATTAATCCACTTTCCATTACTTTCAATGGGAAAGTTCGCTTCTTAAGGTTAAGTATGGACTTCCAGAACCAATTACACTCATACTTCGGGTTAAGTACGCTTCAGGTTGAGTACTCCACGGACCTGTCTGGAACGGATTAATCCACTTCCCATTACTTTCAATGGGAAAGTTCGCTTCAGGTTAAGTACACTTCAGGTTAAGTACAGGCTTCCGGAACCAATTGTGTACTTAAGCCGAGGTACCACTGTATTTCAATGGGTTTTTAAAGAACGTAGTAGCAATATAGTATTATTTGCCTAAAGGGTCAAATATTTTGGCCAGAAGGTGGTATACAAATGAAGTGAAACCAGAACCCAAATTAGCAGATGAACACTACCTTGCCTTTCCCTCTGCTCAAGTGACCTTACAGAAAATGCAACAAAGACCAATTATTGCTTAAGGCTCACCACATTCCTAATCAGAATATGCAAGTTACTTATGACTTCCATTTACCTGCCCCCCACTTCCACGCTCCATCACACTGCGCTCTGCTTCCCGGCTTCCGTAGCCAGATGTGGTACTACGACTCCCAGAATGTCCAGAGACTTCTCGGCCTGATCTTTCTGGCCTCTCTCTGCAGAAGGAAAGAGTCAACATGGTACAGGAAGTAATAATTCACACCTTGAGTTGGGGGGCTCCGTTTTACTCATCATTCTTAACACCTTAGAATAAAGGGCTGACGTTACCTTCTTCAAATTGTGGAAGTGCAAACAATTATCTCCTACTATCTGTGCACTTCCAGCCAATCCCTGACTGGCTGAAATGTGCCAAAAATATAAAGCAATATAGTTTGCCTCCTGCTGACTGGGAAAGCGAAGTAACTCTAGAGCTCTCTTGGCCTGTCCCAGCTAGGTTTAGAAAATCACCCCTGCTTGGCAAGGAGATCTGCAGACCTGGGAAGCATCACCTCACTGAAGAGGGTTCTTTCTGTGACTTGAAGGGCCTGTATTGTGCATTTGCTCACTAGTATGCAAAATAGAAGATGACATGGAAGCCCAGTCATTTAACATGGCATTTGCTCAGTTTAGGCACATGCAAGTCATGCTGTTCACTGCCAAAAAAGGGCACCCAGTGAAGTGTGTTAAAAGAAATCTAGGTTAGAAATTAAGTATTAATGTATTGGAGCATATCAACGATCAAAATATAATGAGCCTGAAGGCCTCTTATGGAACAGGCACAGACCCAACGTATTGAGGAAAAGCACTCAGATTCTTACATAGCCAGGTTGATGCACAAGTGACAGGCTGTAAATGGGCCAGGGCAAAGTAGCAAGATCTTTCCTCTCTACCCAGCACATCCCACACTCCGAAGAATTTCCACTTGAAGAAAGGGCAACAGAGCCATACCTGTTCTGTCTTGGTGAATCACAGCCACATATACCGGTATGTATCCCCACCCCACGTTTTGGGCAGGAATGAACCTGCACATCCCAGCTATTAACCCAGGTTGAAGAATCACCTGGCATCTCGCTTGTCAGGGTTGATGCCTCCTTCACCCTTCCAAGAACTCTGCCGGGATGAGTTGGTCCCAGTCTCTCGTGGGTGACGGCCATGAGGGATCTCAGGCCTGTCCTGGATTATCACAGTCCTCCTCTCATCGCGGTCTCCTCTCACTTCCCGCCGGTCACTGTCACGGATTTCGTTTCGGGGCTGAGGGGGCTCATTTCTTCTGGATTCACTGAAGCTTTTTGGGTATCTTTCAAAACCAGGCTCCTCCCGTCTTGTGGTTGGCCGAGCTTTTTTCCCATCACTTTGGTTGACAAATCGTTCCCGCCTGTTCAGAAAGGCAAGAGTTTTTCAGATTAAGGGTCACTCCCTAAACTGGTTCTGTCTGGCACAGCATCTGCCTGCAATACCCCAAGGTGCTTTGCTGCATAAAGTTAATTTATCATTATGAAGACTGCATTATGAGGATATTAGGGATACAGCTGCAAGTAACCTGAGTAGCTTGAGGGTGGGCAGACTTCTCGGGCTTCTAGTAAAGCACAAAGTTGAGCCTGCAAGTGAAAATTCACCAACCAGGGCTCAGGGGGATGGGTGTTTAAGAGCTAGTATTTAGGAGCAATGTAAGCAAATGCTCAGCCCAGAAATTTGTTTTCAGTATCACAGAATCATAGAATTGATACTAGCAGAACTAAGCTAATTTAGAAAGGGGGGGAGCTTTTGTGTTGCTACTATTGTTTAACAGTTGAGAGTTACTTTTGCCAGTCCTTGCAGAAATCTACCAGATGCTCTCGTCTATCCCAGAGTAAATCCCACTGCCACCTGAGTAAATATGCTTCAGATCACACTGCAAACTTATCATCTTGAAAATCAGAGCCTAGCATGGGTAGCCAATATGGTGCCCCCAAGTTCACACACACATTCTTTATTATGGTCAAAAGACCCACTGTGGGGATTACACGAGGAAATTGTGCTGGCATGTGTGGGAATGACTGAGATCTGGTGCTGGCAAGCCACACTGATCTTCGAGAGTGCGGGCATTAGCATGGCAAACCGGCTAATGTCAGAATGGGAAACACGTGAAGGACAGGTCAGCTGGGCAACAGGTCACAACAGAGCTAGAAGGATCTAGGAGGATCTGGAGGGAACTGGATGAATCAGGACAAACCAGATGGGTCAAGCCAAGGAGAGCAACACAATGGGAATGAGGAGGGGGTGTTTACAGAGTGACATGTGCTTGGAGCATGGACAGAGGGCATGGCAAAACAACACGTGGGCTATGGAGGATGTCTTAGGGAGTGACCGGGTGTGACGTTACAGGAAACATCACCTTGTATGGGACTGCACTGCTGTAATTGGCTAGAAGTTACACTGTCGTTGTAATGATTAACTGTCATCCTGAGCTTTCAATAAAAGGAAGCGCTAGAGCTCTGCTCTTGGTCGCCTTCCCATTGAGTTCAACCTGCCTTGAGTCGTGTCGTCTTTGCCATTACAACAACCCACAAAAACAGTTTTGAAAGCAAAAGACAGCAGAAATACAGGGAAAAGATTCCAAGGCAGGCACTATGTTTTATTCAGAGCATGTTGATTTCTATTTCTTACCCAAAATCAGGGATGAGGAATCTGGTGCCCTTCATATGTAGTTGGAGCACAACTCCCATCCTCTTTGACCACTGGCCAGGCTAGCTTGGGCTGATGGGAACTGGTATTCAGCAATGCTGGGAGGCACCAGATTCCCCATCTCTATTATAGATATTGTTGGACTACACTTCCCATTACCCAAGAACACACTAGTGCAGTGGTCGGCAAAGTTTTTGTGGCTTGGGCCGGTTCAAGGTCCCGCAGATGCCGCGGTGTGTGTGTGTGTGCATGCACGCGCAAACACCATTTCTGGCACTCCTTCTGGTTCAGAGGAGGCGTGCACAGCTTCCTATTGGCTGCAGGAGCTTCCTGCAGCCAATGGGAAGTTGGCCAGCGTCACGGAAGACAGTCCCCGCTCTGCTCCACGCCGGATTAGCGTGGTGCATGGGAGCTGACCGAGCGGGCATGCGGGGGTCCATGGGCCGGTTAAACAACCCCATGGACAAGTGGCCCATGGACCTTAGGTTGCTGACCCCTGCATTAGTGTAACAAACAGCAACTTCCCAGCTGTAATAATAACTTATTTATGAGATCACACTTCAAGAATCAGAATACCCTGTCCTCTCTAACTAAGAGAACACACATTTGAATGGTGTAAACTATCCCAGGGTGAAAATTATTGTGGGGCACTTAGAATCATAGAGATAGAAGGGTCATCTACTCTAACCCACTGCAATGCAGGAATCTCAACTAAAGCTTCCATGGCAGATGGCTATCCAATCTCTGCTTAAAACCCTCCAATGAAGGAGAGTCCACAACTTTCTGAGGGAGTCTGCTCCACTTGAGGAATCACGACAACATCAGAATATACTGTTGTGACCATCATCCCCAAGCATACCTGTCAAAGGAAGTCTGCACTGCAGAACCCTCTGGGTATCGCCCTCTGTCTCGGTGGTCAAAATCAGTAAACCGGTTCTGCTGCCGGCTGTAATCAGACCCATGGCTAAAGCGTGCATCTGTGTCCAAGGAAATCTTTTTGCTTTCATTCCAGTAGGGCTCCTCTCTCCTAATGGGGTGGGGAAGAGACACACTGCTGTTAGGACTCCAACCTGCCACACACATTTCTTTGTTTTGTGCTTTGTCAGGGCTGATGGGACAGAGGAGCAGGCATCCAGCCTGAAAAGGAAAAAAAGCACAACCTGTGATCAACATCCCGAGGCCGTTTCAGGGAATTCCTCTTCTCCTGCTCATATCGAAGCTGCTGCTGCTGGCGCCGAAGCTCTTCTCTTTCACGAGCAATCCGCTCTGCTTCCTTGCGACGCTCCTAGCCAGGAGAAGAGAAAGAATCTCTAAGGAGCACTGGAAGACGTTAAGGCCAGAGGACATGGATAAGGAACATCTGTTGCCCTCCAGAAGTTGGACTGCAACTCCCATAATCCTTAACCATTGGCCAGGCTGGCAGAAGCTGATGGGAGTTGTAGTACAGCAGCATCTGGAGAGCCCCATCCCTGCCATAGAGCTTCAGCTACAATTGGGGAAGTAGCAGAATTAGCACTGACCACTGTACAAGAGCTCAAAGTGATCCAAAGGGGCACCTGGCTGGATGGGGGCCGAGATGTGAGTGCCTAATACTTGAGGCTTGTTCACAGAATAAAACTCTAATTACCAAAAAAGGAGGCTGCCATACGTACAAAACACACCATTTGACTATGCAGGTAGTCTCAGAAGCTACTAATTTAAGCACATATGCAACCATGGTTACAACCAAAGGCAGTGAAGTGGATGTGCCTAGTGTTTTGAAAGGATTTCATTACAAAGTGCAATGGTGATGTTACCAACCCTCCTCAGAAACCACATACCCTAACAATTCAAGACTAAAAATCCTTCTTCATGGTCTTCAGCTGCCTCCCATCATGCCATGAATGATGGACCAAGTTGTGCTAATTAAGACTAGGCAGACTTGGCTCAATTTGCATATTTTGTTGCAATGGCAGAAACTGGACCTTAGCACCAAAACGTATCCCAGAAAGTTCAACTATGTAAAGAAGCAGACAAGCTCCTGGGTTCTGTGTGATAAAGCACCAGGCAGGAGTCTCTGATACCAGGGAACTAGCGCTAACACCCTTCAAAGAAGCTGGACAGATTGTAAGCAACAGAAAATAAAAGAGGGAAACCCACCTGCTCAATACGGATACGCTCCCTCTCCAAGCGCTCTCGTTCCATCCGTTCCCTCTCCAGCTTCTGCCGCTCAATTTCCAGCCTCTCCCTCTCCCTCTGCAAACGCTCACGCTCTTCACGCTCCCGGAGGAGCCTGACGCGCTCCCTCTCTCTTCTCTCTCTCTCAGCAATTTCTCTTCGCCTGCAAAAAGCGGGAGCTTCAAAGGTGGGGCAGCTGCAGGCAGCCATTTTAGGCCCAAGGCCAACAAGTGAACAAGGTGCTCCTTTGGGGCTTGACTTCCTTCTTTAGTCACACGACTGGTGGTTACGGCAATGCTGAAAGTTACGGCAGAATACGCTTGCCAGCTTCCTGTGCTTTGGCGAGCAAGATGGGCGGAGAACTCTCTACTGACAATGGCAATAACATCAACCTGCTCTGAGGGATGCTCTGGGGTTTGTTATAACGGGGCATGGGGTTCTTCCAGAGTGTGCAATTTGGGGCGAGGATAACTGCACTTGTGCAGAAAACAGTTTAGCACTTTGCAATTTCTCTCTTCTCTCCCACATCACTGTGAGTAATGATTTCTGAAGCATTTTGCACTTCATTGGTGTCACCTTTTGTTCTTCTCCTTTTCCACTAGCAACCATCACATTAGGGTGGAGCTACATAGGACTACATGTTTGCCATGAACTCTCCTGTCTAGAACTTGGGAGGACAAAAAGGTTAAGCACCCCTCCTCCCATTCGCCACTTCCATCCATGCCTCTCTCAGTGCCAATGAGATGCCTGGAAACAGGAGTCCAACTGCCAGAGTCTACTTTTGGCCTCAAGGTGTTGTTTTTCCTAAGCACCTGAGAAGCTTGATGGCAACAGTGTTGAGCATCCCTCCTACCTTCGTAACTCTACAGCACGGCGTATTCGCTCTAGCCGAACAATGTGCTCCCTCATTCTCTGCTCCTTCATCTTCTCAAAAGGCAGTATGTCCTTTCTGCCCCGGTAGTCTCTGAACTTCATTTTGTCTTGAAGAAAACGCTCTTTGTTCCTTAACATAGGTGGCTGGAGACAAGTTTTTTTAAATATAAATATGAGAATTAGGGACACTTTTACATGTTTACAGCATGCCAAGAGTCATCTGGCTTCTTGCGGACCATGAAGGGTCCCAATGCCCAAGAGCTCCCTTTCTCTGTAAAATAAACAATGAACTCCCACTAAGAACAGTTTATGACAGGGTCTTAGGTGAAATGGAAGTTTGCTTACAGAGGCAGCAAGAGAAAGACTGGCTCTAAGAGGAAGTGGGAAGTGCCTCCTACTCCAGACCCTATCAAATCTTTCTCCAGAAGAGCCAATCTCACAGGAGGTAGGAGTGATGCTTGCACAGCAATCTTGACTGCAGCATTTACTCAAGACTTTTGCAAAAAAAAACACTGTTTACAAGTGAACTTCCAAACTCTGCTGTTAGAGCTACCTTATAGTTGCCTAGGCTTCAGAAAGAAGTCAAATTGTGGTTAGCTAGTTTCCTTTGTGACACAGCCCATCACTCCTCTGTCTCAGCTAAAACCAACTCTCACATAAACCAAATTAGGGCCTAAACAGACTAATGTTTTGAGCAATACTTACTTTTTCAAACCGTCCCCTTCTTATTGGCCTGGTGTGAACTTGGTCTCCTTTCGTTTGGTCTAGAACTACCATATGACTTGGACTTTTTACACCTTTGGAAGATAAAATTACATGCTTAATTATCCACATAAGAAAAAACACAAAAGCCATTTCGCTAAATCTGTACATGTTCCAGGAATATATATATATATATAAAAAGATAATTTTTCTGACATGAAGGCCAACTAATTTGGATTTGAATTTTACAAGAAGCGATGCTAATTGTTCTAGATCCATGTTTCTTAAACAGTGGGCCTTGGAATATCTTCAGGTGGGCCCTAAGGGTCAAAGCCTGCCCAACATATCTTTATTTGCCTCTCCTGCCTCCCAGCCCTGCCACAGCTTTTTGGCTGGAACAAGGACAGTACCAGCAACTCTTTGCATGCTGAGTAAAAGTGGCCAAGAGACAGAAGTGTTTGGAGTGTATGGTGGGAAGAGGAGCAGGGAGAAGAGGGAAGAATGAGCCAGAGGAAGTTTTGAAGGAAATTAGAAAGTGAGAGAAAAGTTTGCTATTAAATAATAACAAACAAACAAACCGGGAATAAGAATGGAAGAGGGCATGACAGGGAAGCTGCTATAGAAGGAAGAAGTGAAAGTAAAAAATCAGGGAGGAGGGATGAAAGAAACTGCCACTACGGTATGGATAAAGTACAGGAGAAAGGGGAATGGGAGAAGAAATTACAGGAAATGGGTAAAAACACTTTGAAGAGCATGTGAGGGTGGAAAAGAAAGAGCATAAAAGGCCTTCTCCACTTAGAACTTCTGGATCAGCAAATTCTGCTGAAAAGGGGGAGGCTAAATCACAATACCTCCAGTAATAATAATAATAATAATAAGTATTTATACCCCGCCCATCTGGCTGGGTTTCCCCAGCCACTCTAGGCAGCTTCCAACAGAAAAATAAAATACCGTATTTTTCGAAAGACGCACTGTTTCCCTCCTTAAAAGTAAGCGGAAATGACTGTGCGTCTTAAGGAGCGAATGTGTGGTCCCTGGGCCTGAATTGCCCAGGGGCGAAAGGCAGATCCTTTCTGCCTTTAAAAAAAATAAAAATAAAGAGCTAAAGGCTAACAAGAGGGAAAGAGAAAGGAACCAGCTCAGCAGCTGACTGCAAGAGATCTGGGAGGGAGATAAGAGGGCTAGCTCCCTTCCAGGCCCCTCCCGGCCCCTTGCCTAGGTCTCAATTGTTGTCTGCAGAGGGAGATATGTGACTGGCTGATTAGATTATCTGTCTGGAAACTGTAGAAATGGGTCCCTTTCCTAGAGAAGTTGCAGAACTGCAAGTTGAACCCCATAAAAACAGGATTTTTCCCCTTTGCAAGGAAACTCAGCAACTTTGAGCTAATCCTAAAAAATGGAGTTTTCCCCCTTTGCAAAAAAGATGCACAACTTTGAGCTGACTCCCCCCCCCCAAAACGGGGCTTTTCCCATTTGCAACAAAAAGCTGCACAACTTTGAGCTGATCCTAAAAAATTGGAGCTTTCCCCCTTTGCAAAAGAAGCTTCCTCAAATATTTAATTGGGGGGGGGGAGGCACCTAGGTCTCTAGGAATTGGCTGCTATGCCTAGGACAATTCAAGAAAGCAAAAATATTTTTTTTCTTGTTTTCCTCCTCTAAAAACTAGGTGCGTCCTATGGTGTGAGAAAAACGGTAATCAATTAAACATTAAAAGGTTCTGGACCTCAGTGTCCGGCAGAGCGATGGGGGTGGAGACGCTCCTTCAGGTATACTGGACCGAGGCCATTCAGGGCTTTAAAGGTCAGCACCAATACTTTGAATTGTGCTCGGAAATGTACTGGGAGCCAATGTAAATCTTTCAAGACCGGTGTTATGTGGTCTTGGTGGCCGCTCCCAGTCACCAGTCTAGCTGCCGCATTCTGGATTAGTTGTAGTTTCCGGGTCACCTTCAAAGGTAGCCCCATGTAGAGCGCATTGCAGTAGTCCAAGCAGGAGATAACTAGAGCATGCACCACTCTGGCGAGACAGTCTGCAGGCAGGTAGGGTCTCAGCCTGCATACCAGATGGAGCTGATAGATAGCTGCCCTGGACACAGAATTGACCTGTGCCTGCATGGACAGCTGTGAGTCCAAAATGACTCCCAGGCTGCGCACCTGATCCTTCAGGGGCACAGTTACCCCATTCAGGACCAGGGAGTCCTCCACACCTGCCTGCCTCCTGTCCACCACAAACAGTACTTCTGTCTTGTTAGGATTCAACCTCAATCTGTTAGCCACCATCCATCCTCCAACCGCCTCCAGGCACTCACACAGGACCTTCACCACCTTCACTGGTTCTGATTTGAAAGAGAGGTAGAGCTGGGTATCATCCGCATACTGATGAATACCCAGCCCAAACCCCCTGATCTCTCCCAACGGCTGCATGTAGATGTTAAAAAGCATGGGGGAGAGGACAGAACCCTGAGGCACCCCACAAGTGAGAGCCCAGGGGTCTGAACACTCATCCTCCCCCACCACTTTCTGAACACGGCCCAGGAGGAAGGAGAGGAACCACTGTATGACAGTGCCCCCAGCTCCCAACCCCTTTAGATGGTCCAGAAGGATGTTATGGTTGATGGTGTCAAAAGCCGCTGAGAGATCCAGCAGAACTAGGAAACAGCTCTCATCTTTGTCCCTAGCCCACCGGAGATCATCAACCAGTGCGACCAAGGCAGTTTCAGTCCCATGATGAGGCCTGAATCACGACTGGAAGGGATCCAAATGGTCCGCTTCTTCCAGGCGTACCTGGAGTTGTTCAGCAACCACTCGCTCAATCACCTTGTCCAAGAATGGAAGATTTGAGACTGGGCGATATTGGCCGCATCTAAAGATGCTTTTTTAAGAAGCTGTTTCAGCGGGTCTGGGAAGGCTCCCTCACAGAGAGAAGCATTCACCAACCCGCGAAGCCCATCGCCCAGCCCTTCCTGCTAGCTTTTATAAGCCAGGATGAGCAAGGATCAAGGAGACAGGTGGTTGGTTTCGCTCGTCCAAGCAGCCTGTCCACATCCTCGGAGGTAACAGATTGAAATTGACCCACACAACTTGACTAGACAGACCTCTAGCACTTCCCCACCCCAGCCCTGCTCCCACAGTGGAGTATACCTCTTCCCGAATCTGAGTGACTTTATCTGCAAAAAACTTTGCAAAATCATTGCAGGAGATCATGTGGCCCGCACTGGGCCCCGATGGAGCAGGTGGTTCCACTAAACTGCGAACCACCTGAAAAAGTCTCCTGCTGCTGTTCTCTGCAGATGCAATTGAGGCGGTGAAGAAAGTCTTTTTCACCGTCGCTACCGCCACTTAGTAGGCTTGACATTGAGCTCTAAACCGTGTCCGGTCAGCTTCAAAATGAGTTATCCGCCACCAGCGCTCTAGCCGTCTTAGCAATTGTTTCATTGCCCTCAGATCCATGGAAAACCACAGGGCTGTCCGGGCTCCATGCAATCAGAGAGGGCACTTCGGAGCCAAACAGTCAATAGCCCTGGTTAACTCCGCATTCCAGTGCAAACGTCTGTTCTTAGCTTGAGGAAAGCTGAACCATAGAACTCCTTGCTACAAGGAAAACACTGCGACAAAGAATTTAGCAATTTCCAAAGGTGTATAAGATATCAGTAGGAAGTGACATCAGTTATTTTCAACTGACTGCCAAATTCTGCCTTCTTATGCCACCATTTTCTGACTGCCCCAGCACCACCTTTTTTTGTCAAGTGAGCCTAACACTACTCCACTCTAAAATATTCAAAGCAGATTTGTTACCATTAAGAGAAACTCTAGGTAATACCTGTTAAAATGCCAGCTCGCGGCTTCAAAAATGTATGACTATACAGCCTAATCCTTTTCAAAGCATTAGCATAAAAAGCAATAGCATAATACAGTAGAAACTCAAGTACATGGTGGAGATTTGTTTGTAAGGAGAGTAGCTGCAATGCATACTTATTCGCTTTTTTTCTTCTGCCGTTTTAGGATCTTGAGCAGGACAACTGGATCCATAGTCACTCTTCTCATCTTTGCCTTCAGGTTTCTTCCCATCCTTGCTTTCTTTTTTCTCTGATTTGTCAGACTTCTTATCTTCCTTTTTGGAGAGGGTCCTAAAAAGGTAACAAACAGAGGTGGTATAGAATTCACTTTCTGAGAAAATAAATTTTTGTTTAGTAGTGGAAAGGACTTTGGATAGCCATTACAGTTACAGTGATGCTTCGCAAGACGAAATTAATTTGTTCCATGAGTCGTTCTGTATTGCGAAAATTTCGTCTTGTGAGGTACCACTATACCAAGTTAAGTGGACTGAATTTATGAGTTATGGATTGAGTTACTGAGCAATGTAAAATTCACAATAACTTTGTTATTGTATGTTTTATATACAGGCGACAGACCGGTGGTGTAGGTCCTCTTGGACCTGGAAGAGGGCAGAATGGAAGTGGAGCAGGGCAGGATTGTGTTCTGCTAATGTGTGGAACCCTTGAGCAAATTGGGGGTTGCCTGTATAACTATAATTTGAAGAAAAAGTAAGTTTCTGGTCCTGATGGATTATTGATAGATGGTCATCAAATACGCTTGAATGCACATGGGCAACACAGGTTGAAATCTCAAACCAGAGAGGTGACTAAGCAAGTTTTTTAGTAGGTGGGAGTAATTGGCACACTACACAGCTCCTTGCCCCTTGTCTTGTCTAGCAAGAGCAGTATTATGCATATCTCCTCAGTCTGCATACTTTATATAGGTTGCAGAATCCAGCTTTTGCTAATGAAGCATTTTTTTTTATTTTAAAAAGAGGGATCACAGGGAACACAGAGTCATGCTAGGAAGCAGCACTTGGGCTCATTTTTCCCCAAACAAATTCTGGTTACACAAAAGTTGCAGGATCAGGCTCTTACTTGCTGGCTTTGTCGCTTGAAGTTATCTTCTTTTCTCCAGGATTCCTACTGGAGCCAGATTTCTCATCACTGTCTTTCTTCAGTTCTTTCTTGGAGGGATCACCTTTTACCTGCAATTTATTTTTTTAAAGTAAAGTACATTACACATTGACTGCCAACCAGGATGTGTAGCATAGAGCCATTTCTCAATGGACTAAAAGAAACTTTAAAAGGGATGCATTCCTTTTTGCCATCAGTCATCTTGCTCTCACTTTCTGTTATATATCCAGCCAACTGCTACTCACTGGCGGAGCTTCATGCTCTGGGTGGGGCTGGTGTGCGTTCTGGGGGGCGTGGCGCCCAGCGCGGGCGGTGGGGACAGCTGCCATGGCGCCCTCGAGATCGCGCTGCCCGGGGCAAAGCGCCCCTATCGCCCCTCCCTTTCTACGCCCCTGCTGCTACTCAGAGTAAGAGGCGGAGGAGGAAACAGAAGATCACAGGACAGCACCCTGGAGAAACCATGGATAACGAATTCCAATACAGCTCCTCCTTTTTGATTTTTGGAAGCCCATCCCATACATACATTGTAGGAGGAGAGTCACATAAGAACTTGCTCCAAATTATTTAACACTGTTATAATTCAGTAGGAGGCCGGCCTAACTGCTAAAGCATCTCTCTTCCCAAATCAACTCCAGACCAACTGTTTGTTGGTCTAGATATGAAATGTGCAGCCTGGCTTTAGTTTCAGATTGAGTTCACTTCCAACAGCATCTACTTTAAACCCAAGGTTGGAACAGGTCAGCAAGGCCCACTGAGCAGAGTCAAGGAGGTGGCATCCCTCTTCTGAAGGGATAAGTTCTTCCCTCCCAGTTTTTTGAAGAGATGCATCTTCCCCTCCACAGATACGACCCCTGTCTGTTAAGAGAGCACATGTCACACCTACTTTCTCAACGGAAATTTGTTGCCCATGCAGCTCTGTACGGTGAAGGTGGCTTATACACCTTGCCACTTCTGTGCTTGATGACATAGTCACAATGCCATAGCATTTGGCTCCAGGGCTTCGGGCACTGGTGACCACTTTTGCAGCAAGAACCTATAAGAAACAGAAATGGAAACAGTCATGGTTTTAAACTGACATCTTCATCATTTGCTACTCTACATCCAGAAAGGCAATACCTAAATATCAGCAAACAACTAGCTTGCATACATCTCATGCACTGGGCAGCCAAAGAAAAAAATCGCAGACAACAGTTATGTCATTATGATTTGATACCATATTAGACATGGCAATTCATATGCCTCAACATCAGGTTTGCTGGCCAGGAGAAAAGCAGCTTTTTAGTCCTGTGGGGGGGGAGAGATGAGGATGACAGGATGACACCTGTCTTCTTGCAAAGAAACACAATTGAACATAGATCTATTAAGGTGATCAGAATGTGTGAATGGTGCATGCAAGCTTGGCCATGATGCTGGTATGAGAACAGCCATACTAAAATGTACTTTTCTTACGAGCCCGTTTTAGGCAGTTTATATGGCAAAAACCACGTCCTCAGCGGCCAAGTGCTTGCCCTCAGATTGAGTTATGACCATTCCCAGACAGGGATACAAAGGTCACAGTGATGTGGGTTTTGGTAACCTCTAGATAGGACTATTGTAATATGCCCTATGTGGGGCTACCCTTGAGGCTGGCTCAGAAATTGCAGCTAGTGCAGAATGTTGGGTGTGTCTCCTGGCTATACTAGCTCTGCATCAGCTGCATTACACCAGTGGTGAAAGCTCTGACTGGCTTCCAGTATATTATAGAGCTACCTTCAAAGTACAGTAGACAAGCGTTTTGCACAGAGGTTCCATTCCCAGCCCCCATGTGTGTATAAGCCCACCCCGCCCTTTCTGTGACACGCTGAGTGACTTTTTGGGTCACTTCTGGGTTCAGCATTGTGCACGTGCACACAATTCCAAGTGTTTTAGACACGCATTCAATCAGTTGATGCCTATACTTCTGTTTGTGTGTAAAGTCCTAAAAAGCCTAGGACCAGGTTACTTGAAGGACCAAATTGTCCCTTACACACTGCCATCATCTGGAGAAGCCCTACTGACTGTCTCACAGTTATCACTTGTTTATTTTTTGTGAACCAAGACTTCTTTATTAAAAAAGCAAAGCGTCCTGGAGCACTCTCTACTGAAACCTGAGGATTGTGATATTCTGTTGTCTGCTGAAACTGTCGGTTTTGCCAAGCATTTTTATAAATTAATTGAATGCAGAATCGGCTATTTGCTGTGTAAATATTGATCTTATGTATTAATTATAATATTGTACAATGCCATTATATTTTAGATGGCAGTTTATAAAATGTCTTCTACATAAATGGCGAGTTTGACAACAGTGAGATCCTCTTGCATTACTGTATTAAAGAGGTCACTATTTTCATCCCTTTGCTTAACTGTTGCTCTTGTTTACATCAAGATGCACCATCTTTGTTCAAACATACAAATCCATGTCCTCTCCCTCCTATATCTAGTGTTATGATAGCCTGCTATTTTTGACTGTCATAACCTGAAAAGGCTGGGCATGAATAGTAGTTTATGCTCCTTACTGGAAAGTGGGTAGAGAAGAAAAGAGCACTGGCATCTCTCTGTCTCCTTCCCTGAAACTTCAACAGGTTAGCCTGTTGCTGGCTCTCAAAATTTACTAGCATCAATTGCATCTGCTTTACTTTCAACCATTAGAAGCTGGGATTAGAACTCAGCTTTTGCTAACCCGGCCTCCCAGTCTCTTCAACCGAAGGTGAGTGTACATGGAAGAACATGGGACAAACAGTTTTTTAAAAGGAAGAGAAGACAATATGCTTCTTAGCTAGTAACATTCCCTGAGGTAGTATTAAAGTCAGGATGGGGAACTGGTGGGCCTCCAGACAGTGATGGACTCCCAACTAATTTCTGTATTTCCTGAACAAGAGAAGCATGCACACTTACCTGTTACTCTAACAAAATTAAAGATCCACCTGCAACTAGAGACTTTTTATTCCCTGGGAGCATATTGGAGGCAGCAAGTTGTATCCAATGTTAGTCATACGCCAAGTAGACTAAAAGAAATCAATGGGCATGACTAACTTGGGTATGTCCATTTCAATAGGTCTACTCTGATAAAATTTAACTGGATGCAATTCACTACAGTCATACCTCGACATTCGAAGGTTTCGACTTCCAAAGTCGACAACCCCGGAAGTCTTTTCGCCGCGCGAGCCTGGTGTGCGCGTTCTGCGCCTGCGCAGAAGTGCGAAAACGCGCTTCGCGCATGCGCCAACCACATGCTTTGACATCTGAAAACCTCGACTTACGGAACGGATCGTCTTTGTAAGTCGAGGTACCACTGTATATCAGTTGCTGCCAATCATAATTGAGGCGAACACAGTTGCACTCAGATTCTGCTTGCAGGCTTCCCATATCGGCTTTTGGTTGGCCCCTATGTGACAGACAGCAGAGCCCTCGTGATGCAGTCCCTCAGAGTTCCACCAGAGGGTCGGAGCCTCTCTCTGATTGGCTACAAAGCCAGCTGGCCTCAGAGGGGGGAGGAGCAGAATGTGGGGGGCACATAAAAGGAGCAGCTTCTGAGGGAGCCTTGAGATAGGGATAGAGAAGGGGAAAAGCTGGAGGGAGACAGGGTTTAGTTTGGTTTGAGATGGGAGAAAGGGATTAGGAATAGGTTTGTTCAAGAGAGTGGGTTCAAATGTGAGTTTAGCATCCGCTCTGAGGAGAATATCTATAGCTAGAGGAAGGAGCCTCGTATTGAAGAGAGGAGGACCATGTGAAGAGACAGGAGGTGCCTGGAGGGCTGAGTCTGAGCCAGAGGAGGGGGAAGCTGTGGGACTACAGACCCCCCTGTGTCTCCTTCCCGTCAGGCGGGGAGAGCTCTTCTAGGAAAAGAAGACTCCCAAGGTCTCTTAAAACTCAGGAGTGGGATTGCTAAGAGAGGGGGTAAATGACGAAAAGCGCCCCTTGCTCACAAAACAAGCTGTGAAGGAAGCTGTGCTGTGCCCAAAGTAATTACCTGAAACACCTGTCATAAAGGATATGAAGGAACAAGAGAAACTGAGTTAAGCATTTCACCACCTATTCTAGAAACTGGAACATCTACCTGAAGTCTAGCAACCGATTTTTAGCAACTGAAGTTCAAGAAAAGATGTGCATATACCACTGTGTTTAAGCCTGTGACATCTTTATATATTTAGTTTAAGTAAAAGTTAACTTCTTCCTAACCCAACTTTGTTCCACCAATCTCTTTTTGTAAATAAAACTCCTTTTTGATCAACTCCTGCCGGAGACTCCCTGAAACAAAGTTCCCCTCACACAAGGCCCCCACAAGATAGCCTGTGGTAAATGGTAGAAATTCGTTGGCGTACTGTGGGGTGGGCCTGGTATATTTAATTGGGGGCAGTTAGTGGGGTGAGTCCGCTACACCCTGTGAAAACAGGATATTGGACCAGAAGGGCCTTTGGCTGGATCCAACAGGGCTCTTCTTACGCTCTCAAGTCCTCTGGTCATATAGCCTACAAGCCTCCGGTACCTACTACAGAGTTTATAACTGTGTAGGGAAACAATTTTAAGTTAAAATTTTTTGTCCTGACTTCCTGTTCACATGCAAGAAAAGTTCACAGAAGAAAAGACTGGTAGCTGGACAAAACAGCATTTCTCTCCATAAGATGGAAAATTAGGTCTCCACACTCTTTGGCTGAATGTCCAAGTACTCATAGTTTGCACATAATAGGTTATTGTATAAAGTCTGATCTTCAAGTCTTTATTTTTTAGCTTCTGGCTTGTTCTTTTATATAGGAAAGTAGGCTTTAGCGCAACTGTCAAGGGTTTGGATTTAGTTCTGAGAAATGAGTGTAGATTTTAAGTAATACATTCAAATCTACGCTATTTTAAGTGAAACTATTGTCCGTTTGTTTTTAAAGCCATACCACTCCCAAGTGTGTGAACACGGTTTGCAACCTCAGTCAACGTCATATTCATTAACTGATACTGTTAAATGGAACCATACCTTCCCATATTTGCCGAAGAGATTTTTCAAGTCAGCGGCTTTTGTGTTAGAAGACAAGCCACTAACCCATAAGTTCTTAGTAGAGCTGCTGCTGCTCCCACTGCTTGCACTTCCTAAAACAAATTTCACAGAACGTTTCAGTGTCAAAATTAAAAACTAGCATTCAAATGAGAAAGTGCAGTTTTGGAAGATGACTTCTACACACAATTTTCTTTTAATAAGCAAACAGTGCATGAAGACCAAGATCAGAGAGCAAGAGGGGAGATTTGGAGGGTATGCAATCTGTGCCACCCATTTTACAGCAGCAAAGACACCTACAATGCGCTTTTAAAGATTTTCTAAAGCAAGCACATCCAGAAACCACTCAGATAGCAGGTGACTAGAAAGACCCTTCTCTGAGCTCCAAGAGAACTGCCACAGCTCAGACTAGTCAACACTCTACTATTCTATGGTCCCAACAAGCAGACTATTCCAAGATACCTTTGAGAAGACAATGACAGGTATGTGCCTCCATTTTTTTAAAAAAATCACACCTTACAAACTTCATGGTTGTTGTTGTTTTATAAAAAAAAATACCCATTAGTTAGCATTCTTGCATCAAGTTATGTTGGCTGAGGACATATTTCAAGCAAAGATCTATTAGGTTTGCAGGAGTCAGCAGACCTGTCAATTATTCCATGCAACTCAGAATGCCACTATGTTGCATTTATTTCATGATGGTGCCATTTGTTAGCAAGAGAGGCAGAAAAGGCAGTTTGCAGCCAAGCCTTGCAGTAGTCAGGGGCAAACACAGGAGCAGTGCAAAGCTGCTTCTATGGACTGGCTGCAGTAACTGCAGGCTCCTCCAAAGAGGAATATAAGCAGTTAGTGGCAAATGCCCCTAACTCTCTTAGCACAACTGATTTTTTTTTTAATTGTGCTGTTATTTTGCTTTACTTCTTGGAATTTCATTTTTAAAAAGTATAATGATAGGCTGCCCTAAGTATTCCAGGGGAAAAACCTAAAGACACTGCCCAAAGAAATTGTTCAGTTACAAAAACCTTACCAAAAACTATTACGTTATAGTAATCCACTAAATTTAAAGAAGTTAACTTATTTGCTGACTGTACCTGACCAGTCAAACACCTAAGCCTAGGATTTCTCACCCTATTTAAGATGCCATATTGTAAGGAGACCATCGTCTCAAATGAAGATGTCTTCTATTTAAAATTTCATTTACAATTAACTTTACTACCTAGTATGAACAATCTACAGATTCTTTCCAGGATGAGAATACAACAGAGCAACGTAATCATCAACTGGATGCATGACACATTTTTCGAGTGACAAACAATATTTGGAATATGACTAAAGGGATATTCAGTAGGATGCTCCTACTCCACAAAGATGTTTGGGAAAACATTTGTTAAGACACAGGCACAAGTTAGTAGTAATGGAAGGAACACTTTTTCTTCTATAAAGATTCCCCACTCACTCAATAGCATAAAAAGCAGCAGTGGAACATGATTGACACCTGGTCATCTAAAGTAACTACAGTCATACCATCCCACTTAAAAGTAGCCTGCTGTGTAAAAAAAAAAACAACCACCTTTCAAATCAGCTAACTGAAGCCAAGCTGAATAGCAGAAAGGAAAAAACTTGAAGGTAAGGAGGGCATTAGCATCGCCCACTCCAGGACAGTCAGAAACATCCCTGAAGCTTTCTAGTCTCATGGCCTTGCTACCAGATCCAAGATAGCAACATATCACAAAGGACACATTACCTTTTTCATCCTTTGATGAAGGCTTGCTTTCTTTAGATTCCTTAGTAGAGCTAGGAGGAGGAACAAATCAAAGAAAATTGAACGTGCAGAATTTGCTTGTCCAGAATCTTACATTATTAAGCAAGTCATTTCAAAAAAATGAAACAAAAACAAAAAAAGGAGGGCTGGACTGTTATTTGAGGAAAAGTGATTTCCCCTCATCATGGTTTTCTTGCACTGATTTTCCCCAAGATGCCTGAAGATCTAGATTTTCTGACAATTTTATTCAGTGGATATGGTAATCTTCTCCACATTTCAGGACTGGGACTTGACTTCATACTGGTGTTTCTCAGAACTGAGAGTTGTTCATTACCATCATCACAAGGATACATAAAACTTGACTATTTGAAAAAATAAAAAATAAAATGCTGTCAATTCGCCAATGCAGCCAGCAGGACAAAGCATATACGAAGATCCCGATTTTTTTTTAAGGAACACACAGGTAACTTATGGCCGTCAAAACATTTTATAGGCAGGAGCATAAGATACTAATTATAAGTTTCTTGCTGCTACCCCCTTAATGCAGAGTGATCTTATCGAATGCTGGCAGTATCTTAAAGAACTGACATAGAAAGACAAACCTCTTTGCTTGACCTGAGGCCCCAGTAGACGAGAGACTTTTCTTCGAAGTATCCTTGTCTTTGTCTCCAGATTCTGCTTTCTTCGAGGTTTCTCGGGCTTCCTTCTTGACAGGATCCCCCTTCACGCAGTCTTCCTTCTTACCATCTTTATGGTTCTCTGTCATCTCATAATCCTTGCTTTCCTTCTCCAGGTTCGGTGCACTGGCATCTTGCCCGTCTTTTGGCTTATTCACTTCTGAATCTGTAATTTTCAGATTTTTACCTGTTTCTAGAAGGTCATCTCCATCAAAATCCAGAGTGATGGCATCTTCGGCCTGGACTGTAACCGATATGTTATCATCCTCAGCTTCTTTCACAGACACGTTAGCTTCCATCTCTTCCTGAGCAGAGTGATCAGCCTCAGCTAGGCTCTCTTCTGAAGGAAGAGGCTTAGATACTTCTTGTGTACCATCACCAGAACCTGCTTTATCTAAGAGGATTTAATAGGAATAAATATGGCAAAACAAGAAGTTTAAACATTTGCATATGTATAAGCTAGAAGAGAGGACCTAGAAAATACAAAGCCAGTTATTAGAACTGATGGAAGGTTGGGGTGGGGGGGAAGCATAAGGGGCATTAACATATAAAGCAATCCTTTACCCAGGAGCACTCATTCTTCATGGCAAACAAATTCTCTAGACATAAATACCAAAATAGAACAGGAGTTAGACAAAGGTTCCATCCAGCAGATACCTGTTCTTCAGTACAAGTATCTGGCTTCCAATGTTGGCATTAATGTGCAAAGAAGTTTTTCTTCATGACCAAATAGTGACTGCTTGTCAGTATATCTACACTTCAACTGACAAGTCTTTTTGTCTTCCAATATCCTTCTAATGGCTCATAGTTCAATAGACAAATCCTTCATAGCTGCATAACCACTGTCCTCTTTGTTCCAACTCTTGCTGTCAACCATGGTGAAGTCGTAGATGTCAGCTCTTCTTGTTCATGCACCAACTTAGGCCAAAGTTCAGAAAGGATGCGGAGTCTTCATCCTGTGTCCATGGGGTCAATACTCTCAGTTCTGTTAATAGTGTTTCCATCAGCATTCTTACTTTCCACAAAAGCTTCTGCCTTCGGATCCCTTCCAAACACCAAGTCTGTGGCTTACACCCACAAGTGCCCTTTCAGGATTTCCACTGTTATGCTTGAGTCACAATGATTCCATGTCCTTTAGTCCACAACATGCAAGGTCCTTAGCATGCTCTCCAGAAGTCTTCTTTAGCAAGAATGTGAAGCAAGGATGGGTCTCTGTAGCTTTTAAAGGCAATGCTGAATAGATGATTCCACTGTTACTTGTTCCAAAATTTCACGTTAGGCTGTAAAGCATGATGTGGCAATTGCCAATGTGTGGAAGCAGAATGTGGCCTGTAGTTCAAATGGCTTGCAAACTGCAGAATACGTAATATTCAAATGGCACCTATCTGTTACTGCAGTGCAAGAGAATGTATAGATATAAAGACTTACCGTACCCCCCACTCCCCCCAAAAAAGATTCAGATCCACGGAGTCTGGGATCTTTGTTCCATTAAAGGCATGTGGTGGTCATATGCATGTAACAACATCCACTGAAGTAACTGATAGGAACATGCACAATTTAAAAGCAGAAAAGCCAACAGAGAGCATGGATCCAACCATTCTTCATTGCAAAGGCACAGATATAGCCGAAATGCCTGAGAAGAGAACCAACTGGAGCAACTGCCATTTACAAAAGGCAACTTGAAGCATATTAGAACACTCAAAACTCTACTGAACTTCTAACATACCTCTCTCATTCTCTTCATCTCCATCCTGTAAAAAATAATAATAATCAAATAAGCATTCCAGATTGTGATTCAATTTAAACAGAGGTCAGTAAACTAATGGCAATCTAGAGGAACAAATTGAGGTACCTGTTCTAATAATGCAAAGACCCAATTAACAGGTATCTGCCCAGTTGAAATCTATTAAGCTTTACATTTATTCATTTTTCTTTACTCTTGCAGTAAGATTCTAAGCTAGTACTAGTAGATGGTTCGCACATTCCACTATTTCAAAGAATGATTTGTCCACAATACGGAAACTCCAAAAACATACTACGAGATCTAGGGTAGGCACTGCCATTTCACTTTTGACCATTATTCAGGAAGTCCTAAAATTTCCAGTGGAAGCCTTTTAAATGTCTTGTGTACGTAATCCAAGACCACACAACTCCACAAGATTTTGGTGACTGAGGTACAGCAACCCAAGAGACATCCTTCTCATTTATGAAATTCTCCTGCTCCCACACATTTCAATAGAACTAGTACAGTCAAACTTGCTAATGGTTCATCTCCCTTCCTTGTGGTGTCCCTTAAATAGCACCCCAAACCCTTGTTTCAAGGCAAGTTCACTTTCTTGCAGATGTCATTAAAAGTTGGTTCAGAGCAAGTACCTATAGTGAAGGCTGTTCTTTCACTACACAAGAAGGAAGAATCCATGTCCAGCAGTGGTGACTGTTAAGCAAAGCCAATGCAGGGCAATATTTTAAAAATAAAATAAAATGGGGGGGGCATAGGCACCAGTTTGCACAATGTGCTACACCAGACCCAGGGAGATCTTGGAATATTCTGGGAAGAGTTAAGTAATCAGGTTTGAGACAGTAAGATGCAAGCCATAATCTCATCAACAGTCCACAACACATGGTATGTATTTCAGTAGTTTTGTGGAATTAGACGACAGAGCCTAAGGTATAAAAAGCCTTTCTACAAAGCAACTAAACCTGACACTTTAGAGGTGGTCCCTATAGACCCCTTCTAGCTGAATTCAAATATAATCAGCTTTCTAATCAGGTTTAAGAAGGCAATTTAGAAACTTACATGACTAGCAGAAAAGCTTTCATCTTCTGTATCTCGAATATTGCTGGCCTAACATGAGGAAATAAACAAAAACACCCTAAGTAAGTTGGCTTACTTCAGAAGCAAGCAGATGCACTAACCAAGAACTTGAACTTTGAATGACAACTGCTTTTTACAAGTTGCCTTGGGTGTGGTTCACTCCAACTGGGGAGGTGCACAGTAACAAGGGACAGCTGGTAATGTTGCAACCCTCTGCTTAAGCAAGCTTTTCTACCTTGCCATAATTTCCTGCAGTGGAGCAGACCTGTCTAACAGAATGCCGACCAGCTGAACAAAGCTCATTGAGTTCTCTTTGTTTCATCTTCTGCACAGTTGTGGCTGGGCAACCAAAATTTCAGTTCTTGTAGACCCATCAAAACCACACCAAGTCCTTTCTGAGCTTACAAAGGGCAGTCTCCATTCCCAAGTACATTAAAGTTAATGAACAGTATTATTTGACAAGTCACAAAATGTCCATACATTGAGCTAATGTCAACAGTGCTATGCGAAGATTTCTCATTAATAAGGTCCTTCCATTAACCAGACAGCACCACAATACCCTGTAACAGGTCAGGAAGGCTTCTCTTTCCCACTCCAATCTCTGGAGACATATGGGGAAGCAAGGAGCTCCGTTTCTCCAGAAAAACTGTCACAAATGGTAAACACTCGCACTTGCAGTTAATGCACTTTTTTATACTACATTGTTGCCGCAAGAAGCAAAGGGAAATTAGATCTTAGCATCAAATGTGTCTGGAATTGATGGCCGATCATTTTCTAGCAATGTACTTAGTCCCAGCATCACTTGCAAACAAACATTCCTGCCAAAAGAAGAGTAGGGAAGATGACAAACAGAGAGGTTGTGTCTAATCAAATATGTGCTGGTTGTTACGATTGTTTAGCACAAAGAACTACAAGTTCTATAGCTTGATCAAAATTTGGGCAATTGTTTCCCATGGCAAAAATCCTATTTAGGGCTTTTATCTTCTTGCATGAGCAGATCGATGGAATTATTTTATTTTACTACTGTTCTCCCTTACTTTATTTAGCTAAAGAAAGTGTTCTTAACAGCTTGATTCTAAGCAGGCTTAGTCAGCTGTAAGTCTCACAGAGTTCCATGGCACTTACTCCCAAGTTAGTGGGAATAGGTTGGGGAAAGTTTCCCGCCGACTCATCTTGATCCCACCAACAACTTCATAAATGCCAACTCTTCTCATGTCCAATGAGAGTGATGGCATCACACAGAAGGGGCCTTGAAAGACAGATAAACAGAAACAAAGCGTGTTTTGCTGCACAGAACCCAAGCAACCATGAGTAATTCAGATGACACCTTCAGGCTAGTGCATAAGAGCTCCATTGGTTTAAACATTCACATTGCACAGAGGATGAGAGGAGGCAACAGATTAGCACATACACAAATGGAAACAAAACACTTGTTTCTGTTGCTTCCATCATTGCTCCTTCCTCAGGGAATGTGTTTCTTTCTTTCTCCACTTTGTTCATGGAGGAAAGGAGGTGCAATTTCTATCCCTTGGTCTGACTTTTGTATGAGGCAGCAACACCAACGAGGTGGATGTTGCTGTGGAAGAAGGGGCACTGACCCAAGACGGGACAGGCCCATTATGGAATCTTAATGGGACAAATTTTGAAAGGAAAGTCTAGATGCCATCCTAAAAATTTGTTTATATTGCAGTATACCTGGATTTCCAAGTCCTTCTCTGTCTGCTTTGAATGAGTTTTCTTCTTGTCTACACGAGGCACCGTTTTAGATTCCTCTCCATTTTCTGCGGATTCTTCCGACTCTTTCAATTCATCATTTCCATCCTGGTCACTTGCATCTTGAGCTTCCAGTTCACTCTCCTTTCAATAGGAGCAACACTTAAACTTAATATATCAGAAGGAAATTTCTTCTATCTTGAATTCAGTAGCCTTAAAACCTAGGATTCTAACTAAACATAACATCTCTTCATCAAATTCATGCTTCCTTGACAGATAACTTGCACAACAATACTTTATTACAGTTGATATGCAAGGTCTCATCTGTATACAGATGAAGGAAGCTGAGCTCAATGGGACGTATTAGTGATGACTTAACTCCCACTGAAATCAAAGGCAACCAATAGCACCTAACTTAGTCTGAATAACAATGAACTGCAAATTCAGTATCAAAGATACAGTCAAAATTGTTTAGAAGTGAGAATGAATTGGCAAAACTTAGGACTGGATCCCCAGTTTTATTTTTCATAGCAGAATTACCTTGACCATGGAATCGTCTTCCACTGAAGCATCACCACTTAATTCATCAGTTTCCTGCTTTTTACCTAAAAGACATGATATGCCAATGACAGGCTTGTATCTGCTCCATTTCAAGTGTTTCTCTCACCACAAGACTCAGGAAAGCCCTCAACGCATAAGGCACGCCAGAAAAACAAACATATAACCTAGCCCCTTACCCCAAGTAGAAACAAACCATAGCAACAACATACTGAATGCTGTAGGATGCCTTATTCACATTAAATTTTGGGGGGAGGTTGTGGTGCAGACAGAACTTAATCAACTTAATCTAAATCTATCCTGTGACAATCTAGATTGATAGTCTTCTGCAATTGCCTGCTATTAAGTAAAAGATTTGAATTGGTGAGCATCTCTGCCTCTCAGTTATGGAAATTCATCATTAACATCCCCTTCATGTGTTATTCTACTGCGTAGTGCGGCTGCATTACTGGCCCTAGGATCACGCAGTGCTACTTGGCCCTGCTTCACAGGAATCACAGAATACCCCCTTCTTGCAAGAAACAGATGGCTTGAACTTATATTCTCATATCACATTATCACTTGCGTATCTATACAACTCTCCTTGTTAGCCTAAGAAATCTTCCAAACAGGTATCATAAAGTACAGTAATACAAGGAGTTAAGAGTTCACAACAGCTGAGGGGTACATTTGCTGCCCCAGGTTAAGATTTGATGTCAACATCAGACAAATTAATCGGCCTTTTTTTTTTTGAAACTTCAAACATTCAAAACTAAAAAACGGGATGATATAAAAAATAAACATTTTAGATTTAAACTTAGTTTTGGTCATTCAACAAGTGTACAAAATATTAAGAAAATTGGATGACATGATATGGAGTAGCCATTTAAAATAAATGCATCTCAACCAACTTAATGCTTTTCATTTTTTTACTAACCAAACAACTACCACAGCCAAATATTCTAAGGGGTTTGTAAATTTAATGTACACCACTAAAAACGAAGAACAAGTAGTATTCACATGCCCCCACTAGTCACTGTTCCTGTGGGGTTAGAGCACACATACTACTAATGATGACTGAAACAAATGTTTCCAAAAGTGAAAAAATCCCAATGCTTAATTTTTCTATGGAGATTTCCCCCCCTAAATGCCAGTACAATATTAAGGAAACATGGCAGTTTCAGATTTTTTCAGAAAAGCCACTTCATTGAACACTATTCCTTGGAACTCAAGATGCCTGCCTTGAAAAGCACTCAATTTGTGCAAAAAACAGTGTTTGAATATCTTTATTTAGCTCAGTTGAGCAGAGAATCACATCACTCAATTTGATTTAGCAATGGGTGATTTATTTTTCAGCAGTTGTGCTTCCACAACTTCATAGAGTGGCCTGTAATTTTTTAACTGAGCGAAGTTCTTTTTAAAAAAACTTCTTGGTTTTCCCCTCATATACTACAAAACAAAATCTTTAGTAAATTTACTGAGCAAAGTTTTGTCTTTACTGCACAACATAAGCTACTTGTCTGACAGCTCTTTATGTTAAATTATATTTAAACTTTCATTGTTACAGAACTTGTGATGGGAAAAGCTGAAATTTTGCATAATTTATGGTACAACTTCCTGGAAATAAGGGAACATAATTTTTTTCCGCTCTTTAAAAACAGGCAACTCCCCAATGTCCTCTTCGGGCTCTGGAGAGGGTGTCCTCACGAGCTGGAGGCCCAGTGGGACTTTTTTGAGCTGCTCTGCTGATGTGTAGGGAAGCAGCTGCTGCTGGACAATAATAATGATAATGATAGTTGTTATTATTATTATTATTATTATTAATACTCTGCCCATCTGGCTGGGTCTCCCCAGCCACTCTGGGCAGCTTCCAACAGAAATATTAAAATACTGTACAATAATTTATTAAACATTAAAAGCTTCCCTAAACAGGGCTGCCTTCAGATGTCCTTTAAAAATATGGTAGTTGTTTTTCTCTTTGACATCTGGTGGGAGGGTGTTCCACAGGGCGGGTGCCACTACCGAGAAGGCCCTCTGCCTGGTTCCCTGTAACTTGGCTTCTCGCAGCAAGGGAACCACCAGAAGGCCCCCGGCACTGGACCTCAGTGTCCGGGCAGAACAATGGAGGTGGAGATGCTCCTTCAGGACTACCCTGCACACCAGCTGTTAGGTGGGAGGCGGAGCAGTCTCAACAAAGCCCTGCTACCTCTCTGGCTCGCTGGGAAACCACAGAGCCCAAAGAGTCCTCTTCGGGCTCTGGCTCCAAAGTCCTCATGACTCGTGAAGGGACTTTTCCCAGAGCTCGAAGACGAAGTCCCCTTTGGGCTCTGGGAAAAGTCTCTTCAGGGCCATGAGGACTCTCCAGTGTGTTCTCCACTTACATTCATGGGTGGGCCCAGCCAATTAGGTTGTTTGATAGCTGGCTGCAAAGTAACATTATTCATGAAGCATAAGCAGGGTTCAGAGGACACAGTACCAATGTTTTACTCGAAACCATATTATAAAGAAATATATTAATAACATTAAGAATAATCTATGCAACCTTTATTGATCTGCTGCTACATTCAGTTCTATTAATTGCAAGAGACTGTGCAAGAAATTTCAAATTGCCAACATTGACTACTATATAGACTTCTGTGATTGATTCAAGAACTATGCAGAAACACAAAAATGAGGGTCATAGTAGGTTTAAATGGTAGTATGATTGATGCCTGTAAAATGTCATGAGGAGTGAAAGCATGGTTGCATACTGGCTCCCATGGCTTTTAACTTTCTGGTAATTAGGAACAGAATGATCTCAATCTTGATGTAAGTAGATGATTTAGTGCGCCTCTCACTTTCCTGACTGGAACTCAAATATCTCCTGGAGGTGCTCACTAAATACTATAAACAGGAAAGCTTATCTATAAGTTACTATAAAACCAGGATTGTGATTTTGGAAAAGACAGACCTTGGTATAAATGATGTTTAGAGAAGCAAGCTATAGAACAAACTGCGTCATTTAGATACTTGGGTGTACTCTTTAGTGAAACTGTCTCTTTGAAGTGTGAAATGGAAAGTCCAAGCCTAGAAAACCATAGGGGCATTGATAAATGTTCTATTACAATAAGGGAGGGAAACTGACTGAACCTGCCCTAAAGATATTTGGTAGCAGTGCTTACTTAATGCCCTATAGCATTGAAATTTGTGGGTCTGTTTTAACTGCATTAAAGTTTTGGGAAATGTGCACAATATCCATATATAGAATCCAGGTGGTCAACCTGTGAGGCAAAAGCAGACCGCACCCAGTTAAAATATATTAAAAGAATCACTACTATGCCACGCGGGTGGTGCTGTGGGTTAAACCACAGAGCCTAGGGCTTGCCGATCAGAAGGTCGGTGGTTCGAATCCCTGTGACGGGGTGAGCTCCCGTTGCTCGGTTCCAGCTCCTGCCAACCTAGTTCGAAAGCATGTCAAAGTGCAAGTAGATAAATAGGTACCGCTCCGGCGGGAAGGTAAACGGCATTTCTGTGTACTGCTCTGTTTTGCCAGAAGCGGCTTTGTCATGCTGGCCACATGACCTGGAAGCTGCACACCAGCTCCCTCGGCCAATAACGCGAGATGAGCGCCACAATCGCCACGACTGGACCTAATGGTCAGGGGGTCCCTTTACCTTTACTATGCCAATGGAGTGTTTTCCTGTGCTGTGCTATATGGAATTGGGTGATAACAAACTCTGTCAAGATGTCTTAGACCAGGCATCCCCAAACAGCGGCCCTCCAGATGTTTTGGCCTACAACTCCTATGATCCCTAGCTAACAGGACCAGTGGTCAGGGAAGATGGGAATTGTAGTCCAAAACATCTGGAGGGCCGAAGTTTGGGGATGCCTGTTTTAGACTATTATTTTCCAGAACTGAGCTCTGCATTGACCTTGAATAACTGTCAATCAGTTTTAGAAACTGAGATGCAAAAACTATTCACCAAATGTCTTCTGGAACCTGGGTTGTGGGCACAAAAACAGAATGGTTAGTCACCATTCCCCCACCCCCAATGCAACAGCACTTTCTGTTTATTTTTTTGTAAAAAGAATTATTTGGTTCATTTTGCAATTTGTGGCATTGGGAGGGTTGTCATCTGACATAAAAAAAATGGGAAACATTAGTGGGTGATTTTCTTCTCTTGGGTAGGGAGACCCTCCTGGTCTTTGGCTTCTGGGAACAGGAGTTGGCTTATTGAGGTAAAATATGCTTCCTTTTGCAACTAGAAGCAGCACTTGTTCTCCTCTGTGCTGCCTGCGTTAAGCATGCAGCAACCTTCTCTAGAACCTGGAGGAAGGCTGGCTGGCTGGCTTGGCGGCCTGTTTTTTTGTGGGTTTTTTTGTATTGGAGCTCCCTAGCAGTCCTCAGAGCAAATTCAGTCAAAGATGTTCCCCTCAGCTCTCCTGCACAGGTAGTGGCAGAGCACGCGACCGGAAAGCTGAACTTGGTTGCTAGATGGCGGTCTTGAGTTGCAAAAAAAAAAAAAAAGACTAGCAACTGGTTAATTTCGAACACTGGTGTCAATTAAGAGATTGGCTCTTCTGGCTACAATCCAGACGGGACTTGTAACTAATTAGGAACACCATATTTCCTCCTTCGTACCCACTCCTGGCAGCAAAGCATTTCAGAGCTAGTTATCTGACCAAACTCTCACGTTTCTTAAGAAATGCCTTTATTGAGCTGTGTTTCCAAGTGATGCCAACTGCAACCTTGGGTGGCCACTACCATAACAAGGTCCTGTATGCAGAAATACTTTGTGGTGGAAGACATCACTCATTATCTGTTAGATTGCTCTTTATATAGAGATCCAGAAGATCACTTTCGGAAACCTTTGTTCTCACAAGCAAGCAGTTACATTCTGGCAGAAATGGTTGAGCTTCTTTTGAATGACAATAATGGAAGGGCCCTCTACACACTGGCAGCAAAAAAGTTGAGGAAAAATGTGTTTTAGATAAAATTGCTATAAGTTGTTTTGGTGATTCAGAGGTATAATCTGAAATCAAGTTACATTTAAGTTAGTTGGTACCTCTGGTATCTTTTCTCTCTTATATTGTAGATTTATGTTCTGTATGATTTTACAAATTTGTCATGGCCTTTGGCTAGAATAAACTTATGATGACAAATCAAATGCATTTAGAAGAATAATTTCAGTCAAAATTTTCAGCTGAACCACTAACTATATTGATAGCTGTGCTTTTTAAGTTAAGAAAAACAAGGCATAAATTTTAAATGTTGACTGAACCAAGAAAGGAAGAATGGCTACCACGCTGTATGCTGCTGGACTAGAACTCCCAGAAGCCCCAATTATGGCCAGGATGGCAAAAACTGGAGTTGGAGTCTGGTAACATCTGGAGATTAGCAAATTAGCAATTTGTACTATAAAGGAACAAAGGGCAGTGTAGTCGCAGGCTTCAAACAAACTGGTGTGATCAAGACAAGGATATCAATTAAATAGTATCTCAATAAATACCAGGATACCTTCTACTTGCAGAAAAGTATTTTAAAATTCAGTAGCAGATTCTTTAACTAACATCACCATTTTCATAAAGTTTACTTTCACAGAAGTTCTGACCTTTTCCTTTGGTTGGTTTCTTGTTTGGAGTATCAGCTGAGACAGCTATTTCAATATTATCTGGGTCCCCTCCTTCTTCTTCAATAGCCTAACAAAATGAAACACAGGCCTGGGTTATACAAACATTTTACTCATGAAGTACAATTTAGTTTCTGCACTGATACAATAAACATCATGTTAAGGGCATTTTGCAAAGGACAAAGTGTAATTCATATTGCATAGTTCTGGTGAGGTGCTTGATGAAGATCGTAATAACACTTTATATAATGAGAAGGCAACCCTGGGCTGCCTTGAATGATGGTCAGGGGTGCCGTGGGCAACACCAGCCTCAGTCCCTCTTTCCTTCCCTCTGATGCCCTCTCATCTCTCCGCCTCCCAAATTGTGTAGCTGTTTGTTGTAGCAGCCCTGGCTACAAGTTCTGCAGGCGAATGGTGCCTCTGGGGCTGGCCAGTGGGTGCTGATTGCTAGCAACAGAGGCAGCCTTGGAGTAAGCAAACAAGTGGGTGAGGGAGCCTACCTAGCCAGCCAGTACACCAGCCCTTGCTGTTGAGAACGGACAGACAAGTAGGAAGCCGGGCACGCAGGCAAGCACTGCTCTGGCCTTTCTTGTGCTTGCTGTGTGCAATGCCTGCCTGGGAGCTGAGTGCCTGTTGCAGGCCTAGCAATGCCCAAGGTAAGATAATGGCCTTGCGTTTGGCCAGTCTCCATTGGGCCACTAAGGCTGGGGGGCATCCTCTTCCTAGGCCTCTGTGGGGCATGGAGAATGGTGTGGTGAAGGATGTTTGAAATCGGAGGGTGGTGGTGGTGGTGGAGGATGGGTGACGGAGCACAGAGATCTGGGTGTGCTGTGAAGGATGCTTGAAATCAGGCAGGAGCACAGCAGAACCCATAGGAGAATTTGGCTCCTTGGGAAAACGGCTATCCCAGGGAAAGGGATTGTGGTGCCGAGGAGGCTAGCAAGCAATGCAAAGCAGGAACATGGCGCTCATCCCTCCCCTAACTTAGGGTGTGTGTGTGTTGTGTATTGCATCCTCTGCATCTCAACAGTGTGATGTAACACCAGCCAAACATCGCGATATGGCAATACATGTTGAAAAGCTGACATGGCCCAGCCTTATCTAGCAGTAAAGCAGGTGGATAAAAATCAATGATTATTTTTTTTAAAAAAAAATCTGTTTATTTTTAAAAATTTAAATTGGATTTTTTTATTTGAATTGGATTTTTTAAATAAAATGCTTTTGGATGAAAAATCTTTCTAAATATATTCTATTTAAGTTACATTATAGTCCAAAGGCTATTCATCAGAAAATAAAGATTTGCTTTAAGTTTTTCATGTGTGCTAAAACTCAGTCGGTGTTTTTTAAAAAAATGTTTAACCACATCAGTTAACAAACATGTACGTACACACACACACACACACATATATATATATACACACACACACATATACATATACATATATACACACACACACTGTATATAAATATAAAAATGTAGAAAGGGCATATGGGTGTGTGTCCACTTTTCACCGAAACCGCTTGACCGACTGCGTTCAAATTTTGACACATCACATGCCAATGTCCGAAGGACCTTAGAAAGTTACCTAAGACAGATGTCACACCTGCCCGTTAACCCCCCCAAAAAAAACCTGTTCCAGAACACACCACTCAGCCGAAAGTGCATGCTGGGGAAAAGAACGGAGAAGCAGCGTCTCCATTGGCTGCAGACAATCGGTGACATCACAAAATTCCACAGCAACCAACAGAAAACAGGCCTTTTGCAGCAACAAGGGCCAGCATTGCCCAGCCGCGAGAACTGACTAGGCCGCAGCATTGCCCAGCTGGGAAAACTGACTAGGCCGCAGCATTGCCCAGCTGCGAGAACTGACTAGGCCTCAGCATTGCCCAGGCAGGAAAACTGACACCATTGCTCAGCCGGGAGGACTGACTAGGCCGCAGCATTGTCCAGCTGGGAGAACTGACTAGGCTGCAGGCAACAACAAACTAAATATGGGCCTATTACAGGGCCGTGCCTTTGGGTAGGATAAATGTGTCGGGGAAGGGTGAGGGGATTTCACATAACATGCGTTGGTAGGGGAGTCTGGGTTGGGACAGGGCAAAATTTTACAGAACACGCGTACTGAGGGGAATGATTGTATACAAAATGAAGGGGGACTCTGAAGGGAGACTCTGAAGGTCCATTTAACAGAAAAAGCTCCATTTAATACAAAAACCCACAGCAACGCGTGGCAGGGCCAGCTAGTATGCTATAATGTTCTTGTTTGTTAAATACAGTGGTACCTCAGGTTACAGACGCTTCAGGTTACAGACTCCGCTACCCCAGAAATAGTATCTCGGGTTAAGAACTTTCTTCAGGATGAGAACAGAAATTGTGCGGCGGCGGCACAGGAGGCCCCATTAGCTAAAATGGTACCTCAGGTTAAGAACGGACCTCCAGAACGAATTAAGTTCTTAACCCAGGGTACCACTGTAGTTGTTTTCTTCACTTTTTCTCAGTTGCCATGCCAGATGTTTCCCTGATTTATTGGCATTAAAAAAAACCCTGTTTTGTTTTCTTAATTTTCCATGCTATTTCCTCATTAATTATCATGGAATATTGTGATTGTAATAATTTTATTGCCTGTTTTGCTGTTTATTTGGTGCTCTTATTAGTTCTTTTTCATTTTCTGCTATTTTGTATAAGATCTCTTTTTTCTTTCTTGTGTTCTTTTAAAATGAATTTTGTTGAATGAATAGGCCTCTCATCACCGCCTTGCTAGCGTCCCAGACTATTTGAGGTTTGGTTCCTTTATTTAAATTTTGTTCAAAATACTCTCTTATTGTCTTTTCCAGGAAAACTTTGTCATCCAATATTTCTTCATTCAGTCTCCACCAAAAGGTGGACTGAGTGTCTTTTTGTATTTCCATAATTATAGAATTATGGTCTGACAATGTTCTTGGATCTATTTCATTTTTTTTAAATTCTTGGCTCCAATTCCTTAGAGACCCAATCCACATCTAGTCTGGCCCTGCTTCCATGAACATGAAAGAAAAAAGTGAAATGTTTTTCGAACGGGTGCTTAACTCTCCATATATCCGTCAACTTCAGTAATTCTGTCATTTCAAAAAAGGTTTTAGGGTGTCTACCTTCTTTCATGTCTTTTTTCCTGATCCTTCTCTAATGATGGGACTCCATTAAGATCCTCATCATTATTATCTTCTCATCTGCAAAATCTAGTAATTCTGTCTCTAACTCTTGGAAAATTTTGATTTATTTTCATTTGGGGCATATATTCCTACCAAGACCATTTTTTCTCTTTGAATTTTAATTTTGAATCCTTATCCTAATGGTCACTAAACTATAATTCACCCATTTTACTGCTGCCACAACCTGGATCAACTTCTTAATTGAGCTATCCACTATAAACCTAAGATCTCATTCTTGGTCAGTCACCGCAAGCTCAGACCTCAACAGCATATATGTAATGTTAGAATATTTGCCCCAGCATTACATTTGTTAACACTGGACCAGATTAAACCATTCATCCAGTTTGAAGAGATCCTTTTGGCGTGCCTTACAGCCTCTTTTAGTTGAAAACTACACCAAACAACATGGTGTCATCTCCAAGAAGGGTTAGAAAGATGCTCTGTCTCATGCTGCAGACTTAGGTTCAAAAAGCAGACGACAACACATCCAGTAAATATCAGTCACAAATGGGCAGGACCAGAACAAAGAATTAGACCAGAATGGGTTTCTTTTTTTCAAAATACAGTAGAAACACTTACACCAGGGGTCCCCAGACTTATCGCGCGGCGGGCCGGTGCCCGCCGCGCCGACCGCGCGGTGGGCCGGAGGGCAGGGGAGTGCGCGCGCAGCGGGCCGGAGGGCGGGGGAGTGCGCGCCCGTGCGCATGCGCACATGCACACGGGCAGGAAAAAAATCGCCGAAAATCGCTTGTGCGCATGCGTATGGGCCTCCCCCGACCCGGAAGTGCACCAGAAATGACCTCTTCCGGGTCGGGAGAGGCCCATACGCATGCGCACAAAGGATTTTCGGCGATTTTTTGCCGATTTTTTAGATCGCCGCTGCGCCGCGCGCCGTGAGAGCGGGCGGCGGCAGCGGGCGGCGGGGCTCGTCGCGGGCCGGATTGGAAGGCCGATTGGGCCGCATCCGGCCCGGGGGCCGTAGTTTGGGGACCCCTGACTTACACTGTTCCCTGCATACCAGATACACCACCAGATACCCAAAATCAAACTTCAGAACGGGCAGGTACACAGGTAGGACGTCCCCACCACCAGCAAAAAAACCCCTCCTTTTTGTCATGATTTCCAGTTTGCTCTCCCCACCCCCGTGCTCAACCAGCATTCCTAGAAAAAAACGATGTAGCAGAATCCAAATAAAGGGAGCAAACCTTTATTTTTCCAGGCAAGCCAGCAAAAATACTATGAGAAGAAATGAAAAGCAATGGGAGAAAAGCGGCATTGCTTTACTGTAGGGTGGATTTGATTTAAATCAAATCGATTTAAATCAAATCGATTTAAATCACTAGTCAGTAAGTCTTGATTTAAATCACTGGTCAGTAAAACTTGATTTAAGTCATATTTTTTTTTACAGAGACTCATTCTTGCTGGTATAATCTTAATATTTACAAACAGATGAAAGTTTCATTTTTGGAATAATAAATTTTCAGAGTAGTTTCACAGTTATATCAAAAATTACTGATTTGATTATACTACTCTACGTGGGGCTACCTTTGAAGGTGACCCAGAAACTACAACTAATCCAGAATGCGGCAGCTAGACTGGTGACTGGGAGCAGCTGCCGAGACCACATAACACCGGTCCTGAAAGACCTACATTGGCTCCCAGTGCATTTCCGAGCACAATTCAAAGTGTTGGTGTTGACCTTTAAAGCCCTAAACGGCCTCGTTCCAGTATACCTGAAGGACCGTCTCCACCCCCATCGTTCTGCCCAGACACTGAGGTCCAGCTCCGAGGGCCTTCTGGCGGTTCCCTCACTACGAGAAGCCAAGTTACAGGGAACCAGGCAGAGGGCCTTCTCGGTAGTGGCACCCACCCTGTGGAATGCCCTCCCACTAGAGGTCAAAGAGAACAACAATTACCAGACCTTTAGAAGGCATCTCAAGGCAGCCCTGTTTAGGGAAGCTTTTAATGTTTGATGGATTTCTGTATTTTAGAATTTCTGTTTTGTTGGAAGCCGCCCAGAGTGGCTGGGGGAACCTGGCCAGATGGGCGGGGTATAAATAATAAATTATTATTATTATTATTATTATTATTACTAATAGAAATACATAGACAGATAATTATGAAATTATGGTGAGGTTTAATAAGTTAACTGTTTATATTTGGACAACTTTTCTGCTGTACTTGGAAGGAGAAAAGTAATCATTTCCTTAATAACCATTTAAAAAACTTACTGTACAAAGGAGAAAATTATAAGACAGGAGTTGAATGGCAATGAGATACAAAAATAAAAAATCCTGCATTGCAGGGGGTTGGACAAAACGACCCTTGGGGTCCCTTCCCCAGCCAGCTTAAATGTATGTTCATTAAGTGGTGAGATCAAAAATTGGAGAAGTTATTTTTTTGGGAGGGGGGGTGCAGATATCACTCCTTGGCAAGGGTGCAAACGACCCTAGGTACTGTACACCTTTGTCACTGAGTTCAATGTGACTTAAGCTGCCTAACCATGTGCGGGTTTCTCTCCTTCTCCAGTTTCTCCTGCAAAGTATCCTTGGATTTCATTCCAATGAAAATATATAAAGGGGTAACTGAGAGACCTCATGGATTGACTGCTACAGAAATTTTATTGAACAGGATCATACCAGCATCATCACAAGAAATTTAAATGTCCCTGGGATGAGTTAGGTGTTTTTGTCAAGATATGTAGCTTTATAACATGATTTCTTAAGATCAAATTTTACTATGCTGTAAACTACGCTATACTGAGCTTCCTCCTATGAGAGGAAAAGTAGCACAGAATGACAATAATAATGATGATAATTAAATAATACAAGCACAGCATGTTTTCCCTTAAAGCCCCAGTCTGCATGGCCAATCATCAAGAATGATGGTCACAGCCTCCCCCCCCCCAAGTAGTATTTGGATATTTTACTTGTATTTTGTACTCAAATTAAAAACTTTGGAATTGCCAAGGTTGCCTAAAATTTATTTGCAAATGGCAACCATGTAGTGTTACCAAATAAACTATTAAGTATTTTTTTTACCGTGGAAAAATAAAGCTCTGGAAATTGCTCCTTTGATAAAATCTTCCACCCACATCACTGCTTAGAAGTGAACGAGACTTCTGAATGAACATGAACAAGACTGAGCAGACCGACTACCATAATTGTGCCGAGAGTCTGTTATGCATGGATATGAGACCCAGGTACAGTCCAAGCAATTCCACAGGTACAGGATAGCTGCACACGTCATGCAGCAGCCCTGTTAGTCCCAGTAGATTCTCTGCAACTAAATGATGACACCTGTGCCCAACAAAGTTAAACCAATCTAGTACGTACTTGAAACAATTGTAGTCCTGGGCGGAAAATAAATGCGTGGGATGAGCAGGGGGGAGGGGGACTAAATCTCCTGGCCATACCCAACACATTTAATCTGGTATTTTAATCACAGTTTATTCATGTTCATCTTGAAAACAATATATGATCTGTGTTCAAAGGTGAGGGGCAAGTCACTGAGTTTCAGCTCACACCTGTAACATGTTGATTATGCCATACAGACAGCATACAAGGACATTTTCTGTAGAGGTGTCATGGTTGTGGAATGCCATCGTTATGGCTGGCACAAATTCTTTTTTCATTGCTAGCTAAAAGTATTATTTGTTTGCACAGGTTTTGTTAAGCAGGAGGGTTATTTCTGACTTTCTTTTGATTCTTGTTTTACTAATGCTTAGGTGTTGGTTTTGCCTACCCTGTGATTAGACTAAGCTGTCTATCTGCAATTTTAATTTGTTTTACTGTACACCACTCTGAGATTGCCCATCAATGAAGAATGGGTTAAAAGTGTTCTTAAATAAATCAATGAATCTAACACTCAACCTATGGAGCTGCCCTTGTTCTGTGCCTTGGGCAAAAGAACTGAGACTCGGGAATTATGACATCTGCAAGTAGGGTAACAACTGTGAAGAAATGGGGGTACAGCAGTACAGGATTCAACAGTTTGCAAATTAAAAATCGGTCAAGAAAACATTAACAGCAATTAGTGATTAACAGAACTTTCACTACATATGCCTTCAGGTACAAGAAACAACTTGTAGCAGGATAACTGTCATGGAGACAAACCTGTGATTTTCTTAAATATGCCAAGGGTTGAAGATATAACCTGATTATTTAGGAAGCCCCCAACATTTATAAGTGCTGTACGAACATTAAACTACAATAGGCCTTTGAGAACCTAACAAACAAGATTTTACTTTATTTCAAATATTTAACAACCCTTCGTTAAAAAATTCCATAGTGGTGTAAAGGTAAAGGGACCCCTGACCATTAGGTCCAGTCGCAGACGACTCTGGGGTTGCGGCGCTCATCTCGCTTTATTGGTCAAGGGAGCGGCAGCGTACAGCTTCCGGGTCATGTGGCCAGCATGACAAAGCCGCTTCTCGCGAACCAGAGCAGCACACGGAAACACCGTTTACCTTCCCGCTGTAGTAGTACCTATTTATCTACTTGCACTTTTATGTGCTTTCGAACTGCACTGCAAGATTGGCAGGAGCAGGGACCGAGCAACAGGAGCTCAGCCCATCCCGGGGATTTGAACCGCCGACCTTCTGATCGGCAAGCCCTAAGCTCTGTGGTTTAACCCACAGCGCCACCCATGTCCCCCATAATGGTGTAGAAAGAGTAAATAAATTTCATTCAATATAAAAATCCATTTTAAAACCAAAAGCAAATCTAATAACATTCAATAAAACAAAACAAAATATCCCATCTAATCTAAAATGCCCGAGCATATAGAAATGTTTTCATATGGTGTCTAAAAAAAATCTGGGATACCACTAGAGAAAACATCACTCTCGTTTGTGATTCTCTATTGTAGAATCATGGTGAAAGCAGGAACTTGGAGCAGGCCTCTTCTCAAGATATGGGCAAGCTGGTACAGTATGTGAAAAGGTGCTGCTTCATGAATTTGTGTCCCAGATCTTTTAAAGTTTTAAAAGTTAAAGACCATGAACACCTTAAGCGAAACCCAGAAGTGATAAGGCAGCCAATGCAGAACTTTCAAAATAAGTGTGGTATGAACAACATTTACTGAATTATAAATGCACAGCCATATGCGATTATTCTCAGGAGACAACATGGAATAATGGTTTGACAAGTCAGACCAGCCAGGTTCAAATCCTCACTTAGCCATCAAGTTCACTGGAAGAGCTTGAGCCAGTCATTAACTGCTGGTCTGATTCACCTCACAAGGGTTGTTGTGCGGAGCAAATTTTTTGGGGGGGGGCGGGGCGGAGAGACCACCACTATGCAGAAAACGAAGATGCATCGTGACTTAGCTGAGCACAAACTCAACTCCACACATGCCCTCTCTCCTTCGCTGACTGTTGAGGGTTTCCCGCCTCCTTCCTTCACTTTCAATTTTACCTATTTGTTTTATTAAGCACATTTTTTATCGGCTGCCCTATAATAGATCTCAAGGCAGGATCCAGAACAGCCATTGCCACAGAACCGCCTACAAATAGATCTCTCGAAATAGTTTTTTTAAAAGCCCTATCAAACCCTACGGCGTCCCCAAAGCGAGAAATGCGCTATCAGCCTGCAAATGCGGGGACAAACGAAGAAAAGCCTTCACGGGACGCGGGAAAACCTTCCGCCCGCCGCCTGCAGCGCTGCCCCGTTGGAAGGCGGTTAGGAGGGATCGGAAGGACGCCGAGCGCCGAAGAGAGGGAGAGGGCGGGGAGGGAAGGCTAACCGGGCGCTCACGGAGGCCCCGCGTCCTACCCGCTCCCTCGAGGCCAGGTCGGCGCTTGGCTGCAGGGCCCGCGGCCTACCCCGCTCCTCCTCACCTGCTTGAGGCGAGCGATGAGGACGGTCTTGACGCCGGCCACGTCCAGGTTGCGGCGCTTCAGCTCCGACTTGAGGTCGATAACACGCAGCTCCGTGATTTTCTTGCTTTCCATCGGCGTCTGGTTGGGGCCCGGGGCGCCGCTGGCCGAAGAGGCGGAGGAGGAAGAAGAGGCGGCAGTAGCCGAGGGGGATGGGGAGGCGAAGGAGGAGGCGGCGGCCCCAGACGGCGCAGCGGCCATTTTGCTGTCGCTTCTGCAGCTCGCACAATGCAGCGCCCCTCCCCCTCAGCCACAGAATGAGCCAGGCCGGCCCTCGAGAGCGCACGCGCACTCCTCTCGCCTCCTCGCCTATTGGCGAGTAGCGGTCAGGAAGGACCCGGATGCAAGAGGAGGCTCTGAGACACCGAGGCTGCGTAGCGGGCGGACATGCGGGGCGGGCGAGCGGGCCGTGCACGAGTCTGAGCGCATGCGTGTAACTGGATGGAGCATTGTCTTCTGCTGCGCCTTTTCTCTCGCACGCCGCGAGTGGCGTCTTCCAAGCATGTGGATTGGTTAGTTGGACTGCCTGAAGGCAGGAGCCTGAACTTTATTGGAAGAGAGAGAAAGGGAAGCGGGGCTTATTGTGGAGGGGGCGGGGCGTTTGAGCGTTCAAAAATGCTGTTGGAGTTCAGTTGCCATTAGGCCAGGCAGCCTGACTATAGGCAGGAGTGATGGGAGATAAGTGGAGCCCCAGGTCTCCCACCTCGGCTGATTCCATCAGACTGCTTCCAGTCTGATAATAGTCCTTATAAGGACTATTATTACTTAACTTTAAGAATTGAGTTTGCTTTTGTTTTTTATCCTTCTTTGTGCTCCCCCCCTTTTGTGCCTTGACTTTTATTTATTGTTTCATTTATTGTTCATTTATTTCATAAAATTTATGCGCTGCTTGATTGCAAAAACAAACCTCAATGCGGTTTATGAAAAGAGAGAGCAATAGAACAGAAAAATTCACAATCCTACTTTAAAATGTGCAAAAATTAAAATACTAAAACAGATTTAAATTACCTCAACTTTCTAAGCATCTGGGTAGGCATGTCTAAAGAAGAATGTTTTCCACAGGTGCCAAAAAGAGTACAGTGCTTAATCTCAATGGGCTTATGGCAGGGGTCAGCAAATTTTTTCAGCAGGGGGCCAGTCCACCAAGGTCTCACACCTTGTGGGGGGCCGGACTATATTTTTTTGGGGGGGGGAATTCGTATGCCCCACAAATAACCCAGAGATGCATTTTAAATAAAAGGACGCTTTCTACTCATGTAAAAACACGCTGATTCCCGGACTGTCCGCGGGCCAGATTTAGAAGGCGATTGGGCCTGATCCAGCCCCCAGGGTCTTAGTTTGCCTAACCATGGCTTGCTTACAGGATTATAAACCCTGCAGGTAAGGATGATCAATCTATTGTTTCAATTGATCAAACTGTGTGTAAGCTGGAAGCCTTTTTTGGCAAGAAGCAGAACACAAATGATAGAACAAATACAGTAATATATGCAGGTATGTAATGTGTGAATACGTAGATACAAACAGGCACACACTCATTACACCAAGGATGGACAGACTTCAGGATTGTGGGATCTACAAGAACCCTGAGATCCTCTGCCTTGGGGGATCTTTTTCAGCCCTGGGGGTTGCAATTGCTGACAGGCAGCCTTCTGGGGTCTGCATCCTACAAGTAGGTAGGACCAAAGGCAAAAGGGAAGAGGACAAATAGTACGGTAGGTTCCAGTACAGACACACAAAGGTCAGAGGCTCTGCATCACTCCCTTATTTATCCTCATCTCCTCTCCTCACCCTTCAAGGCAAGGAAGAGACGTTATCACAGACTAAGGCCACATTCCTGCCAAACCAAAGCACTCAAATAAGGTGTGGAGCAAGGCCACAATTTCACCGCACATTTAAAGCACTATGACACCACTTTCAAATTTAGTGAGAGCTGTACTTAAGCATACAGGATAAAGCCTTGCACAGCTTAAATCCTAAGTGAGCCATACACATTTTTAACTTTGATTTAAAGCAACAATAAATGAATATCTCACGACTGTATTATAAAAACCACACACCAGAAAGTATAAATTATTTATTCTTCTACATTATTATTATGTAAATTTTAATAGGTGTCTAAATAATTCCTATCCAGATTATGGCAGTTATTTGTATTTGATCGCCAGCTGATCCACAACTTTAAAGTGGGGACCCATTTCTTAATTTTTTAACATATGTTTGTATGGTGGTAGAACTACTGTTATGACTCACCTTAGAACAGACCATGACCCACTAGTAGGCCTTAATCCACCATCTGAAAACCAAGTACATTTACTGTAATCCAAATTATTTGTTCACAATATTCTTTTCTCTTTGAAGATAGTTTTGATGAAGCTTGCATTTATTTTTTTTACCAAATTTTAATTTTTTGAGCGGACTTCCCATGCTCTAAGGTTGGGGGGTTGTAATAATTAAGCTTGCATTTTTATATAAATTGTAATCAAGACAACATGAAAGACAGGCGATAGTGATTAGGAATATACTGCACCGTATTATTATAGGAAGATTTAAAAAGGGCCAATTGTTGATATGTATATAGTGTTTTTTTATGGAAAATCCCATGCTTGCGTGATAGCAGATTGGCTGAGCCAATGTAATTTTCATAGGTGATCATTATTTCTATAAACCATAACGGTGACAAGGCTTGCTATTAAAATATATTAAAAGATCACCAGTGTCAAAGCAATGATTCTTCAACATCAACTTCGTTGCACTGGTCATGTTGTGCGGATGCCTGATGATCGTCTTCCAAAGCAAACTATTCCGAACTTAAACATGGAAAGCGTAATGCTGGTGGTCAACAAAAGAGGTTTAAAGACTGTCTCAAGGCAAATCTTTTAAAAAAAATAGTATAAACACTGTCATATGGGAAACACTGGCCTGCGAGCGCTCCAGTTGGAGAACAGCCTTTACCAAGGGTGTCATGGGCTTTGAAGACACTCAAACTCAGGACGCTAGGAGAAACATGCTAAGAGGAAGGAAGGCCCACACCGTGATCATCTCCTGCCTGGAAACCAGTGGGGACTGGAAGGACATGTGGATCCAGATTTGGCCTTCACAGTCACTTACAGACTCATTGTCGGGCGTAGAAAGAGGGGGGGTGATAGGGGCGCTTCGCCCTGGGCAGCGCGATCCCGAGGGTGCCATTGCGGCTGCTCCCCCCATGCTGTGTGCCCCCCCGCCCGCGGGCGGCGCGCCACGCCCCCAGAACGTGCACCATGCCCCCTTGGGCTGTGCCACACCACGCCTCCATACTGTGCACCACACCCCCAGAACGTGCACCAGCCCTGCCCCACCTGCTCTCCGCCCCCAGTGCCGGAGCATGAAGCTCTGCCTCTGCTCATTGTTTAAACTGTTTTTTTTGGAAGACAATCTTACTCAGCTACCAGTGATCGCCAAAGAATAATTAAAATATAATCAGTTTTATGATGCTATATGATGATGTACTAATACATTCTGCATTGTGTAAGAGAATTAATACTTGTTTAGTAAATCTAAACAACTTTTCAACAACCTGGATTGGTTTGTAAACCTTTGGATGGATTGCAGGAAGGGAAAACAATGACAACATATTAAAACAATATTAACTGTCAAATCACTGCATTCTGTGGACCAGGCAAAAAGACACATTTTCAGTTGGAACCTAAAACAAAGCAAAGTTTGTGCCAACTGAATTTATAAGGAGGGGAGGAGTGTGTTCCATACCCTCCAATATTTCTCAAATGAAAATAGGGATGTCTTATTCAGCAATCATAATAATGATAATAATATTTATACCATCACTCTGGGCGGCTTCCAACATCTATCATAATGAAACATTAAACATGTAAAAACTTCCCTATACAGGGTTGCATTCAGATGTCTTCTCAAGGTTGTGTAGTTACTTCCTTGGCTCGGGGGTTGCATGACTCCATTCCGTTCAACATTTCGATGGAAATAGGGACATCCTAAGGCAGGCATCCCCAAATTGCGGCCCTCCAGATGTTTTGGCCTACAACTCCCATGATCCCTAGCTAACAGGACCAGTGGTCAGGGAAGATGGGAATTGTAGTCCAAAACATCTGGAGGGCTGAAGTTTGGGGATGCCTGTCCTAAGGAAAAGCGAGGAATGTGGGTGGCGCTGTGGGTTAAACCACAGAGCCTAGGGCTTGCCGATCAGAAGGTCGGCGGTTCAAATCCACGCGATGGGGTGAGCTCCCGTTGCTTGGTCCCAGCTCCTGCCAACCTAGCAGTTCGAAAGCACGTCAAAGTGCAAGTAGATACTGTAAATATGTACCACTACAGCGGGAAGGTAAACGGCATTTCCATGTGCTGCTCTGGTTTGCCAGAAGCGGCTTTGTCACATGACCTGGAAGCTGTACGCCGGCTCCCTCGGTCAATAACGCGAGATGAGTGCCACAACCCCAGAGTTGGTCACGACCAGACCTAATGGTCTGGGGTCCCTTTACCTTTAAGGAAAAGCAGGACATTCCGGGGCGGCTTCTGAAATTCCAGGACTGTCCCTGGAAAATAGAGACACTTGAAGGGTCTGGTGATCCATAAATGGGGTGCTACAGGTGAGAAGGGTCACTCTGGGACAGTGTTTCTCAACCTTTTTTGGGCCACGGCACACTTGTTCCGTGAAAAAAATCACGAGACACACCACCATTTAAAAAGTTAAAAAGTTTAACTCTGTGCCGCCCTATATTATAATTATGACTGTAAGAAACACTTGCCAAATATTGCTTTCCGGTGGGTCAGTGCTGTGTATTGGCGGCCGCCAGGCACGTGACAATGCAAATCGCCCTTCTCGTTGCCGCACGTCACGGCACACCATCCAGCGTCTCGCGGCACACTAGTGTGCCACGGAACAGCGGTTGAGAAACGCTGCTCTGGGAGATGGCTCCTTGCACTTCCCTTACGGATGGCCCTATAAGAAAAGCCTCTCCAGCTCAGCATTGCTAAGCTACAGCAAAGGGCGCACTTGCAAATATTCTTTGAACTGCCACCTTGGCTAAAGAACCCTTTGGTTCACTTCAGAGCACCTGAAGGAGGCAGTAGCCAAAACCTTTTGCTATAAGAATTGAAAATCATTAATTTGGTATAGTAAATACATGATTGATTAAAAGTCAGGTTATATAATGTATGTATATTCAATGTTATGTTTATAATTTGTGAAAGAGAGAAGAAAATTAAAACGAACTGTGAAAATATCTGCGAAAAAGGGAAAGATGACAGAAGGAAGACAGAAGAAAGAAGAATGGAAGTCCAACATATAAAGTCGAATAGAGATTGGACTTAATAATATTTTTGTTTTTGTTTCTAGCTTTATGTTTTTCCCTTCCTTTGTTTTCTTTTCTCCTTTTATTTTCTTTCTATTTGATTGGAAATTTAAGAATTTAAAGCCATGATGAATGTAATGAATATAATGTAATGAACATAGAAAACTTAATAAAAATTATTGCAAAAAAATGAAAAAAAGAATTGAAAATCTCCGTTTTGTTAGGCACTGTAATAAATCTCTCTCTCTCTGTGTGTGTGTACACACACAGATGTGCACACAAATACTATATATGTTTTAACAATCTTCCAAAGAAATGTGAACTACAGTACATTAGCCCCCTTTTGTTTACTCCTAAAGTGGAAATCCTTAAAAACAAGAGATTGTTGAAGAATATGAGTGATAGAGAATTTAGGAGAGATAAAATTAAGTGCGCACTGAAAGGGAACTTAGGAACCACAGTGGGGGGACTGGAAGTCACATTAGAATTAACTTAAGGATGAACTTAATTTTGTGTCTTTTTGGTATGCAATGAGTGTTAATTTTGGATTTTTTGTTGTTGATCGTTATATACTGTTTGATCTGGTTTTCTGTTTTGTTATGTTTGTTTAAAAACAATAAAGCATTTTTTTTAAAAAAACAAAAAACCCTAAAGCATTAAACACACACACACACAAAATCCTAACTCCAGTTCCTGGGAGTAACCCCCTCTAAATTCTGTAGTGCTTTAGAGCAGACGTGGGGTAGGGTAGGAATTAGGGTTGTAAAGTCCACAGTTGGATGACCTTTTGCCATGGTTCTGTGCGGGGGCTGGAATAGCTCAGTTCACTGGCCACGCAACGAACTACAACTCCCAGGATTCTTCGGGGGAAAGCTGGCCGTTAAAGTGGCGCAAACCGACGCTTATTTCTGACTCCTCTCTGCAGGATTAGCTTTGCCCAACTCCATGGAGCATTGTGAGAAAAGACTACGCAGTCGGGTGAAAAGCTTTGGTACGTGCGGATAATGAAGTGCAGGCTATTAAGTTCTCTAGTTCCGAAATTAATAGTTAAAATTTTAAATAGAATTTAATAGTTTCTACACGTCCCTCTTTTCCCCTATACGGGCCCACTTTCGACTCATTTTAATTTCTTAATTTTGAAACTTGGGGATCCTTTCACTTTTCTTTGCCTCCTAAAGGCAGCACAGGGCTGCAGCCCTCTCGATCCAAATCTCCGAAGGGTTTTGAGGCGTCTTAGAAACTAACACTTACATTGTGGCGGACGCTTTGTTGACTTGGGAGTCCCACTGAACACACACAGGGGTTTCCTCCTAGCATCCAGCTGTCAGAACTTGTCGACTCGACTTATTTCGGAGGTTCATGTTAAGTGTGCCTGCGCAGAAGGTTCCTGCATTGCAGGAGGTTGGACTAGATGACCCTCGTGTCCCTTCCAACTCTACAATTCTTTGATCGTTTGAGACCGTCACAACAATCCCGCGAGGTGGGTTAGGTAGCATTACTCCGCCCCGCATCTGGAGGAAAGCTGAGGCTGCTTTGGTGGTGGTGGGGCTACCAGTAAGACCCATTCATGGACCCAAGGCAGCTCGCTGCTGGAAAGCCGGCTCTGAGAAGTGTGTGGGGCTGTCAGAGTGACGCTACAATGGGCCATAGCCACCCATTTCGCAGTCCTGCTGCAGCAGCACCAAGGCGCATACAGGAACCCTTCCTGCAGGCTGATCCTCTGCAGCAAGTCGCTGCGTATTCCTCCGGCCAGTAGGTGGCGCGTCGCCCATATTGAGGAACAGCGGTGATAGGAGCGGCAGCGGGGGGTGGGGAGGGACGTTAGTGCGTCTCTCTGGTGATGACAAAGTGGCTGCAATCTTAACGGCTTTCCGTACAAACACTTCCGGCTCGCTAATATGCCTCGGCTGGACGGTGCGTAGAAAGTGGTGGCAAATAAGTTTTGCGTTTATTCAGTCGTTTTAAAAACGCACACACAGAAAAACCAAGGTGTGCATTCATTCAGCTGCTTCGATGTTTGCTCGAGGAGAGCGTGGCTTTCCGCCTGTGGTTGCAGGTAGGCTGATGAAATAAGTATCTTGTCAGGGTTCCCTTTTGTTTTAACTCATTAAAATAAACAAGACCACCATCCTTTAACTAGGCTTATTTAAAACAAAAAACCAAAGAAACCCCAACCACCCCTCCCTGTCTTTCCCTGCCCTGCACCCGCACGTGGAGTCGCCTATCGCACTCCAGAAGTGCGCGCTGCGAGGAGAGCCTCGCGCCCTCTTTAGGTAGCTGCCCGGTGGCGCTTGGCGGCTTTGCCGTAAAGCGTCGCCGAGTGTCGCGCTTTTGCGTCCGCGGAGGGAGAGAGAGGGGGAAAGGGAGAGGGAGGGAGCGGCTGGCAGAGGAGAAGAAGAAGCAGAAGAAGACGAGGGAGGTGGCGGCGGCAGGAGAAACAGGACCGGGGGCGGGGGCTGCGCAGCAAACAAAACTGCCCCCGCTCGGGGCTGCGCCCTCGGCCCCGAACCAGGGAGGGAAGGAGGGGACCGGGCGAGAGGAAGGACGTCGCGCCTAGCACAGCCTTGAGGAGGGTCCGGCGCCAGCTGGGCCGGGCTAGGCCGCTTCGCCCTCGCCCACCTCAGCGCCCTCAGGTACGCGCTGGAGGCTTCCGTGGGCCCTGGGAATGGGAGGAGGGAGAAAGGCTGCCCTGAGAGTGGGGCTCCCCTGGGCTGGGGCTGGCCGCCGTCTCCGCTCGCTTCCTGCCGCTTCACAGCGGAAGGGAAGGTGTGAGACCGCAGATTAATAGGCGGCGATGGGCTAATGGCCCTGACTGGTGCAGCGCCGTCCGCGTTCCCGGGAGCGCTCTTGTGAGAGGTGCCCCTGTCCTGAGAGGTGTACAGTTTGGGTTGGGTGGGGGGAGACGGAAGGGTGGCAGCTCCACGCAGCGTGAGAGCTTGTGGGGTAGGAGGGAAGGCAAAATATGTGCAGCTGGGGCTTGGCCGGCCTCTTGTGCCTCGCTTTCCTCCTCCCCGCGCTGGGCCTGTGTGATCTTGGATAAAGAAATGGAATTATTGGTAATCACTATGCCCTGGTCTAGCGCCCTCGATGGTCTAGTGAACGTCGGCGATATGAGTAAAAAAAATGGCAAGTGGCTGCATTGAGAAGTTAACAATCTAAATTTAGATTCTTTTGCTGCATGTGTTGGAGGGGCGTGGAAAGAGGGGGAGTTGTAAGGGCCACGACTATACAGCAGCCCCTCCCCTTCCAGCACCTTAAGGGTGTGGAAGCTTAAAGTGGAGGGTGGAAAAACGAAATGAAGCTTTATAAATGGGTCCTCCTGGATTGTTGTCTTTTATGTCATTTCCATTATGAAGTGTGATGATTAATTAATAATACAGCACCATCGGTGCACATGGCACCTTTGTATGGGAACCCAAACAAAAGGCAGTCCTCTGCCTTTAGAAACTTACAGCCAGAATGTGGTTGGAATGGGGAGATGAGTTGCAAAGGTAACAGAATATGATGGCATAAAAAGATGGCAAGAGGGAATCTGCTTGAAAGTGGCTGAAGCAAACAAAACATGCATGCAGCTCAATTCTGTGCAGGTTTACTTGTGAAAACACCTGCTGGAAGTCACTAGTGCTTGCTTCTGAGTGTGTATGGGATCACTACATAAGGCTGTTAGACTTTCATTCATTCAAACGAATGAGTGTGTTTAGCAAGATAAATGCCTCTCTTCATTTGACATTTCTGCTTGATAAGAAGCATTTATTTCTATTTTTATTTAATAAAAAAACGTTTATTCAAAAGTTTCAATACAGCATTTTCATTGGATATATCTCCTCCATGTATTTTGTTGCAATGTTCATGAAATGAAGTACTCAGAAGAATTCTTTTGAAGTGTTAATTCTGTCATGCAACAACAAGCTATCACTTTGCTTTGGAACACATTTTTAAAAGAAAAACTTGATTAGTGTTCAGATACCTTTTAATTGAATAACTTTCTAAAGAAATGCCTGAAGTTATATTTTACTCTAAGAAGACACATTTATCCTAAATAGAACCCCATAAGGCAGACGTGTGTACAGAACAATTTTGTAATGTGATCCCATTGAGATACCAATATGAAATTTTGCACGTAGCTCTTAGAAATATTAAATACCGGTAATACAATTTTTGGATATTTTAAATCATAATGATTTTTAATCACCTTTTGAAATTTAAAATTTTTGTAACTTACCTTTAAAATATAAAGTAAGCCAATCATGCAACATATCACATTAAAGCCCATGAAGTTTTGAAGAGATTGGTATTTTTAGTTTATAAATGTCTCAATTCTGGGCTGAGCTTTTAAGGTTTTTGTGTAGTCTGGCAAGGCCAAAAGTGCCATTTTTTTGAAATTTCAAACCCTCATAACTCAAAAACGGGATGAGATTAAAAAATAATAATTTAAACATAGTTTTGATCATTCAACAAGTGTACAAAATATGACAAAAATTGGATGACATGAGAGAGAAAAAAAGGATCACTTGATATGGAATGACCCAAGGGCAAGACTTAGGGTGATCACTTGCTGTATGCTATCCCTAGAGAAAATATGCCCAAGATGCTTTAATGTGAACTCAATACAGTATCTCTTGACACACTTTCAACACAGCCCCTTTTATTTCTGTCACATGTTCAGAGTGGATTCTATCCCCCTACTTAAGTGTTTGCTTGTGAATGGAATGTGGATTCTAAAACAGAGTAGGGATGTGGCATTGGACTTCTGATGAATGGAGAGTAAAAGCTTAAGTATATGGCCCTGATGTGAAGAGAGCCTGAAGAAAAGGAGAACAGGATTTGGGACTTGGGGTGGTTGTATGGGGTTCTAGTAGGACTAAGATGAAATACTGTATTTGCAGTGGTTGAAGATTGCTCTGTAATTTGTTTTAAGGTTTTTTGTGCTATGGTTGGTATACAAAATTAACAAACCAAATGTTGTTCACAATTTGTCTGCAGGTTGGAGAGGAGTGAATTACTCTTGTGACCTGGAGTCCTTATTTTATCAATGTGTAGCCCTTCTATTAATGCTTGAAATTTGATTTGAACAAATGCAATGGACCGACCCTGCTGAATCTGAGCTGGTCTGGGGTGGGTCAGTGCCTGAACTACATGGAAAGCCTCGACTTCAGCATGGGAACAGGGTGGGAATCAGAAATCTAAATGTAGTAGGACAGAGAGAGGATGAGAGCATTTCAATCTTAACTCCTCCCCGCTCAAAATAAAATATCTGGTGGTATCTTTGTACATTGTCAAAGGCCATGTAGCAAGTTGGATTATGTGGCAACTCTGGTTCTTGGCAAGCTTTGTTGTCCTCCCAGGGTATATATTTTGTGGAATCACATGTTAACTGTACTGTGAAATCTGTTTGCCAGGCAGGTTGGAGGTAAATTTAATGTAAATCAAGGTTCAATTTTTGCATGCAATTGGGGGAGTGAAGGTGGTGAGAAGATTATGAAGGGCAAATGTACAAGAGTATATTGTGTTTATATACACAACATATACTGTATATGCATAGAGTGGGATGAGAGAACTACTGTGTCTGGCTGTGGATCTGCTGTTAGTTAAACACACTGGCTATATGCCATCTGGTCTGTCCTGAAATGGTGGGTCACAGTGGTGAGGAAATCATGTTAACAAGGACTCAATGTATTGTGTCTCTCTCTACAAAGTTGAGTGGGGTGTCATTCATGTGAATGAATCTCCCAAGTGGTAAGCTCCCCCCTCCCTGGGTTACATGATAGTCTAGTTCTATCTTGCACATGATAGTAAGAGATCCCCTGATGCTAACTGGAATGACTGGTGGTGATCTGCTTATCCCCCAACCACTACCACTCCAGGATCGTAAGGGGTCCATAGCAGGAGATATAGCACTATGGACCAGCCTTCCACTATCCAGATGCTTTGGCTCACAGTATGGTCATGCTTGGTGGGACTGAGTGAAGTTGTTGTTGTTGTTGTTGTTGTTGTTGTTGTTGTTGTTGTTGTTATAATATATTTATTTATACCCCACCTTTTCTCCTGTAGCCCAAAATAATTGGGGTAAGCTGGTAAAGTTTGTATAGGAGTGTTCAAAATTAGCTTGGTGCCAGGTATGTTTTGCGACTCGCACAGGTCCAATTGCGACCAGGTGGAAATTTCTGGATGACGGCTGGGGAAAGCAAAAAGTCACTTAGAGAAGGATCTGAAATATGTCATTGTTTTATTCTGGATTGTTTTATTTGATAGGTTGGTAATGGCTTTGAGATTTGTTTTTTAAAATATAAAGTGATATAGAAATGATAGGGATGATGATGATGATAATGATAATGAAGTCGACTGCAAAACAAAAAAATGAACAAAAACGGCACCTAGCTATTCCATTGTGGCAACCATAACCCAGGTTTAAAGTGCCATTTGGTGGTATCCATCTATCTATCAGAATTTCTAATACTGTTGCAGTGCTACTAACTAATCCTGGTGATATATGAGCAGCTCTCTCCAATGTGAACGGATGAGGATTGCTGTGGTGCTTGGTCTTCAGTACATTAATGAAAGTACTTGTTAATATACCACTCTGAATACTGCTACTATTAAAATGGCAGTAGGGGGAAAACAACTGGGGTAGCAATGAGACCAGAAAATTGGGCTGTCCTTAAATTTTTATAATTTTTTTTATAAATTGTGCATGCCACATTTCTACCAGGGTTGACATGGCAAGTCTCCTAAAAACAGCAGTATAACAAAAACATAACACAGCAGAGCAAAACAGATTATCCATGAATACTAATAAAAGCATCAGTTGGATAGCAGCCAACACACACCAACCTGAAACAGAAAGGGTGGGGGGGTGGCGGCAAACCAGTAAAACTGTGTTTATGTCTGAATGAGCAGCCAAGATGGGTAACATGGAGCCTCTGATATTGTTGTGATCTGCATTCAATATTCTGAACTTAGCCAGCCATGCTATCATAGGAATGCTGCCAGAAGTCCCAAGCACAGGGACTGTGACTTGCACACTACAGTACAGAGTTTGCAGCAATTGTGCAACTCCACCACCCTGATCATAATGTCTCTTACCTAGCAACAAGCTACTGTACAGCACAATGGAAGCACCAGTTACTGTGGTGCTAGTCAGTAACAATTAGTCCACTTCCCTTCCTCTGCAATATGCCCATTGAGGGTGTAGGAAGCCGGAGCATCAACCTCATCTGTGACGTTAGCACCAATAATGTGAGCAACCTTTGCCACTCCACATGCTTGACTCCAAACTCCCATCAGTCCCAGCCAGTATTGGTCAGGGATAATGTGAGTTATAGTCCAGCAAAATCTGGAGGATCACGTATTCCCCATTCCTGCTCTAGGCCGATACTCTGAATTGCCGCAATACAAACTATAAAAGTCTGAGCTCAAATGGAAACCCTGGTAGATGCTGCCACTTCTTCCTTAGCTTTAACTCTTGTTGTATGCTGATATCTTCCATACCAGTAGAAAGCTATGTTCCCCAGAGGCTCCTGAAGGACAGCCCTTCCATCTAAGATGACTCTTCCCTCTCACTGGCCTACCAGTGAGAGAGAAGAGTTATCCCAGATGGAAGGGCTGTCCTTCAGGTGCCTCTGGGAATAGAAATTCATGGTAAGATTTTCCTTTCATTTCTGGTTATTGCTGCCCTTTAAAATAAGCTTTTTTAAAAATGGAAAATCCGTGTCCAGAATCAATTTTCAGAGGTAGTCCCCGTCACATAGTGACATGAATATGTGGTGCCTTCCTAACGTATTTTACACCTGTAGAAACTGCTTTTCTATGGGTTCATTCCACAGCACAGCTGTAACATTTGAAGGCTTGGAATTGCATGTGATTGCAGGAGTCTTTTCCACACATGTCTTTGCAACTTTATAGATCAGTGGTTTTGGGGCCACCGCCCCCTTGGTTCCATAAACTCAGTGTTCCCTACCATATAAGCAGCATTATTCAGAATAGCTGTGTGCATGACCCACTAAGGAAGATGAAAACACAATAAACTTCAACGAACAATTAATTGCACGTTTATTCAAAATCCAGTTAGAACTACTGTAGTTTAATTAATTCAACAAAATTGATTATCTTAATCCAGTGCTACCAGCTTTTCAAAGTCTGAGCGTCATTTCTTAGATATCACATTTAGTAACTCCTTCACTGTTCCATAAATTCTGAATGCAATGGATGGGCTTGATGAAGTTATACCAGTTTCTCACTCTCTGGTCTAAAGCCACATAGCAGAGTCTTCTTAAATCACCACATTTAGTAATCTGGAAGTCAATTTCTTTGCTTGGGGAGAAGTTGGACAACAGCACTAAACTGTGTTCCATCAAGATTCATGTTGGAAATGCAGCAAGGAGTTTCTTAACCTCTGTCTATAGTGCAGAGAGCAATCAGAAATTTCCTTTTGTAACCAAAACTTGTATGATTTCTTAATCTTTGGCTTCAGCTCAGTCATTTTGTAGCTCAGGTAGTTCTTTCTCCACTACCACAACTTCCTCAATATACCTGAACATGGATTTCTAATATAGAATTTCTATCAAAAGAAGATCCCTCATATCACTTAGACATATCTTAAGCAGCATATCCAAATGGTGACAAAAAGCTTATAAACGTATTGCTCTGCTTTCCTTTGAACCACATCATTGAGGCTAAGAGGGGGAGGGGAGCTTTGGTTTGGGCAGCCCAGGACCTGCTTGCATACTGCCCAGGCTTGCATCCCAGGTAGGTCACTTCGGTGCTTACAGCGGTTTGACTTCACCCCCAGAGGCGCACTCCATTGTCTGTCAACAACATCCCACTTTTCTCTTCTAGCTCAAAGACAGGTTTGGAAATGGGTACAGTTTCCTTATTGTACTTGAATGGAGTTAGCTCTGAAGTAAATATGGAGATGACAGATTTGGCCTCAGTTACTTCCAGCACCCCCCTGACACCCCCTTGCCTCTTACTGCCCCCCAGGTAATCCCACGTACCACTAGGGGATGGTGATGTTCTAGACGTTGCAGCTGTTCTGTGGAATGAATCTCTTGCAGAGGCATTGCCCATGGAAAGGCCTGTAAAGAACCCTTGCTAACAACTGGCTTACAAGTATGGCTTATGCAATACCTCTTGTAGTCTCCAGTGTTAGTTATTTAACTTTGCAGTGTTTTTACTCTCTGGTTTGGCATCCAAAGCATTTTACTCAAAGTAGACCTGAAATTAATGGCACTGACGTGATGTTCATTAATTTCACTGAGTCTATTCTGAGTAAAGCTCAGGTACCACCCAGTATCACTGCCAATGTGCATGGTTTGTCAGCCGAGGCTCTCCTGGGCCTCTCTGCCAGCTCACATCATTGAATGAGTCTCCAGACCTCCGCTGCCCAATTTGGGAAGGGGTGGGTCATACCTTGTTGAACAGAAAGGTCTTTACAATAAGTGGGCAAGAGAGGGGGGTTGACAGATCTTACTAGGGAGGGAGTTATGCATCTGTACTGCCCCCAGCAAAGGCCCTTTCCCTATTATCTGCCACTCAGATCTTAAACTCCAAAGCTGATCTTAGGGCTCAGGTAGGCTTCCTCATACAATTTGGTCCTCTAAAAGTTTCATACTAGCACTTTAAATTGGGTGGTCTACCCAGACCATACCTTTCACTGGCCCTGCTCTGTGTCCTCTTTGAGTGCTTTTGCCTGGCTGAAATGTGTCTTTGAACTGTAATGAGACCTCTTGCTTACCTGGATGGAGAAATGTGGGTAGGTGTAGAAACCTCTGAATTTTGTTTGCCTTGAATAAAGCAGGGAAGATTGGGTGCCATATGTGGTTGGACTCCCAACTCCCATCAGCCCATGGATAATGGGAGTTGTAGATCAGCAAACAGGACCACCAGTTTGCCCATCCCTGGTATAAAGGGAAGAGCCATGTCCATTGCTCTGCCCAAACCCACTTTTGTGCCCTGCCCACCATTCATATGCAGCAGCCTTCCAGAAGGTTATGCATGAGAGAATGTGGCCTTGGGGCTGAAATAGGTCTCCCACCCCTGCTGATAGGAGGGGGCATGATAGAGAGAAGAGAATCTGAGTTTTGGCTGCAGAGTGGAATATGTTTCTATGTCTGCTTAGGAGAGTTGTCATACATCATGTAGGATGTTCTCTGGAGTGTCAAGCTCAGTCAGCTCCTGATGTTTAGAGGATTGGGGAGGGGGTGTTGGAAAAGATTCACTGACTTCTTCAATGGTTTTAGGCTCAAGCCAAGACTGTTGGCATCAACTTATAAAAGCCCCACAGCTCAGGACCAGAATGTCTTGAGGGCCACCTAGTCCCGCACGAACCTTCTGCCCTCCAGTCAGGGGTGGCCCTTTGGAAATCCCTACCTACTGTGGTGAAGGGTGTGGTGACTCTGTTTTTCGATGCTCCTGAGGTTTAGGTCCTCAGTGAGGTTAGTGCCAGGTAATAATAGTGCTACTTGCACCTCTGTCCAAGATTGTGGTGTCCTTAGTTCTGCCTACTCGTTGTGTTGCTTTGATGATGAATAATATTAGTACAGTGGTCAGGGTGGTAGACTAGGACTTGAAATATCAGTGTTTGAATCCCCATTCAGTCATGATGCTTACTGGGTGATTTTGACCTGGCCAATCACCGTCTTTCATCTCACCAGATCAAGGCTACCTCACATGGTTGTTGTGAGGGTAAAATGTGGAGTGGGAGAGCCATATGATGCCTTTACCTCCTCCTGGAAAGATGGATAATAATAAATTATAAATGATGCAATAATTGATTTTTACTTCTCTACTGCTAAAACATTTATAGTGATGATGTATTTAATATTTGTATTTTTTTTAAGTATTGCAATTTTGTGAGCCACCTTAGAAATAATCTGTTGACAAGGTCAAGTAGAAATGCACAAAATAAAACATAGCAACATCAAGGTTGATCGTGATTCTCCCACTGTTTGTTGATAAAGAAAGGAAGAAGTCACCCTATGTAGGAGTTTGTCCCTCAGCACAGCGGTGCCACATGCGGAGCCTGCAGGCACCCAAGCCACCATGTCACTCCCAGGAGAGACACGTGGCTCGGGTGTGGTAAGTGCCGCCCAGTGGGCCCCCCAGCTATGCCTCAGCCTCAGCCTTTCCCTAGTTCCTTTAGTGCTGCTCTTTCTTAAAATGCTCCTCCTTCCCTGCTTGTCTGTAAACAGCCAGCATCATACAGTTTTCCTGGTTGTGTCAAGCAGTGAATAACCACAGCTTTCTGAACACACTCAAAGGCTGTTAAGTTACACCCATACCCCCTTGCTTGAACCACTTGAGCTACACTACTGGGCAAAAGAAATAACCTGCATCACATCACAATTCTTCATAAATTGCAGTCATTCAGTTGTACCAGCTTCACAGATACACACACACACACACACACACAAGAGTCAGACATTGCAAGGGGGTTGGACTACATGACCCTTTGTGTCCCTTCCAACTATGACTCTATGACTAGTTAGATTTCTTCAAACTGCAATGAAAGCTAGGATTAGAGAAGTCAGTTTTATACTTGAGATTTTATAAAATAAATATGAAAACTGGAATTATCTCGAAAACATGAAAGCCTTTCCTGCAACCCACATTCATATGTTTATGTTATTTTTACACTGGGACGGCAAACAGGTAGGAAGATGATAAGTATAGTCCAGGGGTGTCAAACTCAAATTCATCGGGGGCCGCATCAGCAGTTTGGTCACCCTCAAAGGGCCGGTTGTATCTGTAGGACTATGTGTCCACTCTTTATTATCATAAATTATTGTCACTGCATTCAATTATTACTGTTTTTTGTAATAATGTAAGTAATAACTAGCTCCGAAAGCAGAAACATAGTCAGAATAATGGCAAGTAGATATTCGAATGTACAATTATTGTACAATTTATTGAAAAATGATTTTTGGTAACTGCACTGGGTGGTGGTGGCTTGTTAGGGTTTCATGCAGGACCTTTGCAGAGCTACTAGTACCTGGAGATGCTGGGGTCCTTCTGCATGCAGGACAGATGTTCTGCCAGTGAGCCACCACCCTTCACCAAAGGGACTGGCTGAGGTTGACTCACTGGAGCTGCTCTCCTGGTTCCAGGGTTTAAGGGCCAGAAGTATAAAGCAGCATCCTATGTTTCTGAGGAGAGGGAGAGGGAGGGGAGGGAGGAGGGAAGGAAGGAAGAAAAGAGGGAGTGGGAGGGAGGGAGGGAGGGAGGAAAGAGGCGAGAGAAAGAAGAGTAGGAAAGAAGGAATAAAGAAGGAAAGAAAAAGAAAGAGGGAGAAGGAAGGAGAGGGAAAGAAAGAATAAGAACAAGAGAGAGGAAGAAAGAAAGGGAAGGGGGGGTCGCCGCCTTGATTCAGCGCCAGAAAAGAGCGCGAAGGGACCCAGGGGCAAAAAGCATTTCCCGTGCAGCGTGAGGCAGCGGGTGTCCGTTTTAGGAGAAGTGCGTAAAGCCTCAGAGTTGCACGTTCGTGAGGCTGAGCCGCTGCTGAGCTCACGTTCATGAGGCTGAGCCGCGGCAGGAGGAGGAGGAGGAGAGACAAGAGGAGGAGGAGGCGGCGGTGCTCTGTAGCACTTTGAATCCTCCTCCTCCTCCACGCGGCGCTGCTGGGTGCTTTGTCTGTGCTTCAGCAGCAGCAGCAGCCGTTTCCAGGCGCCGAGCCGTGGCAGGAGGAGGAGGATTCAAAGTGCTACAGAGCACTGCTGCGTCGCAGGGGCTAGGGACTCTCCGTGCGGCGCTGCCGGGCGCTGACCCTGCAAGCTGCCTCCTCCTTCTCCTGCTGTGGCTCGGGACGCTCCACGCAGCGCTGCTCCGGCCACCTTTCTACCCCCCCCCCCGGCCCCAGCTGTTTGTCGGCACTTTGTCGGCGCGGCGCTTCAGCAGCAAGGTCCCGCTGCTGGGTTCCGCTGGCTGGGGCGCTCGGCGGGCCACATGATGAGGTCTGGCGGGCCGGATTTGGCCCCCGGGCCTTGTGTTTGACACCCGTGGTATAGTCTAATCTGCAATCCCTGTATAAACAATGCATCTTAAAATATGAACTATTTATACTAAAAAGCTTCACACTACATCTTAGGGTGCTCAGGATCAGCTGTAATCATTTCATATTCTGTGAGAAATTTCACAATGAAATAGTAATTTCCAGTGCTTCATTCAGAAGCTGCTTGTTTAGAAAACGACATGGGATTTTAAAAAAGCCACCACACCCGATTGACCTCTTACAATATTTATTACATCTTGGAGCCTTCAGGAAATGTTACAAAATGAAACTGTGTCGGTAAACCAATTGAGACACATTGTGTAGAATGTTGATGTAATTTTTTTAACAGATGATTTTTTTAATGTACCTTAAAAATCATTTTAAAATAAAGAGAAATGCAAGCATCTTTTTTGGGCTTTGTTCATGCCCAGAATTATGCATCAAGAAACCAAAGATTGCAATGACATAGAAAATTACGGACCTGGAAATTAATTGCAGTATTTAAAAACCAAAACTACATCTTCCACACCATTTTCTTGAGAAATAAAACAACTAGCTGCAAAGTGTTTCAGTTTTTCCAACAGAACAGGTGTACTAATGTTCATTCTCACAAAATGCGGTGGTCTCATTTACAATAACACAGTAATTACCGGTAAATGCTAAATGAACTATGATACTGTATAGGATAAGAGTACTGTATTTTCTAGTTACTGGGCACCATCCAGCCAAAGTTAAGTACTTTTTGGTTGTGCTATTTTCAGTGGGCCAGAGTTAAGGATATGCTTAGGGGTGTAATCCTTATCACATGATTTCTTGAGTGATAAATTCTATTTAATAAACTGGAAATTACTTCAGAGAAAATAAGTACTGAAAGCATGTACTGAATCAGGCTGAAATGCTCCCATTGAAATCAATGAGATTTAAGTATCTATTCCCCACCATAAAGCCCCCTTTCCCAAGCCACTAACAAACAGTGAATAAGAAAAATACTAAAAGGCAAGAAACTGTCTATTCTATAATATCAAAATTATTGGAAGAAAGGCACAATCCTAACCATTTCTACACAGAATTAGTTCCTACTGGGATTGCAACCTAATTTGTTACTTTTGAGCAGTATCTTTCCAGTAGTACCAATCCACCCCTCTACCGTACTATTCATCAGAAACCTAAAGCAAAACTGAAAACCTAAAGCAAAACTGTATTAAAAACAGGCAAAGGCTTAAAAACAGGCTGCTCGGGAGGGGAGGTGGGGGTGTGCGGGGCTGAAAAAGTAGCTGCTACAGCCTTCCAAAAAGCATTGTTTCTGGGATTTTGAAAGAGGAGCTTGCTTGTTTACTTATGGAAAAGGCTTGATGAGGAATAACAAGGGAATGCCAGAAGCTCAATAACTGCTAACAGCTTTACAGCTTTTGTGAGTGGTGGAGATTTCAAGTTGCATTCCTTGAGACCAGAAATCTCCACTTGGTTGCAGCTTGCACCCGGTTAGTTTCAAAAGCTGTTGGCATGCACTTACTGAATGAAGTACAGTGGTACCTCTTGTTGCAAACGGGATCCGTTCCGGAGGCCCGTTCGCAACATGAAAAGGCCGCACCCTGAAGCGGCGCATTTGTGCATGTGCGTGATGCAATACAGCGCTTCTGCCCATGTGCACAGGTTACAGACACACCGAACCTAGAAGTAACCCGTTCCAGGACTTCTGGGTTTGGTGCGTCCATAACCTGAAAAGATGCAATCCGCAGTGGACTTAACATGAGGTATGACTGTATAGAGTTTTAAAACACAGCATAACTTCCTGTGATGGTAGGTGCCAAACACTGGATTTCCACAGACTTTCCTGCAACTTACGAAGGGGAAGAAGTGAATTATTTAGTTACTGGGATGTTCTTCTGACAGCTAGTGTTTGCATTGTTCATTATTCTAATATTTCCATTTTTATTTCTGTCAGGCCCTCCCTGCCGTTTTCCCATGTCTCAATGGACTCCTACATGTAATACAGTCTATACCCTCGAAGCGGATATGAAGAGTGACGTTTCTTCTGGTGCACCAAAGAGCCAGGAGAGCCTGAAAGGGATCCTTTTGAACCCTCCTCAGCCCATTGAGGCAGCCAAAAGTTTCCCTGAAGAAGTTGAGATGATTGCCAACAAAGTCGGGGATGAATTCTCTCACCTTTGTGGTGACTCTCAGAAGCAGAAGGACCTCAATGGAAATCGCCCGGAGCAAGAAACCATAGTCATGCGCAAGAAGCGTAAAAACCAGCAGGCTGGTCCTTCCTATGCTCAGAACTGTGGCGGAAAAGAGAACCCCCGGATTTTAGGGTTAAGGCAGCGTCTCGATACGCAAAGCGAAGACAATGACTCATCTTTTAGTGACTGTGTCTCTTCACCTTCATCTAGTTTGCATTTTGGAGACTCTGACACAGTAACGTCTGAGGAGGAGGACAAGGAGGCGGCCCCTGTGAGGCATGCTCGGCCGGTGTTGAATGCTTCAAGCAGAACTCATGGTACTCGGCCCCAAAAGTGGCCCCGGACAGAGACAGAGTCTGTTCCAGGGCTCTTGATGAAAAGGCCCTGTTTCCATAGCAGCAGTACTCTGAGGAGGCTCCCTTATAGGAAGCGGTTTGTGAAAACCAGCTCCTCCCAGCGGACGCAAAACCAAAAAGAGCGGATTTTAATGCAGCGGAAGAAAAGGGAGGTATTGGCTCGGCGGAAGTATGCTCTGCTGCCCAGCTCGAGCAGTTCTAGTGAGAATGACATCAGTAGTGATTCTTCTTCCAGCTCATCCACTGAAGGAGAGGAAGATATTTTTGTGTCGACTGGCGATAACCACCCAAACAGTACTGCTGTTCCTTCAGGTAAAACCACCTTGCTGTCAAATAACTGTGTTATCCTGCTCCTCTTCATAGAGTTTTCCAAATAGTTAATCTGCAGCTCTGGTTGCTTAGCTGGAGGGTAAGAAATAGTGCATGTACTTTGTGAGTGGAGGGTTCTCAGTTCAGGCTGCAGGGATTTCAGGTGAAGGCTCTCAGGGCTGCAGGGCAAGAGACTACGGAGAGCCACTGCTGGTCAGGGAGGCAATGTTGGCCGGATGGATAAGTACTCTGACGCAGTAGAAGTTGCTTCATATCTTTCTATGTGGGATCCAGCCATCCATTTATTGGGGTGCTGGGATTTTGGAGATGATTGGAGAGGAGGCTGCAGCCCAGATTCTTGGGTTTTATTCCCACGGCTGGGCAAAGTGACTCCGTCTTGGGAGGGAAGAGACTTTGCCTGATTTCAGCAAAAGGCTTCTATGAGGTGTGCCAAATTTTTATTGCCCAAGGTGGCCTGCCAACAAGTCCTATTACTACAGCAGTCAACCTCCCACCACACACACACACACACACACACACACACACATAAGAAGGAACAAAAAATAAAAAAAATTCCTTCCAGTAGCACCTTAACCAACTAAGTTTGTCATATCTAAGTTTGTCACATCTTAGAAGGGTGAGCGTTGGTCTGGGTCCAGTTCATTTCCCTTAATCTATAGGGTAAACAGTTATGTACCTCTTGCAGAACATCTCTTGCATGTACCATGAATTAGGTGTGAGAGATTCTGGATTATATCTGGCCATGCAGAAGCACAGGCAAAGAGACACACTTTTAACAGTCTTGTTTCAAACTTCTGATAACCCTAGAAGTGTCACATAGTCAGCAGAGACAGAATGTCACAAGGCTGCAAGTAGCCAAAAAAAAAACATAATCTCCTGTGTCCATCTCTGATCTCCAGTATAATCAGAACCACAATGGCCTGGTTCACACAACATGCTAAGCCCATGCAGTATTGTTTCTAAAAATTCAGCATAGGTTACTCTTGTGACTGCCCACTTTCTGCTAGCCTTTGCTGTACTATAGTCTGTAGAAACATTCCATGAATGAGAGTAAAATGAGCCCATGATGTATGGATGTAGTACAGTGGTACTTCTAGTTACAAACTTAATTCGTTCCGGAGGTCCGTTCTTAACCTGAAACTGTTCTTAACTAGAGGCATGATATTGCTAATGGGGCCTCTTGTTGCTGCTGCGCCGCTGGCACACGATTTCTGTTCTAATCCCGGGGCAAAGTTCTCAACTTGAGGTAACTCCTATAGGTTAGCGGAGTTTGTAACCTGAAGCATTTGTAACCTGAGGCATTTGTAACACGAGGTACCACTGTACACCAATTTTCTATTAACTTTGTTTAGGGACGCATGTGGTGCTGTGGTCTAGACCAGTGGTCCTCAACCTTGGGCCTCCAGATGTTTTGAGACTACAGTTCCCATCATCCCTGACCACTGGTCCTGCTAGCTAGAGATCGTGGGAGTTGTAGGCCAAAAACATCTGGAGGCCCAAGGTTGAGGACCACTGATCTAGACCACTGAGCCTATTGGGCTTACTGATTGTAAAGTTGGCGGTTCAAATCCAGACAACAGGGTGATCTCCTGTCCCAGCTCCTGCCAACCTAGCAGTTCTAAAGCATACCAGCACGAGTAAATAAATAGGTACTGCTGTGGTGGGAAGTAAATGGTGTTTCTGTGCGTTTTGGCACTCGTCACAGTGTTCTATACACCAGAAGTGGTTTAGTTATGTTGGCCACATAACCCAGAGAAGCTGTCTGGACAAACTCTGGCTCCCTCGGCCTGAAAGCGGAGATGAGCGCCATACCCCATAGTCGAATTCAACTGGACTTAACCGTCCAGGGGTCCTTTACCTTTGCCTTTTACCTAACTGTTGAAGTAGGCTGGCCCATACTAGCATGTACATTGGTTGTGTTCTACCTGCACACTCCTGCTGCCTTCGTTTAGGTGTCTCTCTTTGCCTCTTGCTGACAAAGATGTGAAACGGCTCCACATGACTAGAATAAAAGTTGATGCATGTATCCAGTGAGCCCATTTGTTTTTGATATTTCTCATCTTTGGGTGGACAGTCATTGTAAGTATGCTTTTTTCATATTAGCAGGAAGATCCCATGGAGGTTTTCTGTAAAATCTGAATAATAGGATATGAATTCAATGCACACAACAAAGAATTCATACTACCTTAGATCTCTTCGTCTGTATTGTATCTAAGCTTTTGTGGAGTAGAATCCACTTCATCAGATGCACAAAGGTTTACTTTCATTTGGCAGGTATGTGCAGTGCTTTTTTTCTGGGGGTACTCAAGGGTACACAGTACTGGTGCCCCCTCAAAGGTTGAAAGTGTGGCACTTACTGTAACAACTTCATGGTGAGTACAGGCACATTTTTTCCCTAATTTAAAAAGCATTGGGTACATGTATATACATCTCTGCTCCTGTATATAGCTGTCCACCGAGGATAACTCTTGATGCACCTGATGAAATGGACTCTAGTCCATTAAAACTTCATTTTAACAGTAGATCTGTTAGTCTTTAAGATGCAAGAAGTTGTTACTATGAAACAGAGAAATGGAAACTGTATGAATCAGCAATTGGGATGCAGACATTAACTCTCCCGCTCATGACTGGTGTTCCCTCTTTCAAAACTCACAGTGGTAACCCATCCACAAGGGACCACATATGACCAAACTCTTTCATGGGAGTAATTTCTGTTTAGGCTTTTCAACCAGTCTTGGCTGAGGAGCACAAAGAGAGACTGCTCGATCAGACTTTTGACTCCATTGGCATTGAAAGTGTCCACCATCCTCCCTGGTTCCCTGCAACTATTTAAATATTTTTTGTTGTTGCTGGTCTTAATGTTTTTAGCAGTGTGATCCTCAAATTCTTTTTCAGCGTCCTATATTGTCTGCTTGCATTTATTTTTCCAAAGTTTGCATTCCTTTTTGTTCGCCTTACTCCATTTTCTAAAGCAGGCATCCCCAAACTGCGGCCCTCCAGATGTTTTGGCCTACAACTCCCATGATCCCTAGCTAACAGGATCAGTGGTCAGGGAAGATGGGAATTGTAGTCCAAAACATCTGGAGGGCAGAAGTCTGGGGGTGCCTGTTCTAAAGGAAGCTGTCATGCCTCTAAAATGGTAGCTTCTTTGCTTGTTAAGCACACTAGCATCCTCTAGCCTTTGGTGGTGCCTTTCTTTATCTGTTTTTCTTTTCTTTCTTTTTTAATTTTTAAAATGCTTTTACAGTATTAGCTTCTTATACCAACACCAACACAGACGTCACTCACAAGAAATACAAACTTACAAAAAGATATAACACAGAACAAATGATACAGATTATTGTATTTTAATATTCTGTTGGAAGCCGCCCAGAGTGGCTGGGGAAACCCAGCCAGATGGGCGGGGTACAAATAATAAGTTGTTATTGTTATTGTTTGTTTGTATTATTACATACTGGTACATTCCTATTTCAATTCTTATTCATTTCTATTTGACTTCCTTCCCCCTCAACGCAGGTCTGGTTCTATACTGAATAAACTGTTTCTTTCGCAGTTCCTCTTCTCTGTTTTTCCTCTATATCTTACATTTTTGCACCATATTTTATGTATTAAAAAGGTACTTTTCTTTATCTGGTATATGTTCCAGGTGAGCTTCTCACGTTATGATTCTAAACAACTCCCAATATTTTTTGGAGAGTTTTGACCCTCTTGAGTTTGCTGAAAAGGAAGCTGAAAAGCAATTGCTGTACCTCTTTTGAAGTCAAATGTGATTGTTTTGTTTTTGTTTGGAAATAGTTCCATTTACACATACAGTGGTACCTCGACTTACGAAGGCGATCCATTCCATGGGTGGCGCTCTTCGTAAGTCGAAGTCTTTGGTTGTCGAAGTGCCTGTTTTGCGCATGCGCAAAGCTTCTGCGCAGGCGCTGACCACGCGTGCGGCGAAAAGACTTCCGGGTTTGTCGACTTCGGAAGTCGAGTCATTCGGATGTCGAGGTACCACTGTATATTGAATTGGATAGCACTATAGCCACAGTTTCCAGTCAGTTCAATAATATTTGTATCCAACACCAGGACCGCTTCATTGCTTAAGATTAAATCCAGAGTTCCTGCTGCCCGTCTGGTTGGTTCCATGATGGTTGTTCAGAGGGCAGGCATTTAGAAATGGTACTTTTTTGTCATGACTGCAACACACATGCACTCAGTCTATGTGAGGGTAGCTAAAGGCACCTTACTATAGCATTTCATCTTTTGGATGCCTCAGCATAAGAAGAGTCCTGCTTGATCATTTCAGAGGCATAGGCTGGCATATTGTTTCCTGTGGGACCCAAACAGATGGCCTAATGGGAAGCCTAATGTTTCTTTGTGACAGATATTGGTATGGTGTGTCTGATCTTGGAGGTAATACACAACCCTCATGACTAGCAGCCACTGAATTTGTCTGATCCCCTTTAAAGCTATCTATGTTGCTGCATCTTGAGATAGCAAATTCCATAGCTTAGCTATGTGTTGTGTGTATTGCTGACCATCCAGTTGCACTGTATGACCCCAAGTGGCTTCTCTCTTTGTACATGCAGAAAATAGACAGTTGTAGGATCTGTCTTCACTTGTAAGACAAAGCTTTATTTTACGTGTTCAGTGACTCGAGTTTAAACTGAAATACTACACAATCCAGGAAAGTCTGTAAAAGCCTCTAGTGCTGGGGCATGCTTAGGAATTAGAAATGTTTTTCAGGGCATGCTTAATCACAGCTTTGAAAATAAAATACAGTTTCCGAGGTTACAAATCCATTCTCAATTATCTGCTTTCCATTGAAACTGTGTGGCAGGGAACATGCAGCCATTCAGATATTTCTAGACTTCCAACTCCTGACCATTGACCATGATGTTACTGACCACTGACCATGCCACCAGCCACAATGGCTATATTTTGCCTTCACTGTCAGAGGCACAATGCCTCTAAATACCACTTGCTGGAAATTGCAGGTCAAAAAGATGCTGTTGTACTCATGCTCTTGCTCAGTTTGCGGGCTTCCTGCAAGCATCTGGTTGGCTACTGTGAGTACAGGAAGCTGTACTAGATGTGCCTTTGGCTTGGTCAAGCAGGGATCCTCTTATCTTCTTATGTTGGGATCCAGTGAGAAAGTCCAGCAACATCTGAAGGGCTGCAGATTCCCTGTGTATGAAGGCACATGAGGCAAGCATTTTGCTGACACTAAGCCATTTGGTACCTGGATGAGAGGTTGTGTTCCAATCCCCCATGTGTCTTTCCTTGAACTTCACAGAAAAGCAGGATATAAATTAAACAATGTTGAGTTACTCTGATATGGGAACAACAATTTGGTAGCTCTAATCTGCTCCTGACTCATCAAATAGCTCCTTGTCTATTTTGGGCAAAAGCTGCTCCCAGGCACCACTGAAAAGTGGCAGCACTCTCATTAAAACTAAATGTAATTGGCGTAGAAGAGTTGTATTATTACTTTTTGTAAGGTACATCCTCTGCAACACTTACTGATTCCCTCCATTGTGCACCAGATATAGTTAATACCTTGTGCGATTCAAATCTAATGCAACTTGTTTCAGTCTTCAGTTTCCTTTGCGTTCTGCCTTTCAGGGAGTATTGATGAAGATGTGGTGGTGATTGAAGCATCCTCCACCCCCCAAGTCACTGCCAATGAAGAAATCAATGTTACCTCAACAGACAGTGAAGTAGAGATTGTAACAGTTGGAGAAAGTTACCGGTAAGACCGATGTTCTTTTCTTTTAGAATATGATAATAACTTTGTGAATAAGGGCTAGACTTTATTGAACAGCTGTTCCTTAAAGTTAGGGTTCAAAATTTGTGGTGGTGGGGGAGTGCATTTTGCAACTAAGAATTCCCTGATTGAGATCACTTCCTGAAGCATAGTCATGGTATTCGGCTGCTGACTGAGACTTAGATGAACCATTCAAATGCTGCAGCTGACAACTGAGAGCACAGGAAGAAAAATGCCTCCCAGCCAATAGCTCAATGGAAACACAACTAGGGATCTCACAGCGCTTTGCATTTGAAAAGAGCATTCTAATCAACACATTAGTGATCTGACTTGCTGCTGGGAGGAGAGATATAGGACAGCACCTTCTCCCCACACAGGTACACTGGTGCTGCTAACAGTGGAGGACACAGGTCAGTGGCAACAAGTCAAAGTACTGGAAAGTCTTGGTTATAAAGCTCTTTTCAAATGCAAAGGGATGTGGGAGCCATCAAGGATAAACATAACTTAGATGGCTCGCTACCCTTCCCAGGAGCCTCCCTCGGCCAGGCAGGTTAGAGTTTAATGTTTGAAATCTCTTCAAAACAGTATGAGGTCTAATGAATGTCTGGAGAGTTAGTCAGTTACCAGTATTTCTTTTCAGGGCAAATCATGTTGATAAATGTGGAGTGTGATCAAGAGCTAAAATCACTACACATTAGTTTCTTTATATAATTTGGTATTAACACTGAGTCCTTCTGTTTTAGATTAAGTAATAGCACACACAGTATGTTCACCTTTTAAAAAAAAATCCTGCCCAAAGTATATGTGTATTTCCTTAGGCTTGGTGTTTCTGCTTTTGGAATAATTCAGAGATGTATAACTGTTAATAGAAATCAGTGGCTTTCTGCTTTGGGTGCTATATTTTTTGTTGAAATGATTAGAAGTAAGGAGAATATTTTTTACAATGCACTTAATTCAAACTTACTTCAAAATATAACCAAGTTACTACGTAAGCTGATACTAAAAGCTCCCTTTTATGTTTCTTTTTGTATTAAGAGCTGTGTATTATATATGATGTTACGAGAAAGAGAACTTATGTTTTCAATGGGGGAAAATAATATTATTACTGATCATGAGAAGTGTGCATGCACATGAAAGCTTATACCAAGACCAAACTTAGTTGGTCTCTAAGGTGCTACTGGACAATTTTTTTATATATTCAGAATTCCTGTGTTCATCATAAGTTAGGGCTTTTTCACATGTTCATTTCTCCCTAATTTATACCAATTTGTATAAAATATTATTAACTGCTGATCTTAGAATGCTAAGACATCACAGTTGATTTAAAAAACATTACATTTTTGCTGCTACTGGATAATTTTTGTTTATCTATATATATATATATTAAAAAATGTAGGCATTGCGCGCGCAGATGTAACAGCCTTTCTCCGTAACCGCTGAATCATAATGTAACAAATTTGGCCACAACGTTACATGCCCATCAGGGAGGGATCTGGCATTAAAAAATTATCAAAAAACCACACCTTTCACACCTAAAATAATGATTAGACACAAAAAAGTGGCACCCAAATTAGACGTCACCACCAGAAGCTCTGGAAACTCCAGCATCCAATAGAAAGGCAGATCGCACCCTGCCGTCTCCAAAGCTGCGCTGCCAGATGACATCACAAAATTCCACAGCAACCAACTGAAAACAGTCCTTTTGCTGCAACAAGGCCCAGCTTTTTCAATAGGCCGCAGCATTGCCAAGCAGGAAAAACTGAGTAGGCCACACCATTCAGTAGGCCACAGGCAAAAGCAAACAGAATAGGGTCTTTCACAACGGGGGGGGGGGGTGTCTCAGGAATGAGGCACAACAAAGGGGGGGACACATAGCCATGCGGGGAGAAGGTAGGACCCTGAGTCAGCCAAAGCAGTGGGGGTGGGAACATTTTCAGGAACACGCGTGGGTGGGAGAGTCTTATTTTTGAAACTTACAGTAGGGGAGTCAGGGTTGGGACAGGGCAGGTGAGGGGACTCTGAAGGGAGACTCTGAAGGTCAATTTAACAGAAAAGGGTCCATTTAACACAAAAACCCACAGCAACGTGTGGCCGGGCCAGCTAGTTTTAAATAAAAAGATAAAAGTTTAAAACAACCCCCTTTCTTAATTGGCCTGACTTCAACCCCTAGCTACAATTCTAAAATGTTTTTTCCAGGCTTCATATGTAGCTGCCTTTTTTAAAAAAGAACACTTTTGTTTGCTGTATTGGGCACTTTAAAGAAGCCATAGAAAGCAGTGCTCAAGTATGCTAATACTCAAACAAATTAAAAATAGAAACAACCCAACACATTTTAAAAGGGCATTGGATGTCAGTCAGCCAAAGGCCTGGTGAAAGAAGAACCATTTTTTGCCTGGCACCTAAAGGTGTAAAATGAAGGCTCCAGGCGAATTTCTCCTAGCAGGCTCTCTTCCACAAAAATTCCTGTAGGAAAATTGGTGGATAGGCTGTTTGCAGTTGGAAATAGCAGAGCCTTCATTATGGGATTCCCCCATTCTTGTGTTGCTCTTGCCAGGAAGCTATGACATTCACATAGTTGTATTAAAAATCCCTGCTAAATTTCATGTTATTAAACATGCCTGAATTAGTTTTTTGGGCCAAAATTTAAAACAGAAAACCTGTAGTGTTGGTAGAATATCTGTTGTTGTTGTTTTTAAAAAGAAATAACTATTATATTTCCCCCCATGTAACTTTTCTTAAAGACTTAATGTAAAATGCATTCTAAATGCATGCATTTTTCTCATGGGGTGAATTGGCCTGTACAGAATTCCATATTGTGAAATAGAGATTTGTCTGATGAAAATTGATGGATAAAGAAAGTTTTCTAGGTGATTGCAAATGTTGGTCTCAGTTTGCTAGGAATCCAGAAGAATTCTTCACATGTACAATCTTATTCCCATTTGCCTTGGTGTAAACCCTATTGAATTCATTCAGTAGCATCTATTTCTGTGTAGAAATGGCTAGGATTGTACTGTTGGACCTGTTCTTCCAAGAATTTTGATGTCATAGACCTATTTCGCAAAAATGAATGGAATGTGCTGCTGCATTGGGGTGTGTGTGTGTGTGGCAACTAACCATTCTGATTTTGTGCCTATAACCCAGATTCCAGGAGCCATTTGGTCCTAGCTTTTATATCCCAGTTTCTGGCACTGCTTAAATTTCATTGTATTGATTTATGTCACTCTCTGGTAGTTGGAACTTCCAAGTTAGCTATAGGCAGCCCCTGGTATGGGCCAGATTGTTGCCATTTTTGTCATATGTTAAATCTTCTGCCCAGCTATGCTCTTTCCTTTTCAGCAGGGGTCAGCAAACATTTTCAGCAGGGGCCAGTCCACTGTCCCTCAGACCTTGTGGGGGGCCGGACTATATTTGGGAAAAAGAAAAAGAACGAATTCCTATGCCCCACAAATAACCCAGAGATGCATTTTAAATAAAAGCACACATTCTACTCATGTAAAAAGACGCTGATTCCTGGACCGTCCGCGGGCTGGATTTAGAAGGCGATTGGGCTCATCCAGCCCCCAAGCCTTAGTTTGCCTACCCATGCTTTTCACTATCTGATGGTACAGATGCCGAGTACAGTGGTGCCTCGGGTTAAGAACTTAATTCGTTCCGGAGATCCGTTTTTAACCTGAAACGGTTCTTAACTGAGGTACCACTTTCGCTAATGGGGCCTTCCACTGCCGCTGCGCTGCCAGCATGCAATTTCTGTTTTCATCCTGAAGCAAAGTTCTTAACTCGACGTACTATTTCTGAGTTAGCGGAGTCTGTAACCTGAAGCATCTGTAACCCGAGGTACCACTGTATTCTCTAGTCCCTGTCCTTCCGCCTCTGCAACAGTTGGATGCTGATTCTAAATTTAGAACAAGAGAACCCTTCTCTTCAAATTTATGCATTTAATTACATACAGCACAGGTTTTCAACCTTTTTGAGTCCATTGCTCCCTTGACCAAATACATTCTTTCTGTGGCACCCCTGTGGGGCTCAGGAACCCAGTTATGTCACTCCTTGCCTGCAGAGCTGGCAGCCTCTCAGCCTTTTTTGAAAACACCCTCCCTTTTGGATTGTTCCCTCAGCCTCCTCTCCTCTCCCATCTTTTTAGGAGTCTGGGTATTTATAATTGTCAATAAATGTTTTTAATCTGTTGACCAGAGATTGGTCAACATTGGATAAAGAGATTGGTCTGTATGACTCAAAATTAGATGTCCCTGTGAGGCTTGGGAATAACTACTATTCTTGAATATTTCTAGGTTGCAGGAAGTCTGCTATCAGCTAAAATATCGTTGTTATAGCATGGTCGTTTGTGGAAGTGTTTGTCCCTTAACTGTTTTGTTAAAGGATGCTGAGAATCTATCAGGGCCAGCTGATTTTCCCACCTTCAAGTTTTTAATTACTTCCTTTATCTCCTCCTTTTCCATACATTTACTGTCGTCGTCCTTTAGTTATAGGTACAGTGATGCCTTGCAAGACGAAATTAATTCGTTCCGTGAGTCGTTTTGTATTGCGAAAAATTCATCTTACGGTTTTCCAATTTAAACAAATCAAAGCAAAAAAAAATGCAAAAATATTCGTCTTGCGAAGCACGGCCATAGAAAAATTCGTCTTGCGAGTAAACAAAAAGATCGCAAAACGCTTTCGTCTTGCAAGTTTTTCGTTGCGCGAGGCATTTGTCTTGCAAGGTACCACTGTATCACTATTGTTGTTGTTTAGTCGTGTCCGACTCTTCGTGACCCCATGGACCAGAGCACGCCAGGCACTCCTGTCTTGCACTGCCTCCCGCAGTTTGGTCAAACTCATGTTCGTAGCTTCGAGAACACTGTCCAACCATCTCGTCCTCTGTCGTCCCCTTCTCCTAGTGCCCTCCATCTTTCCCAACATCAAGGTCTTTTCCAAGGATTCTTCTCTTCTCATGAGGTGGCCAAAGTATTGGAGCCTCAGCTCCAGTGTATAGACTATAGTGTCTAAAAATTTCTTAATTTCTTCTGAGGGAGAGAGGTGGAGGTATACAGAAAGGAGAAAAACTTTTTAAATATACCTGTAATTGTTCCTTTGTTTATCTTTTTGCAACTTGGCAAAATATATAATTGTAGTACCATTGTTTTATCTATTTCCATTGCTTCTAGTTCTTTTTGCTTAATTTGTAATAGTTAGTAAACTTGTTTTGAAGTTCTTGTCCTTTGCTTTTGTTCTAGGGAAGAGATTTCCTGTTCTAATTGCATCTTTTGTGTCCTGTAGATTTTATTCAGTCCTGATTTTTCTTGAATACACTGCCTTTATTGTTTCCCACAGCCATCCTGAACTTAGTCCCTCTATTATTTTTCTTTTTTATATAAATAATTTTTATTAAGTTTTTCAAATAAACAAACAAACAAATTACATTTCATCTTAAATTCACCCTTCTCAATCCTTTTGCTCTGCCGAGCTTGTGACTTCCATCCCTCCCGCCATTTGGCTTTATTGCTCCTCTCATCTCACAGTTCCTTTTTATAGAAGTTAACAAGTTCACATCGTAGGATTTATTTCAGTCCCGCAAGTGTCTTCAAACTTCTGAAGTTCTTCTCTATGTAGTCATTTACTCCATTCCCTCTGGAACTTTGTCTCTCCCTGGTTTCGGATCCCGCAGGTCAGCTTTGCCAGTTCAGCATAGTCCATCATCTTCGTTTGCCACTCCTCAATCATTGGTATCTCCTGTGGTTGTAGCATACATGAACAGTCTCTGATCTCCTTTTGCAAGTTCTTCTCCCATTAAACCTAATAAAAATGCTTTGGGTTTTTTGGGGAAAGTATACTTAAACATCTTTTTCAACTTTTTATATATAATTTCCCAAAATCCTTTCACTCTCTCGCATGTCCACCACATATGATTAAATTCACCATCTTTACATTTCCAACATGTTTTGTTACTCATCCTATACATTTTAGCTAATTTCACCAGTGTTAAATACCATCTATACATCATCTTCATTATGTTTTCCTTCAAGGCGGTACATGCAGTAAATTTCATTGTTTCATTCCATAATTTCAACCATGCATCATATTCAATATTGTACCCAAAATCTATTGCCCATTTTGTCATCACCTCTTTTGTCGTTTCACCTTTTGTAAACCATTCTAACAAAAAATTATACATTTTCGATAACAATTTCTCTCTGCCTTCCAACAATTCAATTTGAAATTTAGACTTTTTATTTTCAAATCCTATTTTTTAATCTTTTGACAGTACATCATTCACTTGGTGGTATTGCAACCATCCCGTCAAAACCACCTCCATTTCATTGTATGGTTTTAATTTCCAACCTCTGTCTGATTTTACCAAAATCTCTTCATATGTGGCCCACCTCCCTTCATATTTACCTTCTTAACAGTCAAAACCTCTATAGGTGATAACCACCATGGTGTTTTCCTTTCCGACAGTTTTTTGTTTCTTTCCCTGACCTCATACAACGATATTCTTATCACATGATTTGTAAAACCTTTATGTACTTTTGCCTTCTCATACCAGAGGTAAGCATGCCAACCAAATCTGTTGTCGTGACCTTCCAAATCTAACAGATCTGTATTTTTCAATATTATCCATTCTCTCAACCAACAAAGGCAGGACGCCTCATAATACATCTTCAGCTTTCTTATCAACCAATAATTTTAATTTTATTCGTGGTTTCTTCCCCTGCCAGATCTAGATAAAATTTTCTGCCATTCTTTGAATTGTCCTGTCCCTTTAATTTTAGGAATTGTTTGAAATAAGAATAACATCTTAGGTAATACATTCATTTTGATTGCAGCTACTCTTCCATAAAACGACAACTTCAGTCTATTCCGTATTTCCTGTTGGATAACGTGCGAGTTGTTGGTGCAGCAGCTGGGGCAGAAGGTGAAAGTCTTTCTGTCCACTCACATTCCAGCTGCGTCACATAATGCCCGGCACACTTCCGCTGTGCCAGTCTTCTACTTTCAAAGTCCCTTAAAAGCTTTTTTCCTTCCTCAGATCAAATAGCACAGAGTAGCAGCGATCAGCGTTATCAGCCTCTTGTGCCTGTGATAAATCAGGGCGACTCCTTGCTCGTTAAAATACAGAAGATGTATTAAGAGCTCCTCAGCCAGGACTATTCAGTTCCATTCTGACTGAGAGCAAAACAGGAACAGACAGAAAAATATACAGACATTTCATGTTACACAGAATCACAACAGCACACAGCTCCCAGCATTTCTGGATGAATGAAATGTCAGAGGCCCCGTGATGCAGGGCGACTGCTGAGCTATTAACCCTCTCAGCTCACATTTCCAAATCTTTCTTTACTTCTTTCCACACCGGTTCATAATTGTCGTTGAACAAATTAATATTCTTTGCCGTCAACCATATTCCCAAATATTTTACTTTCTTGGCTACCACTATTCCATATTTGAAGACTCGCAAAACGAAGTCGTCTATGGCCATGCTTCGCAAGACGAAGCAGCCTCGTGACGGGAAGGGAAGCCGCCATTGCTTACCTTTAGGACTCTGCCGTAGCGGCCGGGGGTGACGCCCACAGCCGCTGCTTCTGCCTCCGACGGCGTGGCGCTCATGGCAGCCTCTGCGCCTCCGACCTTGTCCTCCTTGGCGACCTCCGGCCTTACCCTCCTCGGCGGTCATGGTGGCTGCCGCGGCTCCTCCCCAGTGGGCTGGCAGGATCCGGCAGGAGCAGCAGCGGGGCTCGCCAGGCAGCCCTTGGCGGCAACAGTGGCGGTGCCTGAAGGAGCGGAGGCTGCGGCAGGAGGAGAACCCTGGCCCTCCTCCTGCTTCCCCCTCCCCAGAGCCTTAAAGACTTCTGGCCGTGGCGGGTGAGTCGGCGCCTCCCCCCCCCCCGCTTCTTTTTTGCCCATAGGAACGCATTAATTAAATTTCAATGCATTCCTATGGGAAACTGCACTTCGCAAGATGAATTTTCCGCAATACGAAACAACTTGTAGAACGAATGAATTTCTTCTTGCGAGGTACCACTGTAGAAGTATGTGCTCACTGGAGCGTGTTCTGTTATGTTAATTTCACCAGTATATGAGCTGTCTGTGCTTCCTTTAAAAATCAATATATCACCAATATATGAGCTTTCTGCAAAATCAATCACAGTCAGTCCTTCATTTGAAAAATTTAGATTTAGAGCTGTATTGCCCTAAAATGGCAACTATACCTTCTGTTTTGGCGACTGTAACCTTGGTTTATGGAGCTATTTGGCACCTAGCTTATATATCTGAGATTTTGACACTGGGCAGAGGTTAATATAAAGTCTAAAGATTGTGAGCTATGAACAGGAGAGACAAACATGTCAGTTTTATGTCCATTTATCCTTTGGCATAGGGTTTGGCCTGTTTGCCGATATAGAGAGCTGAAGGGCACTGTTGGCATTTGATGGCATACACAATGTTAGAAGATGAGCAATTAAATAGTCCTGAGATAGTATGTTTGATGTTGTTGGGGCCAGTAATGCTGTTGTATGTGGCAGCAAAGTTGGCATCTGGGTTAATTGCAGGCTCTGGTACCAGTGTCCATGTTAAGTCTGGTGGTATTATTGTGGGTGAGGAGTTGTTTAAGATTGGGTGGCTGTCTGTAGGCAATGAAAGGTCTTCCTCCCAGAGCTTGAGAAACGGGGCTGTCATTGTCTAGGAGAGGTTGATTACTGGCTGACCACTCCCCCCTGACTGACTTCTTCTAAGTGATCTACCCAATAATAATAATAATAATAATAATAATAATAATAATAATAATAATTTTATTATTCATTCCCTGCCCATTGGCTGGGTTTCCCCAGCCATTAACTGCCTCTTCCTTGAGACACCCCTTTTCTTTCCAACCAGGGTCTCTTCCCAACTGGTAAGATTTACGTGGAGTCGGTGGTGATCAACAGGCCACTACTTTTGTTCAGTAGGATGAGATACAATGTCCAATAACTTGACAAATCAGATTTGACCAGTTTTCGTTCCCTCATGTACCTTCTCTCAGAGACACTTCTATTTCGAGGCAATGCAGTGTTAAACAGCCAGCTGCCCTCTGTTGATAACTTGTATATAGAAGTGAGGACCATTTATATACTGTACAGATTTCTCTTCACTTTCAGTAGTGTGAATGCTGTTACACATTCTGTTAAAACAAAGCTTTTGCCTTAGAAATCAAATTTGGGAGTGGGAACTGTTTCTCCACAGAGAACCAGCTCCTTTGCAAGTCCAAAGGTTTAATTCCTGGCATCTCTAGATAAGGCTGGAAAGGACTCCTATCTGATGCTGCCAGTCAGTTTAAATCCCACTGAGCAAGGTGGGCCAGTGGCCTAACATGGTTTATAGCAGCTGCTTATGTCAGCTACCTTTAAACTAGAACATTGCTTTCTACTGGCGAAGCAGAAGTTTGTCCTTTCAGTTTTTTAGCTCAATATTTTGTTAATTTTGGCTGCTATGTCTCCGGGTCTTGAGTTTCTCTAGCTGCCATCCTGGGTTCAAAACGGAGCTTTACTAAACAAGGCAGTGCATGACTTCAGGCTGAAAACACAATTTATTTGCTCTATGGTTACTCTCAAATATATTTACAGCTACCTCATAATATATCTGTCTCAACACAGACAACCAGTTACCACACAATCCATTTAATAGGATTACTTCATAGCTTTCCAGTGTGGGTCCTTCGTGTGCCTCAGGCATATGAAAAGTTGGTCCTGCCATTGTATAGGGGTGTAAAGTAAGTCAACAAATGTGAGTTTACTTTTAATACATGGTTTCTTTTTGCTTTTCTCTCTCATTTTACTCTAGGCCTCACCATCTTCCTTGCTCCTGCTTCATTAAACCATTTATTATTATTTTATCTGTGCTGCACATGAAAGTCTCTTTCCATCTAACTGCAGGAATAATCTGTAGTTGTACTAGGGACAGATATGCATATAGTTCTCAAGCTGTCTATTATTTTGGCCTTTCATCTTGCAGCAGTGCTTTAAAGTGTCAACCTGGATGAAACTCTGCTGATAGATGCCATGATGCCTTGATCAAAGATAAATGAATAAACCTGAATTCAGTCTCCTCAGCAAATGAGAAAGAGACCCAAGTAAAGTCTTCTCTCCTTCGTTTTCAGACTCTCAAAATGTATGGATCCCTCACCCTGTAGAATTGATGGGAGCTTTGCTGTTATTTCTAACAATATGTACATTAAAATACAAAAAAACAAAAACCAATCCCTTCCTAGTCTAAAATGAATCTGCCTCCCTAAGCCCCTCCCCTCAGCACCGCACCAACAGCCTGTTGATTGGCTGAGCATGCAGAGATTCCTGATCACAGCTGATAATATCCAGCTTATTGCCTGTCTAAATCATGGGATCAGGTTTGTTATTAAAGATTATTTGAGCTGGAGTTTTCACCCAGTTTTATGCCTGGCACGAGTATCACTCATTTGTCCATGGAGTCCAGCACTGGATTCATCAAGGAGTCAGTTGGAATCAGTTTTAAAGTAGAGAGAAATCAAAAGGTACTTGCATGAGGCCATGGTCAGCCTAGGCCAGGGTTTTCCAAACTGTGTGTCACAACACCAGGGTGGATAAAAATCAATGATTTTTTTAAAAAAAAATTTAATTTAAATTGGATTTTTTAAAAAAATTTAAATTGGATTTTTTTAAATTTAAATCAGATTTTTAAAATAAAATGCTTTTGGAGGAAAAATCTTTCTAAATATAGTTTTCTATTTAAGTTACATTATAGTCCAAATGCTATTCATCAGGAAATAAGGATTTGTTTTAAGTTTTCCATGTGTGCTAAAACTCAGTCTATTTTTTTTAAAAAAAACCTGTTTAACCACATCAGTTAACAAACATGGATACATATGCTATAATGTTATTGTTTCAGTCAAATAAATTGTTTAAATGGTTATTATGGAAATGATTATTTTTCTCCTTCCAATAAAGTACAGCAGAAAAGTTGTCCAAATAGAAACAGTTAACTTGTTAAACCTCACCATTATTTCATAGTTAACTGTCTATGTATTTCTAATATGTAGTATAACGAAATCAGTAATTTTTGATAGAACTGTAAAAACTACAGTACTCTGAAAATTTATTATTCCAAAAATGTAACCTTCCTCTGGTTGTCAATATTAAGATTATACCATCAAGAATGAGTCTTTCTGTGAAAAAAATGATTTAAATCAAGTCTTACTGACTAGTGATTTAAATTGTGATTTAAGTAGATTTGATTTAAATCAAATCCACCTTGCACGACACATTAGTGTGTCAGCTGCAGTGTGTAGATGTGTCATGTGAACACTCCCCATGCTCCTCCCAGGGCTGGAAATGGGTTAGTTTAACCTTCAGTTTGCTAGTTAAACTGAACTGTTGTGTCGCAAAACGATGCATGTCTAAAAAGTGTGTCACAAAAGTGAAAAGTTTGGAAAGCTCTGACCTAGGAAATGCTGAAACTGCAACATTAATGTGTATCTGGTTACTTTATTGACATCGTTGTAAAATACTGATACAGTATACAGTCATGGAAAAAAGAAAGTACACCCTCTTTGAATTCTGTGGTTTTGCATATCAGGACATAACAATCACTTGTTCCTTAGCAGATCTTAAAATTCGGTAAATACAACATCAGATGAACAACAACACATTACATATTACAACGTCTCAAGATTTATTTAACAAAAACAAAGCCAAAATGGAGAAGCCATGTGTGAAAAACTAAGTACAGTGGTGTCTCACTAGACGAATTTAATTCGTTCCACGGGTCTATTCTTATAACGAAAAATTTGTCTAGCGAATCCCATAGGAATGCATTGAATTTTTTTGAATTTTTTTTTGCCCATAGGAACACATTAATTGAATTTGATTGCATTCCTATGGGAAACCGTGATTCGCTAGACGAATTTTTCGTAAAACGAATTCGTCTAGCGAGGCAACCTCCGCTAGAAAAAACCCTTTCTTCAAGCGAAAATTTCGTCTTACAGGGCTTAAGCGAGGCACCACTGTACACCCTTACTGCTTTCATAGGAATTAAGGGACTAAGCAGCAGACAGGTGCTGCTAAGCAGATGCCCTTGCTTAATTGATCATCAGCAAATGTGTCCACTTCTATAAAAGCTGAAATTTTAGCAGTTTGCTGGTCTAGGGCATTCAGGTGTGTTTTAACACAATGCCAAGGGGGGAAAATGACACCATGCTCTTAGAGAAGCTATTGTTGCTGCCCATGAAACTGGGAAGGGTTATAAGGCCATCTCCAACCAATTTTAAGTCCATCATTTTACAGTGAGAAGGATTACCGGTATTCAAAAGCGGAAAACATTCAAGACAGTTGCCAATCTTTGCAGGAGTGGATGTCCCAGCAAATTCACCCCAAGGGCAGACCGTGCAATGCTCAGAGAAATTGCAAAAAAACCAAAAGAGACATCTCAGGCTCTACAGGCCTCAGTTAGCATGTTAAATGTTAATGTTCATGACAGTACAGTTAGAAAAAGACTGAACAAGTATGGTTTATTTGGAAGGGTTGCCAAGGAGAAAGCCTCTTCTCTCTAAGAAGAACATGGCAGCACGACTTAGATTTACAAAGTCGCATCTGAGCAGACCACAAGACTTCTGAAACAGTGTCCTTTCAACAGATGAGTGGAGATGTTTGGCCATAATGTATAGAGTAAAATGTGAGGCCATCTGCCCAACAATTGAAGCTTGGGCGAAATTGGGTCATGCAACAAGACAATGATCCCAAGCACACCAGCAAAAATACATCAGAATGGCTGAAAAAGAAAAGAATCAAGGTGCTGCAATGGCCCAGTCAAATGACCCAGTTCAACCTAATTGAAATGCTGTGGCGGGACCTTAAAAGCGCTGTGCCAGTAAACCTCAATGAACTGAAGCAATATTGTAAAGAAGAGTGGGACAAAATTCCTCCACAGCGATGTGAGAGACTGAAGGTCATACAGAAAATGTTTACTTCAAGTTATTGCTGCTAAAGGTGGTTCTATAAGCTATTGAATCATAAGGTGTACTTAGTTTTTCACACATGCCTTCTCCATTTTTGCTTCATTTCTGTTAAAAAAAATCATGACACGGTGTAATTTGTCATCTTCTGTTCATCTGAAGTTGTATTTACCTAATTTAAAACCTGCTAAAGAACAGGTGAATGTTAATATGTCCTCATATGTAAAAAAATATTAAAATTTCAAAGAGGGTATACTTCTTTTCCCCATGACTGTATATGAGGGGTATCAATATAGGCAGAAATGTGTCTCATCCCCCCACCCACAGTAGAGTGAGTCTTGGAGGTGTGGAGAGGAGGGCTCAGGCATTTCTCAGTAGGTTGATTTCCCCAAATTATCAAGCGAGCGACAAAATTAAATTATGGACTAGAAAGGCAAACTCTGAAGAACTCCAGAGAGGCAGACCATAATAAAGCAGGTGAAGAGAGAAGCAGATAACAGGATTGACAGGAATGAGAAACCAGCAGGGAACGCTTGTCTACTGGGGATAAGATGATAAGATAAGATAAGATTATTGTCATTGCCCCCTTGCGGGAACAACGAAATTACTCGGTTGCTACATCCATGGTGGATGATGGTGGAAACAGGTAGGGTAAGGTCAGCAGCAATGGTCCTGCCCATAATAGGCTGGAAAATCCATGCATGTTTCCCAGAGGTGTGGGATTGAATTTGTGGGCACAGGATTCCAGTAAACATATTTTTGCAATTCACTAATGTAATTGTTACTTAATACATATGCTTGCTTGAAAGAGAACAAGATACTGTAGTGTTGCTTTCTTCTGGAAGCATACAAAATGCACCTTTCCCTAAACTATTAAAAAAAAGAGACTGGCTCAGAGTGCTTCCTGCCCGAACATCCGCATCCCTGTATTTGCAGAGCAACTAGGACTGCGACTTTGGCCAACTAGGAACTCAGGAAGCTGCTTCTAGCAGGTCAGAATATTTGTCCATCTAGTTCAGTATTGTCTGCATTCACTGGCAGCATCTCTCCCAACACTTCTGCAAGCATAGTCTGCGTACTGATTTCTTGAACTGGAGATGTCAAAGATTATACTTGGGATCTTATGTAAAAGGTAAAGGGACCCCTGACCATTGGGTCCAGTTGTGACCGACTCTGGGGTTGCTGCGCTCATCTCGCATTATTGGCCGAGGGAGCCGACGTACAGCTTCCAGGTCATGTGGCCAGCATGACAAAGCCGCTTCTGGCGAACCAGAGCAGCACATGGAAACACTGTTTACCTTCCCGCTGTAGCGATACCTATTTATCTACTTGCACTTTGAGGTGCTTTCGAACTGCTAGGTTGGCAGGAGCTGGGACCAAGCAACGGGAGCTCAACCCGTCACGGGGATTCGAACCGCCGAGTTTCTGATCGGGAAGCCTTAGGCTCTGTGGTTTGACCCACAGCGCCACCCACGTCCCAGAATGTGGGTGAGCTAACTTTAATTCAAGTCTAACTTTAATTCAAAAAGTAAAGGTAGCTTATGTTGGCTTCTAAGAAAAATTGCAAATACGTAATAGGGCAATACTTTTATTAGGCCAATCAAAATATCACAAAATACTGTGTCAGCTTTGGAATTTTCTAGAACACTTCATCAGGCTAGGTAGTGAGAGGGCGGCGGGGAAGGTATTTTGACTGTTGTTAAAGCCATCCAGTCTATGCCTTGTCAGAGTTATTTTGGTTTCCTGATCGTTTGGTTTCTTAATTTTCCTAATATGGATTTTGTAATTTTAATTCTGTGTTGTATACGATTCTTCTGCTGTAATGGCACTTGGAAGTAAGCATTGTTACTTGGCAAAACTCTTGAACCAATCAAGGATGCAGTTATGAGAACTCAATTTAACAGTCTAACATTACTGTTATAATGGGTACCTATAATTTGATCTTTGATTGGATGGATGGTAGTGAAGATGCTCTGGCAAACTTGATATTCGCATCATGCTTTTTCTGAATTGGCTGTGTAGTAAAGGGTTTGAGTATTCAGTCTTGTTACAATGGCTTCCTATTTTTATGTAATGTGGTTAAAATAGCATTTATATATATATATAAATAAATATATATATTAAAAGCATGAATTTCGATTTGAGGCTCTTGTGTATAATGACACTACACTTGCTCATTAGGTCTGTACATTAGTGATGTAAAAGGTAGCCTTTGTGCCATTTTTTACTCTTATTGTACTGCGCATTCACACCTGCAGTTTAACAGTTAAGCTAGGTTCAGTCTAAGCCTTGTCCTTTTGAATCTCTCCCACTCTGTAATTCAATACTCTCCAAAGCTACACTGCAGTAGAAAATCTGTTTACATATTCTTGGGGCAATGAGACTGGATTGTGACAGGTCATCATGGACCTCTAGCCAGTATGTGGTGGACCACCCTGTACTACTTGGGGCTAGAATTTTGCAAAGATAGCCCATGTGTTATTGCACAGTATGTTCTTTTCTTTCTTTTTAAATAGTTTTGATTGATTTTTACATTTTTTGTCTTCACAATCGCATCATCTCAAATATAAACACAAACCTAATTCCCCCTCTCCTCCCTACGACTTCCCCCAACTTCTTCTGGTTTGTTGTATAATAATTTCCCTGCTTTTTGGTTGTATCTTAATACTGTATTCTCTGAATCAAGTCCTTTCTATTTTCTATTTTGTGATTGTAAGTGTTTAGTCAAATCCTGCTAGCGAGTTCATTTCTTTACAATATTTCTGTAAATACATCTATTATCTTTGTCTCTTAGTCTCTCAGTCAATTTGGCCATTTTGGCATAGTCCATAAGTTTGTCTTGTCATTCATCTTCGGTTGGTATCTCGTCACTTTTGCACGGTATGATCGTAAGAGAATGCAAACCCAGGATTAGATGACACAGACTAGTTAGTGCCTTAATCGTTGAGAGTCTTGTGGACATAGAAAGCTGCCTTATCCTGATTCAGACCGTTGATCCACAGGGCTTGTGCCAGACATTTTGGCACCTGATGTGAACCACAAAATGGTGAGCACACACCTACGTACCATGCCAGGGCCAAGAGATTGCCGTGGCATAGGGGTGGGTTGCGAAGGTAGAGGCAGATCCATCCTCCAAGGAGTGCACCTCAGCCATTGCTGCAGCGGCAGTAAGCCGTGTGCCCCTTGCAAGCCAGATCTGCTGACTTTGTGGATCCTGCCACCTGAGGCAGATGCCTCACCATGCATCCTGGGTCAGCTGGCCCTGGCTGAGCTATCCTCCACACTAAAGCGGTCACATGTAATGAGAAGCCAGGTTTTATTATTATTATTATGTATTTATTTTATTAAGTTTTCATAATTAATTTCAAACTTCAGATTTGTTACAATTTCTCTTGAGGAGCCAGACTTTCTAATGTGAACAAGCAGCATGTTGGTGTATCTGCCTAATCACTCTGGTTCATAGCTGCCAAGTCTCCCGTTTTCCCCGGGAAATGCCCATTTTTCCAGCTGTTCCTAGCTGAAAATAATGGACTTTTTTGTTTTCCCCCGGTTTATTCTGGCGCGGCGGCTATTTTGGAACTGGGCGGCGACTTTTGATGCTGCTCTGCCCAGTTCCAAAATGGCTGCAGTGCGACTTCTGGCACGGCGGCCATTTTGGAACTGGGCAAAGCAGTATCAAAAGTCACTTCTGAGCATGCTCCGCCCAGTTCCAAAATGGCAGCAGCGCTACTTCCGGTCTATTTCCGGCCCGGTCCCTTATTTCTCTGACAGCAACTTGGCAGGTATGCTCTGGTTTCACTGTTCCCCGGCATGAGTGGGATAAACAAACCTGATTTCCCATTATGTCCAAGCCAGGGTTTGTGACTTGTTGTGGAGCCGTAAACGATGACCTCTGCTTCAGATGTAATAGGTAGCCAAGGCTGTACACCAACCAGTCATTAAGTCTGGCTTCAAACAAGTCTCCTCCGCCTCCCCCTGCCCCCACACCTACCTGGGGATGCCAGGGATTGAACCTTGGACCCTAAATAGAGCACATGTTACTGAAGGTGGCCCACAATTGATCCGGAAAACAAAATACCACTTAAAACAAAACACAGTTTTGAATTGAATTATCTGAAGCTGTCGGTGGTACAGATTGGAGAAGTGGTCATCTTACCAGACCTGTCATGGTAAAAAAAAAGAGAACCTTTGTTTTGAGTTTTCAGGCATTTGTACTTTATGCTTCCAGGTCTCGATCGTCACTTGGGCATTCTCGATCCCACTGGGGCCACAGTTCAAACTCGCATGCTTCACGGCCACAGGAGCAGCGCAACCGTAGTAGAATCTCCACAGTCATTCAGCCCCTGAGACAGAATGCAGCAGAAGTAGTGGACCTCACAGTGGATGAGGATGGTAGGTTGCAGCCGTGACAGAGCCTTGACCCTCCCATCAGTGAGAAGCAGATTAGTGTTCTGAAAAGAAACAAGATGTGTTAGCTGGCCTTCCAAACTCTTGACTTTTGGATTGCCATGTTAAAAGCTGCTTGCATCACATAAGGTACTTTGGGTCTGGCCAGATTCAGAGCTGCCTTTCATGATGTTTCAGATATGGAAAAGTCTCTGGATCACTCCTATGTTTGTATACATGCATCCTCAGATGTTACTGTTGGTACCCTGAGCTTTTGCAGGCCTGCCCCCCAACACAGATGCGATCAGAATAAATCAGGGGTTGCCAGCCTTTTTTCGGCCCATGGGAACATTTGACACAACAATGTTAAACTGATTCTGATATGAATAACTGTGGAACTATTGAGGTTGGTGGTGTGGATATCACTGTTAGACTGGTTCTATGCACTCCTCCCAAAGGGTACTGTTTGGGCACAGCCTGTCACATAGTAACCCCACATTGTCTGTCTTGTGTTTGCCCAAGATGCGTGTCAAATGAGTTCTGAGTTATAACCCACTTAAACAGGCTGCAGGTGCTTAAATTTCTTTATGTTGTTGTCATTTTTATACAGAGCCCTCTGTTGTGCCAACAACTTCATCTAGAGTGGAATCTCAGACTGCAAATTCCACGTCCGATGGTGGCCCTAGTGTCACGACCTCAGAGCAGGTCTCTGACGTAATTTCTAGCATCTCCAACAGCCAGTCCTCCTTGGCCCCAGAGCCTTTGGTTGTCCTCACCAATAGTGGGACTGCAGGGAATCCAGCAGGAGGTATGAATTTTATTTATTTTTACCGTTCTGCAGTAGGTGAAAGTGCTGGCGTACCACAAAGTCGATGTGCTTACTACTTTGAAAATGTAGTGCATGTTTTTTGCTGGAGAGGCAAAGAATTTATGGGGCCAGTGTTTCCTTCCTGTGTATTTTTTTTATTGACGACATATGAGATTCCACTACAGGGAGCTGCGGTGATTTTTTAAAATCAAGAGTGTTACCCAGTTTGGGGTCAATCTGTTGTACTGGGATAGCAAATATAGACTCCACAGGCTCTTGAGGTAAGCTTGACTGTGTTGTCAGGGCTGGCCCTAAGGCAAGGCTGGGTGACGCAATGCGTCAGGCCGCCAGGCAGCCGCGCTGCTGCACCCGCGGTAGCCGCACTGCGCCCGCCAGACAGTCGCGCTGGGAAAGGGGGGGGAGCACCGGAGGGATCTTCGCATCACAGCGCCAGATATGCTTAAGACGGCCCTGTATGTTGTGATCCTAGTAGGGGAGCATGTGTTCCTGGGAATGCTGGGGTTTCTTACTGAAAATGTTATAATGGCAAACATTTGAGTGACAACTTGTGCCTAACCCACAGTGTGCAGCCCCAGGAAAGTTTGAAGCACATTCCAGGGCATCCAGTTTGTAGGGGCTGCTGGTGAGTCTTAACAGTTTACTCTGGTGCCCAGTGCAAACAGAGTGCCTCAGAATGCCCTGTAATGCAGCTTGTGCAGAAAAATCCCACACCAGGGAGATTGAAACCTTGGCCTAAGTCTAGCCGAAGACTGGCTACTCTTCTTGCAGTGGCTCTTTGGGTCCTCCCCATCATCTGCTACTTGTAGGTGCTGAGAATTTGAATCTAGGACCTTCTGCATGCAAAACAAGAGGGGTGGAGGAGGGGAGTATCGTGGAGCAGGGTGTGACTAACTGGTACCGTGAAGAGGAGCGTTTCACACTGCAACATTTTGTTGCAGGTCACAGTGGTCTCACTTTAATAAGCAAATAACTAATCCAGTTGTACACCCTGCAGAGTTTTCAGGTTTGGCTTTTACTTTTACTGCACCTGTGTTATCAGCTGAGTTCACATGTTTCTTTCACCCCCAATTTAAGATGACTCAAGAGGAAATACCTCAAGTACAACACTGGAATCTGGCCCTCCTGCAATGCCAAGGCTGCCGTCATGCTGCCCCCAGCATTCTCCATGCGGCGGCTCCTCGCAGAACCACCACATCCTGGGGCACCCTCACGCCAGCTGTTTTCAACAACACAGCCATCATTTCCACCATCACCACCACCACAACCCCCACGCAAGCGTCCCTCTCTCACCATCGTTCAGCGAATCCAGCTGCCCTGTTGAAAGGCCTCCCCCAGTGCCAGCACCTGCAGGATCAAGTAGCAGTTCTGGCACCCCGTACCATGAGCAGGTAGGTTTGGTTGAGAATGCTTCACTATGGTCATGGTTAAGAGTTACGGATAATAGTTTCTCCATGTGCTGTGCTGTGCAGAGTGCTTTTTCTAGGGTACTAGGTCACTAGCCTCAACTGTCAGAAGCACTATGCCTCTGAATAGCAGTTGCTGGGAATCACAAGTGAAGGGAGTGTTGCTGGGCTGATGTTCTGCTTGTGTGCTTCTTGCAGGCACCTGGGAGTCCACTTTGAAACCTGGGTGCTGGACTAGTTGGGCCTTTGGCCTGAGCTAGCGGGCAGGCTTTTCTGATGTTCTGACATACTCCTGCACTACATGCTGCCTCAGGGCTGCTGCTCAGGGCATCCTCTGCAGGTCTCAAGGCAAGGAAAGGTCTATATGGGGGCAGACATTCTCTCAGATTTTTGGGCCCCAGGCTTTAAATGTAAATGTATGCACTCAACCCGTTACCCCCAAAACATCTGGAGGGCAAAGGCTGGTGGAGATGAAAGTGGGATTAGGGAAAGTTTGGAGTTAGGGTATCTGGCTAGGGAAACTCAGATTTTTCCTATGCCTCTTGCTGCTGGCAGGCTTCAGTCATGGCTTTTCCCAAGCACTACTTGTGTGCCTTGACTTGAACTGGAATGTTGGCCAATATAGCCCAAGGAGGAACTTCTTATTTCTGAATCCTAAAGTAGCTCTTTGTGGAGATCAAATGGGTTTCCTTCTATCTTCTGACTAGCAGGTTTACAAGGGAGATGCCAGTTTCATGGTGAAAAACTAGTTGCGGGCCTCTTGTTAAATTTACTAATGGCAAACGTTAATCATACCATTCAGAGACAAAAGCTTATTTATTATCTTTTGCTAATGGACAGCATTGTGCATATGTGTTTTTGTGTGACTTGTCCTATAGCAGCCTTTTGATCACAGTTCCACGAATATTCAAATAATCTTTTGTTTTGCTCTCCCTCCTTGCAGCAGGCACTCCCAGTGGACTTAAGCAACAATGGCATAAGGAACCACGGAAGCAGCTCTTTCCACGGAGCATCAGCCTTTGACCCCTGCTGTCCAGGAGCCTCTTCCCGAACAGCCATATACGGGCACCAGGCGGGTGCTACTCCCAGCCAGCCCATTGCCATAGATGGATACAGTGCGAACATGGTTGCCCAGCCCCAGCCTCAGCCCCCACCGCAGGCTTCTCTGGCATCCTGCCGGCATTATATGTCATGTAAGAATGATTGCGGTCTCTATATCAGTTGGGCAGGGGAGGCCATCCAGGGATATCCTGCTTCATGGCAACTGGCAGGGTCTCTGCAAAGTGGTGCAATTGGCAGTGGTGCAGCCTCCCCTTGTGGCAGGGTAAAGCAAAGCATCTGCCATGGGCATCTGATTTTTTGGGTGTGTGTGTGTGTGTTTGCTGTCAAGAGCAGCTGATGATCTTAGTTTAGCAGATAGTTGTAATGAACTAACAGGGTTTGTTGTTCTCTGCTACCCCTTTTCAGATGCCTCTTTGACTCGGCCGCTTCATCATCAAGCTGCTGCATGTCCCCATTCCCATGGAAACCCCCCTCCCCCTGTTCCCCCTCAGCCGCCACAACCCACTTCACAAGTGGACTATGTCATCCCTCACCCCGTCCACCCCTTCCACCCTTCCATATCCTCGCATGCCTCTTCCCACCCTGTCCCACCTCCGCCGCCCCCACACCCATTGGCCAATGCTGCTGCCCCAATCCCACAGCCCCTCCCAGCCACCCACCAGTCTATTTCCCATCACATCCCTGCCACGGCATCTCCGGCCCAAAGGCTGCACCCTCACGAGGTGATCCAGAGGATGGAGGTCCAAAGGAGAAGAATGATGCAGCATCCAACGTAAGTCGGGCTTTAGCCTGGAGGAGGAACAGGCAGTGGCTGCTGCCAGCTAGTGGTGGATAGTGGCATAGAAGAATGTCAGCTTCAGTGAGGAAATGAATAATACATTGTCCAGTAGCACCTTAGAGACCAACTAAGTTTGTTCTGCGTACAGTATAAGCTTTCGTGTGCATACACACTTCTTCAGATATAAGAAAGCTTATACCCAGAACAGCTTCAATAAGGGTTCTTTCTGAATCCTTTAGAATACAGGCAGATCACCTGATCTTTTATCACTGCATTCCCCAGCCTGGCACCCTCCAGAACTTTGGGACTGCAGCAGCTCTTCAGCTGTGCTGGTTAGGGACCGACATCAGGGAAACCCTGAGCCCTCCAGATTTTGTTTGATGCTGTATTGTTTTTAATATTCAGTTGGAAGCCGCCCAGATGGACGGGGTATAAATAAATAAATAAATAAATAAATAAATAAATAATAATAATAATAATTATACTGAAATACAACTCACATCATCCTTGGTTATTGGCTATGCTTGCTGGGGCTGATTGGATTTGTAGTTCAGCAACATCTGGCAGGCCAAAGATTCCCCACGCTGTTGTCCAAAGCTTCTGGGGGGCGCCAGGTTGAGGAAGACTGTTCACCCACTTAGTTGCAATTGCCAAGAGGTAGCTAAGGAGCTATAAGTCTGCCTCTGAACAGCAGCTGAAAGCAAATTACTTACCTTTTTCTTTTAATGCCCCCTTTCTTCCTATGATCTCAGGTTGGTAGACCTGCTTCTCTCCCCACCCATTTTTTCCTCACAACAACCCTGTGAAAGGCACTGTGCAGCTAGTGGTTGATTGGCCCAGGTTCATCCAGTGAGATTTATGGCTGAGCGGCTAGTTGGACCAGTGTCTCCTCAGCCTTAGTCCAGCGTTATAATCAGGACACCACACTGACTCTTAAACTCAGAAGAAAGGATTGGGGAGGTTAACTGGTATTTGCTGTGATGTAAGGACAGCAAGGTCTAAAAGCTGCACCATCCTTATCCTCCTCCCTGGGCTCTAATTTGAGCAGACAGCTAAAGACATGAATGGATGTAAATAGTTGACTCACTTCTACTTGGGAGCAAATCTCATTAAGAACAGGAACCTATCATCTGCACTCTAATGTTTAGATGTAATGGAACTGCTATTAATTAAAATGTCAGCCTCTGTCACTTTGAATAATTACATCACAGCAACTCCATCCAGTTTCTGGGTTTTAAAAAGGAATGCTAATTGAGATAGGGCTTTTCACTTGATATTCATTAAAAAGCTCGAGTTACTGAGGCTTGGTTATTGGGAAATGGGAAATGGGAAATGGCCACCTCAAGTCTAGAAGTTCAATTTATCTGTGAATCATTTTAGAAATATGCCATTTTTATATAGTACTTAAAATATCCTGTGTCAAGCATTTATACAGCCTTTCTCACATTTATTTGTTTATTTAAACTACTATATATTGCTGTATAATAAAATATATCTCAGCAGTTTACAACAATATAAACATAAAACCAGACAAAAAATTATAGAAAGTTAAAAACATGTTAAAAGGAAAAAGAAATTAAAAACAAACATCAAAGGACTATTTGTCCACAAGCATCTTGCCCCGCACTAGCCATATACTTCTCAATGAAGAATCTCTCTCCTTGCCTTCACCAGATTGAACTTTGGTTGAGACAGGGTGGGGAGGTTGTGAATGAAGCAGGCTGCTCAGAAATGAAAGCTGAGAAACGTATCACCCTTAGGCTGCAGTGTGAGGTAATATAGAAAGGAAGAAAAGCTTTGCATTCCTAAGGTTTCAATACTCCTACTCCCCCCCACCAGGAGAGCACATGAACGACCACCACCACATCCTCACCGGATGCATCCCAACTACGGCCATGGACATCACATTCATGTACCACAGACAATGTCTTCGCACCCACGTCAAGCACCAGAGAGATCTGCCTGGTTAGTAAGCTCTTACCTTCTCTTGATTTACATCAGCAAAACATATAGCAACATTTACTTTTAGAAGTTATAGCAAAGCATCCATGTTCATCATACTTGCAAAGACAACTGATCAATAATAAATTCTTAGTTTATTGTAGATCAGTTCTTTTTGTAAAGATGCAAATGCTTCTTTGAGTTGTGTTTGAGTTCCTCCTTAAATAGGCTTTGTTTTTAATCTATTGCATTTGTGTCCTATTTTTCCTCAAAGCAACTGTGAGAGATTTCTCATTTTATCCTTACGAGACCACCTCTCCTGGTATGTCCTGCAGAGGACCCTAAGGTCCGCGAATAATAACAGCCTAAGGGTCCTGGGCCCTAAAGAAGTCAGATTATCCTCCACTAGGGCCAGGGCCTTTTCAGTGATGGCACCAATCTGGTAGAATCCTCTGTCCCATGAGACTAGGGCCCTGCGAGACTTGCTCTCCTTCCTCAGGGCCTGTAAGACAGAGTTATTCCGCCTGGCCTTCAATTTAGCCCAGGGGTTCCCAAACTAAGGCCCGGGGGCCAGATGCGGCCCAATCACCTCCTAAATCCGGCCCTCGGACGGTCCGGGAATCAACATGTTTTTACATGAGTAGAATGTGTCCTTTTATTTAAAATGCATCTCTGGGTTATTTGTGGGGCATAGGAATTTGTTCATATATTTTTTCAAAATATAGTCTGGCCCCCCACAAGGTCTGAGGGACAGTGGACTGGCCCCCTGCTGAAAAAGTTTGCTGATCCCTGATTACCCTGGTCCTCCATTCCTTTTTCCCTTCCCTTTTTCTCTGAAGAAACCTTTCTGGGTCCCCACATCAAAATACTTCCCTGGTCTCCTTGCTGGCCATAGCAGGACTAACTTGGTCAGTTAGCTCTGGTGATGCTTCATTTATGTTGTACTTTATGTTGTTTCTAAGCTGTTTTTAAGAAGTTTTTAATGTTTTATATTTGTTGTTAGCTGCCCTGAGCCCGATTTCTGGGCCAGGAAGGGCGGGGGTATAAATAAAAATTTATTACTGTATTATTATTATTATTATTATTATTATTAAGTGTGAGCCAGTTGTGTGCTACTAATTTTGTTTTTGTTTTGTTGTTTTTTGTCTGTGCAGGGGTTATATTGTGTTATACGATGGTTGTTTAGTAAATTAGTAATTGTATTTTATGAGTAGGCATATTGCATATTGCAGCCTTTCTCAGGCCCTCCACATGTTTTGGACAACAGCTTCTAACAGCACCAAGTAGGGAAAGGCTGGTATGTTTCATTTTACGTTTTATGAAAGCCTCCTTGAGAAGGCTTTGCTTTCAAAAGCATCTAACATACCTGAATGAAAACAGGCATTTTGATCCGGGCCTAGAAATAAACAGATAATCAACAGAGAACTCCTGTTTCCAATGTTTATGTACAGCATCTCCAGAAAACTGCATGAGTCAAAGTTATTGCTGCTGTGAAATAATTTCATTTCCTGAATGGGGAATGTGATGCTGCCTTCACTGCCTAGAAGACAGGAACTAGCTAGACTAAAAGTGAATTCTCTCCTTCCCCCAATAGGGAGCTGGGAATCGAAGCAGGAGTGACTGCAGCTACCTACCCACCAGGCCCGCTGCATCCTCACTTGGCTCACTATCATGCACCTCCTCGACTTCACCACTTGCAAATAGGTGCTCTTCCTTTAATGGTAAGGAGAACAACTCTGAAGCCACTGCCAGTATTTGACATTTGCTGCTGCACAAGAGCGACTGGGGGCAGCTCCTCCCTTTTGAAAAGAGTGAGGATTGTGTCAGAGTCCATGGCAGGTTGTCCCTGCTTCCATTTCATTTGAAATTTTGTTCTTGGGAACATTGACATATACAAAGATTTTTGTGAAAAAAGAAAAAGGTGGGCTTCCTAACCCAGGGCTGGGAAACCTGTTGTTCTCCATATGTTGTTGGACTCCCAACTCCTATCAACCCCAGCCAGCATGGGATGGTAGGAGTTCTAGTCCCGCAGCATCTGTTCTGCATCTCTGTCCTAACTGGCAGGAACTTTTATTGGATTTAATTCGCCCACATTTCTCAATTGGAAATCAGAATATAACCCAAATTAAATTAGCCAGTAGTACATTGACACTCTGCATCTGATTTTGTTGTTGCTGTTGCTTAGTTTATAACTCACTTTGCAAGGCTAAGTTACAATACTCCTTGATTAACTGGAAAGTGCTAAGAGGATTATCTTCTAGTTACTTTTGCTACTGTTTAATTTCACATTTGATGTGGTTGGTGGAAGTAGTTTTGAATTCTAGCAGCCCCTCTATTTTAATACAAATATTGGGGTTTGGGATTACAGGAAGGGCATATTGGAAGCAAGGATGGTTATTTGCTGCTGGTCTGCACGCATGAAGTTTTTATGTGCAATTTGGCAGAATCTGAGATTGATCACAGACTCCAGAACACAAAGGCAGCTTATGCAAAAGGAAGAGACCACTTTTGACAAGTTCTGGCAGTTCTTGCCTAGCTTTGTACCTGAATACTGTAACTTTTTCCAGTGGCATTACTTGACTGCTTAGGCTCCTGAATTAGAAAGGAAAATTCTGCTTGTAGTACTACAATCCACATTCTGCGATTCTGGTTAACAAGATGACACACATCTCTGGCTTTTCTTCTTGTGCTAGATGAAATGCCGGTTAAAATGATAGCACCTGGATTGTCAGGTTCTCTTACAACAGGAGCTTATGGCCCCATGTTGTTGGTTTCCCAACATCTTTCAACCCAGCTAGCATGACCAGTGGTCAGGGATGATGGGAGTTGTAATGTAGTAACATCTAGAGGGCCACAGGTTCTTCATCCCAGTTTACAGAGAATGTCATGAACCCTGTTGTACAGCACTTAGCGTAACTGTGCAAGGGCCTTATGCATCACTATCTTTGACCCTGTGCAGCTTGTCAGTGTCAGAGAATACCCCTTGTCAAGGGTGTCTTACCTAAATGAAACAGTTAGAAAATTGCTGTTGGAAAAGCAAAAGAGGTGTGATCAGATGATGGTTGACAAAGGAATTAAAACTTTTATTTGTGCCTTTCTTACAAAGTCCTGAAGGATGGTCTGTGTAAGTAGAGTTGCACCGGTTATGGCTGGTCTCCAGGAAATTTCTGGATTTGTGAGTTGATGGCTTTCTTTGCTATGCATAAGAGTACACTAGAAGTGCTCTAGTTAGTCAGCCAGGTGGGAAGGCATCATTTCTGCTAAGGTTAATTCCATGTCATTGGAAGGACAGAAAATCATCCAGATTTGGGCATTTATTGTTTTAAAGATTTAGTCCCTGCCTTTCTATCCAGTGACCTCTATTGCATCTTAATTCAAGAATTAAAGGATCTGAGGAACTGCGGTTTGCTTAAATTGGTGAGGAAGTGCAGAATGTGGAATCTACCTGATAGGCATCTAGCTGTGGTAAACACTCTCTGAACCTGAAGTTCTTTTGACTGCTTCCTTGTTTTAGGCATGAAGGCATACTGGAATGTCTCTTGTTTCATTTTTGCTTTGCTTGGTGGGATGACTTTAACTCGAGATCTCTGTGGCCTTTTAGGAGACATGAGATTCTGAAGCCAATGCCAGCAATGTTGCAAAAGCAGCCTTCACCATTAGCAGCTTGCTGTCGCTCAATATGTTTTGGACTAAATCTTTTATCAGCCCAGCCAGTATACCCAAAACATCTGGAAAGTACCAGGCTGGTGAATACTGCTCCGCAAATGTTAGGCCTGCATTCCTGGAAGTGGGGTTGCTTGCTGCGTTCTTACTGACTTTACAGTGTGCATTGGGACTGTCTCGCCAGAGTGGTGCATGCTCTAGTTATCTCTCGTTTGGATTACTGCAATGCACTCTATCGAGGGCTACCTTTGAAGGTGACCCGGAAACTACAATTAATCCAGAATGCGGCAGCTAGACTGGTGACTGGGAGCGGCCGCCGAGACCACATAATACCGGTCTTGAAAGACCTACGTTGGCTCCCAGTACGTTTCCGAGCACAATTCAAAGTGTTGTTGCTGACCTTTAAAGCCCTAAATGGCCTCGGTCCAGTATACCTGAAGGAGCGTCTCCACCCCCGTTGTTCTTCCTGGACACTGAGGTCCAGTGCCGAGGGCCTTCTGGCGGTTCCCTCACTGCGAGAAGCCAAGTTACAGGGAACCAGGCAGAGGGCCTTCTCGGTAGTGGCACCCGCACTGTGGAACGCCCTCCCACCAGATGTCAAAGAGAAAAACAACTACCAGACTTTTAGAAGACACCTGAGGCCAGCCCTGTTTAGGGAAGCTTTTAATGTTTAATAGATTATTGCATTTTAATGTTCTGTTGGAAGCCTCCCAGAGTGGCTGGGGAAACTCAGCCAGATGGGCAGGGTATAAATAATAAATTATTATTATTATTATTATTATTATTATTATTATTATTATTATATTTTCTCCTCTGTTGAAGGGACTTGCTGTGTTCCCTTTGGGGTTTGTTTTTTGTTCTCTCCTTTCCATAAAAAAGTGTTGGAATTTCTAATGGTGTGTGTGTGTGTGTGTGTGTGTGTGTGTAGGTTCTGAATTAACATGGTGAGGTTGTGTATGGGGAGGCATGCACCAACAGTCAGTTGAAACTGCAGTTTATTCTAAGTGTTGTATCATTGTTGGAAGGAGTCCCTGCCCTTTTAAGACCATATTTGAATTCTTGTGAACAATGCATGAAGCTGGCTAGCTAAGGCAGTGTTTCTCAACCAGTGTGCCTCCAGATGTTTTGGGACTACAACTCCCATCATTCCTGACCACTGGTCTTGCTAGCTAGGGATGATGGGAGTTGTAGTCCCAAAAACATCTGGAGGCACACTGGTTGAGAAACACTGAGCTAAGGAACTACCTTGACTTGTTCTTAGATAATTTGCAAGCTTTGTTATAATAACCATCATCATGTTAGATTTCATGTCTACTATGTTTGAGGCACATAATTTGCCAAAATGTTTCTGAAATACTCTCACACCTGAGGTCTTGGTTGGGTGAGAACAAGTCATCCTCTGGACCAGGTTCAGACCATGTTCAGAATGGTTTCCTTCTTTGAAAGAGTTTGTTTCTAGGAGCCCTTACAAAAAGAGAAGGGATGGCTTTCTGTCAATTGCTGATGAGAATCAAAGCAGCAGGGTTCTGTATTTTGCAACATGGACAGTAAAATACTCGAAACTGTTCTGCAATTAGATTTAACTTCATTCTGCTATTTGAATAGGTTCCTGACATGGCGGGCTACCCTCACATTCGTTACATTTCATCGGGATTGGATGGAACTTCATTCAGAGGCCCTTTCAGGGGCAATTTTGAGGTTTGTAATAGAATAAACCTGGCTATGTGGCAGGATTTTTGCTTGAGGGGACACGGGGGAGGGGTACATTGCAGAGCTAAATGTAAACTATTCTGGTTTTAGATTATATTTTTAAAATGACCTCTGGCCTTTTAATTGTGCCTTGGGAACAAGGCTGGTGTTTCAAAAGCATAGAATACTTTTTTATTATTTTTATGCAGCAGTAGGTGGCATTTAATGGACTATGTACTGCAATAAATGTTTATGTTGAGAGGATGCGGTACTGCTTGAGGTGGCTTGCTGAAGGGGAGGACAGTTGGCGTTAAACTCCTCTTGCTTAAGTGAAGCTGGGCCACGTTTGCAGCTGAGGTTTGTTATGCACATCAGAGAAATTAAGACATCGGATGCAGAGAGTTAATGAACTCTTAATGTTCTAGTTCAGTCTTTCCCAGCCTCGTGCCCTCTGGATGTTGTGGGCTATAACTCCTGGGGCTGATAGGAGTTGCAGTCCAAAACATCCTGTGGGTGCCAGGTTGGGGAAGGCTGTTCTAGTACATTGGAAACATGTTCAGGAAGTGCTTTCAATTTAAGTTGTGTTCTTGGGGACAAAAACTGATTTACTGTGTTTCAGCCAAAAGCCTTGGTGCCCTTCTTGTCATAGAATCAGGAAGTGCAGCCTTTTCAGTGCATTTTATCGTCATCCTACCATCATTATTAAACATGCAACAAACCATCCTGTGCATAAGCACAAGAGTTAAGCTGACTGCTCACCAGCAAGCGGAGCTGACATTATTTGAACCAACTAGGTATCTTCCAAAAGCCTGTGGAGCCCTGACAAGGGGATTGAGAGGATCTGTTTCATGAAGGTTATTTGCCAACCTTGGATTGCAGAGTCTTAAGGCAATGATGGGGAACCTGTGCCCTCCACAGATATTGCTGGACTACAACTCCCAGCATACCTGACCATTGGCCATGCTGGCTGGGGCTGATAGGAGCTGGAGTCCAACAACATCTGGAGAGTTACAGATGTTCCCTATCCATGTAGGGACTCAAGAACCCCCTTAAGCACTAAGCCATCTCATGCTGAGCCTCTTTATGACATCAGAGCAGGTAAGCCATTCTCAGCATGAGGGGCTGATGATTGACAGGACCACTGTGGTATTAGAGGAGATCAGAAATAGAATACTGCTTACATACTACTTTTCAAATAACATGCATGTAAATTAAGCAGTTGAGACAACTGTTTTGCCATTTGAAGAATGAATAAACGAGAAAGTGAGAGGACCAAGATATTAAATTCTCTCGGTTCCTCCTTGATTCCAGGAATTAATTCATCTGGAAGAACGTTTAGGAAATGTGAATCGTGGAGCTTCGCAAGGGACAATTGAAAGGTGCACATATCCACACAAATACAAAAAGGTGAGCATGTCTTGAGCTGTTTTAGGGCCATGTGGAGGGGTGGGAATACATTTTGGACAACTAAACTTGCAAATATTAGTTCCACAAATTCTTACTTACCTATCTGTAAATAATAGAAAATAGAACACACCCCCTTTTAAGAATGTACTCTTAAGATCGTGACTAGAAAGATCGTGACTAGATGGCTCTTTTATAGAAAGTGACAAATGACATGTTTTGTAAGTGTACCTAGCCTAGGACTGCTACTGAATGCTTCTCCTTAAGGAGCTGAAAATGCAGTTCTTACTCAATCCACAGTTTTGGAGGCTTACATTCTTTTCAGAAGTGTTATTAAATAGGTGAGAGACACAAGTTCCATCAAATGTCAACACATACAAACTAGCATGTTGGGAGAGTCCAACCTCTCCTTTCCCCTGATGTGCTCTTTGTATTTGTAGGGACATTTGATAACCCAAAAGGTAGAGCCACAAAAACAGGCATGTAATACAAGTCTGCTGATTGTGCAGCATGCAAAAGTGATTTGTAGTAATTTCAATCTCAGCAATCCTATCAGTGGAGTTTTAGTTTATATTATAGTGCTGAAATTGAGTTGGGGAATAAGAGTTGCCTAAAGTCACCAACATCAGCTGACCAGAAATTTGAGCTTTTCACCCCAATTATCAGGCCTACCTATTGCATCACATGAGTTTGTGCCAGCTTGTTGCACCATTTTTCCAGGATTATACAGTGGTACCTCGACTTATGAACGACTCTACAACTGAATTTTTTGACTTACGAATGGGGGTAATGGCCGCGGCGCTTACTAATGTTTCGGCATCCGGAAAAAAACCGCAGCCGTTTTAGATAGGGATTTTTCGACTTACGAATTTTTAGATAGGGTTGCTTCGACTTACGAATTTTTCCGTTTCCAATGCATTCCTATGGGAAATCGCGTTTCCAATGGCGTTTTTCGACTTACGAAGGTGCCTTCGGAACGGATTAAATTCGTAAGTCGAGGCACCACTGTACACCAATGCATATTTTAGGATTGGAGCCCCAGATGTCATCATCACTATCGGTTTAGTTTCCTAATGTAATGTTGTCCAGGACTGGTTTCCCTTTAATTTTAGATTCTTTAGCTTTTTTAAATTGTTAAGGTTGTTGCAAATGTCTATGCCAGTTTGTTGTTGCAAATGTCTATGCCAATCACTGAAGTTTAATATGTTGTTAAAATGATTGTGGGGAGGCTAGAAATGGGTGGGTTGCTTAGCCTGCTTGTTGCATTTTGTTAAAACCTTCATGTGTGTACTTCCAATGCAGTCATAACAGAACTAATAAATGTGCATAAAACAGATCTTATTCAGTTTGCCAATAATGTCATCTCTGCTAATAAGGTAACAACTGATTGGTTCTCACAGAGGAAACTGCACGGCAAACAAGATGGGGAGGAAGGAACTGAGGAAGATACAGAGGAAAAATGTACCATTTGTTTATCTATATTAGAGGAAGGTGAAGATGTCAGGTAAATACCGCAACTAAAAACCAAACCAAACCCCAAGCCAGGACCAAATCCCTGGCATTCTAAAAACCATTTTTAGAAATGTTATATTTCTCAAAATTGAGGATTACTAGATGCATTTGGAAATTCAGTCTATTCCAGTCCCAGTTAGTTGTCATCAGTACATTGAAAGTGCCATAATGAACTGTCATCAGAAAATACTGTTCACAGGATTTTTAGAGGTCATCAGTTAACAGGACTGTAGTGTATTTCCCTTTTGACATTTACAGGGCCTGAAGTGAAAAAACTGAAATATTTATAATGTTTCAATAAGAAGGAACATAACATCAAAACATACTTAAAAACAGAAAAATAACATTTAACACTATAGTAGTCCAAAAACTGAGAAAAGGCTGAGTTTCATGTAGCCAATTTCATATTGAGTGTTGTTGAAAAGCTCTTCCTTGCTGTAGTGCTTCACCTGGAATCATAAATGTTTAAACACTTCTTAAACATGATGTGGACAGGCCATAACTCAGTGGTAGAGCACCTGCCTTGCAAAAGGTCCCAGTTGGAAAGCTGGGAGAGACCCCTGCCTGAAACCCTGGATAGCTGCTGGCAGACAGTGTAGGCAATACTGAGCTAGAAGGACCAGTGGTTTGACTTGGGTTAAGGCGGCTCACCCATGCCTTTGACCATCTTCAAGACTGCATACTTCTGCTATTGATAAAAAGAAAATCCCCCTATATCCCCTTTGGTCAGTGCCATTTTTTCCTTGCCGTAGACAGTGTGAACTCTTCTGCACTGACAGACATTAGGACAAAGCTCTGCTGTACTATTTCAGTTCAGCATCTTGAACCATCTAATTTAGTTTGTTTAGGGTGCTAGTGTTATTGTGGCCATGTGCTTTTAGTACATCCTCAGATCACCATATAATACCCAGGGAATTGCAAACTTTTTTTGGGGGGGGGGGGAATTCTGACTTTCATGGTTGCAGAGACAAGCTTGCAAGGCCGAGTAGAGACTCAGAAACTATGCCATCCTTTTACAAAATATAGGTGCCCTATGCCACAAGGCCCATCATTTTGGAAAGAAATGTCAGATCTCCTAATCAGTATGTTAAAATGCAATATAAAATAAAGTAGGGTGTTTTTTTAATGGAGGACTTTTATATGATGTATCTTTTCAGGTAGCCATACTTGGCTGCAAAATGCTGACCTCTCTCCTTCCATTTTTCTTGTTCATAGGCGCCTTCCATGTATGCATCTCTTCCATCAAGTGTGTGTAGATCAGTGGTTGATCACAAACAAGAAGTGCCCCATTTGCAGAGTGGACATTGAGGCTCAGCTGCCAAGCGAAAGTTGACACCCTTTTGCCTAAAACCTCTTGCTCTCCTTCACGCTCATCCTTCCTGGTACTGCAGTCAACCAAAGATGGCATGACTTACCTGTGCAGATGTTGGAAGCATTTGAACCTGCTAGAGTGCTGTTTGTCTGCTCTATGGTATACCTAATGCTAAACCTACAGTTCAGTGTATTTATAAAGCTTTTCTTTTGTTTGTTTAGACCGTACAGTTTCCCCTACTCTTAACACATTTTCTTGTACATTTTGCATGGTTCCTTGTATTGCATTTCTTTGCACATGTTATGGGCTTAGTGACCTCTCCAAACTTGCAGGCAAGATTATCTGCTTTAGAAAGTAGAATTGTGTGGTTTTTTGGTTTTGGGTTGGGTTTTTTTTTACATAGAGTCAGGCTTATTCAGAGTATGATTTCACTCAATACTAACCTCAGAGTCCTTAATTTAATCATGTATTTTAGTTCTAAATGTATAAAGATCAAAAAGGATATTATTGTGTTTTTAAGACATTCCTTAATTAGGGGGAAAAGCTGCTGTATACTTGTGTTGGAAAGAGACGCCAAGCACTTCTCCTGTACAAGCCTCCTGAAAGTGAATGGGAGCCTTGTGAGAGCTCTGCAGGCCGCTGTTTGTTCCAAGTTGCACCATCCGTAATAAATAACTGGGAACATAACCTTCAAATCCTTTTATTTCAAATGGCATAACCAATTATTGGATCATCCTTTTCAGATCACATGTTCATGTTCTTAAACCTTCAGCACAATGCAGATATATTTGAATGTCAATATTAAAAACATTTAGACTGCTGTCTGATTGTATGTACCATTTTCTTATGTCTAGCAATTTGAATTTCTCTAACGTAATATTTTGCTGCTGTGAAACAGCTCTAATGAACACTAAATATTTGATTTCAACTAGCTGGGTTGTAGATACATGCAGATTGAATAAAATAAGTTTGCAGGAAAACAGGGGGGAGGACAGGCTGTTTTTATTTGTTTGTTTGCTCCTCAGTCTTAATGCTAAATTCATCTAAAGATCTGCACAAGCTGGTTTTGTAAAAAAATAAAAATACAAAAATTGGGGTTGGGGTTTGGGGTAACTGCCACAAAGATTAAATCAAGACTTTGAATTTAACTTCCTAAGGCAAATATCCATGACTTCATAGAACTTTGGAAGGTCCCTTGCCCTGTCATGGGAACTGGGTGGTGTTTGGGTTTTTTTTTAAATTTAGTTTTACAGTTAATAAAGTTAGCTGAATCCACCTGTCTCCTGTGTTGTTTCTGAGGATCAATTTGCTTAATTTTTTGGGGTAGAAATCAGACTGTTAATGCTGTTGCTAGCTTTGTACTGACTGCCCTAAGATCAGGCAGCCACCCCAGGTACAAGGAATGAATGACATAATTAAGGATGGTACACTCAACTCCCATTGTGCCTGACCACCGGCCGTGATGGAGGGGAGTTGGAGTCCAATAACATCCATAAAGACACAGCTTATAAATCTTTATTATATACAGTGATGTTGGCTGCAAAATGAAGCCCAAATCCAATTAGAATAAAACTAGCCCCAAAGGCTGGGTTTTGAATTTTATTTTCCTTGAACAGCACTTTCTACCCACCAATGGTGCATGACATGCTACCTCTGAAAATGGAGACTCACACGTCTGTGCCGACTGCTGGGGAACAGAATAGAGAAGTACAGGAAAAGAAAAAATGCCACTGAACTAATGCTAGCCAAAGCATTCCCCCACCCCACCCCCAATCATGGTTATAGTTTCAATATCACTCTCCAATTGAGGTGAATGAGTGTTATTGTGCACATTCATTATACCTCAATCAAGATATCTTCAAGCTATTAATTACTGTGGGCATACTGTGCTTTCTTAATCAAGTTCTAGTGAGGACTGATTTTTTCTAGTACAGCATGTTAGGAAGTTGGCAACATATACAGTAGCTAATCCCCCCCCCCAAGACCTATACTAGTATCACAAAAGGAACACAATGCAATGTAACGAAAAGTGATTTCATGTAGCAGTGATCATTGATTCTTTGAATTGGGTGAGATGATTTACTCCTAAGGCCAGCAAAATTCACTACAGCTATTTAGGATTCAGAGAGAGTGTGCATTATGGATTCTTGACTGATGCTAAGAACACATTTGGGCTTTGGTGTGGGTGTTTTTTGAAACCTGAATGCAATTCCTGCATTGTTTGATAGAATCATAGAATCATAGAGTTGGAAGAGACCACAAGGGCCATCCAGTCCAACCCCCTGCCAAGCAGGAAACACCATCAAAGCATTCTTGACATATGGCTGTTAAGCCTCTGCTTAAAGACCTCCAAAGAAGGAGACTCCACCACACTTCTTGGCAGCAAATTCCACTGTCGAACAGCTCTTACTGTCTATCAGAGATGATAGACATGGCTAATTCCTTTTTGGAAGGTCTAGAGCAGGGATCAGCAAACTTTTTCAGCAGGGGGCCGGTCCACTGTCCCTCAGACCCTTGTGGGGGGCCAGACTATATGGGGGGGGGGGGATGAACAAATTGCTATGCCCCACAAATAACCCAAAGATGCATTTTAAATAAAAGGACACATTCTACTCATGTAAAAACACTGATTCCCGGACCGTCCGCAGGCTGGTGTTAGAAGGCAGTTGGGTCAGATCCGGCCCCCGGGCCTTAGTTTGCCTACCCATGGTCTAGAGATTCACATAACTTGGGTTGGTTTTTTTTGCTAAGGGACAGAATCCAATAAAATGTAAAAAGTAACAGCAATTTTATCCATAGGACCACACCACACCCTAAAATAATTATTCATGGTCCAAATACCAGGTCACTCACATAAAACTATTTTTCTTAAATATCACTACCATGGGGCAGACCAAGGATCATTTGCAAGCAAGTAACAGAGGAACCCAGCAGGGCAATTCTTGTGGGTCATTCCACTATGCATGAGGTTACTGTAAAGCAGGCATCCCCAAACTGCGGCCCTCCAGATGTTTTGGCCTACAACTCCCATGATCCCTAGCTAACAGGACCAGTGGTCGGGGAAGATGGGAATTGTAGTCCAAAACATCTGGAGGGCTGAAGTCGGGATGCCTGCTGTAAAGGGTCTGGGATGGGGTTTCAGGGCCTCTCCCATCAACTCATATGAGAGACCAGCAACTTTGGGCTTCTCTCCTTTGAACCGTTTCCATTCCACCTGATCGTTAGAAGAACTTTGTAACAAGTGCCCAGGTTTACTTTCCCCCTCCTCCCTCTCAGTCCCCGTTTCTTTTGTGTTTTGTCTTTGAGTCTCGAAAGCTGAAGACTTTATTGATCTTTGTAAGCAGCCATTGTTTACTTTCCGCTCAAAGGAAACGGCAGGTTTTGATCCGACGGCTTCCAAAAAAACCCTAAAGATGCTCCCCTCTTCCCAGACAGAACTACAACTCCCATGTCGCCTTGCGCGCTTTTAGCGGCCCCTGAGAGAATGTCTTTTCTCCCTTCTCGGGCGTCGGAGCCCGCAGCTGAAGGCCGCAGTCGCCTTGGCAACACAATAAGGGGCGGGCGCAAGAGAGTGGCAGCCAATTGTGCGGGGCGGGCTCGACGCGAAGAGCCAATGGCGACGCCGCTAGGATCCCCTCAGAAGGGCGAGACGGCGGCGGCGGCCTTGAAAAAGTGCGAGGAGCCGGCTGTCCTGGCCATGGCAACGCAGCTACGAAGGGGTCTGTTGAGTCGTGGCCCGTGAAACTCCCCGCCACTGGCTCGGTGGCAACGTGTGGCGAACCGGCTTTCCTTCTTCTTGGGTTTGTTCTCCACTCGTGCGCGGCTCCAACTGCACGTGTGCATGAGGTGCGCCGTGACGCGTATCTTGGTCCAAGGGTCGCTTGGGTGGTCCGAGATTGACCTGCCGCGGGGGGCGGGGCTTCTTCTTGCCACCCCACGGCCAGGTTTGGGGTCTAGGGGAAAAGCTTCGTTGGCTTTAAAGGCCGGAGCGGGGAGTGGTTCCGGCGCTTGTGCAGAGTGCCGCTCCTGGCTGTTTCCCCTGCTGGGCCAAGAAGCCGCCCTTGGCCTGACTGTAGTTTTTGTGCCTGCGGAACGCGCTGCCCCTTGAAGACCGACCGGCGCTGGTCACGTGTTGTTGTTGGGTGTAGAGAAATTTCCTTTTGACAAACTTTCACAGAAGGTTGAGTTTCCCTCTGGGACTGGCTCCACTTTCTCTGTGCCCGCTAGTGGCATTTTCGTTGTAAACCCCTGGGGCCTTCTGTAATATCTAAAAAAGCTAAAGGTACCCCTGACTGTTGATATCTAGCAGGTTATAAATGATTCCAAGGGGGTGAATATGGTGCTCTGCTGCAAAGTCTTTCTCAAAACAGACACATTAAAATTAGACGACCCAGCTTAGTCATGCTCATAAATTTAAGTGGGTCTACTCTGAGTAAAACTTGGTTTCCACTGTTCTCTCCCCCACCCCTCCTTCTTCTTCAACGATCCCTAGTAGCCAAGTAAGATTGTCTTCCATGAACATGGAATCACCTTATGCTTATACAGTGGTACCTCGGTTTATCAACACAATTGGTTCCGGAAGTCTGTTCATAAACTGAAGTGTTCATAAACTGAAGCGAACTTTCCCATTGAAAGTAATGGAAAGTGGATTAATCTGTTCCAGACGGTCCACGGAGTACTTAAACTGAAGCGTTCATAAACTGAAGCGAACTTTCCCATTGAAAGTAATGGAAAGTGGATTAATCCGTTCCAGACGGGTCCGCGGAGTACTCAACCTAAAGCGTACTTAACCCGAAGCATGGGTGTAATTGGTTCCGGAAGTCTGTTCATAAACTGAAGCGTTCATAAACTGAAGCGAATTTTCCCATTGAAAGTATTGCAAAGTGAATTAATCCGTTCCAGATGGGTCCGCAGCGTCCATAAACCGAAAATTCATAAACCGAGGTGTTCATAAACCGAGGTTCCACTGTACTGCATTTTTAAAGATTTGCCTTGAGAGCAGCTTTAAGGCTCTTTTGTTGACTACCAGTAGCATTATGCTTTCCATTTTTAAGTTCGAAATAGAGTAGCTGCTTTGGAAGGCAATTACCAGGCATCTGAACAACATGACTAGTCCAACGAAGTTGATGTTGAAGAATCTTTGCTTCTTCCAGTACACTGGCATTAGTTCGCCTGTTTTCCCAAGTGAAGTGTGCAATTTTTCAGACACCACTGATGAAATCTTTCAAGGAGTTGGAGATGGCATTTTTAAGTGGTCCATGTTTTACAAGTGTGCAGTAAAGTTGGTAGTACAATAGCCTTGTAAACAAGCATTTTGGTTTTCCTTGCAAATGCCCCGGTTCTCATACACTCTGCACTTCAATTGGGAGAAAGCTGCACTCACAGAGCTCAGGCAATGTTGGATTTTGGCATCAATTTCAGTCCTTGTGGAAAGATAACTGCCCAGGTAGGAGAAGTGATCAACACCAATGTTACACCACTGAGTTGGATTTGTGGTGCTGTAAAGGTAAAGGTAAAGGGACCCCTGACCATTAGGTCCAGTCGTGACCGACTCTGGGGTTGCGCGCTCATCTCGCATTATTGGCCGAGGGAGCCGGCGTATAGCTTCCAGGTCATGTGGCCAGCATGACTAAGCCGCTTCTGGCAAACCAGAGCAGCACATGGAAACGCCGTTTACCTTCCCGCTGTAGCGGTTCCTATTTATCTATTGCATTTTGACGTGCTTTCGAACTGCTAGGTTGGCAGGAGCTGGGACCAAGCAACGGGAGCTCACCCCGTCACAGGGATTCGAACCGCCGACCTTCTGATCAGCAAGCCCTAGGCTCAGTGGTTTAACCACAGCGCCACCTGGGTCCCATTTTGTACTTGTTGGTGCAGCAGTTTGGTTTTTTGGATGTTGAGCGATAGGCCAAGCTTTTCATAAGCTTCTGTGAAGATATTTAGGATGGTTTGGAGGTCATCCTCTGAGTGTGCACACACTACGTTGTCGTCATCATACTGAAGCCCTAAGATGGAAGTTACAGTAACTACACTCTTTGCTTTCAGCCTACTGAGATTAAAGAGCTTTCCATCTGTTTGATATATGATTTCTACTCCGGTGGGGAGTTTCCATTCAACCAAGTGTAGGATCACAGCAATGAAAATAATGAATAGAGTTGGGGCGATAACACAACCCTGTTTAATACCTGATCCCACTATGAATGGTTCACTTTGAGAGCCATTGTTATCTGAGATTGTTGCTGTCATATTATCATGCAGGAGCCGAATGATGTTCACAAATTCCACAGGGCATTATGATTTACAGTGTCAATAAATGCCATATACAGGGGTTGGTTTTGCTCTCTGCATTTTTCTTGAAGCTGTCGAGCAGTGAAAATCATGTCCATTGTTCCCCTAGAAGGTCTAAAAACATTTTGGGATTCAGAAAGGGTAGCCTTGGATATTGTTAAGATCCTTACAATAATTTTGTTGGCCGCAGCTAATAAAGAGATACCTCGATAGTTTCCGCAATCCGTTCTATTGCCTTTTTTTTAAAGAGAGTGATAATTTTGGCATCCCTAAAATCTACTGGGATCTCCTTTCTCTCCTAGATTTTTTCGATGAGCTTGTGAAGTTGTGTAAGTTCGATTCCGCCCACTTTGAAGACTTGGACAGGTATCCCATCAGATCTGCTGGCTTTGTTGTTTTTCATTTGGAGGTACTGCAAGCTCATCTTTAATTTGTTTTTGTGGGATTTGTGAGAGGATGTCAGCAGCTACGGGGGAGTTGTGGTTAAGAAGATGTTGGTAATGTTCTTTCCAGCGCAGTGCAATAGCTTCTTTATCTTTTAGAAGTGTGATACTGTCTGCTGAGCGTAGGGGGCATATGCCATGATTTATTGGCCCATAGATGGTCTTTGTGGCTTTAAATAAATTCTGTGCATCATGAGTGCCGGCTAAGTGCTGGATCTCTTGAGCTTTTTTTTATCCACCAGGAGTTCTTTAATTCTCTGGTTCGTCTTTGAACCTCAGCCTTAGCGTTGGCATAGGTTTTTTCCCCCTTAGTGGCACATTTTCTATATTTTCCAAGCTCAGGTGGGATGGATTGATGCCCCTTCTGGACATGGAGCAGGTACCAAAACTGCACTAACCCCCTGACAGAACAGAGTGGTGTGTGTGTGTGTGTGTGTGTGTGTGTGTGTGTGTGTGTGTGTGTTGCACATCAGTTATCTTTGTAATGAATTTATTATTAACCAGCTTTGTGTCTCTATGTCCAGTCATTATGCTGTAATGGCAGCGCCAGCCTTTCTTATCCCAGTTTCTCTCTGCAGGTACTGCTCTTGAGATACTGCTGAAATGTCCTGTAGGCTTGTTGTGGCACTGTGGGAGCACAGACTTCTCTGTGATTCCATTAGACAGGGTTGGACTCTCAATGACCTTGGGGATGCCTTCCAACTGTACAATTCTCTTATTCCATTCAAGGGGTGGATAAAACATAAGCTGTACCAGATAGTACAGAATTCATTCCTATTGGCATCAAAACTCTAAGGCCTCACATATATGCTTGGAAGTGTGTGGGAAATGACAATCAAAATCCATGTGCAGTAATCCCACAATTTACACACATTTAACTCCAGCTTTGTGTGTGTGACACTTAAATACTGTAATAATATAAACGGGTAGAAAGGGGGTGGGGTTCTGTGAAAAAAATGACTTTGGCAATCCCACCCACCATTGAACTGAATGGGTTTTGACTATATGTGATTTTGGCTTTAGGTGTGGCCCCTGGAGTTTAACCAACATGTAAACTGTGGGCTTATTTGTCATCCTGTCTGATGTCCCACCTTTTCCATGGCTGAACTTGCAGAAATCTTCACAGTATTTTGGGAGTGTTGCTTAAGCAATAAGACATGCAGTGCCTACGACTACATAATTTAGTTTGCAGAGTTTCGAGTGTGGATGACCTTGTAGAATGTTCTGGGCCTTTTTTAGAATCTAGTATGCTGGCCCACATAGTGGCTAAATCTTAATCAGTGGGTTTGGGGAGCGGGCACAGCCCCTTGAAGAAGTAATGCCTGGTCCTCACTTTCTAGATGCCAAACCATCTGAAGAAAGACATGATAGTAGATCATGGCAAGACCTGCAGCCTGCTGAATGGTCCACGGTGGCCTCTGCAAGAAATCAGCAACAGGGTGGTGACCCAAAGACCCAAAGGATTCAAGGTAACTTGAGCCCTTTAGCTGTGGGTGGTGTTGCCTCTTGATTTCTGTTGTTGCCTTCCCTCATCAGGAAGCAGAGAATTCCCAAGTAGCAGCTGAAGGCCTTAGCAGTTTATCGTTGGTTTTTGGAAGTGAGAACTTTTAATTAACCTAATAATAATACAGTAATAATAAGTTTTATTTATATCCTGCCCTTCTCGCTGCTAACATCAAAATATATAATACATTAAGACATAAAATTCAACAATCAACTAAAATACAGCTTAAAATTGGATTAAAATCAAAATAAGATCAGATGGCTACCCGCAAACTAACTATAACTATACGGGTTGGGAACCTTAAGTACTCCCCAGGCTCAGCAATTTGTATGAGCCGGTGAGAAGAGTTAGAGAGGCAGGGTCTTGTAAAAGGAGAGGGGTCAGGCTGAGCCCCGACCAAAGGCCTGGCGGAATAGTTCCGTCTTGCAGGCTCTGCAGAAAGATGTCAAGTCCCGCAGGGCCCTGGCTCTGGTCGAGGCCAGTCTAATCTCCTTGAGGCCTGGGACTTCCAAGTCGTTGTTGTTTGCAGACCATAAGGTCCTCCGCGGGGCATACCAGGAGAGGCGGTCTCATAGGTATGAGGGTCCCAGGTCGTATAGGGCTTTAAAGGTTAGAACCAGCAGCTTAAACCTGACCCCGTACTCCACTGGGGGCCAGTGCAGCTGATATAGCACTGGTTGGATGTGATCCCGCGGCGAAGACCACATATTGGTGGCATACTGCTTTTATTTTTTTTTGTCTAGTGGGGAGTGACTTGTGCTGCCTGGGGATTTTTAGAAGCCCCCCCCCCCAAATTCTCTTCCTAACTCTTTCCACCACAGCACTGGCTACCTCTCTAAATGTTCTCCCCTTTTCTGCTTCCCACCTCCACAAGTAGCAGTGTAGTTTACAGGTGTTTAGTAAAGAGGTCTGTGAACATTCATTAATTGTCTTCAGTACAACAAATACAGTGTTTGATACCCATTTTCCCATGTTCTCATGGCCAACTGTGCTGCTACAGTTTATCTAACTTGGCTCTCCCAACCCAATTAATTCCTATTTTTGACAAGCATGTCTGCACCAAAGTGGGAGAGGTCTAGCAGGCTCTACTGGTGCTGCTGGAATCTGCTTGGTCCCAGTTTTCTTTTTCGACTTTTTCAGGCAGGTGCCTGGTGCACCAGGCGAATGGAACCAGTTGCTATCTTCAGTTGCTTTGCAAGACAGGGGATGAAGATGGCATGGGGGAGGCTTGTTCTTCCTATGTGAGATTCAAGTAATATCACTTCTCTTGGAATGTGGCTGTTGCAAATGATATGCAAGTTTTTCTATCCTCATTTGGTGAAAGACATGCGGGTTCAGACTCCTCTTGAGACTTGATGTTGACCTGTGTGCCCTTGAGCAAGTATAACCCAACTTGCCAGATTATTATTTGGAAGAAAGCAAAGGTCAGATGCTTGGCAAACGGTAAGCGAGTGCAAGCGTGCAAGGGACCATGAGCAGGAAGTGATCAGAACTCTCCCATCCTCTTTTTATGTAGCTTATTACAAGAGCATTGGTGGGCCTCCAAAATCTCCCATTTGGTGTTGTGGCTTCACTTCTGCGATCTCATTTTCTTAGATGTTATTTATTAAACTTGCATCCTGCCTTTCTACCAAATGGTCATCAGGTGGTTATTAATACAAAAAAGGTCAGGGTGAAATACCAAGAAAATCATACAAAGTACCAGTTAAAAATAATTTCAACTGGGGTGTGTGGGGTTGCTTCTTAAACTAGGATCCCAATTCATTCTCTATGGAAGTGGAATTGTGCCAAGCCTTTTCTGAGATGCTGCGGGGCAATATAGAAGATATTGATGCTGGTGACAGGGAGGACCCCCAGATGTGCAGTGACTACGTGAAGGATATCTACCAGTACCTGAGGCAACTGGAGGTATTTATGCCTGGCAGCGAAACCTCCTCCTACCCACTTGGTGTGTGGTGTTTGGGCCACTGCTGTTGGATGGGGAATCCTGTCAGCTATGATGGCGTTTCTGAGGTACAGAACTCATGTAGAAGCTAACAGAAATGTTCTAGCATTTTCCAGAGTGTCTGGAAGATTTCCAAAGGGACAGACATGCAGCTGGAATGAGCTCGTTGTGTTTCAAGGTCAAACTGCCCCTGAACTGCCTATAAATGCAGTCCAATAGGATCTCATGTTATTCTTGCTTTCACTCTCTGCTGTTCCTTCACTCTGTCTTTTTGAATTGATTTTTACTTGCTTAGTGTATATAGTACGTTTAAGTTTTTTACTGTTATATTTTGCTGCAACTGGATTGTAAAGAGATTGTCATTCCAGGGATCTGGCAATGAACTGTCAAGCTTTTTTTGCCTTAGTAATTTTTTACTAATGAATCTACTGCATCATGAGTTCTTCCTAGAACAACACACCTACTTGGAGCTGCTAACAACTAAGTAGGCATACCCCCAGAGTCTTTGGGGCTTGGACCCTGACAAATGCATTTTAGGTCTGATTCCCTTCTGGCTGCACCCCACTTGCCAATTATCTAAACATGGGACAAGCCTCTGAACTAGTTGACCCTCTCCAACAGGTCCAGCAGCGTGTCTTTCCCTTCTACCTTGATGGCACAGAGATCAATGGTCGGATGCGGGCTATTCTTGTTGACTGGCTGATCCAGCTCCATGCAAGGTTCCAACTTATGCAGGACACTCTCTACATGTGTGTGGCCATCATAGATCGCTTCTTGCAAGTAAGCTTGGCGTTTATAGCACATATGAAGCTTGAACGGTGGAGCTGTGCATGAAACCCTGTTTTGAGCTCTGAGATGCTGCTTTTGCTGGGTGGGGGGCTTGTTGGATGGATGTGGGGTTCCTAGTTGCATAGACTGAGCTCTGGAGTAGAGTTTTCCAGATGTTTTGGACCACAACTATCAGAGCACGGAAGGCATAATCACACTGGGGATGGGAGATTTATATTGAAACAGTGGACCTGTCAACTAGGGAGGTTTAAGCATGGGCTTAATCTCTCGCACTGGGATGTAAAAGCAGTGACTGGGTTCTTCCCATGCTTTGAATTAAGGTATACTGGGAATTTGTTGTTGGCACTCACTACATTCCAGTTAGCCAAACTTTGGTTTCCTTATGCTTATATCCGCGCCCCCCCCCCCACACACATGAAACCCAAAGTGTAATGTGTGTGCATGATGACCCTCTAGGCATTGATCAGACTCAAACCAACTTAGCTTCAACTAGGTGGTGGACATACTCTGGGACCACCCCCATTTTAAAACGTGAGGTGTTCGTTTCTCCAAACTGCCCCTAGGAGCTGTATCTCTGGGAAGCTGTAGGTAGCAGAACATGGCCCTCTTGAGACCATGGTGCAGCTGATTTTGCAGAGGGCAGGGGGGCTTCTGTCTATCTTGATTCCAAAACACCATCACACTTGAAACCCAAACTATTGAGAACGGTAAAGGTAAAGGTACCCCTGACCATTAGGTCCAGTTGCGGACGACTCTGGCGTTGCGGCGCTCATCTTGCTCTATAGGCCGAGGGAGCCGGCGTTTGTCCGCAGACAGCTTCCGGGTCATGTGGCCAGTATGACTAAGCCGCTTCTGGCAAACCAGAGCAGCGCACAGAAACGCTGTTTAGCTTATCGCCGGAGCGGTACCTATTTATCTACTTCCACTTGACGTGCTTTCGAACTGCTAGGTGGGCAGGAACAGGGACTGAACAATGGGAGCTCACCCCATCGTGGGGATTCGAACCACCAACCTGCTGATCGGCAAGCTCCTAGGCTCTGTGGTTTAGACCACAGCGCCACCCGCATCTGAGAACTATAAGGAAGGTCCTATTAAGTAACCTCTTTGTCAGTTCCTGAGAGCTGTTCCTGTGCAGAAGTGAGGAGCAAGGCAGTGTCTCTATATCTCAACATTTGTGTCTCAACATTTGTGTAATACAACCAGTTTTGTGTGTGTCAAACTAGGCTCAGCCTGTCTCCCGCAAGGAACTCCAGTTGGTCGGTGTTACTGCGATGCTTCTGGCTGCAAAATATGAAGAGATCTATCCACCAAGTATTTTGGATTTTGTCTACATGACTGACCGAGCATACACACCAATTCAGATCCGGGCAATGGAGCAGAAGACCCTTAAGGAGCTTAACTTTGCCTTAGGAAGACCGCTACCAATCCACTTCCTGAGGCGAATAGCCAAAGTTTCCAATGTAGGTCCATCTGCCAGTACCTTGAGCTTGGGTAGCCTGGTAATAGGATGTTGAGTATGGTTGAGGGGGTAGGGGTGCTTACCAGCCTCTTCTGAAAGGAGTGTCCATACAACACCTGTGTGTTGGAGTGAGTGGGAAGGAGGTTTAGGACCCAACTATGGCATCACTTGATTTGGGCATTACATTCAGTATCTGGTAATGAGGGGAGGGGGCATGTGCAAGCCAAACAGTCTCCTAGTGCTGTGTGTAGATTCCAGAGGTGAACACACTACCGTATATTCCGGTGTATAAGACGACTGGGCGTATAAGACGACCCCCAACTTTTCCAGTTAAAATACAGAGTTTAGGATATACTCACCGTATAAGAAATACGACCCGGCGTATAAGACAACCCCCGACTTTTGAGAAGATTTTCCTGGATTAAAAAGTAGTCTTGTACACAGGAATATTCAGTAATTTGTGCAAGCCCTCTAGTCCCATGGAAGCCATTTTTTGTTTAAGTTCCAGTAAAATCAAAGATTGAGATACATGAGCTTCTCTGGGTAGGCATTGAAACTAGAGGCAGGCTGCATTCATGCAAGTGCTCTTGTTTTGCCAGGCATCTGCTGAATCGTACGTGCTAGCAAAGTACCTGATGGAGCTGACCCTTTTGGACTACAATATGGTGCATTATAATCCTTCAGTGGTTGCAGCTGCAGCAGCTTGCCTGTCTCGGAAGGTCTTCTCAGAAGGCCAGTGGGTGAGTCCTGGTTGAGTGAAAGCAGTATGGAAGGGGGCAGAGTCCACATCCTCCCCCCAAGTAACTGGACTAGAGGCCCCTGGAACAGTCTGTGAAGATGATACCTGGCATTCCTGGCCTCCAGGCACTGACCTGGACCTTCTTAGCATGAACAAGGTGCTGGCCACAGGTGCTTTCAGGCCCTACCGGCATCATAACCTAAAGTCTGAAACTGATTTGCTCTAAGATGCCTTTAAAGCAGTCCTGCAAACCTACAGACATGTTACTGACTCATGAATGTTTGAGCAAGTCTGCTTGTGAGGTCCACTGACAGCTCAAAAGGATATGCTGGGCCCTGCCTAGCTGCTACAGGTGGCCCTGGCAGGTGGGGGTTTACAGTGCTCTTGGGACAGGCTCTGATAGCCACCGCCGCCACCTCTCCCTTGTAGAACCCCAAGCTGTGCTATTATACTGGATATGAAGAGGAGAGTCTTACCCCTGTTATGGAGCACATGGCCAAGAATGTTGTCAGAGTCAACAGGAATCTAACAAAACACCTTGTAAGTATCTGCTCCTATTTCCTCAGCCTTGGCTGCTAGTAGGCTTAATGTTCCTGTTACAAGCAACTACTGTGGGGAATGGGTGGGTGTGTTCACTCCAGGAAAGAGAACATTGCTTAGAATGCAAACTGCCACTCTCTTAAAATAAGGCAAATCCAGACACTTTGAGATTTGGGTCCTGGCTTTATTTGCCTTTAATATTGGGGGTTAGAACCCCTCTACCAATGCTGCCACCCCACCAACTGTGATCATGGGGGGGACAGCTGAAGTTCCAGGAACATAAAGAGCTGCTTTATATATTTGGACCCAATGAGCCTACCTAGTTCATTATTGTATACACTGACTGGCAGCAGCCCTCTGGAAAAGCTGTTATGGTTTGAACCTGGTACTAAACCAGTTGCTCTAGCATTGCATTGTGCTCCTTACCCCAAAGGGGGAAGTGAGGAGTTCACTTTGTCCACTTGCTTCTGGTGAGCATGCTGACTGTTCTGCATGCTCATGAGAGGAATACAGAAAACAAGGGCAAAAAATTACACAACCCCCCCTACTCCTGGGTATTGGTGTGCTTCCTTTGCTGGAAGCCCCTTTTAGCTTGAAACATCTGACACTCGAGCCTGTATAGTCTGAATGTTACTGCTCTTTTCTGATTGCCTCTTTATAACACAAGCAAGGAACACTTGCATCAATATCTTACTACACCAAGCTGTTGGCCTCCAGGTGTTTTAGGCTAAAGCTCCATTGAGCCCAAGCCACCACACCTGGAGCGCACCATGTTTGCAAAGGCTGCCTTCCTGGGTGCTCTGTTTTGGAATGCTGGAAGCCCCTTAGGCCAAAGAAAGCAGAGCAGCAGGGAGCTGGGAGATATTGGTTTCTTTGCCATCAAAAATAAAAGTAAAAGCAATAGATGTTGAGAGAATTTGACATTCACCTATAAGTAGTCAAGTGTAAGTGATGACTTTCTCAGGAACAAAACCAACAGCTTAATTCCTGCAGCAAGGTAAACATATTCTCTGCAACCTAACCTTCTCCCGCCTCACACCTCTGACAGGCTGTCAAGAACAAATATTCTAGCAGCAAATTCCTGAGGATCAGCACTATCCCTCAGCTGAACTCCAGCACCATTAAAGACTTTGCAGCGCCTTTGCTGGGTGAAGCCAGGCAGCTGATGTGAGCACTGCCCAATCATTACATTGAAGAAAATATGCCTTTTTTGGATGTGGCCTTCTGGAGGTCTTTTTAAGGTGGATGCTTACAGTTTCTCTTAAACTAATATTCCATGTTCTTGTACATAATAAAGATATTGTAAAAAAATGTCCTTTTACAAAAACAAAATGCAGGAGTCTTAATGGTATTCCCAAGGTAGAGCAGCACTTTGCTAGTTTGGCAGTCTTGCAAGTCCATTCATTCTTTCTAGCTGGCCTTCTCACTGTGCTGCTTGGGCTTACCAGGGTAAGTGAAAGCCAGAGAAGGCCAGGAGGCAGCTTCCTTTCTTGTTTCTGCTCCACAGCATTTCAGTGCCTTGAAAATGTTGCACATCTCCTTATGCACAGGAGCCAGAAGTGGTCCCCACTCCCCTCACTGCCGTGTGTTTTCTTGGCCAACAATGACTTGCTGTTCTTGGCCAGACACTGACTAAGACTTCAGGTTGAAGCAGCTTCTGCTGCCGCCCTCTCTCCCACCCACCCCCGGAAATGAAAATGATGCACTGAGCCAGAGTGGCATTCACAGGCCAAGAGAAAATGCTTTTGGTCATTTTCAACATTTTTTGTAACCAAAATTAAACATCTGGAATAAATGACAAGCAATTATGCTTTTCATTCCACTTTCACACCTTGTTACAATTTGCCTTCTATACAGTTTAGGTCAGGAGATCTGAAACCGATGGTGTTAAAATACCTGTAAGTTACTGCTGGTTTTGTGTTTGTGCATCAGTAAGAATTCCACTGTACCTTACTAAAGGATAGTATTTGAAATATTTTGCTTCTTGAAAATGAGAAGCTCTGGGCAAAGCCTTAGCTTTACTCTACCATTTACTAATAAGTTTAAGCAGCCTTACTGCTAAGGCCGGAGGCTGGTTAAGCCATCGTTTTCAATGTTGTCAAACCCATGGCCTGAAATCCTAGTTTGGGGGGGATTGTTCCATGTGTGTGCAGGTTTAGGTAAAATGGGACAATTAGAGTTTAACAAAGCCTCATGAACAACAAGGAGGTGCCCAATCACTCCTAGTCCTCTTGCCCTTGGTGTGTAAATACAGCCTGAGCCTTGATTGTAGGGTGCTGTGGGAAGGGGATAGACAGGGGGGGGGCTGCTGCTGTTCTTTCTCTGTAAGCTTGTTGGTACCATCCTTAGCATTTCTGACTGTAGCATTTAAATCTTGTATTGTGGCAGAGTGTGTTGAACTTCTGGTGGTAGCAGCTACCTTTAAAAGTTTAGCGTTTCTGGAAGCCACTTGAAAACACTTCTGTCTTCCTGCTCCAGTGCTTTGATGCAGCTAGATTTGAGATTACGTGCTTCTGAGCTCCATTTTTCTTCTACATTTGACAGAGCAGAGCTCCTATGGCACAGAACTTCCTGGTGTTGCTTAGATTTGTTCTGGAGCAGAAGCAGCTAAATATGCATGAAAGCAGCATGAATGTTTTTATTCTCAAGGCATCTGTCATGGTGGAAAGCCCTAATGCTGTACAAAGAGAAGGTTGGCTGGAGCTGGCCCCATCTGCAGGCCCCTCAGGACAAGGCAAGGTTGGTGCAGAGTCTGGCAGGCTCCTGGCCACGGAGAATGGGCCAGCAGCCATAAGATGCAGAGCAAGTGGAACCTGCCACATCCTACTGACCACCTTGATGAGACCTCCAGGGATTGAATGTGGCTTGGTCCCCCTGTGTGCAAAAGCAGACACTCTGCCACTAGGCTGCGGTCTCTTTCTCGGAACACTTTTTATGCTTCAGCTGCAATGTGTACTGTTAATCAGTACTTTTCACTAACAAGAGCATAATTCCCACTTGCGATAAAAGCCCCCACACTGCTGCGGTAGTTCCTATGTTTTTATTGATGATGGTTGAGAAGAGAATGGATAAATTAACATGCATTGGGTAAGCAACAGCTTTTGTGGCTGATGGGAAAGGCAGCTGGGCTTAATCAAGCTTTTGTAACACTGACTTTATCCTTAAAGAATAGTGCATAGGTAGAAGTACCCAGCCCCAAAATGCTAACTGAGCTACCTTTATCATTAAGTACAGTGGGTTACTGCTGTGTACATTCATACAGGTTTGCCTGTTATTTCATTTTTAAAATGTATATTTCTTAAGTTCTATTCATTAAATGCACAAAGCTTCCTTGGGAAGCCCCCCCCCCCACAGATGCATCAATAATAAAAACCAACATGGGCCAGCCACATTAACAAGTCAACATAAATGCAAACCATTTACAGCATACAAGGTTGCCTTTCTTTGGTCGCAGTGCCCTTGCAGAATCATTGTAGCTCCCAAGTAAACCTGGTCAAGCTTGCTGTGAGGCCTTTTAAAATACATGCTTCAGGGGAAGAGAATGACAAGAGTCCAAGAAGAAATAGAATCCTACTATTCTAAGGCAGGTAGCAGCATAACTTATTACTGTGATCCTCCGCAAAGTCATCAACAGAGGAAATGTGCATAATAATGCCATTATTTTGTTACATAATTTAGAAGAAAGTCACCAGAGCAACTAAAGGCACTTGTAAAAAGTGTGTATGTAACTCTTCCAAAGTCCTCACAGAGCACCTTGCTATTTTGAGGCATTTTTAAAAAAAGAATGGAATTTAAACACGCTCTTCCTTCATGAGAAAAAAGCATTCAATAAAATAAATAATTCCTTGGTTTGGTTTCATGGGCAGCTGACACATCGGCTTTGGCTTTTTGGAGAGTAAACATGGGGACTTTCCCGTCTTCCATCTTTTGCCTTTCAGTTTCACTGATGGAACGACTGCTGCCTGTTATCAATGCTGCACAGAACTGTAGCTTTATAAGGAGACCACAGCAGTTGGAAAAGCACAACTGACAGCACCTTTATGGTCGCAAGGGCCTCTTGAGGGGGCTGCAGGATTATACTTTGGTCACATAATTGTTTGGGAAGAGTCCTTTTTTCCCTCTTAACCTGCCTGTCCACCAGCCTGAGGGATCTGGAAAAGAAAGGGAGTGAGTTAGAAGCAAATCTGTGGGTTGTCCCAACGTAACCTTCTCCAAACTTGCCACTGTGGAAACATCTACAACAAGATTGACTTGGTTTGAAAGAAAACTAGGGGTGGGAGCAAAATGCTGCCATTTACCTTTGTGAGAATGAACTTATCAGATAAATAAAACTGGGAGATGGTAAAAGAGTGGCCATATTTGCATATACTGCTAAGCCAGGTGTGGGGAACCGTTGGCCCTCCAGGTGTTGCTAAACTGTAATCCCCACCAGCTGCAGCAAGTATGGCCAATGGTTAGGGATAATGGGAGTTGTAGTTCAGCAACATCTGGAGGGCCAAAGGTTAGCCACCCTTGCACTGAGGATGTAAATGAGTCTTCCTGGTCTCTTCCCTTCTCCCACAGAGCCAAGCAAGTTTTTGAAAGCTTTAGATTTTAGTTAAATCATTTCCCATGTAGTCCAAATACTGGTAGGATTGTAGTTTAATATTAACTGGCTGGATACTAGGTCTGTTTCTAACCATGGTTAAGGTTAAATCACATTTCCCTGTTTGGATGGTTAACCAAACTGCTTAACTAGAAGCAGAGGCAAAAGCTTCCACATGTTTCTCTGGAGCAGAGGTGGGGGGAGGGTCCTTTTAGAACAGGCACACACAAACTCTGCCCTCCAGATGTTTTGGAACTACAACTCCCATCATCCCTAGCTAACAGGACCAGTGGTCAGGGATGATGGGAGTTGTAGTCCCAAAACATAAACATCTGGAGGGCTGAGTTTGCCTATGCCTGTTCTAGAAGATGGAAAGGTGGAACATATTTTCAATATTTCTACCTCACCAGTGGTAAGAGAAAATGTAAAAACAAAGAGGCCTTACCTTCTTTGATGATATCAATAACATCATTTGCATTAAAGCTGAGTTCATCTGTGTCCTGAGCATCGTAGGCATACAGCGCCCTGCACTGGGGTACCTGAGGCTTTGGTTTCGGCTGTGGCTTGGGTCTGCCTCCTGCAGGTGGGGGCCGGTTTGTAGTCTGCCTGCGAACGCTGCAGAGACACACAGGGAAGTCATTAGGCCTGCCTGGCACCCACAATTTGTTGCCACACCTGGGCACTTAGAATAAGAAGTACCCAAGAGGTGAGGAAGAAGATTCTGGACCAGGCATAGGCAAACCCTGCCCTCCAGATGTTTTGGGACTACAACTCCCATCATCCCTAGCTAACAGGACCAGTGGTCAGGGATGATGGGAGTTGTACTGTAGTCCCAAAACATCTGGAGGACCGAGTTTGCCTATGCCTGTTCTGGACTAAGAACTTTTGGTCTCATCCAACAGCACTCTTTGAACTCCACACCTTCTAATTAAAATATACAGTCTACTAATTTCTTAAATGTGAACCCATGAATTAAAGGTGGATTCCCATCAGAAAGCATGCAGTCATTCTGAAAAAACAGCAGGTGGCACTGCTGGCCACTGTACAAAGTTAACACCTCCACAGCATAAATAGCATCTGCGGCCCTCCCAACAGATGTTTTCAAAACAGTACTTGTGCCACCCACATCTGTAAATCCGATAAGAGACACACTGATAATCTGAGCTAGGAAGAATAGCTGCAGGGACATGCAGCACCTCAAATCACATTAATCTCCAACCTACTGAAATTGTTTCCCTGCAAATGATTTTTTTAAAATCAATAGAAAAAAACACATGCACGAGAGAGTCGTAGCTCCCTGACATGGCACATGCTTTGCAGGAAAAAGATTCCATGTTCACTTTTTTGGGGGGGAGAGCAGATGGCAGGGAACATTGCTAGGAAACCTGTGCATGTTAATATTTAGAAGTGAATCATAGCTCAGTGATAGGGAATGTGCTATTCATGCAGAAGGTCCCTGGTTCAATCTCCCACATTCCCAGGTGTGGCTGGCAAATACCCCTCTCTGAAACCCCCCAGAGTCATTGCCAAGTAATAATGCTCAGTGTAGGTGCACCAGTGGTCTGACTCGCTATAATGGCAGCTTCCTGTGTTCCATTTTGCAGCAAAATGAGTTGAAGTTATCTACTCTAAGCCAGATTTCTCATACGTCTTGAAACCTCTATAAAAGAGAGATTCTAGCCCTATGGATGTGTCATCTGTAAGGCACAGCCACCTACAGACCCAGGGCGGGGGCCTGCATTTTAGCTTTGCCCTAGGTTTTCTAGTCATGGAAGAGGCACTTGTGTGCTGGCCTTCCTACATAGGCAACTAGACTCAACATAACAGTTGAGGATACCCTACATGGGAGTAATGATTGCATCAGGTTTCTGTTGCTGCCCAAACAGGTACAGAGAGTTGGGGAGCAGGCCTGACACGTGTGCTTCTCTGGATGATGACCGGCCTCTTATCAAGGGACCACCTGTCAAAAGATGCCTCTATGAAGCACTCTACAGAACACAGAATTGGCAGGGCACCAGATTCTCCACTGCAGTTCACAGAAACTGCCAGGCACAGAAGACCTCCTTCATGAACGCAGAAACAACCCTTCAGCCAATCAGCTGCCTGACTTCAGACAAGCAAGCTAGCCACTTAAATGTATTGGATGGTGCACTTACCCGGCCGCCCCTTGGTCTGGGACCTTGAGGAAGTCCAAGCTGTCTGGCTGCTGGGAAATTCGATCTGATCCACCCAAGACCTGAGGCAATGGGGGCTGCGCCATACTTGTGTACAGGCTTCTCTGGCTGGCTCGCTGGCTCACAAGGCCTTGAGGGTGGGGTGTGTGTTGTGGGATTTTTATCACCCCATTCTGATGAAGACCTAGAAATAGTTCAAGACGTGAGCCTGGGGGAGCCCACACCCTCCATTCACAGGGAACCCCCTCACAGAATACCTTTCTAAGTCTGGATAACTTCTGTCCCAGTTACAACAAAGAGTCTTGTGGCACCCTAAAGACTAACACATTTATTATAGCATGTCTACTGATGTTTCTTTATTAGTCTTTAACTAACAGGACTCTTTGTTGCTTTTGCTTCAAGAGACTACCACAAGGACTACTACCCATTTGAAAATTCTCCCAGTTAAATTCTGCCCAGTCTTCATAAAGCCACCAAAAGCAGGCCCTGCCCCTTTAGGCCAGCATAGAATCCTCTCACCCAACACCTTGCTCCTGCGGTGGACAACCAGATGTTTTGGGGAAGCAAACTCCTGCTGCTGCTGCTCCCACTAATTGGTATTAAATGTCATTCGACTCTTGATAAGGCAACTCACCATTTTCCAATCTCTTGGTAATTCTGGTTGCATTTTTAAAATCGCTTTTCCAGTTCTACCTTCCTTTATCTTTGAAATTTTGCCTCTCTCAGCTTTCATGGCTAGTGTATAACACCCTCACCCAAACATTCACAGGTGACAGCAGTTGCTTTGAAAAAAAAAACCCCATTGTGGCAAACTTTGGGACTTCATTTGTTAAAAATACACAGTATATACCCTGCCTTTCCTTTAGAAATTAGAACAGAAATGGCCTGAGGAATACTACAATACTACACCTGGTTCTCATTGCTACATCTGACAAACATAGTGTGGAAGAAGTATTAAGCGGCATGAAGCAGTTGATGGGGCACATAGGGGGTAAGGTGATCACGCAAGCAAATTAGTCCCACCTTGAACTTGGCCTGGTGTGTTGTACACAAATACACACACACACACACCACATTAAGAAAAAAATACAGAAGTGTGACTGCTAAACCTCATTTCCAAAGGAGTCAATTAAAGCCATGTTAAGTTTGATGGGCCCAAACAGCTGCCTGGAAAAGGGAAGCTCTTCCTAAAATGGGAAGTTCTCCAGAAGAGGGCAAAAGACAACCATCAAAGGTGCCATCTTTCACCCCAGTCAAGGAGTTCGGAAGTCTTCCATTATTGGCCATGTCTGTTCCCCTAACCAGAGCATCATTTGCTAACATCTGCTTCAAAATACAAACCAGGGGGAGGCGGTGCGGCCCTCATAGGGTAGTGCTGGCCCTGTGTGGTTCTGCTGGAACAGCTCCTGCCTTGGGTTACATTCCTTCTGGTGGGGCCTGCAAGGCAAGATGCAAACCTGTTCAGGCAGCTGCACAGCAGGGGCCAGGTGGTCACGGTTGCTGACCCTCCTCCCCCTCCCTCCTTGCGACCTCAGGGGACTTCATACGTACGGGAGTTCTTTGGGAGTCCAGGCCCGATGCTGACCTGCAGCACTTTATTACTTGGCTTGAGAATGGCCACGTCTCCCTGGCCTTGGCTGAACTGCACCTGGCGGGACCCACCAGCCTTCCAGGGCCCCCAGTTCTCCTTTTTTAGCTTCACTTCAAGCCTGAAACAAAGTGGTCAGGAAAACTCAAGTTAGTTGCATGAGAAGAATATCACCCACATGCCCAAGAGCAGCCGCTGCAGCCCATCAGCTTCAGCATCAAAGCTTCAGTTGTAGTCAGAAATATTTGGAGGGCATCAGGTTGAGGAAAGTGGCTCTAGGGTCAGACACCACCGTTGTATAATTTGGGGGCACGGAAAACTGTTGGTATTAAAGGGTTAAGTTATACTAGTCGCTCTAAACACTGAGCAGCTGAACCTAATTAAACATCCGGGAATGTTTGACAGCCTGTATAAATAGTCAGTTCCTTGCAAGCGTTTTTTCTCTTAGGAGCGTTTTTTCTCTCAGTAGTGTTATCTCTTAGTTTTGGTTGCTGTGTGTAGGAGTGATGCCTCAAGTTTGTGCACTGAGGCACAGTTTTGTTTAAGTTTTACTTGGCCAGAGATGAAGAATGTCTGCCTTATCTCCTGGCTACGTTTTTGTAAATAAAGCCTTTTGAGTTTGCAACCTGCTCCAGAGTTCCTGAATTAACTCTTGTTGACTCACCTTACTCTTTGCCGTTGTGCTAAAAAGCTCTGCTGAAAGGGAAGATTTACGTCTGGAAGCGCGACTGGACCGGTAACTTTGTTTACTTAAACACAAGCTAATTAAAGCTTATGGACAGGTTATGGTCAGTGCGTGAAAAGAGATAAGGTTTGAAGTCCAGAGTGATTTATGAAAGGACTGGAGCAAAGCCAAGAAGAGGCTGCCAGCAAAGGGGAAAGCAGAAAAAAGCAGCCAAAAGAAAGCAGCTTGAGTCCTGCAATGTGCTGAAAGTTTTAAAGAGGCACTGTGCAGTTTTGAACTCGCTGGAAGACGCCTGCAGGAGCCACCTCATTAGCTGGGAAGCAAGCAAGCAGTCTACAAGTGTGTGAGTATTTTTTCCTAAACCCCAGGGAGGATGGCACAGCCCCAGGAAAGTTTTATAGTCCCCTTTGCAAGGCTGAATGGGAAAAATTGGCAGGACTGGAAGGCCAGGGTGAGGGTCTGGCTGCAAGCTAAAGAGTTATGGGACTGTACACAGGCATCTCCTGTGGAGGCTGCAGAAGACGCTTCAGCAGCAGACAGGGCGATAGCTGCAGCTGCAAAGAGACGTGATCGTAAAGCTCAAGGTCTTTTAACGTTAGCGGTGGGCGAGGAACAAATGCCTTATGTAGCTGAGTTACAGTCCACGCATGAGGTCTGGACGACCCTGGAGCGGTTAAATTCCAGAAACACTGCTGGGGCCAGGATCCATGCCACGAGGACTCTGTTTGAGTTACGTCTGCAGCCGGGAGCGTGTGTGAAAGAGCACATTGCCAAGATGGTCTCTGTCTTTAACCAATTAAGACAACTGAACATTCCTTTTACACAGGAGCAGCAGTCGTATATTTTGTTGTCCTCTCTTGATAAAAGTTACCAGACTCTTGCTCTGACTCTGGAATGCATGAAAGCCAGTGACTTAACGCTGGAATATATTTCATCTAGACTTGCAGATGAACAGGATAAGAGACAAAGAGAAAAAGGCTTGTCTGAAAGGGGAGGCTGTGCTGTGCCCAGGAGTGGGGGTGCAGAGCCTGAGAACACAGTGAATGCCTTTGCAGTTAGACGCTGCTACCGCTGTGGTTCTCCCTCCCACTTAATTAGGAATTGTCCACGTGATGCAGGCCAGGACAACTTCAAAGCCGTTGCCCCTAGTTACCAGATAAGGAGTTCCAGAGGACGGCGGAGACGAGGAGGAGGGCGTGGCCAAGCCCACAGCTCACAGCACATAGCTTCAGCTATGGCTTTAAGGGGAGCTCGTGACTGCAAGAGTGATCAATGGTGGATTATTGACAGTGGTGCATCCCATCACCTGGTGGCGCCATCTAGTGTTCGTTTGAAAAATTGCAGGCAACTTCAAACTCCAAAAATTGTCAAGATGGCTGATTCATCCACACGTTCTCTAGGATCCGTAGGCACAGTGTTCCTGACCTGTTTGAACACAGAAATTGATGCCTATGTGCTAGAGGGGATGAAAGGGTGTATTTTGTCTGTATCAACACTTGACAGAGATGGGTTTAAAACTGTGTTTGAAAGTGGGTTTTGCACTATTTCCAAGGATGGTGTGTCTCTTTTACAGGTGGAGTGCAAGAATGGACTATACAGCTTTGAGACTAATTCTGATGCAGTTGAACAGGTCCAAGCTGGCTGTATAAACTCTCCCACTCATGATTATTGCGTTCATTTTTGGCACAGGCGTCTCGGACACATTAACTTCCAATACGTTAAGAGACAGCCTGAATTATCTGAAGGGTGTAAGCTAAACAAATGTACAAAGTTTTTGGATTGCACTGCTTGTAAAAGTTCGAAAATTCACAGGTGCAGCTATCCCAGGTCAGATAGGAAATCTGACAAAGCGTTTCAGCTTGTGCATATGGACTTATGTGGTCCGATGCCTACTGCTAGCTTCGGAGGTTCGAGGTTTGCGCTTTGTCTCTCAGATGACAAGACAAAGGTCACATGGTGTTTTCCAATTAAGACAAAAGGGGATGCTGCTGAAACAGTTAAAAATTGGGTTCAAGCAGTAGAACTTGAATTTGGTACTAGAGTCCTTGCTTTTCAGTCGGACCGCGGTACGGAATTCACCGGGTCTGTGCTGCAAAATTTCTTTAAGAAAAAGGGAATTAAGCATCGTCTGTCCACCCCTTACTCACCCCAAGAAGGGGGCGTAGCCGAACGCAAAAACAGAGTTTTGCAGGAGTTGGCAAACTCTATGCTGTACGATGCGCAGCTACCTCAGAGTTATTGGGCGGAAGCTTGGACGACGGCCACTCATGTTTTGAACCGCGTTTATAATTCTGTTATAGACACCACGCCATATTTTGCTTTATATGGCAAGAAACCCAAAGTGAATTACTTTAGGGTGTTTGGATCTCCAGCCTATGTTCTCATTCCAAAAGCGTTAAGGAGAAAGGGAGGTCCAAGAGCAAAGAAACTCATTTTCTGTGGGTACGAACCGTGCTCTAAAGCTTGGAGGTTCGTGAATCCAGATGGGGATACTACCAAAGTGGTCATCAGCAGGAGCGCTGAATTTTGTGAGCAGTCCGGTTGGACTCGCTTGCATGGTAACCCCGATATTTTGAGGGATGATTTAGGAACTCACACTGGAGAGGAAAATCCAGAGGTTGGTGAACCAGAACAAGATGATGGTGCACAGGGTTCAGATGTAGACTCTGACCATGCACAAGGAACATCTCCTAAGGCAGAGAAGCCTGAGTCTAGGAGTGCTCCGACATCGCCCACAGGTAGACCTAGCAGGCAGAAAAAGCGCAGCAGGTCGCCAACAACGCCAAGCCCAAGGGAATTATCTAAACGAAGGTCTTTATCCCTAGAGGCGCATCCAGATTTAAAGTCTGAGAAAGGTTCTGACAGCCAACAGTCAGAGGGGGAACAAGAGGTGGAATTGCGTAGGTCCAAACGCACCACAAAGGGCAAACCACCAGAGAGGTTTAAAGTGACAAGTGTATATGTAAATTTAGCCCAATGTGAGCCAGAAAGCTACACAGAGGTACAACAGCTTTCAAGCTCAGAAGCTGCAAAGTGGCAGGAAGCGATGGAGAAAGAGATGGCTTCTATGAAGTCTCTCGGTGTGTTTACATCCACTGAACTTCCTAAAGGCCAACAAGCAGTGGGATGTCGATGGGTATATCGTATAAAGCCCACAACCACTGGTGAGCTGCAATACAAAGCCCGACTAGTTGCCAAAGGGTTTTCGCAGCGCAAAGGCATACACTATTCCCAAATCTATGCCCCTACTGCGAGGTCAGAGACATTAAGAATGCTTTTAACTTCTTCAGCTAAGAAGGGAAACAAGCTATTTCATTTTGATGTCAATGTGGCTTATTTGAATGCAGATTTACAGGAGGAAGTGTATATGATGCCACCGCCAGGTTTTGAGGGAGACAAGCCAAACCAGGTCTGGCGTCTACACAAATCCATCTATGGGCTGAAACAATCTGCCCGCAACTGGAATGTCTGTTTATCTGATGCTCTAGAGAGCATGGGGTTCAAGAAGAGCATGGCAGATGCATGTCTGTACTTAAAAAGTGCTGGTTGTAAGCAAGAAGTGGTTCTGATATTTGTTGATGATCTATTGTACTGTGGAAAGGATGATAAATGTGCACAAAAGTTTGCCACAACACTTGGGAAAAGGTTTAAGCTAAAATCTCTAGGCACTGTATCCGTGTATCTAGGAGTTAAAATACAGCAAGATGAAAAAGGAAGTTATTGGCTCAGCCAAGAGGCTAAAATCCAACAATTACTAGAAAGATTTAAAATGGATAAATGTGCTGGTGTAAAAACCCCAATGGAACTAAGTTATGTAAAAGATGCTCAAGCCGAGCAACAAGCAGAGTTCAGTAACCCCGAGGTTTACCAGTCAGCAATAGGCAGTCTACTCCACATTGCACAGTGGACTCGGCCTGACATTACGTACGCTGTGAATATGTTATGTAGACAAGCTGAAAAACCATCCACTCATGCTTGGCAAGGAGTAAAAAGAGTGTTGCGATATCTCCAAACTACCAAAAGTCTTTGCCTAAAACTGTCAGCAGAGGGCAGCACAGAACTTGAATGCTGGGCTGATAGTAGTTGGGCAGATGCTGGACAAGATAGAAAATCAGTTTCAGGAATGGCTATAAAATTTGGAGATGCATTAATTGGTTGGAGATCGCGAAAGCAATCACTCTTAGCTTTAAGTTCCACTGAATCGGAATTCACTGCAGTGTCTGATGTTTGCAGAGAACTTGAGTTCTATAAACAACTGGTTCAGGAATTGTTTGGGAAATGTCCTCTACCCATCAGAATATGGGAAGATAATCAACCTTGCATTAGATTAGCTGAATCAGGACAATTCAAGGCACATACGAAACATCTTGACATCCGTTATCAAAACGTTTATCAAAGTGTAAAACAAGGTTTGGTAAAGCTACAGTACTGCCCGAGTAAAGATAATCTCGCAGATGGTTTTACAAAAGCATTAAGTTTGCAATCACATCAAGATTTCTGTTCAGGTCTGAATTTGAATTAAGTTTGTTACAGCTCAGTGTCACGAGCGAGAGGGGGTGTTGGTATTAAAGGGTTAAGTTATACTAGTCGCTCTAAACACTGAGCAGCTGAACCTAATTAAACATCCGGGAATGTTTGACAGCCTGTATAAATAGTCAGTTCCTTGCAAGCGTTTTTTCTCTTAGGAGCGTTTTTTCTCTCAGTAGTGTTATCTCTTAGTTTTGGTTGCTGTGTGTAGGAGTGATGCCTCAAGTTTGTGCACTGAGGCACAGTTTTGTTTAAGTTTTACTTGGCCAGAGATGAAGAATGTCTGCCTTATCTCCTGGCTACGTTTTTGTAAATAAAGCCTTTTGAGTTTGCAACCTGCTCCAGAGTTCCTGAATTAACTCTTGTTGACTCACCTTACTCTTTGCCGTTGTGCTAAAAAGCTCTGCTGAAAGGGAAGATTTACGTCTGGAAGCGCGACTGGACCGGTAACTTTGTTTACTTAAACACAAGCTAATTAAAGCTTATGGACAAAAACGAATTCCCACTCGACCCCAAAAGGCGGGGTCTGTTTCCCAAAGTTTGGTCTCATCTCTGAAGAGCAGAGTTGTTGACATTCTGAAAAATCTCTGCTGCTTTGGGAGGTGAAATTTAAAGTCAGGCTTCACTGAAATGAATGCCCACTGCACAAGAATATGCCTCTCCCATCAGGGCTGATGTCATGTTGTTGCTGGGTGTTTTGGACAGCAGACTTGCCCACCCTTGCATTATGCATTTAATGACATACACAAAAAGCAAACAAGCTGATACACAGAGAATGAGCCCTGAGCTACAAAAAAGCTATTCGTAGCCCCCTGCCTCAGCCAGGAAATGACACCAGCAAAATGCACTCACTATCCTTTTTTCTTGCTTTTTTTTGAGACTCCTACACAAGCTGGGAAATGACTTGCCTAAAAACAAAAAACATTCTGGGATGGTGGGCTTTGTGTCAGAATTTATTTTTCCTTCTGATGGAGCATTTATTTCCCTCTTCCTTCTTACAGAGCAGAGCGAGTCCCCCCCCCCCCATCACCACAAATGGTCGCCATTCTCTTGCAAGCCCAGCTGTGGAAAAAGCTATCCCTTCTCATGCTTTTGGAAAAGGCCTGGGGCTGGACTTTTTATGAAACCATGGGGAGAGGGGGGATTCCTGCAGCCAGAAGGACCTGGCTGTGGTCTCTCCTTCCCACAGAAATGAGGACTCCAGGAGCCTGGGGGGGGGCTACCTTGGAAAAACGAGTCCTGGAAAGAGACGCCCACCGCAAGGGTGTCCAGGTGAGAACGGGTTGGCTCTCCTTCTCCCAGGCCCAAGCAGGGCCTCGCCCTCATTCAGAAACCAGAAATCTCAACTGAAAGCCATACTCTGGTGCTTCCTACCAAATGGAAGTGAGCTCACTACACCCTGCCTCCCTCAACAGACTGCTCAGCCTGGTGACAGAGCCGGGCTGTATGACTGGGCCCAAAGGCGGGCTGGGGAGGTCATTCCAGGCATGCCATAAGGAAACTGCTGACACCCTCCTCACACTGATGTTCATCTTTACTGCAGGGTTGGTCTTTTTCACAAGGCACAAAGTACTGGGCCCAAACATTTATCTGAGCCCTGATGTGTGCCACCTCCGGGAGAGGCCTGGTGGCAACACGAGAACGTGCCTTTTCTGTGGTGGCGCCCTGCTTGTGGAATGCTCTCTCCAGGTAGGCTTGCTCCACTTTCCATTACTTTCAATGGGAAAGTTCGCTTCAGGTTAAGTACGCTTCAGGTTAAGTATGGACTTCCGGAACCAATTACACTCATACCTCAAGTTAAGTACGCTTCAGGTTGAGTACTCCGCGGACCCTTCTGGAACAGATTAATCCACTTTCCATTACTTTCAATGGGAAAGTTCACTTCAGGTTAAGTACGCTTCAGGTTAAGTACAGACTTCCGGAACCAATTGTGTTTGTAAACCGAGGTACCACTGTATCTTTAGGCACCAGGTGAAAACATTCCTCTTCTCCCAGACCGTTGGCTAATTAAACAATCTATGTCTTTTTAAAGTGGGAGGCGGAGTGCTTTTTTTTGTTACTATAGTATGTATAAGGGACGCGGGTGGTGCTGTGGTCTAAAACACTGAGCCTCTTGGGCTTGCCAATCAGAAGGTTGGAGGTTTGAATCCCTGTGATGGGGTGAGCTCCTGTTGCTCGGTCCCTGCTCCTGCCAACCTAGCAGTTCAAAAGCACGTCAAAAGGTGCAAGTAGATAAATAGGTACTACTCCGGCAGGAAGGTAAATGGCGTTTCCGTGTGCTAATCTGGTTTCGCCAGAAGCGGCTTAGTCATGCTGGCTACATGACCCGGAAGCTGTCTGTGGACAAACGCCAGCTCCATTCTCAACTGGACTTAACTGTCAGGGGTCCTTTACCTTTTTATAGTATGTATATTTGCATTTTTATATTGTAAACCACCCTGTGATCCACAGATGAATGGTGGTATATAGATTAAATAAATCATCACCATTACCATCATCATCATGTGCTCTGTGATGATCACACGCTATCTCAGGGCCATACTTCCGACTGACTTTGCTGATGCCCCTAAAGGCACAGCTGTGGCTGCTCATGTGGTTCAGCATGACAGAGGAGGAAAGTGCTGCTGTTAAGCCTGTCACTCACGTATTGCTGAACTTGAGAGGTAGCCTCCTTTGTGTCTTCTCCTCGTAGCGCTTCGACAAAAGGCTGAGAAACTCCGTCTTGAAGACTGACTCAAGGAGACTGTCATATTCTTGCTCATGAATGATGAAGAGGTCATCCTGCATCATGCTGCAGAAATAAAAGCCAGGGTCACAAGGAAACTGGCCTCTCCTCTAACCCCTTTTAGGACAGAAATGAGCTGACAGCTATTTTTAGGATTGAAGTTGTTGAGCTTTTTTTACAATTTTATCCCAGAGTTGTTAAGCTTTTCTTAGAACTGAAGTTTACCCCAAAGGTGTTTAGCTTTTTTTAGGATTTAACCCCCAAATTGTTGAGCTTTTTTAGGATTTAACCTCAGGATCAGGCCCCTGAAACAGACTTTTGACATACCTGCTCTAGGAGAATGAGCTGCTTCTACTTCTCCAGCAGAGGACACTGTCAGCTCATTTATGTAGCTCCTGCCCACCACTATTTCCTGTTCTTGAAATACAAATATATTCATATCCTTCTGGCTGACTGCTGATTCCCATTTAGATTGATCAGGCCTCTATGTCTGATGGAATGAGATGGAACAGCTGGCAGAACATAATTCATTCACTCACCTTCAGAACAGCATACAAGCTGTTCTGAAGGTGAGTGAATGAATTACATTTCAAGAACAGGAAGTAGTGGTTTCCAGTCACACCTACGAGTCAGTGACAGTTGTTCTTCATAGCCCTCTGGGGGTTGCGAAGAAGTTCAGGCAAGGGACAGAGGAGATGAGGCATAAATCCTCTCGATGTTCCTCAGTGGGGCCTGGGGAGTTCACTGCATCCCGCAATGTCGCGCAACCCCGTGTCTGCCAACTTGAAAGGCAGAATGGGAGCGATCTGGGAGTGTGCCCCGGCCATGGACGAGCCTCCTTTACTGGCATGGCTTGTGGAAGGTTCCTCCTCAATCTGGATAATTGGCATTAATCAAGAGGTGCTCTTGAAGCATCATATGCTAATGGGCTGCAATCAATCAGCTGCCAAAAAACCGGGACTGGTTTTCTGAAGGTATTTGAATGATTTTCTGAAGTTTGAGAATCCTTACAACAGCCTGAAAGGAAAGGGGGAGGACAAGGAGCTTTATGTTTTGTGTTTTGTAATGGTCTTTCTTTCTCTTGTCCTACCCTACAATAAAGAGGCATATGTACCTTGGTTTTCGAACAGCTTAGTTCTTGAATGTTTTGGCTCCTGAACACCGCAAACCCCGAAGTGACCGTTCCGGTTAGTGAACTATTTTTGGAAGCCGAACATCCAATGAGGCTTCTGCAGCTTCTGATTGGCTGCAGGAGCTTCCTGCAGCCATTCAGAAGCCGTGCTTTGATTTCTGAACGTTTTGGAAGTCAAATGGACTTCTGGAACGGATTCTGTCCGACTTACAAGGTGCGACTGTAGTTGCTACTCTGTTTGATACTCCGAAAAGGGGGGGGGGCTTTGATTTATGCTCTACAAGAAATATAACAAGGTTTTGCTATGCCCCCCCCCTTGACCGAGGCTGAATGTATTTTATTTATGAATACCACTGGATGGGGATGTTGTTGGAGGAATGACCCACAGCTAGATACCGTGTTTCTCCTAAAATAAGACATGCCTATAAAATAAGCCATGGCACGATTTCCATGCGTTGAAAAAATATAAGACATACCCCGAAAATAAGCCGTAGTGCTACCGTATGTGAGCTCTACTTGGTGAAGAGGACAAAAGTGGCATTTGCGGTGGAGAGGAGAGGAAGGCACGAAGAAGAAAAGAGGAGCGATTAAAGACGCCTCATGAATGACCTCCGTGTGTGTCTCTTTCTCTCCCCCTGTGCGAGTCTCTTTCTCTCCCCCTGTGCGCGTCCCTTTCTCTCCCCCTGTGCGCGTCCCTTTCTCTCCCCCTGTGCGAGTCTCTTTCTCTCCCCCTGTGCGAGTCTCTTTCTCTCCCCCTGTGCGCGTCCCTTTCTCTCCCCCTGTGCGAGTCCCTTTCTCTCCCCCTGTGCGCGTCCCTTTATCTCCCCCTGTGCGAGTCTCTTTCTCTCCCCCTGTGCGCGTCCCTTTCTCTCCCCCTGTGCGAGTCTCTTTCTCTCCCCCTGTGCGAGTCTCTTTCTCTCCCCCTGTGCGTCTCTCTCTCTCTCTCTCTCTCTCTCTCTCTCTCTCTCTCTCTCTCTCCCTCTCTCTCTCTCTCTCTCACACACACACACACACACAGCCCACCTCTCGCTTCCCCCCACCTTTTCCCCCTTCCATTCTACCGGTATGTGCCCAGCCATGAGTTGCTTGTTGATTTCCTCTTGATGGCCGAGACAGAGAGCGAGGCAGGCAAACTGCAGCTACGGTAGGAAAGTAGCGAGCTCTCGCAGACATGCGGGTGGTTTTTTTAAAACTGACATCCCCTCCCTTCTCATTTTGCCGAGAGACCCAGACAACTTGCATTCCTAGGCTTCAAAGGTTATGCATATGAAAGAGGAGATTAAGGAGATAGATAAAGACAACTTCCTATTATCACCTTGCCTTTGTCCTGAAAGATAGAAACCTTATGGTAGCCATGAGATCTGGGCATCAAAGGAAAGTACTTAACAGCTATTTGGTAAAGCCAATTGTGATCTCAGGCAGCATCTGGCTAATCAGTCCTGAGAAAGAGAAACGTGATTTCTGTTGTACAGCATCTGTAAAATTCATATAAAAAATCATTTCCCTGTTATGATCCAGCCCCCGAATAAGACATCCCTTGAAAATAAGCCATGGTGTGTTTTTTTGAGGAAAAAATAAATATAAGACGTGTCTTATTTTAGGAGAAACACGGTAGTTGTTGAAGTGAGGCTGAATCTTAGAAAAGATTTTGCTGTATATCCTGGGCTGAGAAAGAACTCCAGAGGGGAACTTAATGGCGGATGTCTGGAAAGTTCACTCTGTGAGATTTTTATGGCTGCGGTTCGCAAGTCAGCTTAATAACAGCGAAATGGAAACACTGCAAAGAACTGAACAACAAACTCTTCCAACACTCCAGGTCTGGAACAAAAATGTACCTAAAGGGCTACACACGTGAAATGGATTATATATTTACAAGATGAAACTGAGGTGCTGTTTTAAGGTGAAAAAGCGGACAGCTGGAAGAATGGTTTAATGGCAAGTGAAGGATGTCAACTGGATATAAATAAGAAATGAAGCAGCTATGAGGGGGGGAATCTTGGACACATGATTGCAATAAGAGTGGAAAATTGTATTAAATTAATTTGGTTTGATCACTAATAATTGGGGGGGGGGGAGTCGGTCCCAGCTCCTGCCAACCTTGCAGTTCGAAAGCACCTCAAAGTGCAAGTAGATAAATAGGTACCACTAAAGCGGGAAGGTAAACGGTGTTTCCATGTGCTGCTCTGGTTCGCCAGAAGCGGCTTTGTCATGCTGGCCACATGACCTGGAATCTGTACGCTGGCTCTCTCGGCCAATTAAGTGAGATGAGCACCGCAACCCCAGAGTCGATCACAACTGGACCTAATGGTCAGGGGTCCCTTTATCCCTTTAGTACTGTGATAGTTACAGGATCAGCATTAGAACAGTGGATTTTTTGAAATGGGGAGCAGCATGTTTGCTGCCTCTGCCAACTTTCATCAGCCCCAGAGAGTCATGGGAGGGGAGACTGTGGGAGCCCCTCCAAATGCTGTTGGGCTCCCAACTCCAGCAGCCAACATAGCCAGTGGTCAGAGATGATGGGAGCTGGCAAGATCTGGAGAGACAGGTTCCCCAACTGTGACTGAGTGGTTTGTTTCTTGACTAGATTCTGGACAAGGATGTTGGATGAGGGAGACTTTGGTCTGATCCTGCAAGGCACTTCCCAAATTGTTGAGAAAGAGCCGGCACTCAGGATCACTTAATGCAGATTAGTTATTAGATGATGTCAAACGAGATCTTTCTCTAGTTCAGCATCCCGTTTCCCACAACAGACAACCAGGGAAGCCCACAAGCGAGGCAGGAAGGTAAACTGCCATCTCCAGAATTTAATATTCAGCGGTATACTGGTGAGCTATTACTGCTAATATCAGTAGGAAGGACCTCCTTGCTAAATCAGATCAGATCCAGTCCCAGGATCCAGCTTCCTTCCATACTGGCCAAACAGATACCTCCAGGAAATGGGCAAATTTAATACATGTCATGAAGCAGAACAGGAGGAACCTGTGGCCATGCTCTGGACATTGCTGGACCCCAATACCCATCATCCCTGACCATTGGCCATGCTGGTTGGGGCTGATAGCAGCAGGAAGCTAGTAACATCTGGGGGGGCCCAACAGGCCCTGCTCTGGAACTTTAAAGTTTGCTGCTGCCCCCTAACCCTGCCTCCCACCGAACTTAGCTCTCCTCCTCTCTCCCTTCCCCCACTGGCCTATTCCTGTGAAAAAAAGAGGAGGTGGGGACTGACCTTAGTGAAACTGAGAGAATCCTTTCCACCTCGATCCGTCGCTTGAGCACCTCTTTCACCAGGCCTTTCTCTGGGCCTTGCTTCAACTTTTCACGCCCAACCAGGTACACACACTTCGGGGAGAGGATGAGGTCTCGCTTGATGCCCTGGAAATGAGAGCAGACCTGTGTTTATGCCCATAAGATTTAAATAGATTTTTTTTAAAATGAGGAATAAGGATTGATTTAGCTTTAGGCCCCAAGTTCCATCATCTGGAAAGAAATAAGGAGACACCTGGGTGTGATGGAACTTGCCTCCAGCAGGCAGCTCAATATATTCTGATGCCCACAGGGGGGAAATGTAAGATGGCACAGAGACCCAGCCAGCCCAGGCAGAATTCACTGTGTAGTTCTTTTGCCCTGACCCATTCCTACCTTAAACCTTCTGTCGTATTTGGTGACAGTGTCAGCAAAATCGATCTTTTCCCGCTTTCCCACAAATTGCCGCAGCTCTGGGTGGTCCTCCATGCCTATGTAGTCACCCACAAAGTTCCTATTGATGCTGTTTTTCCTTCTCTCCTTCTTGTTCAGCAGCAGGTCAGAGGCTTTAAAATGGGGAGAGAGGAAGAAGTGATTACTCTGCAGCCCCAATTATAAAGATGAGTTTCACAGTTCTGAGAAGCAAGGAGATGCCATTCCATTTACATTTTTCTAGAGGTGAGGGGGAGAGAGGGAAGTGCATAATATAAAATTACAGTGATTGCTGATTTTCTACTCCTTGCCCTCAGAGACCCTCATGCTTACTATGGGAAATAAGCTATGTCCTACAGGTTCTGATTGTGGAAACAGAGCTGTTAAAGGCACAATACCCCTGTTTTTCACAATGCCAACCTTAAACAAATGCACAGGCTGCCACCCTGCACCTACTTAACCAGGGAGTAGGCCCCATTAAACACAAAGAACTTTACATCTTAAGTAGACACATATACCATTATTCTCGAAAGTTAACAATGCAGTGAATTCCTACTGAGTGCCTGGATATCAGCTCCTGCACAGCAGCAGACATGCCTAAGCCACTTTGCAGAGTTTTCACAACCTGCATTTGCCATTTGGGGAGCGATTCTGTAACACACATACACACACACCCTTATTCTGTAGTACTACTTGCAGAAAATAACTTGTAGGAAGCAGGAAGGCGCACAAAATGGGAGGCAGAAACAGAATCACTCCAGGACTCTACTGCCTAGTGTCCAAACAACTCACTTGTCAATCATAGCGCTGACTTCACTCATTAGATAAAAATACTGACAGGCGGGAGCGGCCAGGGGCAAAGTCCTGAGTTACTACATTATTATCAGCTGAGACATACCTTCTTCTCTCATCTGTACATATTTCTTCCTGGCCACGTATTTCCGCCATGCCTTCTGGATGGCCCGTGCATAGCCATCGTACTTCCGCTCCCGCATCTCTTCCAGCAAAAACAGCTGCAATAAAAAGAAAGCCCATCACCTCAGCAAGTGGGAGAGAAGAGGAAAGGATGGGAAGCAGAAGTCAAATGGCACACCGCATTGGGCAACCAATTGCTTACTTTGCCAAACCTTTATAAGGCATTCCAAGTATAGGCCGCCATGAAACATCCATATGTAAAAATATAGGAAACATCCATATGTAAAAATTTATATATACAAATAAATAGCATGTAAAATATATTTGGGGTTTCTTCCCACTAAATAGTGAAACTCACCACCGTAGAGATACTATTGACAAAAGCTCAGCCACCCTTGCAGTTAATGTCAGACAGATAGAATCTGATATTTTCATTGTGTCATGATGTTAAGACTACCCAAAAAAGGGGGATAGCATGAGTTTGCATAGCTGGTTGTATAATGGACAGTAGAAAAGAATATGTTCTACAGTGTCCGGCACATTCAAAGAACAACTGCAATGTTTATCATTTGTGTGGAAGTTTAAATATCTGCCATTGACAAAATCTGAGGGAAAAACATTCAGTCAAGCTAATATAAAGGCCCTGTGTTGGACTGGAATTATTAATTTTGAGATATAAGTGACCCTGTTATCTTTATTTAAACCACAAAACCTAGGGGAGCAAATTTTATTTACAGCTGACTCGATATTTTGTTTTTCAATGTCCCTTAATCTGGTTTGAATATTGCGATAAATATATTGCTCACTTGAATTATACAAGAGTTCCAAGTCAATACAGTAGAACCTTGGTTCTCGAACTTAATCCGTTCCGGGAGTCCATTCAACTCCCGAAACTGTTTGAAAACCAAGGCGCAGCTTCCAATTGGCTGCAGGAGCTTCCTGCACTCAATCAGATGCCGCGTCGGATGTTCGGCTTCCGAAAAACGTTCGCAAACCGGAACACTTACTTCTGGGCTTTTGGCGTTCAGGAGCCAAGCTGTTCGGGAACCAAGGCACCACTGTACCAATAGATCTGATTTTCCTATGTAAGAGTTGGAACCAACTAGATTCATAAGAGTCCTTAAGTAAGTCAGAAAGCAAACTCCAAGGTGGGCAATGAAAATGGCAACGCAACCAGTATTTTACAGTGCTGGCCCATGCCCAATATTCCATCGTGTGTATACCTAGTTCTGCACACATCGTCTCATACTTGATTGAACTTGGGAGCCCCAGGATACATCTCAAGGAACTTGCGTGTATCTTATCTAAATCACTATTATATGCGTGTATCCATACTGGGGTCCCAAAAAGTAGCTGGGATGACACTTTAGCTTGATAAATCTGAATAGCAGCTGATATAAATTGGTTACCTTTTTTTAAAAGAAAACCGAGCTACTGCTGAGGAAGTACACTTTGCCTGTTTTATAGCACTTGTGTGATGGTTTGACCAACCATCTGGAATAAAATTCTGAGATATCTGTGCATCTTTACTAGCTGGATTCCTTGTCCTCTTATTTTCCATTTCTCTAATTTTCCCAGAATTGTTCTCTTCTCATATTTTATTGAAAATTTATTGGTTTCACAATAGGAAATCAGGGAGAGTAAAAGATGTTCCAGACCTACCCCCGTTAGTGATAATAAGGCTGCACCATCTGCATACAGTAGCAGTGCAACTGGGTTTTGATTGATTTGGGGGGCATGTGTTTCTATTTTTTTAATGTGCTCTGGAAGATCTGATAAAAAATAAATTAAAAGGGGGCAAGAATACACCCTTGTTTTACACCTTTCATATTAGGGATGTTGGAAGAGAGGTGACCTTTGGCATTGAGTTTGCTTTGGCAGATGTTAAAATAATATAAATTCTGTATTAGGATCAGCAAGCGTTAATTGATTCCTAACTCTACAACAGTGTTCTCGAAGCTACGAACATGAGTTTGACCAAACTGCGGGAGGCAGTGCAAGACAGGAGTGCCTGGCGTGCTATGGTCCATGGGGTCACGAAGAGTCGGACACGACTAAACGACTAAACAACAACAAAAACTCTACAAGCTTCCTCCACAATATCACACGATCAACTGAATCAAAGGCACCACGAAAATCTTTGAAAGCTGCAAAAATCTTGGAATGATTTTGAAGTCTTTATTTTTCAACCAAATGTGTAAGTATGAGACAATAGTCTAAGATAGAGTAGCCTTTGGAAAAACCTATTTGTTCTTTCCCTGGTAAGTTTAGATTTTTCATCCTGGTAACTAATGTAAGAAAAAGGTGCTTGTGCGTCAAGGCCCTGCACCCCCTCCTTTGATGAATAAAACACGTGGACACCAGTATTTTCAGTTAATGCACGAAAAAAGCCCACAACTTTTATTGGTTACAGAAAGTGAGTGGTATTGGCTTTAGGCATTAGACCCGAAATGGCTTTAGGCATTGGACCCAAAATTACTATACCGGACTCCTACCCACCTGTAGGGGGTTCTAGTTTGGTATGGTTATCTTTGAACTTTGGCACCATTTTCTTTTAAGTTGAAGACATTCATCATTGAACCAGGGACTAGTTCTGTTTTTAAGTGCCCTGACTTTTGGTGGAGTGTTAAGCTCTTCAAATGTTCACTATATACTTCCAGAATGTCACTACGAGAATTGATATTCTTTAGAGAGAACCTGGTTTCTAAAATCAACTGTAAGGTTTTGCCCCCCCTACTACACTCATCAGGGCAGTCTTAAGTATATTTGGCGCCCTGGCGCCGTGGTGCGACAGATCCCTCCGGCGCCCCCGCCCCGCCCTGTTTCCCAGAGCGGCAGCTGCGCAGAGCCCCCTGGCCACCCAACCTGGCCGTAGGGCCGGCCCTGACACTCATTTCCTGGGACCATTTTAGTTGGGTCATTTGCTCGTATTGACGGAATTTTGTGTCGTTACCATTAGTTATTTCTAAATCAAAGTTTAAATTTATAGGCATCAACAATGGTTGGTGATCGCTTTCGGTGCGCGTCCCAATTCTAAAGTCCACTATCAGATTTACAGTGCCACAAGAGACACTATAATCAATGACACTACATCTTGGGGGGGGGGGAGATGTAAATTCCCCATTTCTACTTTACCTTTACCTTTTTATCCCCATCTATTGAGTCGTTCACAATTTGTAAATTAAAATTATTACACAGCTTGAGCAAGTATATACCTTCCCTGTTTACAACCTTGTCTCTAGAGAATCTTCCTATTTTCATTGAATGTTGATATCATCAGTGGTATTCCAATTTAAAGCGCTACTTAATTGTTCATTGTCAATTCCCACCCTAGCATTAAAATCGCCCGCTATTGTTAATGAGGCATTTGGGTATTGCAAAATATGGTCTGAAGCTCAACATCAAAAAAACCAAGATCATGGCCACTGGTCCCATCACCTCCTGGCAAATAGAAGGGGAAGAAATGGAGGCAGTGAGAGATTTTACTTTCTTGGGCTCCTTGATCACTGCAGATGGTGACAGCAGTCCCGAAATTAAAAGACGCCTGCTTCTTGGGAGAAAAGCAATGACAAACCTAGACAGCATCTTAAAAAGCAGAGACATCCCCTTGCCGACAAAGGTCCGTATAGTTAAAGCTATGGTTTTCCCAGTAGCGATGTATGGAAGTGAGAGCTGGACCATAAAGAAGGCTGATCGCCGAAGAATTGATGCTTTTGAATTATGGTGCTGGAGGAGACTCTTGAGAGTCCCATGGACTGTAAGAAGATCAAACCTATCCATTCTTAAGGAAATCAGCCCTGAGTGCTCCCTGGAAGGACAGATCATGAAGCTGAGGCTCCAATACTTTGGCCACCTCATGAGAAGAGAAGAATCCTTGGAAAAGACCCTGATGTTGGGAAAGATTGAGGGCACTAGGAGAAGGGGACGACAGAGGACGAGATGGTTGGACAGTGTTCTTGAAGCTACGAACATGAGTTTGACCAAACTGCGGGAGGCAGTGCAAGACAGGAGTGCCTGGCGTGCTATGGTCCATGGGGTCACGAAGAGTCGGACACGACTAAACGACTAAACAACAACAACAAACGTCTCATTAACAAATTGCATACTGAAGCTGACTTTCAGTGGGCGCCACCCACTTGGATCAACAGACAGAACCTCCACAAATATGTGGAGTGTGCCACAAATATGCCACTGCCACAAATAGGTCAGTGTGGGTCAGTTTCCCCTGCTTTAAAAATAGAAATTCCAGCACTGCAAGAAAAGGCCAGGTGTGGGAAATGTGAAATGATTTAGGAAGTCCCGCAGACAGAAAATGCAGAGATTCACCTTCCTTCAAGACATGTATGTCTTCAATCAACCAGCAGCGGATGAAAGGAGGATATTTTTGGAAACAAGGAGCGGTTCATCTTAAAGTCAAAAGGGGATCTGGCCTATCTCACACATTTCACATCTGCTTTCAGGCAGATGACAGGAGAGAGACAGCAGAGCATGATGGCTGCCGACAAGGGATTTAGCAGCATCTGCTTGACGTTCTGATTGCTGGAGTCTTGGCACAGAGTTCCTGCACACAGTGTGATGCTCACAGAGAGGAAAGCAATGCAGAGATACAATGCAGAGATCTTTCAGGGTGCCCTGGACAGAGCTGAGTCCTGCAACCCTTCCTAAATGCACTCCTAACCCTGCACATTCCCCAGCTCCGTGGGCTGTTGCCAAGAGCCTCTGGCTTCCAAGGTGTGTGGCACAATCCTCCAGTCTGGCCAGATTTTTTGCTGGGGTGGGAGTGATATATGAAACTGGTTCATGCCAAGTCAAACGTCTGGCCCATCTATCCTGCTCTGGTGAGCAAGCAGCTCTCCAGAGCCTCAGGCAGAGAACAGGAGTTTCTCATCACCTGCAACCTGGCTCTCTTGAAGTGGAGGTTGAACACCAACCTGCATACAGAGCAGGTGCAGTGGGACTTTTAAATTGACAGCCTCCCTAGTCCTGAACTAGCTTGCAAGTTGCCACCAGGGTTCAATCCTGCCATTCCAGGACTGCAGTAGCTCAGTAGAGCAGGAAGGGAGAACCCCAGCATCCACATGCATAGATAATTTTAGTTGTATGCTGCCTTTCCATAGCTCAAGCCATTCTCAAGGTGGCTTACTTACAACATGGAAAAAATACATAACTACAAGGTAAAAAAAGGTAGTCATAAACAATAAATAAAAACATTTTAAAATGTACAACCAAACTGAACCATTTCCACATACGGTAAATCACAAGGAGATCTATAATAAATATACAAAAAGCCAACAGCAGCAATCACCCCCCAACAAAAACCCTCTGTTGTTCAGCAGCCTCAGCTTTCGTAGCTGGAGTCAGTCAGGCTCGACCCTCCCAAGCCAGGTGGGGAAAGGCCTGCAAGGTAAGGAAGCAGATCTTCCAGGATTCACATCCCCGAGTCTGTGCCTATCCATTCTTTCCACTTACATGTCAACATAGCTGACAAAGCAAAGGATGGTAGCCACAACTCCACCAAGTTCTACTGGTGTCTAAAGTGGGATGGTGCCCACTGCCTTCCCACTAATTAGCAAGTGGCATAATCCACTGGGATGTTTTCCTCCACAAGCTCCATGGAAGTGAACAGGACTTGTGGAACAGCTTGCGTAGAGGAACTCCCCTGTGTCATTTGCACCCTCTGGGTCTGATCCTTCTGCCTCCAAAACAGCAGCCTTTACCAGCCTGGAGCCCTTCACATATTTTGGACTACAGCTCTCATTTGCTGTGCTGTTAGCAAAGTCTGTCCTAGAGTTTCTACACGTGTCCTCACACATATGTAAACAGCTTACAGTTTTCAGCATACTGTGGCCAACCTTTCTCTCCTGAAATAATTAGCATGCCTCTCTGCCTCATTTTTAAAAAAATGGAAAAGGGAGCTGGGAGAACAAGCTGCTCACAGCAACTTTACTTGCATGGCTGACTGCTTTGATAGATGTGCTGCAATTAGTACAACTTTCTGGGAGTCACTGACTCCCAGAAAGTTGTACTAATTGCAGCAAATCTATCAAAGCAGAGCAACCCATCAGAAGTAATTAAAGTTTGCATCAGACACACTTCCTGTGCCCAGAAAGAAAAACCAGCATCCCTCTTTTAAAAAACCACACATTCATGACTTGCAATAGATTTTCAACACAAACATATAAGAGAAGTTTTATAAAGAATGATCTTCTATTTCCTTCACTGTTCCTTCTTAAAAACACTTTATCTTGGTGCACCCAAGCGAGAGATGCAATTAGTAGAAGGCCTAGGTCTGATCCATACTTAACCCAGTTGCCTTCAAACCCTGGTGGCAAACTGGGAATCACCTCCAGAAAATATGCACTCTCTCACTCAAGAAGAAAGCCTACACTGCTGAGGCAGGTAGCTGCAGTTCACAGGGGAGCAGAAGTCCAGTCCTCTCAACACACACCCAAGAGGAAGCAAGATCACAGCAGCAGTGGGATCCACCACCAGCCTATGTGCGTTCAGGTGAATGACTGCATGGTGTCTACATGCACCCAGCTGTCTCAGCAGTGGGCTCTCCACTTCTGACTGGAAACTGTACATTCCTCCCAGGCTTCCTAACTGTGTGGAGAGAGCAGTCATTACCTACTGCCAGGGAACTCTATCAAATCTAGCTCTATAGGGTTGGGGTGAATCGTCCTCAGCACCAAACTACAATTCTTAGGATTCTTTAGGGCAGGGCAGAGGAAACTGTAAGGGCCATCAGATATAATTTAACTGCAACTCCCTTCATCCTTGACACTGGCTATGTTGGCAGGGGCTGATGGGAGTTGGAGTCCCAACAACATCTAGGAAAGGCTGCCTGTGTTACCAGGTGATGCACTATACATTTACTCCCACCGACCCACCAAAGCACACACATACCACACACAAACAGACATGCAACACACTGCAGAACTGACAAGTGACCTCCCCTTTCCCCCTCCCCAATTCTACAGTTCAGACCTAGCTTTGGAGTCAAGACTTTGCCCTTCTACTCACAGACTCTGGTGCCTTGATGAAGATTTTTGTTCTCCCAAGCTGATATTGGTCAGAATCCACATTGACAGAATGGAGGAGGTGGAGAACCCCTTGTTTTTCGTCCCCTTTCCAGGAAGGCCAGGTTGCTTTGGTCAGGATGGCGTACCTGCAGAAAAGCATCATCATCATTTTCACCATCATCATCACCACCACCACCCCATCTGGCTGTGTTGCCCCATGGTTAAAAATAAAAGACAAACACAAATAAAATATCTCAAGGTCCACCTTTTAAGAGAACGGGTGGTTGCTGCTGTTGGCTTTAAGGTCTATATGAACTGACCTGAACCCTGCAATCATCACCTGAGACCCTTCTTCAGGTGCCTCCTCCACAAGAGGCCTGGGGGGGGGCACGGCAACACAAGGACGAGCCTTTTCTGTGGTGGCTCCCTGCTTGTGGAATGTGCTCCCCAGAAAGACTTGCCTGGTGCCTTTGTAACATATCTTTAGGTGCCAGGAAAAACATCCCGCTTCTCCCAGGTCTTTGGCTTATTAACCATCTATGGGCTTTTAAACTGTTGGGGGCAGTTATTGTTTTTGTTTGTTACTAGGTTATGTATTTTTGTGTTTTTATTTTGTAAACTGTCCTGTGATCTTCAGATAAAGGGTGGTATTGAAATTTTAATCATCTTCATCATCATCAAATGATTCTGCCATTCCACTCAGTGATAGATTTCATCTACGAGCAATTCCAGGACAAATTAAAAATCAGTTGTTGAGATACACCAATTGAAATTCCTGCTCTAATATAAGCACCATCCAAAGCCACCCACACTTCAGTTTGTTCAAGAATGGATTAATGCAGTTCAAGGAATAAAAGAGCATCATTGTTATTCCAAAATCCACACTTGAGGCTGACCAAAATGTCATAAAGTGAGGTAAGTTTTCAGGTTCTCCAGAACTGTTCATCAGGCAAGATGTTACACAAAAGGGGGGGGGGGGAGTTGTCGGGAGGGGGGTCAGGAGAGGAAAAACAAAAAGCAAAGAAGTACAAAACTTGGAAATTCCAAGATGGAGGTCAGCCCCTCCCTCCCAGGTGCTACAGAAATGTTCTACACCAAGGATTCTGGGATAATGAAGCAACTGAAGCATGAGAAATTAAAATCTGGCCTCTAACCCTACTGAGTTGGAACAGGCCCCAAAACCATGGAGAACTGTAACTAATCAGAGAAAACATTGGACTGACTTGGTATAAGGTATTTTCTTACATTTTATAGCTTTTTAAATTTCTACCCAAGGCACCATATCTAGCTGAAGAAAGATAATACTGTACATAAAAGTCAACTTAGGGTTTATATAATCACAGCTGTGTAGTCTAACATATTTACTGTCTTGCAGTTCGAATTCCAGCGACGGGGTGAGCTTCTGTTGCTCGGTCCCAGCTCATGCTAACCTAACAGTTTGAAAGCACATCCAAGTGCTAGTAGATAAATAGGTACCACTCTGGCAGGAAGGTAAATGGCATTTCTGTGTGCTGCTCTGGTTCGCCAGAAGCAGCTTAGTCATGCTGGCCACATGACCCAGAAGCTGTACACTGGCTCCCTTGGCCAGTAAAGCGAGATGAGTGCCACAACCCCAGAGTCGTTCGCGACTGGACCTAATGGTCAGGGGTCCCTTTACCTTTAACCTAACCATTCCTCCAGTATGATCAAGGTTGTTTACCTGGGGGTTCCCTTATTGTATCCTAAGCCTTGTGGTGCATGTCAGGCAAAGAGAGAGAGGGAGAGAGAAGCTCAAGGTCACCGGGAGCTTCATTGCTAGACTAAGATTTGTGTTTCCCCAGCCTCTCCGCTACACCACCACAAGGCTGTTACAACAAGAAAACAACCTTGGAAATCATAATTAATATGTGAGCAAAGACAGGACAGTTGTGGCAACATCAAAACAAAACAAGGGCTGACCAAACAGTTTAGACAGCAAGATGTTATCCTTCAGTTGTCTCTCTGGCAGTGCACAAAGAGCAATGCCTGCTGCCTCAGGGGAGCCAATCTTGCAGTTCTGGTGTGGGATCCTTTTCCCACTTCCTCTCTCCCTCCCTAACAACTGCCTTTCGCTTCTTTATTAAACTGCACCAGCTTCCATCCTCCCTTAGACATAGCAGAGATGTGGGGCATTTCCAGCTTGAAAGAATTTGCAGCACACACAAAATCAAAACAGAAGCAAAAGCAAGCCATTGTTACGAGAAAGCAGAGCAAGGGAGGGAGGAAGGAAGAAGAGCCAAGGAGGAGTTTTAGCAGCTAGGGCTGCAACGCATGGACGACTTTAAAGCATTTTGATAAACTAAAAGGGTGCTCTTGGTTATAATTTATTTCTTTATAATGATAAAAACTACAGATGGCAGGGGGACATCTTAGAAGGTGAAGGTGTGTGTGTGTGTGTGTGTGTGTGTGTGTGTGTGTGTGTGTGAGAGAGAGAGAGAGAGAGAGAGAGAGAGAGAGAGAGAGAGAGAGAGAAGAAGGAGGAGGAGGAGGAGGAGGAGGAGGAGGAGGAGGAGGAGGAGGAGGATGCTTTGTGAATGATCTAGGATGTATGTATGTACAATCTAAAATCAAAAGAACGTATGCTTTATTTTCTTTAGAACAATTTCCCTAAAGTGTGAATTTAAATTGCACATTTACATATATTTATTTAAATGTGTATAAACCACACTTTCATATAACACACTGCAAAGTGACATACAACTCAAAAATGCAATGCAGGAGGTCCCTGAACAATCAACTGATTAACTAATGTAATCTTATATGATTAATCAACTAAGATTCCTTTCATCAGGCAGCAGCTGTCATTTTTGCTACTCCATCACAGCGAAAACAGTACGGAGAGTAAATATGGAGAAGACAAAGCTGTTGTTCCTTAAAGCAGTACGGCTCATTTGAAAAATGACATACCTTATTCCAGCCTTACCCAACCTGAGGTCCTCCAGACGTTTTGGACTACAACTCCCATGAGTCCTATCTAGTGGGCACCAGGTTGGGGAAGGCTTCCTTATTCCACCATAACACAAGCTCTGGAATACAGTAGCAAGTTTCAAGCATGGTCAGTTTGAACGTGGCGCTGGGTGGGAGAGGACAAACACAGAAGGAAGACATCGACTGGGAAGTGTCAGCAACAAAACAGTTGCCAGGGCAGCTTTTGCAACTCTCTATTTATAAGGTGGCGTATGTTTAAGTATTTGTGCTATGTTAGTAATAATAATACTAACACAATAACAATGACACACAAGGGGGGTGCAAGAGCATTTCAGCTGCTCCTCAAATCTTAGGTCTGCCTTCACTTTAAGAGAAACATTATTTTTAGATTTGTTGACAAGCAAACAAGAGTCAAAATTTAACACACCTGGGCTTCTTTAGGCTCCTATCTATTCTATGCAGTAATGGAGAGGAAAACTTGGGAATGTTTTTTTTTTGTGTGTGTGTGTGTGTGTGTGGAATGTGATATTCCCTTCCATTTCAAAATCTCCCTGAAGAGAAGAAAGTAACATAGAGGAATACTATACCTCTGTAAGAATTTCTGGAACACTCGCCTATAGGCATAACCCGCTCGCCGCACTCGGATGTTTTCTTTGAGCCCAAGATATTCCACTTGGTGCTTTACCCTGCAGGGAAAGGGTCAGAAAACAAGACGATAGGGAGAAATCAAGCTTTCAAGTCATTTTCAGAAGCTCTACATGGAGAACAACTCACAGCCCTTACAGTCACAGATTGAAGGGAAAAAAGCATCAGTTTCAAGTGACAGCAAAGCACCCAGAGTCTGGGTAACAGGAAAGGCTGCTGTTACCCAGGTTAGGGGTGATTGGGCAATCTCCTTATCATATGGAAAAGCTTGGTGCACTCATCTGTAATGTGCAAAACAGATATTGGGACCTTCCTATCATAAGATCTTTCTTAGTCACTGAAAACAAGTGCCACCAGATAACTGGGGTCAAGACTGCACAGGGAATTTGCAGTGCTTGTTAGAAACATCCAGAGGCAAGAGTGTCCAGGTCCTCCAAAATGCTGGACATCAACTTCCAACAGCCCTGGCAGCCAGGAGAATGTAACATGCATGGATATGGGAAATGGAGGAGGGTTAAAGCATTGCCTCTTTCATTATGTAGTAATATGAAGAAACTCAGTAAAAAGTGTAAATAGCAAGAGAGACCCCCCCCCAACCCCAATGTGTGTCTGTGGGTATGATTTAAGTCAGGGGAAATCCAACTAATGTTGGCCTGAGTTAGCATACACAGCTGTCAAGACAATTTCTTGATATCCTGCTGTGTTTGTGCTGGGAAAAAGATGCAGGGGACACATACCCCCTAAACAACACTTTGGATTTCAACGGTGGAGAATTATGCTGAAGGAAACTCTTGTGACATAACATGTTGCAATGTTTGCATGTGCAAGAAAAGTACGAATCGGCCAGTTGGAATTATATCCATGCCAGTTTTCACAGGAACAGAGGAATCTGCCGCAGAGTTAGTCAGATCATTGGTCCATCTAGCTCAGTGTTGTCTACACTGACTGGCAGCAGTCCTCCAGGGTTGCAGACAGGAATCTCTCCTGGCGCCACTTGGGGATCCCGCTGGAGAATTGGACCATGCAAAGCAGCTTGGCCATTGGACTAGGGTCCTTCCTTCAGAGTTGCATTCAACACTAGTCCTACTCAGATCACTCGTAGCTGAGTAAGATTGTCTTCCATGAATATGGTCTTAACAGTGTGTCCGTAAATGACTGTGGAGGCCAATTCTGGATCTGTACATCCTTCCACAATGAAGAGCATTGGCTACAGCCCTCTGAATCATATTGGATCCACTTTTGGAAAGCAGTATCTTCTAATGTAAGTAGCTCCAGGACATAGGAGAACAAATTTGTGTAGCAGCATTATTTCTTTGATTTTAAGTTAACAAATTCCACATTTCAAGAATACGGACATTTGAATATTAACAAAGAATTTTAAGAACTTTCCATCCCAAGTCAGTAGTAAGCAAACTTTTGTTTCAGGCTATCGTAAGAATAATTAAGTTCTTTAGTTTTGAACCAAGCCAGACTTATAATTTTGCTAGTCTACCTCATAAAAATATGAAAATGGTGTGTGTGCTTTAAAAATAACAGTTTTTCCCAGAATTACAATAATGCTTCTCATTAGCTTGATATTCAGACCTGAAAGGCTTTGGTTCTGGGAGAGAGAATGCTTCAAAATTGCCTTTTCCCAAAACTTTTTAAAAACAGTTTTAAAAGTTCTTTGTAGCTTGAGACTGATTGGCATTGGTGAAGCAGTAAGAAAAAAGGACTTTGTCTCTCCCCCCCCCCCCATTGCATTATTCCATATGTCAGCAGGCGGGAATCTATAAACAGGAAAATATACTTTGGCTGATCAGCTCTTTTTATGGCTACTCCACCAGAAGGCTTTGGAAGGGGAACAAGATTCTGGATTCCAATTCTCCAAACATAACAGTAAAGTGAACAATTTGATTTTCCTCCCCTCTCCCCTCCCCACTGGTGGAGGAACAGCAAACTAGTATGATGGGATGGGATGGGGGCAGAACAACTGTAATGGAAGGCATTTTTAAAAATTTGAAAGAACTAGAGGGCAGTGCCAGTTACAACATGGAGATTTAGAATTGATTTTAGAGATTTAATTTTTTTCTACATCACCCCAAATACCCTTGGTTTTGTGCAGTGAAAAATGCAAAAGGAATGTCTTGATTTTAGAAAAAAAGCTACACACCCTAACTGGCAATGCATCTTGTACTTAGATGGCTTTTTTAAAAGTTCAGCTTGGAAAAGAATTCTCCAAGTTGGTAACACTGCAGTCTGGAAAAATAGCAAAATACAGTATGGGAATAAAATTAGGAAAAATATATTAGGTTTGAAGATAACCAATTTTTTTAAATATAAATTGGAAAAAATAAGGATTTGATAGGCTTGCTGAAAAAGTGTTCTGAGTTTTGCTTTGCATGTCATTTAAAGATACATGTTTGTGGATCAAATGAGCTTCCTTAAGTGGCCCTAGGTCATGCCCCTTCCCCAGGCTACTCCTCACATCAGCCCTGCTCCAGAAACTCCTCAAGTACTTTTGCTTGCCTGGAATGTGTCCTTGAACTGTGACAATTCTCAGTGCTTGCTTGACTGGATGGAAGGAGGATGGAGTACTGTTTGTTTGTTTGTGCGTGCGCACATGTGTGCGTGTGTGGATGCACATGTTTATGTACCGTGTTTCCCCTATTTTAAGACGTAGTCATTATATAAGCCATAGCAGGATTTTAAGCGTTTAGGAAATAAAAGCCATACCCTGAAAATAAGCCATATCTTAAAACCTTGTACAAGCCTACGTGCGCTGAAGTGGCCTCTAGTGCATAGAAGCGGACGCCACAATAATAGCACGCGGAGTGCAATGGGGGTCGACGCCCACAAAAGGATTGCAACCAGCCTAAATCCCGCGCAGCGCAAGCCCGCGCGGGCTTCCGCGCAAATAATCCCCAGCGTGTGCAATGGAGCAAGTGCGTCGAGGACTGCAACTTTGCAGCGCCATCCCAACTAGGTCGAATTCTGTGGGTCTTGTAGCCACGCCACCCCCACCCCCAGGTAAATGGGGCCGGGATTCAAGGGGCCACGAGGAAGTCCCTCGGACGCGAACAGGCAAAGCGAAAGAAGCGCGGCTTTCCTTACTAGCGCTCGGTCATCCTCCAGCTTCCCACATAAGATCAGTGCGCCTGCTGCGATCCCACGACGGCGACGGCATTCCCATATTCTTCCGGCTTAAGGAAACCTTGGAGGACGGCGAGGCGGCTCGCTCATGGCGCTCCCGAGCGGCCTCTCGGCGGGAATGGAAGCAGCCAAGCGCCTCGGTCGCTCTCGGCGGCGTTGCGCAACTCTCCGCCTCCTTCCTTTGTGTAGGTCCGGGAGAGGGGCAGGAGAGACACCCCCGGCGGGAGCTGCCTCTTTCCACGTCGGGGACTGGCTGCAAAGGAGGCTCCCCAAGCGGCTGGGTCTGGGCCGCAGGCGGCGGCGGCGCTGAGCGCACGGACACGGCCCACGAGGCGCGAGGAAACGGCCCGCCTCCCTGGCGAGCCTCTCCGGGCGCTGCAGCATCTCCGCGCCCACGGCTGCTCTGCGCGGCGGGAAGAGGGAGCAAGAGGACGCTGGCGAAGGCTCGCCGCGAACTGCTGCCCTCTCCCGGGTGCCGCGGGCGTAGCCGATTTGGCAAAGGGCCCCCGGGACCACCGGGGAAGATCAAAGGCAGCTTAATTAAAAGCAGCGTCCTGAGAATCAAGGCGCCTCTGCGGAGTGAGCCTTAAGGTACAAGACATCCCCTGAAAATAAGACACCGTGTGTTTTTTTGAGTAAAAAAAAGAATAAGACGGTGTCTTAAAAAGGGGGAAACACGGTACTTATCTACACACACACACACACACACACACACACACACCTCCTGACTACTGTATGGTTGGAGTGTAGTCTACAAAGGTAAGTCACATCCATTGCTCCACCCACTTTCCCCTTTGATCCCACCCACTGTTGCTTCTGGCCCAACTCAGAAGGCTAAGGACATAAGAAGAACCCAGCTGGAACATGCCAATGGCCCATCCAGCATCCGGACCTCATAGTGGCTGACCAGATGCTTGGGGGGGGGGGAACCCACAGGCAGGAGTTGAGCACAAGAGCACTCTCCCTTCCTGCAGTTTCCAGCAACTGGTATTCAGAGGCCTATGACAGTATTACCTACAAGGAAATGGAGGCTTCTGTTTCACAGCCCTCCTTTAGACTGACCAGAAGATTTATGTAACTTCTGCCCACTCTAACCACCATTAACACTTGGTTGCAAAAGTGCATGCAAAATAATGTACAGTGGTACCTCGGTTCTCGAACGTAATCCATTCTGGAAGACCGTTCGAGTTCCAAAACGTTCGAAAAAGGAGGCACAAAGGGCTGTCTGCAAATTCAACTGAGAAAATTGAAAAACATGCAGCGGAAGCTGTTCGACTTCCAAGGCACTTTCAAAAACGGAAGCATTTACTTCCAGGTTTTCGGCATTCGGGTTCCAAACACTCATCAATGGAGACATTCGAGAACTGAGGTACCACTGTATTTAGAATTTCTTTCTATATACATAAAAATGTTGATGACAGAATGGCAGGTAGGACAGAGAGCAAGGAGTGCAAGTGGCAGGCAGCCCAGATGAGCTCCTTAATAGAGGAGGGGGAGGCACCCGTCAGAAGCATCTCCATGCTCCTTTAAAAGGGGTTGGGCTGAGCTGTGAGTGAAGGGGCTTGGAGCAAGCTTTGGGGAGAGGGGTGGGCAGAGCTGTGGGGGATAGTCAAGGAGATAGGTGAGGTGTAAAGGGAATGAGTCATGGGGGAAGGGCTATAAAGCCAGCACAAAATGTATTTGCATTTGTCTTGCCTGTCTGCTGTTTCTCCATGGGTGTCTCTGCTGTGGTCTCAATTAACAGGCAACCTACATCTGTAGATGATTCTACTCTTGCTCATGAAGCCACACATTAAGTATACTACATGCCACGGAAGTGAATCTTTCGCCATCTTGGGCATAATGCAGGGAACAATCTAATATGCATTAGCAGTGGGAACTGTCTCCTCTGTACCTGCTTTCCTCCCAGTCTCGAGCCTTTTTTGTTTCATTCGGCTTGATGCAACGGATGTAGTGGGGCGTGCATTTCATCAGGGTGCCAACAAGGTCATTGGCTTGTTTCTGCAAATAATAATAATATAATAATAATAATAATAATAATAATAATAATAATAATAATAATAATAATGGCATATATTTAGATACTGTACTAGCTGCTGCTTATAACTGCTACTGATAATAATTTTGCTCCTTTTTGTTTTCTAATTAGATGGTAATTTCACTATATCAGAAACAGGATCCCAAGAGAATTTACTGAAGCCAGAAAACTAACGCACTGTAAGCGATAATGTTACTGACCCTGGTCTCTGAGAAAAGAAGGATGTCTGATTTGTAACAGCAGTCTCTCCTGAAATCGCCCTTCAGAAGAACTATTGTTGCATGGGCAATCTTCCTGCCAAGATCAACAGGTTCCAAGAATCCCTTCACACTGGTATACAGTTTGCCTGGCATGGCTGAGGGTCAGGGTGTTTGAGGGGGAAACCACAGTAAGAGCCTTCCTCCCACACAGATGAAGACGGCTGGCAATGCTGACTGGGTTCCCCTACCATCCAATGCAAGTGTCAGGAGTGTTGATGGGAGTGGGCTCAAAATCTTTTCCTAGGTACCCAAGTGCTTTGGAGGAAATAATGAACTATGGGGGAATTGAATGGGGTGGGGATTCTGGGTTGCCTGGCAGGATGTTAATTGGGGAAAATGAATTAATTCAAGATGACTTTATCTAGAGATGATTGGGAGGGTTGTTGATGAATGGAGACAACTGAAGGGAAAATGAATTGATTTGGAGAAGGATCTATTTGGAAGAAAATGAACTGGAGAAGAACATTTTGGGGGGACAAATTAACAGACAAATTAATTATTTGGATCGTAAATTAGTTCATTTGCCTTATTTGACTTTTAAATGTGCATCTGTACATATAAATGAGCATAGGCAAATCTGGGTCTATGGAGCCCATGCCCTGAAACTTTCCAGGACCTATCAACAACTTCCACATAACACTTCCAAGTGTGCAATTGTAGGACTGGACTCTCAAAAAACTGGAGCACACCTTGATTTTACTACCAGCTGTTGTGGGTCGGCCTTTCTTGTCAGCTTGGAGATTCTCAGGAAACAGAGCCTTTATAAAAGGCCTAGGAGAGGAAAAATAAGACACAGGTCAGCACAGAGTGATAATACAAAAGACCAAGAGGCTGATGGAGAAGCAGGTGAATATATGATCATTTCCTCCATCAGTCAGTTGGGCCATCCTGACTTGTTTATTTCATAAAAATTATACACCACTTGATTATAAAAACAAACAAACTTCAAAGTGGTTTGCAAAAAGAATAAAACAATAAAATTATCAGGAAAAACAGTTTAAAAACTATTCAAAATAAAATAAAAACAGATTAAAACATACACCAGCACTCTACGTGTCTAGGTAACTAGTCTAAACAAAAATGTTTTTAGTAGGCAGTGAAAGGAGTACAGCTCCATAGGGAGGGAGCTCCTAAGTGTGGGTGCTGCCATACTAGAAGACCAATTTCTTACAATTACCATGTGGCACCTGCAACAGTGCCAGTTCTGCAGATCAAAGTGGTCAGAAGGGGGCATGTGGGGTAAGAAGATCTCGCAGGTAAACTGGTCCCAAGTTGTTAAGGGCTTTATATACTAATAGTACCACCATGAACCTGGCCCAATAGCAAAGGGGCAACCACTGGAGATCTCTAACACAGGTGATATATGATGACAAGGTCTCACTCCTGTTAATAATAATATTATATTAGGTGCTATTATTATTTAAAAAACAAAAGCAGTCCTCTCATTATGACTTTAATGTCCAACAGAGTAATGCCCTGACAGTAACCAAGGGATGCTGCAGATTTTCCTCAAGTTCCAGATTGAACCTTCTTTCATTGAAGAGAAATTGCGTATTTCTGAATCCTGATTCAAGATGACATTATTCCAAACAGCATTTTTCATATTTAAGAAATAGCCCAGATCTTTATTAAATGTTAGAAATTAAGCACTGCTTATACCATCAACAGTTAGTTCCAAATGGTCACTTTCCCTATTTTGGAATTCCTGGACTGTTATATGGAACCAATTAATTCTCCTCCCATCTAGCCAGAAGAGTGCAGTGTAAGGGTTATCTCAGCCTTCACTAACCTGGGACCCTCCATATGTGTTCTACTACAACTTCCATCAGCACCAGCAAGCATGGTCATGATGTCGAGGCTCATGGGCAGTACAGCCCAAAGCACCTGGAAGGCACCAGGTTGGTGAAGGCTGGTACCTGAGCCACTGCCCGGATTACTCTATGTTATTAAATTTACAGCAGGCAAGTGGAAACTGTACCCAAAAGCACAGATGGGGAGAGATTGGGGGAGAGGGGAGAAATACGAACTGTTACATCTGGGACACATGTGCAATGCCCACCCTAAGTGGGAGGAAACATGTCTTACGTACTGTTCACTGCTTTGCATGAGTTCAATCAGGTCCATGAAAAGAACATCCCTGTTCCTCTCACAGAATCCATCCATGTCGTAGGACACCTGGGGAAAGGAGTGAGCTTTTATTCCATTTGCAAGGGATATGGCAGTGAAATGTACTTCACTTACGGAAAATAGTTCTTGTAATTGCCAATGCAGTTTTGGAAAATAATGCAATCTGTTCAGGCACAATCTGGAAATTAGGGGGCTAAATGCATGCTCTCTCTTAAAATCAGCCAATGCTGCTTGCTTTGGAAAAAGAGAGTTTGGGAGACCAGAAGATCCAGGGAGAGGCTGGATTTTTTTCCTGTTCTGTTTTCCTGCTTCTTACCCAGGAACCTTTCCCCATGCAGGGTTAAAAAAAATGTTACCTCCCAATAAAAATGTAAACAAGTCTTTAAAATGGGCCGGTGAAAGCCTGTTTACTGACACTGAGGATATGACGGCACCATGCCAAGGAGTCCCCCACCCTGGCTGCTCCCTACAGCCTTGCATGGTATATGCTAGCAAAATCAAGTCTCAGATCAGTCAGAAATTGAATCAGCCTTAAAAAAAAAGGGAAAGAAAGTGAATCAGCCCCCCCCCCTCTTTCACCGATGCATTTTGAGAGTCACCTTTCCAGCATAATGGTGTATGATGAATCCCTGGTTCCAGCTGTTGAAGTGCTCGTGAGTCCCAATCTGCATCTGGAGCTTTTGCAGCAGGGTCTGGTCGGCCCCTTCACCCACAGCGTGCATCGTGGCACATACATCATCCAGGATGCTCATGATGCCTGGAGGATTCTAGTGTACCAAGAAGAAACAGGTGGTGTACAAACCTCTCTCCAGCAAAACCTTCAAGGCTTCTTGCCCCTATCTCTAGGCCAGGCACTCAAGGTGCTTAATTGGATTTTAGTCATTTTTTAACAAATAAGGTCACTGAGTGCCTTTTGACAGAAAGGATATCTATATATACTATGAATAAATGTCATCTCAGCTTTTAGTACCCTCCTCAAACACCTATAGATCAAAGGCTCAGGGCAGTGATGAGCACACACACTGCCATTGCACTTCAGAAAACTTCTGTTTGTTCACACCTATTGACTCTGTGAAACCCGCACAAAACAGAAGCAGATTTTGGTACAATTAAGACAAGGTGATGCTTGTTCAGATACCCCGAGGTGCCATAAATTAGGACCTCTCTTTCAATTTTTCTTTGTAGAATTTTAAAGGATTGTTTCCAACTGGTCAGAGACTAAGCTACCAGTGAAGCCTGTGGGGTTGGCTGGTTTCTGCAGGAGGTGTGGTTGCTCCTCCTGGCATCCATTCGTGTTTAGTTCATGTTTAGTGGAATTAGCATGGATTTCCCCCCAGTTTTCTCCATGTGTCATAGGGCTATCATTGTGGCCCACTGGGAGCTATCCAACCAGAAGCTGCTGAACATGCGGAGACAGGCCACAGTAGACTGAGGGAGCACCCGCTTTGCATGCAGAACGCCCCAGGTTCAATCCCTGTCAGTGACATGTTGGCCTTCTCTCTGCATGAGACCTGGGAGGCCCTCAGGACACATACCACTTTATTTTCTATGAGGTCACACACAATTTTATTGTTGAAGTAATCTATGGGTGTCCAGCGTATTCCTTCTTGCACGTATTCCTCCTGCAGTACAGAAATAAGAGCTTAGAAACACACATACAGCGATTCAGGCGCATATTATGGACATTTTTGACACAAAACTCTGCAGTATCAAAACGTCTGTGAAACAGATTCAATAGCAAGTAGCATCTAAAGCAATGAATGCCCAGCCAGTTGACATTAGGGCAGTTTCCCAACTGGGGGCTTCAGGATATTCCAAGGGGGCCATGGTGAAAAATGTGTAAGGGGGGGCATAGCACAAGGCTAGGGGGCCACAGAGGGAAGTAAAACGTGAAGGGGGGAATCTTTTTTTTAAAAAAAATCCTCATTGATTGGCTATCTGCTTGGACAATCAGAAGCGGGTAAGTGGGCAGCCCACCAGGGCCTAGCACTCCTTTTTGCCATGTGCATTTTCTTGGAGCAGTCCTGGTTAGTTTCTGGCAGGAAAGGCTGATCGCTGAGGCTCCCATTTTGACCAGTAGAGTCTGTGATCCAGAACCCCCAGGTCAGGTTAGTGGTGGGGTGGCAATGGATAGGGCTGGGCAAGACAGAGGTGCTTGTTGCTACCGCCAGAGCTGGGTCTGGTGGCAGCCTGGGCCTGACTCTGCAAGGCTCAGGGTGCAATCCACCTCAGCGCCTAGCGGATCAGCGCCTTCGGATGTTGTTGAGGGGCGCAGAGCATGTTGGCAGTGTTGGCCCGGCTCTGCAAGGCACGGGGTGAAATCCACCCCAGTGCCTAGCCAAGCGGGGTCATCTGCTGCTGCTGACTTGCATCTAGTAAATAACTGTCTACTCAGAAGAAATCCACACTGAACTCCCAAGTAAGGCTGTGTGGGACTATAGTGTTTTATCTAACCAGTGAGGACTCCTCCAGACGACAATATCTTTTTGCACCAGGTCAGTGAGGGACATTTGCTTTTAAAAATTCTCCCACATATACAGAATGTATCCGTAGGTTTCCCCCCTGTGTCAAATAACTTGTGTCAAATAAGTGTTTACTTTTTATGAAAAATGGAAGATGGATCTCCCTCTGGAAGTGCTGGATCCTCCATCCTTGGAGGTTTTTAAGCAGAGGTTGGCTGGCCATCCGTCATGGATTCTTTAGCTGAGTTTCCTACATTGGAGGTGGCTGCACTAGAAAGATGGCCCTACCAGCTCTATGATTCTATGTTTTTCTGCTTCAACAATATTTCATTATGTTCCTATCATTTTATGTAATTGTATTTTGTATCTATCTATCTATATATAAATGTAAACTGGGCACGTGGGTTATTATCCACTTTTCTCCAAAACTGCTTCACCGATTGTGTTCAAATTTGAACACAACGTCCAAAGCGAATGTCCAAAGGACCCTAGAAAGTTACCTAAGACAGATGCCACACCTGCACCATGTAAAACCCCCAAAACAATGTGTCCCAGAACACACCACTCAGCCGAAAGTGCATGCTGGGAAAAGAACCAGGTTGCAAACCAGCGTCCTCTAGTGGCGGCTACACTGGTACTACACCTATAGAACCTTACCTCTCAACAGCACCTCAGCTGCCATTTACATACTAGGCCGAAGCCTTTGCAGACTAGGCCGAATGGAGGCCGAAGCCTTTACAAACTAAGCCAAATGGAGGTACTGACTCACCTGGGTGGGGGGTGGGGGGAGGGGACGGGATAGGTCAGGACATGGGACTAGTCACAGGGGTGTGCCGGGGGTGGGGGGAGAAGGGGACGTGATACGTCATGGGTCGGAACAGGGAGGGGGAAATCACAGGGATAAGCCAGGGGTGGGGTGGGGGGGAGGAAATCACAGGGATAAGCCGGGGGTGGGTGGGGAGGGGCGGGATACATCATGGATCGACACAGGGGAGTTGCAGTTACAGGGATTAGCCACGGCAACGTGTGGCAGGGCCAGCTAGTAAATTATAAAATTTTTAAATAAAACCTGTTCTATTTACAAATATATATATATATATATATATATATATATATATATATATATATATATATAGCTACCTTTCTCCCAGTCAAATAGCTGCCTGTTCCCTAGGGGAAACACCCAGTTTTGAATATACAAGGCCAGATTGAGCTAAGGAGTTCCACTAGCAGAAGCCAGTGCAAAGGCTTCTGCACTAATGCTCTTCTCCCCACCCACTGTAGGAGGTCGTGGGAAACCCCAGAGCAGCCACAGAGGGAGGAGAGGGGAGGACATTCTGCCGAGGAAGCAGAAATCTGGGTGCTGGCAGACCATTCGTTTTAGCTTGGTGTTGAATTCCTCCCACAGTGTTGAGTGGTGCTTGCGTAACACAAAAGTCACTAGAATTTCTTTGAGGAATTGTTTCAGGAGGGAAAAGTGGAACCATTTTAATCTGCTGTGAGAAGGCACACAAATGATTAACGTGTTTCCCCAGTCATGCTTCCATTTGTGGCCTAAAAGAAAAAGCCACAACCTTTATAGAGTTTGGTTTGGGGCAGGTGGGGAGGATCTTACTTGCCACAAGTGATCAGCTGAGTTGTTACTTACAAGCTTAGACATATATCAGGGGTGAGTTCTTGGACCTGAGCCAAAGGATGCATGAAATAGGAAGGGGCAGGCAGGCAGGCAGGCAGCTCCACTCTGGATACCCCAACACCCAAGAACAGCCTTTGGCCTTAGACTTTTTGCCCTGGGTCTGCCCAGTATCTACAAACTGTGGCAATTGCTGTCTGTCCTGATTCCTACTCATCAAGAATGAAGACTTGAAGAATACTCTCCAAAGGATTTAATGCTTAGAGTTCTGCAGTACATAAGCAAATTGCTGTCTTAAGCCACATAATAAATCCTAGAGTCAGCTAAAACAAAGGCAGGCTAACTAACTCCCAAAGCTTTGAATGCTGATCTGACACGGATACACCCCCTTGCTATCCTATATATAGGAACGGGGTGGGCTCAGCTTAGTACAGCGAGCATTTCTGCAATCTCTCACTAAGTGGAGCCACCTGTTCTCTCCTCCCCTGGCGTCTCCTGGATCTAGGTGATTGGGGAAGTGTCTCTGCCCCTTGAGAGGCAGACAGCACCAGCAGAACATCCCCCTCTGGAGAGGTAGGGCTCCTTTCAGTGTCTGATGGCGCCTGGGTAGGTGGTGCAGCAAGCACTGTGGAAGTGCCAGAGAAGGGCTCTGACCACTGTGGAGAGGGAGGTGGAGATGGAGAGAGAGGTGGGGTTCAGCTCTCATTGTAGAGATGAGTAAGACAAGAGAGCAGGTTGAAGGAATATCACCTCCTCAACCAGATCCTTGCTATCAGGCTGCCCCAATTCCAGCAAAGAACTCCATAACAAGCTAGAGCCCTCCCCCTGGTCCTTGACAAACCCTTCATCTGCATTGTCCTGATTTGGCCAGCCCATGACACTGTGGTGGTTTTGAACACTAGGCCCCAAACCTACACGATCACAGCTTTGCACACTTCGTCAACAAATGAAAAAATGAATGAATGGAAAGAGGGTGGGAGACCGCCCTCACATAACCTTCCCAGAGCCCAGAGGGCTTAAAAAGCCCTTTCAGCACCAGGTTTTCTGCTGCAGAAAGTGTTTTTAAGTCCTTTCCAGGCTCTGTGATGGTTGCACAAGGACTCTGGAAGGCCCTGCAAGGCTCCTGAGATCTCGCCTGCTCAGTGCACCAGCTTCAGACAGGTAGCGATGGTTGCATGGGGGGCTGGGCAGTAACCCCCACATACGTTTTCGGCCTACTGTAATTAAAATTATGAACTGTGTGAGATGAGACACACTAGGTCCTGCCTAGTTGTTGCAGATTTCGATACCAAAGCAGTTGTCACTCCAAGTGTTTCAAAACAAGGAAGGTAAAGATGCTGGTGTGTGTTTGTATGACAGAGCTTAATTTCTAAAATATGAGGGGCTGGAGCTGGAGCTTGCTTTCCATAAATCATAGATCATGGGTGCTTTTCAGAGGAAGGAAAACCAGGCTGAGTCACCACTGACACTGGAAACAGCCTACAAGTCTAAGCCCTGATTCAACAATTACTAATTTTAAGTGGAGGAGGTTAAATTATACATTTCATAGGGTTCTTACTCGAAGTTCCTTTAATTCAGGGGTGGCTAGCCTTTCTCTTTGGCTCAAAGGCCACATTTGCCCTTGGCCAACCATCCTGGGGCTCAGTCGCCCTTGGCCAACCATCCAGGGATTGCTTCCCAGGAGTGTGTGTGGCCAAAAGTGGGTGAGTCCACGCTTGCACACACATACAGACCAGCTGAGGTTATCATCAACTGACAAATCTGGTGATCGGGGAGGTAGTGACTTGTCTCCCCCCCCCCTTAAGACACTGGACTTGGTTTTTTAAAAATCGTTCCATCCCTGTCTGCTTTTAAAAAACGTTTCTTTTCACCAACATCTACCAAAATTGGTGGGGTCCAGGAGCAAGGGAGATAAATTTCCTGTGTGTGATGAAGGCTCTTGGGTTTGTCACTCCCACTTTAGAAAACTACTTGACGAAGTTGTTCCAAGTGACCAAGCAGACCACACACTCTGAGGCCTAAGTTCAGTTGCCCCACTCAGTATCACAGTCCAAATATTCCAAGGGATAAATGAGCTCTGTTGCTTCCTGCAGTACTTAGGGGGCAAAATACTCTATTTGCCATCAGGGGGTGGCTGGTTTCACCTTTGCTGTCCCACCTCCTGCCCAAGGAACCTTCAGAAGGGAGTTGCTACCACAGGCATTACACACATGTGTATTCCAATGAGCTAAATAGATTGAAAGATTATGAGCCATGGGAGTGTGGGGAGTATGTGCAAGAACTTAACAGTGCTAAGTTTATTTTTTGACTCCTATTTTGTTAATATTGTTAATACAGTACTGTTTTATAGATAACTAGTTGGCCCTGCATGCGTTGCTGTGCGTTAGTCTGTCAAATGGAGGGTAATAGACCCCCTTCAGATCCCCCTGAGCCTCAGAGTCCCCCTGTTTTGCAGGATCTCATGGTGGAGGCGGGGTTTGTGGGTGTGGCGCGTTGTTGTGGCTAATCCCTGTGACTGCCCCCACGTGTCCCGATCCATGATCTATTCTGTTTGTTACCCCCCCCCTCCGTGACCGGCGTATCTCATGACGTTTTGAAGGATGGTATTTATATTTGTCTTGTGGTTATTTGGTGGGGGATTTAGGGGGGGTAGTGGTGCTAAATTTTAAACTAAAAACCCCTTGCCGTGCCCCCAAGTGCGTTGCTGTGGGTTATCGCCTTCCCCGGGCCTAGTGGGGGCCTGGCAGGGGCCTACATACAACAAAGGCCGCCTTGGTGGTTTCAGTTGCTTGGTTGATGATGTCATTATTTGGTTTGTGGGTGTGGCATAATTTCACAGGAAGGGAGGGGTGTAGGAGGAGGAGCTGAGGGAATAATGCCACTTGAGGGCACTGTTTGACTTGGTGGAAAACCAGGTTTATACCTGCCCAGGTGTGAGATTTGAGGGATTTTCTTTTCCAACAACGCTCGGGGAGTGGCCTGGATCGTTGTATCAAAATTTCAGGACGATCGGTTGAGTGGTTACAGAGAAAAGTGGAACACGCACTTTCACGATTTTTACATTTTTATATATATAGATAAATGTTGTTTTGATTTGTTATTCATATAGTATGACTTTTGCTTTAATTATGATGTTTAGCTTATTTTTGTTGTTGCTTTGTTAATAGCGTTTTACAAACTGTAATTGTTTCACTGATTATTTGTTAATTATTCTATATTATTTATGTTGTATTTGTGATGTTCTATTATTGTCTATCTATCATGTTATTCTTATTTATTGTTCGTAAGCCACTTTGGGATTCATTTGAATGAAAAGTGGCATAGAAATATAATAAATCAAAACAAAACAAACAAATGCACAGGCTCTTCAGACTGGCTGGTAGCAGGGGAAATACAAACCCCTTTTCTTTCAAAGAGACAGGTTGGTAGGAAATTGAGGAAGCAGATATTCCCCATTTTCACTTGACAGCCCTATCCAACACAAATGTAAGCCAGCCATCTGTGGCAGCAAGTCAACATCCACAAGGTAGTCAGCTGACAGGATGGTTGTTCTCTCTGCTGAGACTCACTCTTGAGTCACCATGTCAGATGATAGAATCTGCTTACAACTGTGGCTGCATTATTTTCCAAAATTGTACTAGCAAAACCACAACTGTTTTCTCTCAAATATACTTGCCAGACAAATTTTAAATAGTCATCACCCAAAAAGCCAGGCCACATTTGACAAGGGGAAGGCAGTTTTGTGGGTATTTGTAGAAAAAAAACCCTACACAAATTGGTTTTTTTTTTACCTGTTCTGCCTTCAGCGTCAATTCAATGAAGATCTGCTGCAGCTTTTCATTAACAAAATTGATGCAAAACTGTTCGAACCCGTTTTTCTGGGAGAGAAAACAAGCTATCAAAACATTAGCTTCAGGTCCTACATAAAAACACCCCTTTTACCAATTAGGTCAATTTTTGCAATATATTTTCAGTAAGTTTAACAGCTGGTTTTTACATTTGCACTGTAAACCTCAGCAGAGAAGACAGTAGCCTAGATTCTCCAAAGCTCTTTCCAAGACTTGAGTTTTCATTAAAGGAACAGTTATTGTTCCTAGAACAACTTAAACAAGTTCATTCAAACCCTGCATTATACGAAGCATTTTTGTTTTACATTATATTTGTTTCCAATTATAGGAAGCAGTATGTATGTCCCAACTTTATTCCAAAGGTTTCCATTCATGTACTGTGGGTGCAGGGCATAAATTTTGCAACTTTATGAAAATTAAACTAAATTTAAAAACTGTGACAGCCTTTCCACCAAACTATAGGAGAAAGAGAAATAGGACTGTGTGGCCACTCTTTCCACTCTGCTAAAAACCAGCAAATTTTGGCTCCACTTCTTGAACTCTTCCCATTTCAGAACTCTGTAACTAAGAAATAATGCCTGAGTTTGCCTCTTTCCTCTTCCCTCCAAATTATTTCCTTTTGTGTCACAGCCTTTAAATTGTATTACTGAGGACAAGGGGCCCTCTTTTATACCTCTTATTTCTTTATGCTTTCTCAATGCTATTAACAGTGTTTCCAGTATTCCACTGTTTTCTCTCAAATATACTCAAGGCAAACTCTTATTAATTCCATTTTTAAGTCACTCTGGGAGCGAGTGTGAGATAAAACTGCTTTAACTAAAGTAAATGATAAATCCAAAACGTAAATAAGCTACAGTAGTCCCAACAGTTTGACTCCAGTTTTTCCCTAACATTCCATCATGATAGCATGAGCAAAACCATGCATCTATATAGTTTTTTAGTTTATTTAAATTTTAACACACACACACACACACACACACACACACACCCCTACCTCTCTCTTTCATCCAAAAATGGATTTCAGGGCAGTATGCAGTAGAATTTAATTTATGCAATATTATCATCATTGCCATGTAGATAATGACAAAGCCATGATGCCAAAGGAGGTAAATTTCCTTCTTCTTTGTACAGTGGTTGGGAAGCCATGGCTCTCTAGATACCGCTGGACTGCAATTCGCCTCAACCTCTGCCCTCTGGCCATGTTGGACGCTGAAGGTATTGGGTGCTGGGAGTCCAGCAACACCTGGAGCACCACAGGTTGCCCAAACCAGGCAGAAAAACAGGGATATTTTTGCTGTCACTGAAATAATGTTTTAAGTTGTTACCTGAAATATTTCAAAGCCGTAGATGTCCAAGACACCAATATTATATTCTTCGTGATCCTTCTCCATAGCCTTATTAATTGACTAATAAAACAAAAACAGAAAGAGACTTGTCTAAAGATCTAAGTATTTGATGAAAAAAGGACTAAGAATTTAATGAATGAATTAGTTGCACAAACTAAAAAAACATTTAAGGCAACCTTCCCCAGCCTGGTCCCCTCCAGATGTTTTGAACGACAACTTCCACCTGTCCCAACCATCACAGCCATATCATGCTGGAGCTGATGGCAACTGCAGGGCCAAACCCCAGGCGTGGAACTGGTTGGGGAAGGCTAGTATCTGAACCCCATCTGCTTCTGCTTCTTCTGTGATATTGCCCTGAAAGGCGAGAGGGGGACTCTCTGGGGCATCTTCACTTGTCCAGTCTCTCAGCAGCACAAACAGCATGCAGCTGGTTTTCTCACCAGAAGAAACAAAGAAACCTCTGCCGCAGACCCCTCCCTCCCTCTCTCTGGCATCAGGATTGTTTGCTGGACAGGAGAGAGAGAAAATACAAGTATGTTGTAATACTGACTTACACTTGCATGCATGAAAGGGTTAACCCAGGCATCCCCAAATTTCGGCCCTCCAGATGTTTTGGACTACAATTCCCATCTTCCCCGACCACTAGTCCTCTTAGCTAGGGATCATGGGAGTTGTAGGCCAAAACATCTGGAGGGCCGCAGTTTGGGGATGCCTGGGTTAACCTGAGCCCTGACCTCAAGTTACCAGAGTAACCACTGGCCCCTACCCCTTCCTTCTGATTCATATGGGTACAAATAATACTGCCACACACAGCCTGCAAAACATAGCAATGGAATATGAGACACTGGGCAGGGAGCTGAAGATAACTGGGGCACAGGTAGTCTTTTCATCACTCCTTCCTGTTGAAGGTTGTAGTCCAGGGAGAGGAAAATACTTGAGATAAACCACTGGCTGTGGAGGTGGTGTCATCAGGAAGGATTTGGCTTCTTGGATCACCATCTCTGTTTCCTTGAGGAAGGACTTCTAGTGAAAGATAGGCTGCACACGTCACAGCGGTTGGCAAGATTGTGCTTGCTAAGAGTCTCAAGAACCTGATCAGGAGAGCTTTAAACTATATCTCGAGGGAAAGGGAGACAACATTACAAATGACAGAAGAGCACCTGGCACTGGGGATAATAGCTTCATTGATGCACAGGAAACTGAGGTGGTGCTTTAGAAACCTGCTAAAGGGCAAAAAACTACAGGAAGGAAGCAGCTGGACAACTCATGGTTTCAGTTGTCTCTACACAAATGCACAGAGTATGGGAAACAAGCAAGAAGAATTGGAGCTTTTAGTACAGGATGGCAAACACGACCTGCTAGGCATTGCTGAAACCTGGTGGGATGAGACTCATGACTGAAATGTAGGAATTGAGGGGTATAACTTGTTCAAAAGGAATAGACCAAACAGGAAGGGAGGAGGAGTGGCATTATATGTAAAGGATATATATACTTGTGAAGAAATCCATGACCTGGAGCATGGAAAGGCAATTGAGAGTATATGGGTAAAAATTGTAGGAGAGAGAATCTACAGTGACCTTATTGTGGGTGTCTGCTATAGACCACCAAGCCAGACTGAAGACTTGGATGGTGCCTTACTAGAGCAGATAACCAAACACTGAAAAAGGAGAGATATAGTAATCATGGGGGACTTCAACTTCCCTGATATCTGTTGGGACTCAAACTCTAGCAAGAATGTAAGGTCTGACAAATTCCTCCATTGCCACGCTGACAATTTCATTTCCCAGAAGGTGGAATCATCTATCCTCAGAAGGGGATCATCTATCTGGTCCTCACCATTAGGAAGGAACTGACCAACAGTGGAAGTACTGCACTAGGAAATGTGGGAGGAAGTGATCATGTTCTCCTGGGTTTCAGGATACAGAGGCAAGGGAAAATTGAGCATGCTGGACGTGCACTCTGGACTTTAAGAAGGCCAATTTCAAAAAGCTTAAGGGGCTACTGGGTGTGACCCCATGGTCAGAAATACTCAAAGAGAACTGAATCCAAGGATGGGAGATTTGAAAAGGAAAAATATTGAAGGTCCAAATTCCAACAAGAAAGAAAAGTGGGAGGAATCTAAGGAATCTGGTGTGCCTGCATAAGGAGCTTACAGGTGAGCTGAAAGTTAAGAAGGGCATGTATACGAAATGGAAGAAAGGGGAAATCACAAAGGAAGAGTATACTGTACATGAGTAGCCAACAGTTGCAGGGGGAAAGTCAGGCTGGCTAAAGCTCAGAATGAGAAAGAGAGGTTAATTTTTCTTCGATGTCTCTGCTCTCTACCTTCTTGTATCTTTCTCTTTGTGCTTCCTAAAACAAGCAAGAAGGAGCCATGCGGCTTGCCTCACAACTCAAATGCATCAAATGAACTGAATCTAAAATGATATTTTATAGCCAGCATCTTTGCTAACCCAAAGATTGCATGATCTTTTAAAAAGTTATGTGGAACTTTTTCCTTCTTTGTTTTACTGCCGGGGATGGAGAGCTGTGAGTAAGATATTCACTTATTTTCAAAGCTAAGTGTCTGCAATTTATTCTAGTCTAAGTATTTTTGTGGCGAATATTTGTCTAAAGGTGGATGAGGGCAGATGCAAATCTAAGCAAGTTTGAATGTGCTTGGAGCAATCACTATTGTGTTAACTCTGTTACTGGAGAGTAGAAATATGTCTTCCAAATCTCTTTCTCTAATAAATTAAACACCAGAAGGAACAAGGAAGGAAAAAAGACACAATTACCTCTCTGGCCCAAACAGTAAAGGGACTGCTGTGAGTAGGACCAGGGCTGGAGAATGAGGGGCCCTCCATATACTGTTGGACTCCAGTTCCCATTAATCCCAGCCAGCCTGGTCAATGATTCAAGGATGATGAAATCAGCAACATCTGGAGGGTCACAGAGCTAGAGCCGCATGGCTGCCTGAAATGGTCACTGCAGCCACTACAGAATATGGGAGGTGTGATGCTTAAGGGAAGATATCAGGTGAACCTCTGGTGCAAGACACCCTGTGGCAAAAATGTGGCTCTCCTTTCTTTAGAACATGCTTTTAGCCTTTTGCATAAAAACAAGTAATAGATAAATTCATTGAACAGATTCGTGAAAAGCAATTGCAGAAACCCACGCCCAGGACACAGTATATTAATGGTTGCCAAGCAACCAGAAAAAGGGAATAGAAAAAAACCAGCCTAGCCTGTTCTTGAACTTTGAACAACAACTTCATCTATGGGTCAGCAGGTGAAGATTTCATGGCACTGAGATGCCTATTATCACCCAGTGATGCTTGTAAACCAAGCTGCTATAAAAAAAGGCCTAGGAAACAATCTGGTAAAGCAAAAAGTGAAAACAGAGGCAATCCTACAGTCACTGTGTTGCTTCTTGGAGAAAATTACCAGCTTCAAAACACGCATTACAGAAAAGCCACATGATAGCAACAGTGAGCCATGCTCATTAGAAATCCTCTATATGGGTTTCAGCAGAACATTCTGGCCCTTTAAAAGACAGAGGCTGGCATATTCATCTCTTGCAGTTCTGCTCTTTTTAATGTTTCTCTTTCAGCTTCTCCTGCTTTGCACACACACCTCATGCCAGCTTTAGGTTTTAGCACAGGGCTAGAGTAGTTCAGCCTTCAGAGCTGAATGCAGCTCTCTGTCCACCTCTTGGGACTCTCCCCAAGCCACACCCCAACTGACCCATCCTCCTCAAGGGCTTTCCCTTGGCTGAAATGTGTCTTTGATTTGGGGTAATGCCTGCTTCCTGCCTGGATGGAGGTGTGCACATGTGTTGCCTGTGTAAACCTTTGGCTTTTATGTGGCTGGAATGTAGTCAAGTGTACAAAGAAAAGAATCACATCTGCTGCTTTGCCCAGTTGCCTCTGCCCACCCCCTTCACTAACGTGTGGCATCTGGAAAGCTACCCAAAAGGAAATGTGGCCCCTGGACTGAAAAATATTCCCCACTTCTGTTTCAGAATGAGCTCAGGCCTGCAAGAGAGGTTAATAATAATAATAATAATAATAATAATAATAATATTGTTTCTTTGGCTATATCCGAAGTAAGTGGAAGAACAAGCAAGTGGGAGGTTCTCTGCATGCAGAAGACAGAGAAATGCTATTGGGTGATAGAGAGAAGACAGAACTACTCAACACCTACTTTGCCCCGTCTTCATCCCAAAGGAAAGTGATGCCCAACCTGGTGATAACAGAATAAATGATGTAAGGAGGGAGCCCAAGAGAGGAAAAGAGGTAGTAAGGAACACCTAGCTAGTTTAAATGAATTAAAATCTCCAGGGCCTGACAAACTGCATCCAAGGGTACTAAAGGAGCTTGCGGGTGTAATCTCATAGATCCTTTCTATGATCTTTGAGAATTCATGGAGAACAGGTGATGTCCCTTCAGACTGGAGACAGGCAAATGCTGTCCCCATCTTCAAAATGGGGGGGAAAGGAAGACCAGGTAACTACCAACTGGTGAGCTTGACACTGATACCAAGAAAGTCCTAGAACAGACAATTCAAAAGTTGGCATGTGAGCACTGTGATTACTAAGATGGGTTTTTCAAAAACAAGTCATGTCAGATGAACCTGATTTCTTTTTTTGACTGAATTACAAGCTTTTTGGGTCGGGGGGATGCTGTGGACATAGTGTATCTTTATTTCTGTAAGGCTTTTGACAAAGCCCATAATATTTTTGCAAGGAAGCTGACAAAATGTGGATTTGCAAGGAAGCTGACAAAAGGTAACTATTAGGTGAATTTGTAGCTGGTTGATTGACCAAACCCAAAGAGTTATCATTAATGGTTCATCATCATCCTGGAAAAAAGTGGTAAGTGGGATGCCGCAGGGCTCTGTCCTGGGCCCGCTGTTCAACGTCTTTATAAATGACTTGGATGAAGGAATTGAGATGACTTTAACAGCCTGGAGTTGGGCCCAAACTAACAAAATTAATTTCAGTAGGGACAAATTGTAAGGTTCTGCACTTAGGCAGGAAGAAACAGATGTACAAATATAAGATGCACACCTGGACTACTGTGTCCACTTCTGGGCACCACAATTTAAGAAGGATATTGACAAGCTGGAAAGTGTGCAGAAGAGGGCAACCAAGATGATCAAGTTCTGGAAACAAAGCCTTACGAGGAGCGCTTGAAGGAGCTGGGTATGTTTAGCCTGGAAGAGAGGAGACTGAGAGGAGGTATGATAACCATCTTCAAATAGCTTAAGGGCTGTCACATGGAAGAGGAAACATGCTTGTTTTCTCCTGCTCTGGAGGGGAGAACTAAAACCAATGGCTTCAAGTTACAAGAAATGAGATTTTGACTAAACATTCAAAACAAATTTCTGACAGTAAAGAGTTGTTTGGCAGTGGAACGATCTCCCTCAGGAGGTTGTGGACTCTCCTTCCTTGGAGGTTTTAAATCAGAGGTTGGATGGCCATCTGTCATGGATGCTTTACCTGAGATTCCTGCATTGCAGGGGGTTGGACTAGATGACCCTTGGTCATTTATTATTCCATCTATTATTCCATTATTCTATGAGGCAAACTTTTTTTTTTTTCAAGTGTCTGTGTGCGTTCATCATGAGCAGCTAACTTGTGGCCTTCAATATGGACTGTGGACCTATAATCGCTGATCATCAGACATGTTGGCTGGGGCTGACAGGAGCTGCCAAGATCTTTAAAATATTTTTTTAATTTTCAGGAAGGAGTTGGAGTCCAACAACATCTGGAGGACCACAAGTTAGCCACTTCTAGTAGTATGTGGAACAGGCTGCAGTCCTGAACAGTATTTTCAGATTTGGGGAAGTTTTGCAACAAAGGATCAGTCCTTAGGATCAGAGGCACTGATCCTGAGGGGGCCCACTATGCGACATCACATGTGTGTGTCAGGGACTGGCTGGATGAGGAAGAGTGGTAGAAAGACACACACCAAAAGAACTCCCCCCCCCCCCGAGGAAGGCACAGAAGATGATGGCTAAGATCCTGGATCCTGGTCAGACCTGTCACACCTCAGAGGAGGGGACAAGCCGGGAGGTACTAGAAGCAGGAAGCTTGAGCGATAATGAAGAGGCAGAAGAGGCAGGTGGTCCAGCACAGGGTAAGGTGATGAGGCTTCCAGTTTGGATGAAGGCTTTGACAGAGGTGATCGAAGGGTGATCCATCCTGACAGCTTCTCTGTTGGTGGCTCTCCAGCCCCTTACTCCTAGAACGCGACAAATGTTACACGTTGCTGAGCAACGAGCCAGACAGGCACAGAGAGAGAGACTTCTGGACCACAGAGGGAGGAGCCCTGACTCAGAAGGCTAGAGAGCGAAGCAGGGGCTGCATGCCAGTTCGAACAACTGCTTCATTGGAGGATTCTGCCTTTATGAGCCTCGTTGTATTTTTTAATTTCCTTAATAAAGAAACTAACTGCAAGTTCGCCTCATTTCTCTCTGACCTGTGAATGACCTGCTCTGCCTGTCGGCTCTGTGACACGCTCCTCTTACGTCATGCACGTGTTTGCATCAGGAGGAGGCTAGGAGCCCAGAACCCAGCACATCGCAGCATCAATTAGAATCATAGAATCATAGAATCATAGAGTTGGAAGAGACCACAAGGGCCATCCAGTCCAATCCCCTGCCAAGCAGGAAACACCATCAAAGCATTCCTGACAGATGGCTGTCAAGCCTCTGCTTAAAGACCTCCAAAGAAGGAGACTCCACCACACTCCTTGGCAGCAAATTCCACTGCCGAACAGCTCTTACTGTCAGGAAGTTCTTCCTAATGTTTAGGTGGAATTTTCTTTCTTGTAGTTTGAATCCGTTGCTCCGTGTCCGCTTCTCTGGAGCAGCAGAAAACAACCTTTCTCCCTCCTCTATATGACATCCTTTTATATATTTGAACATGGTTATCATATCACCCCTTAACCTTCTCTTCTCCAGGCTAAACATACCCAGCTCCCTAAGCAGTTCCTCATAAGGCATCGTTTCCAGGCCTTTGACCATTTTGGTTGCCCTCTTCTGGACACGTTCCAGCTTATCAGTATCCTTCTTGAACTGTGGTGCCCAGAACTGGACACAATACTCCAGGTGAGGTCTGACCAGAGCAGACTACAGTGGTACTATTACTTCCCTTGATCTAGATGCTATACTCCTATTGATGCAGCCCAGAATTGCATTGGCTTTTTTAGCTGCTGCATCACACTGCTGACTCATGTCAAGTTTGTGGTCAACCAAAACTCCTAGATCCTTTTCACATGTACTGCTCTCAAGCCAGGTGTCTCCCATCCTGTATTTGTGCCTTTCATTTTTTTTGCCCAAGTGTAGTACTTTACATTTCTCCTTGTTAAAATTCATCTTGTTTGCTTTGGCCCAGTTGTCTAATCTGTTAAGGTCATTCTGAAGTGTGATCCTGTCCTCTGGGGTGTTAGCCACCCCTCCCAATTTGGTGTCGTCTGCAAACTTGCTCAGGATTCCCTCAAGCCCATCATCCAAGTCATTGATAAAGATGTTGAACAAGACTGGGCCCAAGACAGAACCCTGTGGCACCCCACTAGTCACTACTCTCCAGGATGAGGAGGAGCCATTGATGAGCACCCTTTGGGTTCGGTCAGTAAGCCAGCTACAAATCCACTGAATGGTAGCATTGTCTAGCCCACATTTTACCAGCTTCTTTACAAGAATATCATGGGGCACCTTGTCAAAGGCCTTGCTGAAATCAAGATAGGCTACATCCACAGCTTTCCCTTCATCTACCAGGCTTGTAATTCTGTCAAAAAATGAGATCAGATTAGTCTGACATGACTTATTTTTCAGGAACCCATGCTGACTTTTAGTGATCACAGAGTTTCTTTCTAGGTGCTCACAGACTGTTTGCTTAATGATCTGCTCTAGAATCTTTCCTGGTATTGATGTCAGGCTGACTGGGCGGTAATTGTTTGGGTCCTCTCTTTTCCCCTTTTTGAAAATAGGGACAACATTTGCCCTCCTCCAGTCTGCTGGAACTTCGCCTGTTCTCCAGGATTTTTCAAAGATTATTGCCAGTGGTTCTGAAATCACCTCTGCCAGTTCTTTTAATACTCTTGGATGTAGTTCATCTGGCCCTGGAGACTTGAATACATCTAAACTAGCCAAGTATTCTTGTACTACCTCCTTACTTATTCTGGGCTGTGTTTCCCCTGCTGAATCATCTGCTCCATATTCTTCAGGTCGGGCGTTTTTTTCTTTCTTGGAGAAGACTGAGGCAAAGAAGGCATTGAGGAGTTCTGCCCTTTCTCTGTCCCCTGTTTGCATTTCACCATCTTCTCCTCTGAGTGATCCCACTGTTTCCTTGTTTTTCCTTTTGCTACGGACATACCCATAAAAGCCCTTTTTGTTGCTTTTAACCTCTCTGGCGAGCCTGAGTTCATTCTGTGCTTTAGCTTTTCTGACTTTGTCTCTACACGTGCTGGCTATATGTTAATTGCTATATGTTAATTGCTGGCTATATGTTAATTGCTGGCAGCTCCTCTCTTGATGCTCAGGAGCTGGCCGCTGGTGCTGTGCCATGCATGGCTCTACACTTGGCCTCCTATGCCCCCTAAACATTGGGGGAGCTCAGCCCGCTGCCAACAATTATTGAGGGGGCTTAAGACGACGACGCCCCTATGAGTTGGTGCCTATGTTTATGATAAAGACCACAATTTTTGATTCAAGTCAACCACCTAAACCAAAAACACCCCCCCCCCAAAAAAAACTTGAATTGTCACACCTACATCCACCAAGAAATCAAACACTCTGGCGTGAAGGGCTTTGGCTAAGGCATCCCTGGTGTAGCAGGCTTGCTCTACATTGAGGGTCACGTTGATGGATTCCGATTTCCCGCCCCACTTGCTGTCCATCTGCCTGCTGGTCAGCTTCTCCTTGAGTCGGCCCTGGTTAATTCCCAGGAGGAAAGCCGGGAATGCCAAGACTGCAAGAAATAACAAATACATAAATAGAACATTTACAATGACTGCAAGGTTAGCCAAGGGGACGGCAACCCCAAAGCAGAATCAAAGTAAGTGACGCTGCATCCAACAAAGCAGCCCACAAAGGTGTAGTAGTAAAACATGCTTATCAACCGGTTCTCTAAAATTTTCTGGGCACAATGCTTTGGGGGTCAGGGTAGGAGAATGGGAAAATCACTAAGTGTCCATGAGTCTCCTGTGAGCATGGAGGCACCTCTAGATCAGAGCCTACACACTTGATCTGGAAAAGGAAAACAGGCACAGATTTGCAAATGCTAATTTATATGTACAGATGCAAATTTAGAGTCACAGGCAGCGGGGGAACTAATTTCCTATCCAAATTGCCCTAAGTAATTCCTTCAATTAATTTGCACCACACCTTCGATTCATTTACCCCCATTTAATTTCCCAACAGACCCTGTTCCACATCAATCCAATTCCCCCATTCATTAATCCCTAAATCACCCCTAAATAAAGACACCTTAAATTAATTTATTTCCCCAAATTAATAGCCCATCATGTCCCTTGGGTCCATCCTTACCAGGGCCAGCCCACCCACAAGGTGGGGTGAAGCAGCTGCCTTGGGCGCCCCCACCCCACCCCCACTGGCATCTTGCCTCCGCTGGTGGTGGTGAAGTGGCCCCAGTATCAGCAAAATCTTGTGAGATCTTGCTGCACCCAGCTGTCGCCATCATTACTTTTCAGCAGTGCCATGCAACCTGGGTAAGGGATACTTTGGCAGGGGCCATGGGGTACTGTAGGGGTAGGGCGGCACTTCCCACTTTGCCTCAAGCAGCGAAATGGGATGTGTCACCATGACCCTTATATCAAAGCGCCTGAGCATGCCCTGACGCAACTAGCTTCCCCCCTTGCCATCTCTGCCTCACATTCAAATCTCAATGCTCTGGCAATCCACAGGGACTACCTACACTCCTCGCTCTCCACAGCTGCATAGTTGCTGACTTCTTTGAAGCTGATGTTGCCCAGGTGAAGGACTCCAGCCACGATCTGCAGCACCAAAGCCTGCTCCTCAGCAAAGATCCCAATCACATTCATGGCATGCTGCAAAAATTAAGGTTTTTATTTTTATTTTTTTAAAAAAAGCAGTGGCTGAATTAAAAGCCCACCTTAATAACCAAATGACATTTGTGCAAAATTCTAGTAGTAGTTCTGCACCACTTTTATAGCATTCAAAATGTTATCTTGCAGCAATCCTTGTGAGGTAGCCTGGTATCATTATCCTAGCAGAGGCTGAGGGAGAGGTGAGCTCGCACCTCTTCACAGAGCTGACATTTGAACTGCCTTCCATTAACCACCATGCTATAGCAACTACCCAGTTTCTCCAAAAATAAGACGTAGCCATAAAATAAGCCATAGCAGGATTTTTAAGCATTCAAGGAATATAAGCCATACCCCGAAAATAAGACATAGTGATAGGCGCAGCAGCAATGCCGGCCGCGGGAGGAGGAGGAGGAAAAATAAGACATCCCCTGAAAATAAGCCATAGTGTGTGTGTTTTTTAGGGAAAATAAATATAAGACTGTGTCTTATTTTCGGAGAAACACGGTAATGAAATGGTACCACTCTTTCAACCTTCAAATCCCCCCTCAGAACTCATTTTTCCCATAAACCATGTTAAATCCTCAGATGAATTTATCTGACCCCCATCCATACCAAGATGCAGCTCTCTCACCAAAGTTGTACAGAATTATCAATTGTATTGTTTAATATTTCTTTTAATAAATCAGTGGCCATGTGATAATTTTAGTTTATAAATTTTATTATTTAATGTTTCAACTGGTATATTAACGTGTTTCCATAGCTTTGTGCTGATTAGGCCATGTTTTGATAATGTAAATGTCCTAAGTTTTGTACTAAATTTGTATATATTTTACTGAATTACATTGTATACATCGCAGCAGCCTTTGGCTATAAGCAATAAACTTGATACCGATAATAATGAAATGGTACCACTCTTTCAACCTTCAAATCCCTCCTCAGAACTCACCTTTCCCATAAATCCTTCATGTTAAATCCTCAGTCGCCTATTCCAACTGAAACACAGCCCAAGTTCACATGTAATGACGATTTGCTACCCTTGGTCTAGAAGAGCCCCTGGCCTGATCTAGCAAGGAGCTCCCAACAGTCCTCTCTTCTAGAGTGGGATAGGACAAAGGAAGAACCCTTCTGTTTTTGCTTTCTCACCTCTACAGCTGCCACTGCCTCCTGGGCTCTTATAAGCCCCTTAGAGGAGAGACCTGCTTTGTTTGCCAAAATACCCTTGGCCACTAGAAAGCATGGTGCATTATCAATTACTATTATTAACAAAGGTTGTCATAGTGCAACAATGCACATCTGTCCACAGGAGGAGGAAACTGCAGGCTTTGCAAATGGCACAGAAATTTGTAGGAGCAATGGCAGTCCAGAGAATGGGGTAGGGAGGGGAACAGGAGTCAGCTGGAAAAGCCTAGGATGAGAATTACGGTAACATCCTATGCCCCATTTAAATGTGTTTGGGAGGGGGGTGAGGGTTTGTGGGAGGGTGAGGGGGGTCTATTGATCTGCTTTGTTCTTGCTTTTATCATGCATTTGTACTTTTATACTGCATTTTCATGTTGTGAACTACCCTGAAATCTGCAGATGAAGAGGGCAGTATCACTCTAAGATGCCAAGGCAAGCTACAGCATTAAAACACAGTAATAAAAACAGTTTGAAACAACTTACAATCACATAAATAAGGTGGGTCCTAAAACTATATGTCTCAAGTGTCAAAATGTACATGCACAGCACAGTACAATCATCAACTCATACATCTCTTATAAAGCAGAATGCTGAATTTGCCTCTTGCAAGATCCATAAACTTTGGAAGTCATCAGGGGCTCAGGGATCTCACAGCAAGCCAAAATACATGCCCCCATCCCTCCTCCCCATATTATATCTAAAATGGAGAAAGGGAAACCACAGCTCACTTGTGTGCCTTTCCTTGCATCTGAGTCAATTCTGAATTGCCCTTGAAACTGGAATAATAAATCCGCTGTCCTGCCTCCCCTACTCAAGAGTCCCACTAACTGTAAACTTTACAGGCCAATATTTTTTACTGCCTCTTGGCAAAAGCTTGTCTGTTTTGCTTTATATTGCAATTTCCTGCCAGTGGCATATTCCTTTTGTGTACCATATGTCAATACACAGAGGAATTATACCAGAAAGATATGGAGGTCTCGTACACCCCAGGTAGTGTGGTTGCTGACCTTGAGCCAGACATCTTGGAGAGTGAAGTCAAATGGGCCTTAGAAAGCACTGCTAATAACAAGGCCAGTGGAAGTGATGATATTCCAGCTGAACTATTTAAAGTTTTAAAAGATGATGCTGTTAAGGTGCTACACCCAATATGCCAGCAAGTTTGGAAAACTCAGCAATGGCCAGAGGATTGGAGAAGATCAGTCTACATCCCAATTCCAAAGAAGGGCAGTGCCAAAGAATGCTCCAACTACCGCACAATTGCGCTCATTTCACACGCTAGCAAGGTTATGCTTAAAATTCTACAAGGCAGGCTTAGGCAGTATGTGGACCGAGAACTCCCAGAAGTGCAAGCTGGATTTCGAAAGGGCAGAGGAACCAGAGACCAAATAGCAAACATGCGCTGGATTATGGAGAAAGCTAGAGAGTTCCAGAAAAACGTCTACTTCTGCTTCATTGACTATGCAAAAGCCTTTGACTGTGTCGACCACAGCAAACTATGGCAAGTTCTTAAAGAAATGGGAGTGCCTGATCACCTCATCTGTCTCCTGAGAAATCTCTATGTGGGACAAGAAGCTACAGTTAGAACTGGATATGGAACAACTGATTGGTTCAAAATTGGGAAAGGAGTACGACAAGGTTGTATATTGTCTCCCTGCTTATTTAACTTATATGCAGAATTCATCATGCGAAAGGCTGGACTAGATGAATCCCAAGCCGGAATTAAGATTGCCGGAAGAAATATCAACAACCTCAGATATGCAGATGACACAACCTTGATGGCAGAAAGCGAGGAGGAATTAAAGAACCTTTTAATGAGGGTGAAAGAGGAGAGCGCAAAATATGGTCTGAAGCTCAACATCAAAAAAACCAAGATCATGGCCACTGGTCCCATCACCTCCTGGCAAATAGAAGGGGAAGAAATGGAGGCAGTGAGAGATTTTACTTTCTTGGGCTCCTTGATCACTGCAGATGGTGACAGCAGTCACGAAATTAAAAGACGCCTGCTTCTTGGGAGAAAAGCAATGACAAACCTAGACAGCATCTTAAAAAGCAGAGACATCACCTTGCCGACAAAGGTCCGTATAGTTAAAGCTATGGTTTTCCCAGTAGTGATGTATGGAAGTGAGAGCTGGACCATAAAGAAGGCTGATCGCCGAAGAATTGATGCTTTTGAATTATGGTGCTGGAGGAGACTCTTGAGAGTCCCATGGACTGCAAGAAGATCAAACCTATCCATTCTTAAGGAAATCAGCCCTGAGTGCTCCCTGGAAGGACAGATCGTGAAGCTCAGGCTCCAATACTTTGGCCACCTCATGAGAAGAGAAGAATCCTTGGAAAAGACCCTGATGTTGGGAAAGATTGAGGGCACTAGGAGAAGGGGACGACAGAGGACGAGATGGTTGGACAGTGTTCTCGAAGCTACGAACATGAGTTTGACCAAACTGCGGGAGGCAGTGCAAGACAGGAGTGCCTGGCGTGCTATGGTCCATGGGGTCACGAAGAGTCGGACACGACTAAACGACTAAACAACAACAACAATGTCAGATAATTTTGGGGCTGTGCTCCATGGGAGTGTATATCCAGTCAGTGTGTATCCAGTCAATGGGAAGAGCCCCAAAAAGCACCTTCTGTGAAATTGCAGTTTCTCTGCCATTACCAATCTTTGCCTGCCATGGGCAACCCACAGGGGAGATTCTGGTGCCTTCTTCACATGAAGAAACGGTGAGAGTCAAACAGACCACTGCACATAATAAAGGAACGCACAGCTCTTTCCCCTGCTTTTCAAATAAAAAAGCAAATTGCTACTATCCTTGGCTGAAGAGCCTGAAAAAGGGTTTCCAGTGGCTGAGGTATGGGGCTCCTCCAGCCTTCACAACTCCCCAAGGGTGCTGGTGCCCCTACTCCCCTTGGTCTTCAGCTACTGCTTGTCAATAGCCCATAATCTGTTTGGGGCCTCTAAGGTTTTAAATGAAAAAAATGTGCAAAATAGTTGTCAATCTCACACGCATTGTAATTGCTGTACAAGCAGAAATTTTATTGTTTTTACTTAAACCACAAAGTTATTGAGGGGAGAGGTAGTAAGATGGTGAAGAATTTACCAAAGTTTCCTGGAAATCAGATTTGTCATTAATATCCTCCACTTTGTAGGATCCTGAGAGGCTTAAGTAGTGGTAATAGTCCATGCTGGTGATGCCAAGGCTGGATTTCTGCTCAGTGGAGGCACCTTCAATCATCTGCAGGACAAAGAGCCGAAAATAGACCAGCTAGCATGGCCAGCTTCTCCCAGTCAGCAGAGAAGCTCCTGACCTTTGTGTGGCTGGAATGAAGCTGATTGTACAAAGGTTAGAATCACATCTATTGCTCCACCCACTTTATGTCTGGCCCCACCCACCACAGTCATGTACCCCTTAGAAGGGGGGTGGAGAAGTAGATCCTCCAATCCAGGCTTCCTCAACCTTGGCCCTCCAGATGTTTTGAGACTACAATTCCCATCATCCCTGACCACTGGTCCCGGTAGCTAGGGATCAAGGGAGATGTAGGCCAAAACATCTGGAGGTCCGAGGCTGAGGAAGCCTGCTCCAACCCCTGCAGGCCATTTTTACAGGTGGGCGGGGCTGGTCAGCGGCACCTGCAAACCCCACTTTCAGCTGGGAACCATATCTTTATCTGCCTGTGGCTACTTTTACCAGTAGGGGAGGTGGATGTGGCTTGGGGAAAACTGGCCTCTTCAGCCAAATTAGGACTTCTGCTGGAGGCTCCACATCACTGCCCTAGGAGATGATGCACTAAAGAACGCAGCTTTCAGACTGAAGAAAGGTTCCTGGCCCCTAACATATAGAAACAAACGGGGGCAGTTCCTGCTCATTACAAAGGGGCTTACTCAAAAGAACATTCTTGTGACATGGGTTGTGCCCAACATTCCAACGAGGGACCCCATCTCCGCCCCCCCCCAAAGAAACTCCAACAGAAAACCAAAGGCCTAATGCAAACCTCCCCGAAAGGTAGCTAACCTGGTAGAAAATGTGGAAGCTCCTTTCTCCAGGATTCCTCATGACCACCCGTGACTTCTCCAGCAGGAAGTTGGATATTTTGCCTCCATCTGGTTCCCCACCTGGACTAAACTGGATTTCAAAATATTTTCCCTGCAAGACATAAAGGATGCAGACTGCTGGAAATGGATGAAGTAAACATTAACCTCAATGACACTAGGCCTTTTCCAACTGGTTGCAGGCAAGGTTTAAGTTGCATAATAACAACAATCAGTGCGGGTTTTTTTCAGGGGGTACTCAAGGATACCTCTTTGTTGTTGTTGTTGAAAAGTGTGACACTTACTGTAATAACTTCATGGTGAGTACCGGCACCTATTTTTCTAGAAAAAAGTCACTGATAATAATTTTATGCATGGTATACATTCTTCCAAGAACTTTCCATGTGAGGTCTTGGGCTAGAATGGAGGGGTTTTGTTTTGTTTTGTTTTTTATTATTATTATTAAAGGTGGCATGGCAGTGGACAGGGAAATCACAAGCAACAGGAATAGAAGGAGAGACCGGATTCATCTGCTTACCCAGCACAGTTGAGGACACAGTTGAGTTCCCCCAATATAAATATCCCCCCAAATGCATCATTAAACCTTTATTCTTCCACACCCTTGAGACCCTCTCTCCTTATTTATTTACTTTATCTGTATGCCGTCCGTCCAACCAAGTTTTCTGTGTGGTTTACGTAAATAATAAATTACACGACTCAATTCACAATATGCACATGGAAACTAAACTAAAATATATCACAATACTGTAGCAGGAAACAAGCAACTAGGATCATGCGAAGACACAACAGCTAAAACAATTTAAAACCAATATACATTCAGCTAAGGAGAAACTTGGGCCACCAGCAAAAAGTCTCTCTCCCTTGTAAGTCTTCTGCCTTATTTTATTAACTGGAGAAACCTGAAGAAACTCCTTTTCTGACTGTGGTGAAACAGGTTTTCGGGTTTCCTAAACATTTAAGATGGCTAAAGGTGCTAAAAAGCTAAAGGCTTGCCTCTTTCAGCAGGCCTTTGAATGCAAAGATTTTGCCTGTATACCATCATCATCTTTGTACCCCACCTATCTGACTGGGTTGCCCCAACCACGCTGGGCAGCTTTCAACAAAATATAAAAACACAGTTAGACATACATCAAACATAAAAACCTATACAGGGCTGCCTTCAGATTTAGAAGACCTCAGAGTTATATCTCCTTGACATCTGATGGGAGGGAAGTCCACTGGACAGGTGCCACTACGGAGAAGGCCTTCTGCCAGGGCAACTTTTTAGTTAACTGTGCTGCATGATTTTATTGTGTTATGTTATTGAGTATATAATTGTTTTATTTCTGCAACTTCCTTGACAAAACAAACAAATGTCTGCAACTTCCTTGACAAAACAAACAAATAAAACATAGACCAGAGACAAGAATGAGGTGGGGTGGGGGAAAATGAGTGTACATACCATGTACAATGACACTTATCATATCACCTTCAACATTGCAGAGGATGGGAAACCCTACTCTGTCTGTCCTAACCCAAAGAGGGAATATTCCTTCATGCTTCTAGAACAAAAAAGGCACAAACATTTGCAACTCTTTCCCCTTCAAACTCTCTCTTTCTCTCCTTGGCAGGAGTATAGGAAAGGAAGCACAAAATCAATATCCTCAACACATTGGGGGGGGGGTTTAAAAAGGTAAAGGGACCCCTGAGCATTAGGTCCAGTCGTGACCGACTCTGGGGTTGCGGCGCTCATCTCGCGTTCTTGGCCGAGGGAGCCGGCATACAGCTTCCAGGTCATGTGGCCAGCATGACAAAGCCGCTTCTGGGGAACCAGAGCAGCGCACGGAAACACTGTTTACTTTCCCGCTGTAGCGGTACCTATTTATCTACTTGCACTTTGGCATGCTTTCGAACTGCTAGGTTGGCAGGAGCTGGGGCCGAGCAATGGGAGCTCACCCCATCGCAGGGATTCGAACTGCCAACCTTCTGATCGGCAAGCCCTAGGCTCAGTGGTTTAACCCACAGTGCCACCCGCTGTGGTGGGAGGATTATGTTACTCCATTTCTTGGTTGAGTCAGTAGTTTACTACAGAATTGCACAGGCTGCTCTGCTAAAGTAAAATATATATTTAAGACTAAGAAAACATCAAATTGCGCACACTCTGCCTCTGCTCGCTCCACTTGCCAACCACATACAAACCCATGTCATGGGGTGGGTGTGAGCCTCCATCCTCCCATCAGCTAGCCAACATTGCCTGAAGCAAGGCTTAATGGAGTGGGGTCAAGAAGCACTTTCCCCTTCTCCCTCCTGCAGGCTGTGTGAAGCATATCCCCACCCCTCTGTTAAACCCTACTGCTGATGAGTTTAACAGAGGGAGGGCAGGTGCTTCCCCAAACAGCTTGCCTGTGCTGGCGTTTCTCACTGGGCTGGCATTCCTATCAGGCTTTCACACCAACTGCAGAGCATGGCAACATTTTATGTATATAGGAAAATAAACAATGGAATTTAAATTAAAATGGAATTGAATTAAAAATGCCTCAACGTCCCAGCACAAAAAGAACTTAACTTATGTTCAGTTTGCTTGGAAATTATAGGAACTGCTTTCAGATGCAATTAAGAGATTTTCTAATTAATTCATTGAACAAGTTAAACCAAATTACCCTAGTTCATTCCAAGTACTGAGAGAATATCCCTTTCCCACCCCCCGCACCCCCCAAAGCAATGTGTCCCCTTTCTCAATGTGGTGGCCCTTTTGCAAGTTTCCATGGATGACTTACAAATCTACTGGAGTTGTTGTTCCGAACTGTTTTGGCATTCCCAAAGGCTTCCAAAAGGGGATTAGACTGCAGAATTATGTCCTTCACATGCTAGAGTCAAAAGAATAAATGCGGTTAATTGCATATAAGAAAAAATACCTTAGTTAAAAAAAAAACCTTCCAAAAGTTTTTGTTAAACAGTGCTGGGCTAGTTGGGCCTTTACATTTGTCCCAACAAGGCAATCCTTATGATCTTCAAGTAACAGGTTCCCACAGGGAGCTGCAGAGTCTTCTTCTGCATTGTTTTGGCAAAAGAACCATGGATACTCACCTGCCCCAATTATTAGGGAATCCTATTGTATTTGTGTGGTGCAGGGAGAAAGAGGATAGGACGCTACAGTGCCCCTCAAATTACTCTCGATTCTGTGAAGGAGAGACCTGATTTCACCAGGAGCTGGGAAAGCAAAAAGGAGACCCCCCCAATGCAGTCTCAGGAGCCCACTTCCAGGGAAATCTTGCTAAGTATTTAATGGCCTTTCATCTTCCTTCCCTTTGCCTCCACGTGGGCTCTTCACTCTTACTCTGGGCAGAGGGGATCCAGCGTAAACAAAAGCTAGGGTCTAGATCTGGCACTCCCAGTAGTTTTAGCTCCAGTGTGCTTGTAGGTTCAAACCCTGCTCCCTTGGTCAAAAGGAGGTTTGAGGATAAGAAAAACTGATAGAGGGCATAAGCCCCTGGTTTGCTCCCAGGCACCTGAACATTAGAAGGATCTTGAGGAACAGAGATGGAATGAGGCCTCTGCCTGTACCAGAGATCATTCTTAGAGAAAGTTATGAGGCAGAGGGACAAGTGACTTGACCGTCTCTGGCACTTTATTCATGTGCTAAATCCACCTTCAGACACCAGCCTCAAATGAGTGCACAAGGCCTCCAACAAGGTTGCAGGTGGACTTTTAATATTCACAGACTGACAGATATATGCACCCTATCCAGCAATCAAAAGACAACTGTACCAATTTCATCACCTGTTTTCTGGCAAGAGTACAGTTTTCAGTTTGGCTTTTGCAGAAAACGGTAGAATTTCCCCCCAAAATAACGGAAAAGGCTATTTATAGTGCACAATTAAACCAATTCCAGAAACAACACAGTGCATATTTCCGTCCAGTCACTGTTTCTTTGACTACTAACAGAGACTAAACCATGCAGACAGTTATCATTGTTTCCCATGGAAAGAAAACAGGAAGGGCATAATCAACGCGAGTACAGTAAAGCAAATAAACAGCAGGGAGTTGAGGGGCAATGACAGCAGCCGCTTGGTAGGAGGAAGCAGCTACCAGCTTTCTTAAAATAGCCCATCTACCCATCCGCTGGTGATCTCATGGACACCTGTCAGCCAGATGCCACCGCTAGCTCACTGCCTTACCCTTCAGTTGCTGCAACTCCTCTACACCTCTGCCTGAAAAGGAAGTGCACACGCAGCAAGGGTCAAAGTGGTTGATTTTCAGGCTGTTACTTTTTCTGATTTAAGATGGCATTCAGGATAGAGAAGGCTCTGAGCCTCCAGAACTGGCACTGCTGTGTACCTGTACAGGTACACAACAGGATTTGAAGAGACTCCCTGTCCAAATCCTCCTACAGAGGAGAGCCTGTGTGGATTATAGAGAATGGGAGGGCTAGAGGGTGGGCAGCTGGTCACCAGATTTCAGTGTTCTAGAAACATCACATACACACCCGTTGCCTCTTTACGTTTGAAGCGGAGAGCAAGATGCAGCAAGTAGAAAGAAGTAAGAAGAGCCCTGCTGGATCAGACCAACCCCAACATTCTTTTTTTTTAATATAATTTTTATTAGATTTTAACAAGAAATACAAGAAAAAAGAAAAAGGCACAAAAAAGAAAAATACATAAAAAAACGACAAAAAAAACAAAAAAAACAAAAAAAAAACAGATTCAGACTTCCTCATTTCCCCTTCTTGAGTTCTTATTGTTAAAAATAGTTCTCGCATTTTCCCATTCTAACTTCACATTCTTTTTTCTAAATTTCAACTTTTTCATCTTTTTCATTGCTATTATCCATTCTCCTTGTACTTTAACCTCTTTTCTCTTAACATCCTCTCTCCAAAATTATTATTATCTAATCCCTAGTCTCTTTCCCTTACCCAAAAATATATAAGATTCACATCCTAATTTGTTACCCATTTACTTCCACCCACACAACAAAGTCCCCACCCCCCCTTCCCTGGAATCGAAGTCTCCAGATGGATCAGCCAGGTTCTTCATACAATCCTTAATACATTCCAAGATCAGACCATATTATTTCAGACAATACCAAATAATCCAAGACCTCTCAACCCACCCCTAGTCTGTCCCATACCAACTTTTGCCGAACTCTTGCCCCCCTCTTCTGTAATCCCATCACTTTGTATCTTTGCACCTTTTAATCCTCTTTTTGCCCCCCAACTGTTTGTGTCCTCCCCTCTCTCACCAGGGCGCTGATTTTCCCAACCTCTTTTTTGGAGTGCTTTTTTGCTTTTACCCTCTCCTGTTTCACTTCTCTCACCAGTGAAACAGTGTTTTCTCCTACTTTCCCTCCCTGTTCCACCCCTCCCACCAGTAGAACAGTGTTCTTTTCAGGAAATAAATCCATTGGTTCAGCATATTGTCCTTCAGTATTATCTTTCTCCTCTTCTATGTTTTTTACATACGTCACTCCAGCACAGTCCTGGTCTTCCAATCTTTTTTCTTCTCCCTTCTCCTGATCTTCTATATCTGTTGGATCCTGTGTTTTACAGTCAAAAACAAATGTCTCGACAGTCTCTTCTCTCAGAAAGTTTACATCAAGCTTGGAGATGCTCACTTGCTTAGTAAGATCCAAAATTGTTGCCAATATTAAGTCCCACTGTGTGACTTCCTGTCCACTCTCTGGAACCTTCTCTCCTATTCCTTTGTCTAAAACCTCCTCCATCTTTGTACAGACCGGCCGTGGAGTTGAAATTTTAGTCCAATATATATGAAAAGTGAACAAATAGGCAAAAAGCCAAGAATCCAGTCCCACTTGGTCAGAATCTCTCTCTTTACTCCTTCTTTTCCTCAGAGTCAATACTGAGCAGCCTCAAGGCAAAACAAATCCTCTTTCACTGTTTACAGCTCTCAGTCTCTCACATTCAGCCAGACACATTCCTTTGTATTGTGACGTTAATCAGCAAACTGACTGATCTTTCCTTTGACCCGACTCCAGGCTCGCAGGGGGCTTTTCTCATGCTGGATCTCAGTCTTTTGCAGAGATAAATACACCGCTTACTTTTTCCTTTACTCTGCCTCAGGAAAAAGCTCTTTTTACAGCATTTCTGGGTTTTCTAGCTTGCTGCGATCTTTAGTTACTCAATCGGGGGGGGGGGGAGATGACTTCCCTTTTTAATCTCCGCCTCCCACTGCCAAATTCTTGTTTCAAATTGGTTTCAACTTACTTCGTCCAGATCGTAACTTTTTCAGGAAGAATCCACCGCCTGCAGGTTGGAGGCTCGGAGCTTCGCTTCTTGGAGGTAACGATGGTATGCCTAAAATGGCTCCCGCGACTGCCACTCGGCTGGCTCTCAGGGGCTCTTGCGGGCTTCCTGGGCAGCTGAGGAGTCGCTTCTGGAGCTCCGCCAGGCAAAATTTGCCCCCTGGACGCTCAACCAGGGGTATTTACGGGGATCCGCGTGCCCCCGCGGATTCCCCCCCCCTCCGCGGTGCCAGAAACCTCGCAGCGCGAGGTTTCTGCGCCTCCATTTTCCAGCGCGGCAGACCGGAAGTCCCAGACCAACCCCAACATTCTTTTCCTCCGGTCTCCAATGCAATGTCCCTAAGAAGCCCACCAGTGAGGGCACTCTCCCTCTCAAGCATACTGCCATTGATGCTGGAGGTGATATAACCATCATGACTAGTTGCCATTGACTGCCACATCCTGCTTTGCTGGGGTGCCTGGTTGTGATCAAACAGAAGTGGTGGAAACTGGGATTTCCTTTCTTTTAGTGGGAGCATGGGGGAACAGAGGCAGAAATGAGAACAAATAAATTTTTGAAGGGCAAACATGAATGCATTTGAATGTTTTAGGTAAAGTCAAACTGACTGGCATTGGAAGCAGTCCACTAGTGCTGTTCCAGCACAGCCCTCTACTGAAAAGGACACTTTTTAAAAAAAACTTATCCTCGAAATCCATTGCTTGTTCTCAGCATTGCAGCACAGAGCTATACTGCCCCCAAACATGGAGGTTCCATTGAGCCAACCATGCTGGTGGGACGGGGCTTCCATGGGTTATGCAGGAAACAGCAGCTTTGGATGGGTGGAGCCAAGGGAAGGCAAGTGGGAGTATGTTAGCAAAGGAGAAGGGGCCTTCATCAGTTACAGAGTGGAGGGCGAGGACTGGGAGGAAAAAGTGACACAGCTGAACAGGTCTATGTCAAAAGAGCATCAGGAGGCACTGAAGGAATTAGCTTCCACCAGTCTCTGTAGAACTAAGATATTGACAGGATTAATGATACCATTAGATGAACAAGCAAGAATAGATGCCCCTAACTAACCCAATGGAGGTCTCGTACACCCCAGGTAGTGTCGTTGCTGACCTTGAGCCAGACATCTTGGAGAGTGAAGTCAAATGGGCCTTAGAAAGCACTGCTAATAACAAAGCCAGTGGAAGTGATGATATTCCAGCTGAACTATTTAAAATTTTAAAAGATGATGCTGTTAAGGTGCTACACCCAATATGCCAGCAAGTTTGGAAAACTCAGCAATGGCCAGAGGATTGGAGAAGATCAGTCTACATCCCAATCCCAAAGAAGGGCAGTGCCAAAGAATGCTCCAACTACCGCACAATTGCGCTCATTTCACACGCTAGCAAGGTTATGCTTAAAATTCTACAAGGCAGGCTTAGGCAGTATGTGGACCGAGAACTCCCAGAAGTGCAAGCTGGATTTCGAAAGGGCAGAGGAACCAGAGACCAAATAGCAAACATGCGCTGGATTATGGAGAAAGCTAGAGAGTTCCAGAAAAACGTCTACTTCTGCTTCATTGACTATGCAAAAGCCTTTGACTGTGTCGACCACAGCAAACTATGGCAAGTTCTTAAAGAAATGGGAGTGCCTGATCACCTCATCTGTCTCCTGAGAAATCTCTGTGGGACAAGAAGCTACAGTTAGAACTGGATATGGAACAACTGAGTGGTTCAAAATTGGGAAAGGAGTACGACAAGGTTGTATATTGTCTCCCTGCTTATTTAACTTATATGCAGAATTCATCATGCGAAAGGCTGGACTAGATGAATCCCAAGCCGGAATTAAGATTGCCGGAAGGAATATCAACAACCTCAGATATGCAGATGACACAACCTTGATGGCAGAAAGCGAGGAGGAATTAAAGAACCTTTTAATGAGGGTGAAAGAGGAGAGCGCAAAATATGGTCTGAAGCTCAACATCAAAAAAACCAAGATCATGGCCACTGGTCCCATCACCTCCTGGCAAATAGAAGGGGAAGAAATGGAGGCAGTGAGAGATTTTACTTTCTTGGGCTCCTTGATCACTGCAGGTGGTGACAGCAGTCACGAAATTAAAAGACGCCTGCTTCTTGGGAGAAAAGCAATGACAAACCTAGACAGCATCTTAAAAAGCAGAGACATCACCTTGCCGACAAAGGTCCGTATAGTTAAAGCTATGGTTTTCCCAGTAGTGATGTATGGAAGTGAGAGCTGGACCATAAAGAAGGCTGATCGCCGAAGAATTGATGCTTTTGAATTATGGTGCTGGAGGAGACTCTTGAGAGTCCCATGGACTGCAAGAAGATCAAACCTATCCATTCTTAAGGAAATCAGCCCTGAGTGCTCCCTGGAAGGACAGATCGTGAAGCTCAGGCTCCAATGCTTTGGCCACCTCATGAGAAGAGAAGAATCCTTGGAAAAGACCCTGATGTTGGGAAAGATTGAGGGCACTAGGAGAAGGGGACGACAGAGGACGAGATGGTTGGACAGTGTTCTCGAAGCTACGAACATGAGTTTGACCAAATTGCGGGAGGCAGTGCAAGACAGGAGTGCCTGGCGTGCTATGGTCCATGGGGTCACGAAGAGTCGGACACGACTAAACGACTAAACAACAACAACTAACCCAAGGCTCCTTTCAATAAGTTTCAACCTCAGATTAACCCACTTAGCCTATGAACAAGCTACACAGGAGCCCAAAGGGAATGTCATCTGATGATAACCAATGGTACAAATACATCCCCAAGTCAATGGTCCAAATACTTCTCCCAGCAGTATCCACTTACCTGCACTTTTGGACCTCCTCCTGATATTTTGGAGACGTAACTCATGATGTACTTAGCTGCCACAGTCTTCCCAGCACCACTTTCACCACTAGGGGAAAAACAGAAGTAGGATATATTTGAAGCCATCCAAAGGCAGAGACCCCAAATACATGGTTTGGCATTACAAGTACAAACAGACTCGAGCCTCAACCTTATGCATTCCTCCCTTCCATTCTCGCTTTGCAGCAGCCCTTCTAACTTGTCATTTCATTCACATCCAGTGAACTATGGTTTGTGCATAGTATGCCCTCCTTCTTGGATTGAAACTGCAGTTCAAAGTGAATTTATAATCCTGATTTGCAGGCAACCCATAGTTTCAAGATTTGGATGCAAAGACAAACAACAGTTTGCATGAAACCAGAAACTGAGGCTTCTAATCTCTGCACATTATATCTGATCTCCTTTACATCTGCACACAATGTTTTTTATTCTAGTTTTATTGATCAGGAGCCTGATAAATTTGTTCCGTATAAAAACTGTAAAACTAAGCAAGACAAGAGTACAATATTTATGAACTGCAATAACCAGAAGTGAGTCCTATTCCTGCTGGCCTGACTCTTTCTGAGCCCTTCTTAAATATCAGTGAAATCCCTCCAGGGAACTGTGGTCATTCCAGCAAAAGGATTTTTCTAGAGTGGTTGTGCACCAGTTCCTCTCTCTTCTATTGCTTTTCCAATAAGCATATAAAAATGTGCACTCTCCTTTCTAATTCCATCCCCCTTTAGGGATCTCTCACCAGAAGCATTCTGCAAAAACATGTATCTTAAATTTTAAAAAACAAAGCAGTTATAAGTGACTCAAAGCCACTAAAGGTTGGGGTAAAAAAAAAACGAGAGAGAGAGAGAGAGAGAGAGAGAGAGAGAGAGAGAGAGAAACATAATACACCCCATATCCATTTCATGGAATTTTGATGCCTCTATTAAGTGTTCCCATGTACAGAAACTTGGGCAATAAAAGCATCCTGTATAGCACTCAAGAGTGATGACTAAGTTTTACAGAGAGCCTTTGTTTTCTGCACTACCTCATTTCAGCGGACATTTTCAAAAAAATTATAATGGAAAAACAAATAATATATAGGTTAACAATATACATTTTGATTCACAGAAGAAAAGCCTAGCTGTTGGATCAGATCAAAGGCTTACTTAGTCCTCATAGGATGCCGATGTCCAACTACATACTGCCTCTGATCCAGGAGGGAGCATATATAGTCATCATGCCTAGAAGCTACTGATGCCCATGCTGGTGGCCTCTTTCAAATCTTGTGGAAAACAACTACAGTGTTAAACCACAGTTTGATGCTGGTTTTAGAGCAATGGCACCTATTTATCTACTTGCACTGGTATGCTTTTGAACTGCTAGGTTGGCAGAAACTGGGACACAGCAACAGGAGCTCACCCCATAGCACAGATTCAAACTGCCGGCCTTCCAATTGGCAAGCCCAAGAAGCTCAGTGGTTTAGACCACAGCGCCACCCGTATCCGAGTTAGATTACTACCAGACATGATATCATACAGCTTTGCCCAGTCTGGTGCCCTCCATATGTTTCAGACTACAGTTCTCATCAGTCTCAGCCAGCATGGTTGTACGATACTGGGGCAGATGGAAGTTGTAATCTGAAACATCTGGAGGGCACCTGGTTGGTGAAGGCTGATATAATACACCATAGGCTACTTTTGCCCCAAGCCCCAAACAATACAAAAGTTTTCTCTAGCACTCTTAAAAACTGGTTGGCCTAAGTAAAAAACATTATTTTTAAAAGATGGTGTGCTGAGGTGGCTCAGAACAGGAGCTATGAGCCAGGCCACCCCTTCTTCTTTGGTGATCACTCGTAGGCAAGTTAAGATTCTCTTCTATGAATATGAACAGTGTGTCCATATGTGATTATGGAGGGCAATTCTGGATCCGCACATCCTTCCATAATGGGGACAAAGGTTTCCTGGCAGGAGTTGATCTTGGTGAGGATTTGCCAAATGTGCCTTCCTCTTAGCTCGTTTCTCCCTTTTGTCCTGAGTTCATGCTTCTTCGAAGTCCATGACACCTTTAGTGAAGGCTGTTCTCCAACTGGAGTGCTGGCAGGCCAGTGTTTCCCAGTTGTCGGTGTTTATATTACATTTTTAAAGATTTGCCTTGAGAGTGTCTTTAAACCTCTTTTGCTGTCCACCGACATTACGCTTCCCATTCTTAAGTTGGGAAAAGAGTAATTGCTTTGGAAGACGATAAGCAGGCATGTACTACGCCTGAAAGGGGCCCATCAGTGCTGAGAAAGATTATTGGTGGGAAACAGCCCTTCTGTTCCCTGGCCCTTTTTACTGGAGAGGTCAGCCATTGAATGCAGAGCAGGTGCTCTTGAGGTATTGAAGCCACAGTTAGGTGAAAACAGAAAGTTATGCTTCTAAACCTCTGGTTGTGGCTGTTCCTGAGCAGGCGAGAGCCCACAAGCCTATTATGTGAAGCCTGCCCTTCATCATAATAGATCCCAGGGTGGAGTATAGTGCATAAATTACAATGCACAGCCCACATAAAATCAACTTAAAGCAACTGAAACTATAAATCAATGTGAACAATAGGAACAGCTAAAAATACAACACTGAAACCCCAGCAGTTATAGAAGCTGCAAAGCAGGCTTCCTTAGGTTTGATCTTCAATGCTACATCTGAGCCTTCCCAGCATCTGTAAAGCCATTTTGAAAATTCAAAAAGCATTCTGTAAATCCTGTTTCTAAATACTCATTTGGCTTGCTTTTATCATTCTGGGAGGACCAGTACAGCTGCTCACACACGTTACTTAACAACCAACCAGCTGACAGGAAGTTCCAAGATGTTTAAAAACATGGCTTTTGTTAGAAAGTGCATAAATAGTCCGATTACAGAATTAAGGATTTGGGGACTCAAAGAACACACAGCCATATTCTCAACAAAGAAGATTAAAAACCTGCCTTCTAACAGAAACAAGAGAGCTGGGGGAGGGGATATCTGAGCTATCAAAGGTGGCATAATGCCTACATGTAGTGCCAAATTCAAAGAGTTTGTGGTATGGAGGGGGGAAAGGTGGCCACTGAGGATGGCAACAATTCTTGTGTGAAACAGTTAAAACAAAAGCTGATTGCCAGTAGTCATGTTTACTCAAGTCCCATTGAGCTGAATTGGACTCACATGTCATCTTATGACCTAGTTGAGATTCCTGCATTGGAGGGGGTTGGACTAGGTGACCCTTGGGGTGCCTTCCAACTCTGCAATTCTATGATTATTATTATGCATTCCATTTGGAGAGGTTTGTGGGGGGGGGGGAAGAGAAACAGCCACAGGCAGCTCAGCAGCCTCTGAGAAGTCAGACTCAACTATATGCTTAAATAAATTACGAAGTCCATGCATTAGTGCTATTACAATTAAATGAAAAATCAAAGCAGGATTTGGTGCCAGAACAAAGCAGGAGTTTAGCTGGTGGAGGCTGCATTGAACAGGCTCAGTCCAGTGTCCCTGTTCCAATGCCACCATCAGACACATGTATAGGGTGGAGAGATCTGCAACACCCCCCTCAATTGTATTGAGTCAGCTGTTTACATTCACGCGAAGCATGCATAAGTGCTAGAAGATGCAACACCATATTCATTGGAAGAGCAAAAGCAGAATAAGTTAGAAAAAATAATGCCATGACAAATAAACTACAAACACACAAAGAGATGGATTACAAAATCCCTGAAAGAGGAGGATGCATTTAAATGTTGAAATATAAAAGTTGAAAACTGAACCCAAGAAATCATGCGGTATCAAACACCCTGATTTCTAGGTAAAATTAAGCTTCTCCATAATGAGCAACTGGATGTATAATTTTTAAAGGGTTATTCAATTAAATGCAACACCCTCTTTGTTGTATTGAGGCTTGCCCAGCTCCAGGGGTCAACAGGGCAAGCACACCCGATTGTCTGGGCCTCTGTTATTCTCTACAACAGAGCTGGGAAACTATGGCAATCCAGATTTTTCTGGACTATACTTTCCATCATCCCTGACCATTGGTCACACTGGCTGGATCTGATGGGAGGTGGAGAAACAACCACAGGTTCACTACCCGTGTTCCCCAGGCTCAGAACTCCTCCATTATCCACAAAGGTAGAGCCAGTGGAGAGAGGTCCAGATTTGTGTAACTGTGTCTAACAGGGTTTTAGTGCCACTTGTGTATTAGTTTTAAGCCTGCCTTTCTCATCTTTGCAGAGGTGGCCTTTAAATGAGGTTTAGTCCACAAACCCATTCTGAATCAATAAATCAGACAATGGGATCTGCTTTCCAAATGGTTCACAGTCCTCTTCCATCCGGGTCCTGAGTGCCCAGTAGCATCTTATAAATAGCTGCAGTTGCCCCCTTCAACCCCTGTGGATGAGCTGCTTGCCTTTTAATTGTTGCAGCCTATCCTGGGACGTTATAATGAAGGGGCTGTAATTATTTAATAATAATAAATTTAGATATTATCAAATTAATATGCAATGTAATTTCATCTGTTGTAGGGACTATGTTTGTAACCACCAATCCAATGCCTCAAGGTAAAATTTTATTTCAAGCACAGTCATTCTGGGACCTAAGTGTTGAGTGTCATAAAGTTGATATGGAGGAGAACACTTCAGCCACAGCGCTGCCGCATGTGTGTTGCACAGCGTAAAACAAGAAGCTGCATTTCTAACCACGTCACTGTTTCTTTTATTTACCCCTAGCCACACTCAAGGAGAATTCCTGTAAGCAGTAAAGAGTACATTTATTTTTAAGCTTCAGATTCCAGAAATAGACTCAAAAAGCCACAATGATGATACGTTGGGAAATAAAAGACGGCTGGTTGCTCCCAGGCCAAAGAAGTGTGGGGCATAATCGAGCATGGCAGGGAAAAGGACCCTGAAGATGACCGCATTTCATTTATTGCCACAGCAACATATCCACCCCATACAGAGATCAGCACAAAAAGATTTCTGAAATGCAGAGTTGGCCACTAGTGGCTCAAGGGCAGGAAGGTACTTGGGAGTTTATAACATATCAGCCAGTACTTCTTGCATCACATTAGCCTTCCAAAAAACAAATGAAAATGACTTGTCCCCAATAATCCAAAGGGTCTTTGACAGAAATCAGCCAGCTAATAGAAAAGGGGCCCTGACAAAGATTTGTAGATTAGCACTGTCACCCAGAATTGAGGCTGGATGTAAGGAACTTGGTACATGGAAGGCCACATGAGAATGAATGGTGGACACTTGAGCAAGACGTATTTAACAGGATGGACATTACAACCAGGGAGGCTCAAGGGAAGGGAGAGGTGGGCCCTGGATCGTGGAACAGACCTGGAGACTCGAGACTCAAAAAGCCAGATGCTTTCTGGGGAGGAAACTCATGTTCTTTACTCATCAGCCACAGTGCTCACTTGCTGTCACACACAAAGAGACTCACACTTGCTCTCTCACACATGACTAAGTTAACTGTGACTGCCTTATATCCATTTAATTCAGTGGGCCTACACTAAGTCAGATAACAACACTTTGAAGCAAGTCTGCTCAAGCATAGCATTAAGTTATTTGCAATAGAAGCAGGGTGGGCTTCTAGACTGTGTCCAGTGCCCCTTATCCAAACCAGGGCATAAATGCAAATCATGAGGTTAAAGAGCAGGTCCTTACCTGATGATGACACATTGGTTCTCTCTGTCAATTATCATGTTTCGGTACATATTGTCCGCTAGAGCATAGATATGTGGTGGATTTTCATACTGAGCCTACGGGGAGGGAAATACATGTGAAGCACCAGGCAATAAATGAAACTGTTACTAAGAAAGGTCATATCAACAACAAAAAGATAACTTCTCAGCCATTTAAACAGTACAGCATCAACCTTTTCCCCCAAAGGGCATCCAGAAACTGACAGACAGCTTCTAGAAACAGATAATTTGATGCAATGAGATACTGAGGTGGATTGAGTGGAGGGGACCAATAGTGGGTCCAATGGTCAAGAAGCTTCTGCACATGCTGTAGAGGGGGGGAGTGAGGGGCAGATGGGGCTCAATGGAAGGTAGCCCATCTAACAGAAGGAAAATTCTGATCCAAAACCTCTGCCGCCTTGTGGGATATCTTCAGGAGAAGAAAAGGCTAAGGACTAAACCCTACACAAATCCAAAACAGAGCCCTGAGACAGTTGGATGGCGTCTTGTATGCCTCCTTCCGGCAACTCCTGCAGCCAAACATATTGCTCTGCTTTCCTTTGGACTACTTCAACGAGGCCAAGATGGAGGTCTTGTTATCTGGTCAGCCCAGGCTTGCACCCCGGGAGGTCACTTCAGTGCTGCTAATGCAGCGGTCTGGCTTCACCCCCAGATGTGCACAGAAGCCAACAATAATTTCATACTTGTACTGTACCCTGTTCATTTACTCCTGTTTTTTAAATCTTTCTTTGGGACTTTATCCTCAAAAGCTCCTTTTTTGTATTTATATTATTTTGTTAACATCCATTTTCTTTTCATGTGACTTGTCTGTTTTTGTTGTTAGGAAAACAAATTAAAAAGAAAAAAGAGAAGAGATAACTGACCTCAGCAAACCTTTAAACATTTTTTGAGAATGAAATAAGCTAAGAGAGAAATCATCACTTACAGCTCCTTGATACATTTCAATTTCTTTCTCTCCAAAATATGGCATCTGCTTGAATGGGTTCACAGAGATCAGCACTGATCCAATATATGTCTGTGTTTGGAACAGTCAAGGTTCACAATGTTTAAAAAAATAAAAATCAATTTATGATGCAAACTCCCTTTTCACCCAATTAGCCCACCCTCTGCTTTTCTATATTGCAGCCCATGTGTGAATGTGCGAACATTTCAGCTTGCAGGCTCAAACATAGGTAGTAGAATGCTTACCAAGCAAAATAAATCTTAGTTGTTTAATCATACAGGAACATTAGAGAAATTCATATGGAAGCTGCCCTAAACCAGATCAAACCCTTTATCCATCCAGTCCCCACCACCCTCTGCCCTGACCAGCTTCATCTCTCTGGGGTGGGGGGGGGGGAGAGGGTCTCAGGGCTGTGGAGATTCTGTTCCCAACCCTTTCAGTTGGTGATGCTATTCGGGTTTCATCCTGGGGCCTTCTGTGTACAATGCTTTCCCTTCCTCCAGTTCTTTTAAATGAAATTATAGTCAATTAATGAAATAATAAAATTTGCATGAATTTGCATAGGAGCAGAACAGTTCAGGCACAAAATACACACTTTCTTTGTTTTTAAGATGATGTCCATGCGGTATGTCACAACAGCTGCCCTTTTGGAAGAGGCATCTCCTCCTGTGCAAGCGAGAAGAGGAAGTGTCTCTTTTGGGATGACACTTGCCATTTGCAGTTTCTCCAACTCTCAAAGTAGACTTCCTTAGTTGATCAATATGCTTTTCTACTGACTCATGTAAGCAATTCAACGTTGCAGCCCTATACATTAGTATCAGGATATGCATATTGTGTTTGGATGACTGGTGCTGCATGAGTGATAGCAACATTTAACGCTTTGCTATTCAACACACAGACACACACTCAACACAGGCACAATCAGCACTCAGTGTTGCACACAGCAGCCCATTGTCTTGGGATAATAACTGCAAGATGATGTCATGCTGAAAATAATAAAAAAGCAACTAAGGCAAACAAGCATAACTTCCATATTGTGTGAAATTGCTACATTTGGAAGATGTCCATGGAACTCTGGCACCACTCAGGACATCTCTATGGCAAATCCAGAACTGTTTGTGTGAACATAAAATATATTGAAGCAACTTGTTGATTCAGTGTAAATAATTTATTGAATGGTTCAATAACCTTTTCCAATATGAGGAACACTGTAAAAAAATATCCCATGATTGATGGAGGTGACAGCTGCGCCATTCAGGAGCCAATGCCCAGATGAAAACTAAAAGGCCTCCCTTTTAGGAATTTGGGAAGTGGAAAAAAGAAAGCAGTGAGTGTTGCTCTTAGCTATCAGGAGAATAGCACCAGATCTTGCAAAGCTTTTTAGGCCTGAGTGAGATTATGGGATGCCAAGCCTTGAGAAGACACCTGTTACAGACTAGGAGAGCAGCAGAAAAAGGATCATCCCTGTCTGTGCAGGTTAGAAGCCCAGTAAGTTTATGAGGGGGGGGGCTTATGAGGTGGCACCAGACTGGTGCTGGAATTTTGCAACAATCTGCACTGACAGGACAGTCATGGTGGCAGAACCCATTCAGACGAAGAGACTGAAGGATCTCTCCACAGAACTGAAGACTGCCACCTGTGATAAAAGCAGCTTGAGACAACACACAAACTCCAGCCTGGTTGCTCAAGTCTGTTTGACTCCAGAACAAGATTACAGTCCTTAAGAACAGTCCTTAAGGGAGAACCGTAAGTGACACGTAGAACTGCGTAACAAAGCACATGTGTTGTATTTTGATATTTATTTGATATTTATTTTGATATCTGAGCTTTACTAGCACAGTCCAGTGTGGAAAAGCAGCATATGAACTACTGTATTGGCCCGAATATAAGCCGCATCTGAATATAAGCCACACCTTTCACTCTCTCCCTTCCCGGCCTTAGGGGAGAGGACGGGGGACTACGCACGGGGCAGACACCACTTTGCCCTACCCCTGGTGCTGTTTGCCCCTCACACCTGGCTGCATACCGTAAGGTCACAAATATAAGCCGCACTTTCCACAGTCGGAATTTGGGGGGAAAGTGAGGCTTATGTTCAGGTCAATATGGTAACCCTCTGCAAGGGGCCTAGCAATAGAGACATAACATCTACAAAGGAAGGGGTGCAATGGCTGGGCTGGGAAGAAGTACTGTATGTGGGGAGATGTCCAGTGTGAGGCTTATGTTCAGGTCAATATGGTAACCCTCTGCAAGGGGCCTAGCAATAGAGACATAGCATCTACAAAGGAAGGGGTGCAATGGCTGGGCTGGGAAGAAGAAGTACTGTATGTGGGGAGATGTCAACTCTTTTCCCACCAGCCACTATTCTATGGCAAGTGATGCAAACATAGTGCTTTATCACCTTCAAAGGGAGAAGGGGGGGGGTTCACACATTTGTGAGGTTCAACACACACCTGAGTGAGGAAAGGGTGGTGAAGAATTAATCACTTCCCCCTGCTTTCCCACTCCATAGCAGCCCCCTCCCAGCTGCTTTGCTCTAACCCAAATCACATGTGTAACTTATATAGCTCTGCCCTCAAACACACAAGGGGAATGCAAAGACTCAACTGGGGGAGAGGGAGAGGGAGAGGGAGAGGGAGAGGGAGAGAGAGAGAGAGGGAGGGAGGGGGAGGGAGAGAGAGAGAGAGAGAGAGAGAGAGAGAGAGAGAGAGAGAGAGAGAGAGAGAGAGAGAGACTCTACGTTCTGCTGAGTAGCTCAAAACTGGATTTTATGTCTGCAGAGATTATGCCTGAGAGTGTGAAAGCGGGGAGCAGAATAGCAAGCCATTGTGTCCCACGTCAATGGAATCCTTTCATAAGTCCCTGATATTTCAAGCACGAAAGCAGGTTTGGCAGCTGGGGTGGGATGATGCTCTTATGCGCGTTCACTTTCTCCTCCACAACATCCCTGCTGCTTCCATCTTTCTTTCAAGGCCCTTCAGAGCCCACAGACCCGTCATCCTCAAACACACAGCTAACATTTACAAGCCAAACGAGGGCTAGCGTGTGCCCCACACCCGTAACATGGCACAGAACTACTTTTTTCTCCCGAACCCCAGGAGACATGACAGAACAAAATCTAACGGGTGCAGCTTCCCTTGACAGACTGGCAACAATGGGAGAAAAGACTGGCCCTGGTCATTTGACATCTTTATTCTACTTTTGGCATGGGGAAAACTGTTGCTAAAAATAGTCTCTGTTCTGCTGTGTAGGGTCACTACCAATCAACCCTAGGTGTGCTAGCTTTCCATCTGCAGAGAAGAAGAGACAATTCAAGGGGATTGAACTTGGGACCACACACCCCACTGGACATCCTCCCTGAGGGTTTCTGTCTGGTTGGAATGTGTTCCTGAACTGTGACAGGGCCTCTTACTTGTCTGGGTGGAGTTAAAGGGGGCGTGCCCATAGAAACCTAACTTTTGCCTGGCTAGAATATAGCCTCCTGTACACAAAAGGGTAAGAATCACATCCATTGCTCTACTTCCATCTCTGGTCACATCCAAGCATGCACAAATGACCACAGAATTATGCCTATGAGGAAATGCCACCATCGAGCTGATAAATGTCCCCCAGGCACTGCAGTAAAGGATACAAATATGTAATCATCCATGTATCTCTTCTTGAGGTTCTCCACAATGGAATCTTCTGAGATCTTGGAGAGAAGGACCATGTCATCCACCCCGCTGTGCTTGACATTGTGGCTCTGCCAGTGATATCGGTAATGCCCCTTGCTCCCCTGCAGGAAGAAAATGACTATTTGATTTTATCATTATTTATTAAATTTGCATAAAGCCCTTTATCTGTAGATCTTAGCGCAGTTCCCAGCATAAAACAGGAGGTGCTGGTTTAGTCAATATGAGTTTTGGGACATAAATTTTATGGAATGAATAATAAAAAAGAGCTTGCTACATGAGACAAATGATACACCTAGCCAGCGTTCTCCTCCCAGTCAGGAGTGTACATTAGGAAATGTGTACCAAAGGTGTGAGCTCTGCTCCTGACATGCTTGCCACTATTCAATCACAAGTTCTGAAAATGCAAATGCGGCTTTTCTACTCAACAATGGCATCACAGGATTTGTCAAACAACTCTCCTCTTATAAATGCAGCAATGCTGATTGGCTGGAAGAGATTTCTAAAGATTTGTCCTTGCATATTCTTGCATGTATTAATGCATCATGGTGATATTCAACCTCTGATCCCCAGGGACCTTTTTTTTAGGGGGGGGACTTTCCCACTTGCCTTTGACCATTGTACCCAGTCCTGAAGGTCAGGTTTTAATAAATATGGCTCTGAATAATTTGCACAACAGTAAAACACGCAGACTATGTTTTCTGGATTTTATGTTTGATTTATTATGTATATGTCTCCCGTAAAGGTTTTGCCATAAACACATAAAAAGGTTGTTCCAACATTTGTGACCAAAAGGTAAGAGGGAGAAAGTTACACACCATAACTTTGCACTGAGGAGAATGGAGGAGGAAGGCTCACAAGAAGTGTGCATGCACACGAAAGCTCATACCAAAATATAAACTTAGTTGGTCTTTAAGGTGCTACTGAAGGAATTTTTTTATTAAGCCCATCAAACAGTCACTGAAATCCAAATACCGGTACCACACAAGTCTGAGGAATGAAGGTTACTCAGAAGGGGCTGTGGGAGGAGGGCATGTGAGCTGCATTGTGGCTTCCAGGATTTTCTGGCTGATGTTTACGCTCTCCAAGCCCTGCTCACATATGGGCAGGGCTTGAGGCAACAGCATTTTGCCACTGGTCCCAAGGTTGTAATAAAACAAGGAATTAAAACATGCAGTAAAATGATAGAAACCACTAAAAGCATCAGCCAGCAGAAAGGTTTCAACTTGCCTCCTGCATGATAAATGGGCTGCTGTCTTCTTTACATGCCAGGGAAGGGCATTTCTCAAATGGGACACCCCCTCCTTCAACTCCCTCTCCCCAGTCACTGCTGCCCTAATCCCCCCACCCTGGCCAAGGGCATCTGGTGCAGGTTTGCATGGGAGGGTCTTTAAAGTCCCAAATAAAGCCTGGATAGGGAGCCTGGAGCCCTCCACATGTTATCAGACCATAACTTGTATCAGTCCCAGCCAGCATGGCCCATGGTTAGGGATGGGGGGGGGGGGGCTGGAGTGCAGCAACACCTGGAGGGCCCCCACAGCTTCCTCACCTTTGCTTCAGGATATGTCCCTAGCTGTGTGCAGAGCACCTGTCTTGCATGCAAAAGGCCACCGGATCAGTCCCCAGCAGAACCTCCAGGTAGGGCTGGGAATGTCCTCCACCTGAACCCTTCAGAGCTGCTGCAAGTCAGCACTGAAACCACTGAGCCTGGTGGACAAATGATCTGTATGATGTTTAAATGTTAAAACAAGTACCTTGGATTGAACCCAGAAAATGCATGAGAAGCCAATGGTGATCTCCTTAGAACAGTGTTATTACCTGTAGAGAAACACAGGTGCAACTGCTGTTTTGGGGAAGCACAAAACTCAGAGCTAGTTTATAAAGCACACAATTACCAAGCCCTTTGATCCTTAAAGAAAGAACCAACACACTCCCCGCCCCCCACAATACAAACCAGGAACCAAAACACTGCCTGGAATAGAAACAGGAAAGTCATCAGAGTAGACAAATGCTGATCAGAACCGCCCCCCCCCCCCATGATAAAAGGCAATTAACCTGAAGACGAATTAACGCCATGGAAGACTGTTTCCCAATAAACATTGAGAGACATAAGTCAGATGAGAAGAGCTGGCTTGGAAAGGATGTGTCCCAGACAAATGAAAGCCTGGGAAATCTGTCTTTTGCATGGACAAGACTAAACAAGAGATTTTTTATTTATTTTTTAAGAAAACGGGAAAAGTTTACAGCTGTAAGTCCCTAAAAAACCTCATGCCAGCCTTTGTCAACCTGGTGCCCTTCAGATTAGCACAGGAGTAGCCAATGAGACACTTCCCATCAGCCCCAGCCAACATGGCCAATGATCAAGGATTATGGGAATTGTAGTCCAGCAATCTCTGAAGGGCACCACATTAGCAACCCTGGAGCAGGAGAACTGAAGAGAGAAGTTCAAACCTTGGAAGCTAAACTGGTAACTTTAACAATGTACAGTTTTAACCACTGCTTAAGACGTGCCCATGGACAGAGGGGGCAATACCAATATAATGGCTTACCAAATGCCTGGATGACAGGATCTAAAGCAACAAACTAAAAAGTCAGGCACCACCTGTATACACTGCTCAAGGATGCAGGAGGATTTCCATCTTTGAAGGACTTCACGAAACACCTATTAGAAGTGCTAATGTTAGGATGATGTCAACACAGACATTTAGAACTGCCTTCCCCAACCTATTGCCCTCCAGATTTTTTAGGCAACAACTCCCATCATCCCTAACCACATGCTGGCTGGGGCGATGGGAATTTGAGTCCAGCAACATCTAGAGGTTGCCATGTTGGAGAAGGCTGATATAAAGTACCGGTATTATGCCCCCACAATACTGTATATTTGGGAGTGGGAAGGGAAATCAGCAGGGCAGGGAGTTACTTAAAGCTGACAAATGCATTCATAGCTGAGCTGAAATCCAACATGAAATCCAGCTTCTCATCTATAGCTCAGCCTACGTCAGTTTTCACAGTCATGGAGAGCTGATAGCAAAGAGGGCAGCAGGCACCAGCTGTATTTGGACATTTCCCAGAGTTCTTTTGCTTCTTTACTGTTTAAACATTTCTCTCTCTCATGCTATGACTCAAAACCAGAAGGATATAATTACTGCTGCAATGAGATACAAACAGTTCAGATAGGTTTTTGCCTCACAGGAAGCCATCTGTGACCCACAAATATTATTTTGGTCAGAGGGTAAAGTGGGTCAGATCATAAGCCTCCAAGCAATGAACGAACGAGAGAGAGACAGAGACAGAGATTGAGTTTAAAAGCTGACAATCACAGTACACACCCTTGATTCCTGCTTCCTCCACCCAACCCGTTTGACATGCTTCTCTGAACTTTGGCTCCAGAGAATATTTGATCCCCCCTGTTTCTTTTGCAGTATTGCTTCTTCTCAAGCCTTTATTTCCACAAACGGAAGCCAATTTGCACCCACCAAAGTTCCTTCTGGCTTTCAGCTGCTGCAAGAAACGTCTTTAAAACTACGAGATAATGCTGGAATAAAGACACATTCTTCCTGGATCTGCAGCTGTCTGAGGAAAGCACAGCTTAAACTGTGGCAGCAGATCAAAGACCCCAGAGCTGATTTCAGCCGTGCGTAAGACATGCGAGAATCAGGCCTCAATTCCTAGTTATAGGACCCAAATATTTTAGCAGCAAGTTTCCACTGGCTACCTGTCTCTGTGTTTGCCTCCCTAGTATCTTCCACATGTTTTGGACTAGAAGTCCCATCTTCTCTGTGGTTGTGTAGTTCAAAACATATGGAGGAGACCAGAGTGGATGAGGCTGGCCTATGTGCTACTGAGTCCAATTTTAGTGTTCACATACAAAGTCCTTGTGATGGCCTGGGATTTGGACTCAGATGCTGAACCTGAGGTCTCCCAGCCTGCACAAGGTTCCCTGCCTCCAGAACCAGCTGAGCCTGGTCTAGGGCCTGAGCCTGAAGGGTCCTCACCTGCGCAGGATCCTCAGGTGCAGTCATCAGCCGAGTCTGCTCTGGGCCCCATGTGATGGAGGACCCATTGCCTGCAGCTGCTCCACTCCCAGCCCCGTCAGGGGAAGCCGATGCTGCCCCTGGGTCCAGTAACCCACCAGCCTCTCCTGAGCTGCAGAGGCTCAGGGCAGAGAGGCAAAGGGAACAAAGCTCTTGCAGGAGGAGTGCTCGCCTCCAGGCCAGAAAGATAGGTGAGTCACCAGAGGATCAGAGTCACCCCATGCCTCAGGGCAGATAAAAGCCAGCCAGACCCAGACCCAAGTTGCGTGAGCAACATAGTTGCTACTGTGAGCCCACCTGTGACCTTGCCCTGCTTCCTGCCTTGCTCCCTGCTGGACTGACCCCTTGCTGGACTCCTGGACCTAGGACTGGACTTTGACCTTGTTTATGGACAAACCCTTGGCGTGTTCCTGACCTCTGACTATCTGCTGGCTAGACCCACGGACTGTTTCCTGACTCTGCTTTCGCCCAGCCCCTGGAACTGGTTGCCTCACTTGGACCTACTGCTGCTGACCTGGACTGTTAACCACGCCTCTGCTCAGCCCCGGGTGAGTTTCTGGTCATCCCACCCAGCCCAGTCCACTGGGCTGGGCACCCCAGGGCAAGCACAGTCCTGAACAATTCAACTGGTCCCAGTTATTCAAATAAGACCTTTCCTTGTATTGGACATGACAGATAGATTGTGCATGGTGTGAAGAAAGTGGGTAGAGAAAAAGCTTTTCCTCCTCTCACAATATTAGAACTCAGGGTCATTGCAAGGCTCAGGCAGAATTATTCACACTATGCTCAGTTAAGCTATGGATGGCTTGAAAAGAAGATTGGATAAATTCATGGAGGATAAGTCTTAACAGTGGGTACTAGACAGAATGGCTATGCTCTGCCTCCATGGTGCCTCCCAAGGAGTGGCTTCTACTCTGCAAAACTCAAAAGCTTGTTCATGATGGCGACATTTTAGTTCGTTCTAATAAAGATGTGATGACAGTGTCTTTTGGTGTTTTTTTATTATGGACCAACATGGCTACCTCCATAATTTTTTTTCTATTTGCACGAAGCTTCATTTGAGATCGGTAACGCTCTGTGAATTGCTGCAGAAGAGGAATATCCAACAAAAATAAGTTGTGTAGATGGAAAGCTGATTGCCAGATGAATAAGAAGAGCCAACATGAATTCTCTTCTACACCAGGAACACCTTTGGTTGTTTGAACGAAATCTTCTCATACTACCACCAAAACCAAACCAAAAACGTCCATCTTGTGCTGGTGGCCTCAGATGACTGGTGCCCATTTTCCTCCTCAACATTTTATGTTACAAAAGGGAGTTTGGATCCTGCTAAGGCAAGCCACAGCAATCTTTTTAAGTCAGGAAAACAAATATTTTCTCTAAACACAACTTTAGGACAAAAAAAAGTGATCTGAAGATGTTGTGGTATTCAGTAGTTGATCTTAACCTCTTTGAAGTTGGAGTGACTTCATTCTGTTGGGCAGAAGTTCCACTCAAGTCTCCTTGTCTGAGCTGGTCTCCTGAGGACAAAAAGAAGCCCTTCAGGATGAATAGCATCCACATCCTCATCAGCCATGTGGAGCCTGCCCACCTTCAAAGGAAATGAAGTCACCATGTTTCCGGGGCTCATCTTCTCACAGTCACCAGGCACCAGCAGCTATTTAAATAAAATTTGACATCAGAGAGGGAGGCCCCATCTGCACTATATGTTTAAAGCAGTCATGGCTTCCCCCAAAGAATCCTCGACACTGCAGTTTGTTAAAGGTACTGAGCATTGATAGGAGGAGACCCCTATTCCCTGCACAGAGTTAGGATTCCCAGAGTTCCCTGGGAACAGGGACTGATCAATAAACCACTCTGGGAATTGCTGCTCTCTGTGTGGGAATAGGGGTCTCCTAACAACTCTCAGCACTCTAAACAAACTAATCCCCAGATTCTTTGGGGGAAGCTATGGCTGTTTAAAGTGGTATGATCCTGCATTAAATATATAGTGCATTTGATGCAACAGATGATGACACAACAGCCACAAAGGCCTACAGAGACCATGTAACAGGGCAGAGCAAATTCCTAGATAAATCTAAGGGCTCCCTCAAGGAACTGAATGGAACCATTGAGAACACAAACAAGCAGGGGTGGATATACTATGAAACTAATGAAGCTTAAGCTTCAGGGCTCCTAATACTGGAGGAGCCCCAGAGGCAACTTTAGTCCACATTGCTTAAAATTTTGGGGTCTAGACCCAATTTGAGTCAAATTGATTACCAGTAATTTTATTGTTGTATATATTTCAACAATCCCAAAGTTTGAGAGTCAGTAGCACAGATGTTGTAACGGTGGAGTGTTGTTGTAAGTTGTCTGTTCCACTGTGGCTAATTTAATCACCACCACCCCCTTTTAACAGATGTCAAGACACTAGGGAAATAACAATGAGTTCACAAATGTACTTAAGTGGATACCAAAAACGCAAACTCACAGAAAATTTGTGGTGATCTTTCATGGAACAACCCCATTGAAGAAGAGAATAGTGATTACCCAGACCTCATTGCTGGTTGTGAAGGGCCCCCATAACAGTTCAAGCTTCAGGGGCCCCCAAATGTAGGTCCACCGCTGGATGGAGGTCAAGTCTCAAGGTGATGTTTGCCTGCAGAAAGTTATAGCCAGGACAGGGTATCCACATTTGGCTGACTAAACCTGAGACATCACAGGTCGCCATTCTAGACAGGTGAGGTTTCCAAAAGCAATTGCCAAAAGTTGCATTTCCATACTCATTAGATGCATTTGTCATATATGCAGCTGCTAACCAGCCATCTTATTCTGAGGCAAAGGAAAAACCACACATAGAATTAGAACAAAGATAAACAGTACAGGGTCCCAGAAAAGTCTGCTGGGTGGGATATCAAGCAAATCCCTTGTGAGATTTTGTGTTCCAAAGAAATTCCCTAAAGAGGCCAAAATAAACAGACACTCTTCATATTGTGTCAGCTTGAGAAATAATAAGCACTTAAGATCACTCTTACAAAAGCAATTCATTGTGGGGGGGGGGGGAGTTAATTTGCAGTAGGAAACATTCCATAAATATTTTGCCTATGCTTTGGAATATAGGCAACTTTTTCCCGAAAGCTATTCTGTACCAGATGTGGAGGGGTGATGTGCACTGCCCATTGCTGAGTGACTCCTCACAGCAAAAGCCTTTCAAAATATTTCCTCAAACAAATAATTCCCTCCCATCTGGGCGTTGTACGTGTTGAGAGGTGGTAGTGGCAGTGATTGCTGGATAGCACTGGGACGTGACAGGCCTACCTTGCAATATAGTTGTGCAAGGAAGAACATAAGCAGAGTCTCCTAGCCCGCCCCCGTCTTCCCATTACATGAACAGAGCACAAGGCACACTGGGAAATCTTCTGTGCAAGCCTCACTGAAATGAACACAAGCTCTGTAGGAGCACAGTTCCAACAGAGTTCCCATAACTTGCCTCCACACAACTATCATGTCAAGTAGGTTGGAATGAAAATGTTTGCTCACAATCACCAGGGATCTCCAGAGAAAGGCAGGATTTGGACATGGATCTAATGCATTTTAAAATCATATGCACAGTCCAGGGAATTGGCCCCATGTGGTGGGAGGCAACAACCTAGGACAGCTCAATTGGGAGAGCAAAAGGCTCTTAATTTCAGGGTCATCGGTTCAATTTCAGGGTCATCGGTTCTATGACAAGGCTCTTCCTCCATGGGGAAGGGCTACTGTTCCATAGCAGAACACCTGCTTTGCATGCAGAAGGTTCCAGGTGCAGTCTTCAGCATCTCTGGGGAGAACTGGGAAAAACTCCTGTATGAAAATCTTGCTGTCAGTCAATGTAGACAACACCAAGCTATGGGTTGACTTATGCCTTTGTTTCTTAAGAATTTCAGCTTTTAGGGAGTATACTCCACTCCACCTGCTCTTCTTGAAAAAAGGAAAAGAAAAAAGGCAGACCCACAAAAGCAGTGCTTAAAAAACCCCACTACCCTCTTGTTTTCACTGCTTCTGCCAACTTGAAGACTTTATTTCTGAACACAAGAGAAGAGAAAGAGTTCAGCACATAAACTGCGAAAACAAACTCAAGCATCTTGTCAGGGCTTCAGACAGGCTCAGCAACACACACACACACACACACACACACACACACACACACACAGAGAGAGAGAGAGAGGGAGAGAGAGAGAGAGAGAGAGAGAGAGAGAGAGAGAGAGAGAGAGAGAGAGAGAGAGAGACCCCACATGCTAGAACCTCAAGTTCCTTCCCTGTCTGAATGACACCAGCAGCTTTTCCTTTGGGGGTCTTGCCCTTGGCCTGGAGCAAGACCAAGAAGCACTCCGGGTGGTAACTTAGGAAGAAAGGGTGGCAATGTACTAATTATGGCTATGTCCAGAGTCACTGCTGAGCCAGTAGCTCCACTTGAGAGTTCAGGTGGCATTAAGTGCTGGCAGTGTCACTTTTTCAGAGGTGACACAACAGGGAAGAGCCCAGGTGTGGTAAAATTCAGAGTCATGTGCAAAATTCTGCAGGATCCCTTAAACCCATAGTGCTAGCTGAAAAACCAGCTATGCAATTATCTTCTTCCAAGCTAAAGTGCCCAGCCAAACATTGCCTTCTCTCTCTCTCTCTCCCCTTCCCTTTCAGCACCAAGCGTCTGGATTAATTATTTGTTTTTAGAGCATGTGCCTGCATTCAACGCCCTCCTCTATGTCACATAGCACTACACTGAATGGCAGGAAGGAGCTGCACAAACAAGAAGGCACCATGATAACCCCACCCTCATCCCATGCAGACTTCCATGTTTTGGACTACAATTCCCATCAGCCGCAAACCTCATGGCTGTATGATGGTGAGACTGATGGCAGTTGTAGACCAAAGCATCTGCAGGGCATCAGGTCGGCGAAGGCTGCCCTGTGGTGCATGGTCCTACCAATCCACTCCTAGTCTTATCATATAGGAGTCCTCTTAATTTACTCCCTGGCATTTCCATAGCCTGAAGCAATACTGGGCCAGATGCAAGTAATGGTGTGGCTCTGTCTAAGGCAGTTTCCCATGCTGCCTTCTCCAAAGACTATGAAGACAGTACTGCATTAGTATGGCATACTCACATTGCTCATCCGGCTCCAAAGGATCAAAATCCTGCAACCTGTCCTAATTATGCCTGCTGGGTGGGCCGTGGCCCAGCAAGAACATCCTGAGTAAGGAGGTGTTGGACCTCCTGGTTGGCATCTACCCCAAGTGCAGCCATGACTCGCTGCTCCTGAGGGACAGGCTCTTCTCTATGCCCATAAAAGCTCAATATCCAAATATAGCAAGAGAGAACTTCCCTTTTCCTCCCAGCACAATGCAACTGACCCATGAGAGCATGCAAGGAGACCCTTAAAAGGACATACTCGCCACCACTGGATTTGACCAGAAAGGCATTGTTGCCATGTCCTGTTGCAGTTGCTATCGCTGCTGCAGGGACTGCACTCCGCAGTGTATGGTGAGTAGGCAGCTTGCCTGTTGATCTGGCAAACAGAGAGGCCAGCTTGCCTTTTGTTTTCTTCCTTGTTTGCACACCTGCATTTTCACAGCAATAGCAACAAAGCTCTGGGGATAATCTTTCATTCCATGACTTCACCTGCTAGAAGGAAATCCAGCAAACCTGCTTAAAAGTTTAAAGCATTTGGCAAAGGAGAGCAAAGGGCCACCACAGCTGAATTTATTTTCCCAGCATTCAGCAAATCCAGCTGAAATTATACATATAATACCATCAACATACGTGGAACTTTATGCAAAGTTCCATAATCAGACGAGTTGCTCTGCTGCCTGAAAAAGCTTGTTCTTTTTGTTTCTTTTTAAGTACTGTAACAGCAAAAATATTTATGAGTCTTGTCTGTTTCTTTGCGCATCAGAAGTCAAGCTAGTATTAAAACAAACAAACTGGCCCAAATGTGAACATAGCAATATCTCACTATTCTTCACACCCACCCCACCATCAATAGAGAAACATACCACATTAGTCCTTTATCCTCCATCCCTCGGTGCATCCCTTCAAGTACAATATAGATTTTGACAGAGAGGGAAACTATATTTTCTATACGCTTTCTTACTGCATTTATAGCCCACTTTCCCACCAAACAGCTCAAGGTGGCACGCATCATTCACCCCCTCTTCATTTAATCTCCACATCAACCCTGTGAGGAAAATTGAGGCTCAGAAGCAGTGACTGGTGAGCTTAATGACTGAGTGGGGAGCTGAACCCAGGTTCTAATCTAATCCAACACTCAAACCACTACACGCAGCACTGATTTTAAGTTGTTCCAGGGGAAAAGTTTATTTACAACATACTGTATTGGTCTGACTTGGACATAGCAGTTAAAAATAAACTATGGTTTAACATGAACAAGCACTAGTGTGCTTGCACCCAGTGCTCAAAGGGTCCCTGCTTTGCTCCTGCTGCTGCAGCCCCAAACCAGAGGCTGTGCAGAGGCTGTTGCAGGCCCAAACCATTGTGTGTGAGCTAGTGCTCAAGGTTTGCTTCTCTCCAAATTACAAATGGAAGCAAATGTTTGTTCTTGGCTTATCCATAGTTTGTTTGCAGGAAACAAACCTCAAGCACTGGTTCAAAGGTAAGAGAAAGCCAGCCTCTGGTTTGTTTCCTCCCTGGGATAGCAAGAGCAGGTGCAGAGGAGGAGTGAAGCAAGGGCTTTTCTAACAAAGGGCACAAACACTCTTCTTGTTCACGTTAAACCATAATTTGTTAACATTTGGAATAATTTCTGCACATTTGGATTATGTGGTTTCATAAAATGGGACTATAGTGGAAAATAATATCAATATAGCATGCAAAACATGTTTACAAATGTGGAGGGAGACTTCTGTAAAGGTTTATTGCTTTTTTATTTAAAAAAGTCTTTATTAAGTTTTTGCATCATATATAATGTACATAAATGTAAAACAAAACAATTAGAATAATAATAACAAAACAAATGAGTGTGGGGATAATAAAATTCTAAATCAATTATTGCTTTTTATAAAACTTTCAGGTTGCTGCAGAAATGATGTTTTACTGTGTTTTTATATTTTGTTGGAAGCTATCCTGGGTTGGGGCAACCCAGTCAGGTAGGCAAGATACTACTACTACTAATAATAATAACAGCAATAATTTTATTATTTATACCCCACCCATCTGACTGGGTTGCCCCAGCCACTCTTGGTGGCTTACAGCATATCAAAAAACATAATACTGTAAAAACATCAAGCATTAAAAATCTCCCAATACAGGGCTGCCTTCAGATGTCTCCTAAAAGTTGTGTAATTCTACTACAGGGGTAGGCAACCTAAGGCCCGTGGGCCGAATGCGGCCCAATTGCCTTCTCAATCCAGCCCGCGGACAGTCCGGGAATCAGTGTGTTTTTTACATGAGTAGAATGTGTCCATTTATTTAAAATGCAACTCTGGGTTATTTGTGGGGCATAGGAATGCGTTCATTTCCCCCCTCCAAAATATAGTCCGGCCCACCACAAGGTCTGAGGGACAGTGGACCAGCCCACGGCTGAAAAAGGTTGCTGACCCCTGTTCTACTACTAATACTGTTGCCGTTGCTGCTTCAGTGAGTGCTTGCAAAGACCGCTCCCTCCTCCAGCCAACTCCATCAGGCCTAGGGGGCAGGGCCTGCACTCACACATACTCTGAGCAGCAATCTGCAACAAGTGACGAAAATGATTTTAAATGCTTTAAGTGTTCTTAATTTGCTGCACCTTGAATGGTGGCTTTTAATGATTTTTTACGCTAAGACCAGACCATGTCATTACCGAGGAGGCAGGCTTAGTCATTTTTGAGGACTATCCCTGTCTCCAGGTCTGGTCCTGGCCGAAAGGATACTGGAATCTGCAAGGGAAACCCACACGACCTGAAAGTGTTGCTGTATAATGCCAGGTCAATGATGAATAAAACCACTGCCATCCACGACCTGATTGTGGATGGTGGATTTGACCTGGCATGTGTGACAGAGACCTGGTTGGATGAAGCAGATGGGCCTGTCCTTGCCGCTGCTTGACCACCAGGTTTCTCTTATGCACAGCAACACTGGGCATGTGGGTGGGGAGGGGGGGTTGCAGTGATTTTTAGGAAGTCATTAGTTTGCACCAGGCGTCCTATTGGGAAGACCCAGTTTTCTGAGTGCATGTTCTGGAAGTTGGGCAATAGGGGAAGTACAGGATTCCTTTTGGCGTACCGACATCCCCGCTGCGCCAAGGATTCCCTGCCCGAGCTGCTCCAGGTCATGGCGGATGTGCTCCTGGAGACACCTAGCCTGGTTGTCCTGGGGGATTTTCACATCCATGCCGACACGAACCTACAGGGGGCCACTCGGGACTTCGTGGAAAGCATGACCTCCATGGGGCTGAACCTGAAAAAGTTTGGCCCAACTCATAGCCGCGGACATGTCTTAGACCTGGTGTTTACCTCTATGGATGGTGGTGATCTGACACTAAGTAAAAGCGAAACAAAAGAAGTGCCATGGTCAGATCACTACCTGGTGCAACCGGACTTCTCCACGACCCTTACCCTCTGCAGGGAGGTGGGACCGATTCAGATGGTCCGCCCCCGCCACTTAATGGATCCAATTGGCTTCCAGAGAGTGGTAGGGGATGTTTTATCCCATGTTGATGGCCTTTCAGCTGATTCCCTGGTGGCCCACTGGAATGTGGAGTTAACCAGGGCTATTGACTGTCTGACTCCGAAGCGCCCTCTCCGATTGCATGGAGCCCGGACAGCCCCATGGTTTTCACTGGAGCTGAGGGTGCTGAAACAATCGTTGAGATGGCTAGAGCGCCGATGGCGGAAAACTCATTCTGAATCAGACCGGACACAGGTTAGAGCTCAACATCGAGCCTACCAAGTGGCAATGGCGACGGCAAAGAGGACCTTCTTCGCCTTTCTATTGCATCTGCAGAAAACAGCAGCAGGAGACTCTTCCAGGTGGTTCGCAATCTGTCGGAACCACCTTCATTATCGGGGCCTGGTAGGGACCCCAAGATCTCCTGCAATCCTTTTGCAAACTTTTTTGCAGATAAAGTCGCTCAAATTCAGAAGGAGGTAGACTCCACTGTGGGAGCAAGGCCAGGGTGGGAGAGTGCTAGAGCCCTGTCTAGTCATGTTATATGGGATCAATTTCAATCTGTTACCTCCGAGGATGTGGACAGGCTGCTTGGACGAGTGAAACCGACCTCCTGACTCCTTGATCCTTGCCCATCCTGGCTTATAAAAGCGAGCCGGGAAGGGCTGGGCAGGGTGGTGAATGCTTCCCTCTACAAGGGAGGCTCCCCAGACCTGCTGAAAGAGGCGGTCATTAAACTGCTTCTTAAAAAAAACATATTTAGACCCAGCCAATATGGCCAACTATTCACCATTCTTGGGCAAGGTGATTGAGCGAGTGGTTGCTGAACAACTCCAAGCACGCCTGGAAGATGCGGACCATTTGGATCCCTTCCAATCGGGATTCAGGCGAGCTGGGGACAAAGGTGAGAGCTGTTTCCTAGTTCTGCTGGATTTCTCAGCGGCCTTTGACACCATCGACCATAACATCCTTCTGGACTGTCTAGAGGGGCTGGGAGCTGGGGGCACTGTTATACAGTGGTTCCACTCCTTTCCCCGGGGCCGTGTCCAGAAAGTGGGGGGGGATGAGTGTTCAGACCCCTGGGCACTCACTTGTGGGGTGCCTAAGGGTTCTGTTCTCTCCCCCATGCTTTTTCATATCTATATGAAGCCGCTGGGAGAAAATCAGGGGGTTTGGGCTGGGTGTTCATCAGTATGCGGATGATACCCAGCTCTACCTCTCATTCAAATCAGAACCAGTGAAGGTGGTGAAGGTCCTGTGTGAGTACTGGAGGCGGTTGGAGGATGGATGGCGGCTAACAGATTGAGGTTGAATCCTGACAAGACAGAAGTACTGTTTTGGGGGGACTCCCTGGTCCTGAATGGGGTAACTGTCCCCTGAAGGACCAGGTGCGCAGCCTGGGAATCATTTTGGACTCACAGCTGTCCATGGAGACACATGTTAATTCTGTGTCCAGGGCAGCTGTCTACCAGCTTCATCTGGTACGCAGGCTGAGACCCTACCTGCCTATAGACTGTCTCACCAGAGTGCTGCATGCTCTGGTTATCTCCCGCTTGGACTACTGCAATGCACTCTACGTGGGGCTACCTTTGAAGGTGGCTGCAATTAATCCAAAATGCGGCAGCTAGACTGGTGACTGGGAGTGGCTGCCGGGACCACATAAAACCAGTCCTGAGAGATCTACACTGGCTCCCAGTATGTTTCCGAGCACAATTCAAAGTGTTGGTATTGACATTTAAAGCCCTAAATGGCCTCGGTCCTGTATACCTGAAGGAGAATCTCCACCCCCATCGTTCAGCCCGGACACTGAGATCCAGCGCTGAGGGCCTTCTGGCGGTTCTCTCGCTGCAGGAAGTGAAGTTACAGGGAACCAGGCAGAGGCCTTTCTTGGTAGTGGTGCCCACCCTGTAGAACGCCCTCCCAGCAGATATCAAGGCAATAAGCAACCATTTTACTTTTAAAAGACAACTGAAGGCGGCCCTGTTTAGGGAAGTTTTTAATGTTTGATGCTGTATTGTTTTTAATATTTGGTTGGAAGCCGCCCAGAGTGGCTGGGGAAACCCAGCCAGATGGGCGGGGTATAAATAAATTATTATTATTATTATTATTATTATTATTATTATTATTATTATTATTATTACTACTATACTAATAATAACAGTAATAATGCAAGTCCTTCTCTGGGACTCTGGATTGATGTGTGTTGAAAAGGGACCCCTCAACAGCTTCCTATTTTTTATTCAGTTTCACCTGGTGTTACAATTTTTTTTAAAAAAAACCAAACAACATATGCTTTTCACAGATCACAGAGGTTGTCAGAATTAGTTTTACTAATGTTGAAACTTTCCTGCTGGTACTAATTAAATGAATCTTCAGTGTTTCTTCTAAAAGGAACAGAAGGAGTTGGTGAAGAAGGTTCAGACCATATGAAAAGAAGGAAGTTACTAATGGTGTTTTGGCAGAGGATCATCTTTGAATATTGCCTTCCCAAGTGACTTAACTGTTCCTGCATAACAAACACAATAGCTAGGCTACACCCAAAGCTGTCCAGACTGAATAAGTAACCCAAGCAGCGGTTTGGAAAGGAAATACAAAGGGGCACAGAGGATGCCATGCATAATGGGAGACGCACAGCTCAGAAATCCCTGGCAATGGATGCTGGTGCAGAACTCTCCAGTTCAAATGCTTGCTTAAGGCTTCACAGTGAACTAAGAAGAAATTTGTATGTAGGTGCCAGGCATGCGTCCCTAGGAGAGAATCTCTTAGGGATAAAAGCCACAAACCTCTCCTTCTGCAACCGACTCATTGGGGTGTCACAGTACTTTTTTCTGGGGGTACGCAGGGGTACACATATCCCTAAATATTTTGTGAATCTAAGTTTGGCCTCAATGAGGGACAGTATTTCAATATGAGTAGGAAATATGAGAGTACCCCTAAACATTTTTTTAACGAAAAAAAGCACTGAGGTGATGTTAAGCAAGTCTCATATCACAGCCTTATCCACAGGTCTGTATTATGGAAATAATGCCAATTTGCCTTACAAGGCTGCTGGGGCTGCTGGGAAACTGGAGTAAAAAACATCTGGAAGGCACCAGGTTGGCAAAGTCCACTATAAGGATTTCCAGCATCAGGTCCTTTGAAGACTTGTACTAGATATGTACCCTGGATATACTACCCTTTATCCCCCAAGTGATGCCTGCCTGTCAATCAGCTGATATCATCAGTTGGCAACTCAACCAGACGGGTGGGGTATAAATTAGAATACCATCATCACCATTATTATTTAGGGTTGCCATATTTCAAAAAGTAAAAACAAGGACACACTGAAAGTTGTTGACGTATGGCAGCCCTCTATTATTATTATTGTTGTTGCTGCTGTTGCTGTTAGCTGATAGGTGGGGCTCAATCCTACTGGGTGTTGCTTTGCCAGCATGCTCCCTGAAGGAAAGCAGACCCTCCATTCATCAGCTGTTTGGCACTGCGGGGAACGTGCTGGCAAAGAAGGCAGATGACCTGTCAGTCATCTGATGTCATGATTTGGCCCACTGGGGCAAAAAGGTTCCCTACCCCTTGCTATATATAGATTCCTATGGGACACGGGTGGCACTGTGGTCTAAACCACTGAGCCTCTTGGGCTTGCCAATCAGAAGGTCAGCAGTTCGAATCCGCGTGACGGGGTGAGCTCCCGTTGCTCAGTCCCAGCTTCTGCCAACCCAGCAGTTCGAAAGCATACCAATGCAAGTACAGTGGTACCTCTGTTTACGAACGCTTCTGGTTACGAATGCTTCAGATTATGAGCTCCGCTAACCTGGAAAGTTGCTGCTCCTGGTTGCGAACTTTGCCCCAGGATGAGAACGGAAATTGCGTGCCAGTGGCGCGCACACACAGCAGGAGGCCCCATTAGCGAAAGCGTGCCTCAGGGTAAGAACAGTTTCAGCTTAAGAACAGACCTCTGGAACGAATTAAGTTCGTAACCAGCGGTACCACTGTAGACAAATAGGTACTGCTGCGGCTGGAAGGTAAACAGTGTTTCTGTGCGCTCTGGCACTCGTCAAGGTCTTCCGTGCACCAGTAGCAGTTTAGTCATGCTGGCCACATGACGCAGAAAGCTGTCTGTGGACAAACGCCGGCACCCTCAGCCTGAAAACCGAGATGAGCACCACACCCTATAGTCGCCTTTGACTGGGGTTAACTGTCCAGGGGTCCTTTACCTTTTTACCTTTATATAAAACCTTGTTTGATAATATGAAAACTGCCTAGCTTCCCCTTATTTCTGTTTTACACTTATCAGGGAACCTCTGTGTGTTTCGCCCCATGAGGCAGACCAGAGGAAAAGCTGCATTTTGTAATTCCAGAGATGGAGAATCAACTGCTTGCACTCCCCTCCCCACCTTGCCCCCAGTAAACTAGCCTGCTTCCTTCTAGTGCAGGACACAGCCCCATTCACATTGTTGAATTCGGATTCAGCTGCTCATCCTGTCAGTACGTTTTGAGCCAGCCCAGGATCCTTCTCTGCTGCTTTTAACAACATAAAAAAAAATCTCACTGTGGCTCTTTGCTAAGCATGAATCCTGCAGTGAAGCACAAACTGGCCAATCTGGAGTCCAGACTAATATGTGAACTTCTAAGGTCTGGAAAAGGAAATCCCACCCTGCCTTAGACAGAGCCGTAGCTATGGGGATGCTAGCCCAGGTTTTTTTGCTCCAGGTGATGCTTCCAAAAGGGTGCCATTGAGGCTCCCAGCCTGTGTGTGTGTGTACACACAAATGCGCATGGCGGGGTGCCAAACTAGGTCTTTGACCTGAGTGAAATAAAGCCTAGTTTTGCCCCTTCCTTAGGACAATGTCCATACTTTAAAAATAAATCAATCCAGCTTTGGCCTTGGTTCTCATGTGTGAAAGTTATGATACATGCAAACTTGATTACACCAAGCACAAACTGAATCCCTCTGCTGGGTGTTTTTTAAAAAGAAAGGAAACAAGAACATAACAGGTGTTTAATGCCCTGTTGTCTTTCCCTCCTCACCAGAAACATAAATTTGCCACTTTCTAAGCAAGAGTTACTGTGTGTGACACTAACAGACAAATGCTCTATTTGTATTACTTTTTTCCATTTACAGTGGTACCTTGGGTTACAAACACTTTGGGTTACAGACTCCGCTAACCCGGAAGTAGTACCTCGGGTTAAGCACTTTGCCTCAGGATGAGAACAGAAATTGTGCGGCGGTGGCGCAGCAGCAGTGAGAGGCCCCATTAGCTAAAGTGGTACCTCAGGTCAAGAACGGTTTCAGGTTAAGAACGGACCTCCGGAATGAATTAAGTTTGTAACCAGACAAACCCATGTACAGTAAACCACTGGCTGAATAAGATGTTGGCATATGATGCAGCTCCATTTTAGCCCTCCCTTCTTCAATACTTCTCTTCCTTTTTAGAGCAGAGTCTGTCCCCAAAAATTCATTTCAACACAAGCCCCCAAGGTAAGACCCATGGGTTAATAGGAAGGCTTTAATAAATGCCAGGTCCAAGTTTATCAATTATGTTTTAAGTGAGAATTGCAACAAGACTAAGCCAGGGTGGCACAGAGTCACAGAAATACCACCACATGTGGGGCAGATTTCTCCCCAAAAGCTGTACAAAACCAGGAATATATTTACTTGTAGGATCGCCTTTCCCCATACGTGTTCACTTGACTGCTTTGATCTGTGCAGTAAGAAATCAATATTTTAGCATGGTGGCATTTACACTTTGGAACTCCCTACCTGTTGACATCAGGAAGGCACCTTTGCTATACTGTTTTTGGCACCTGCTTAAAACAAGCCTATCCAGACTAGTTGTTGTTGTTGTTGTTGTTGTTGTTGTTGTTGTTGTTGTTGTTGTTGTTGTTGTTTTATTTATATGCTGCCTATCTGACTGGGTTGCAACATAGATGCTGCTAGAGGTTTTACTGCAGTCAGTGGTATATAAATCTTGTTAATTAAATAAAACAAAGAAAATGTTTCCTGGCCTTAAGTGTGCCACTCATAACCCCCACAGAATTGCAGCTTGGATAATTGTATTTGGCTCTGATAGATCACATTTCAAAGCACCAACATTTTCACAGCAATTCTTAAACAACAGCCCTGCAAGGCAGGTCAGCAACATTAAGTATCTATTGCAGATGTGGTGCTGAGGCAACAGAGGCTTCCTTAAAGGCCACCTAGCAGTTCGTGACTGAAGTGGGATTTTCCCGCTCATGCTCTTTGCTAGCTACCAGAGAGCTTATATATATATATATATATATATATATATATATATATATATATATATATAATATTCAAGAGGTAATGTGCCTTTAATTTTATAGTGTGTGTTTTTATTTGAAAGCCAAAGCTTTCCCCACACCATAGAACAAGACTATAATCACAGAATTATGGATGCAGAAGGGATCTTAGACATCATCTAGTCCAACCCCCCCAACCATCTGCAGGATTTACAGTGCAGAAGGGCAGCTCCAGCATCCCTAGTGGCTGTTGATCCTCCAGCCTTGGTTTAAATGCCTTCTGTGCAAGTGAGCCGCCACCACCTCCCAAGGCAGATTCAGTCCCATTGTCCCAAGAGCTCTTACTGTTCAGAAGCTTCTTCTCTAACGTGCAGCTGAAATCTACTCCCCTGACAAATCCATCCGCTTGGCTGCAGTTCTGCCTTCTGCAGCAGCCCTCCAACTCTTGGAGGGCCACTCTCCTGTCTCTCTTTAATCTTCTCTTCCCCAGGCTGAGCATGCCCCAACTCTTCCTCACAGGAGGACTAATCCATTTTCTTCCATAATGGCTACAGAAATCCAACCACTATTATTACCAGCATATTTTAGGGTGGTAATTTTTATTTCATGGTAGGTTCCCAAAGAATTGGCTCATTTTTCAACACATGAATTGAATAACTGATCTGCATGGAGGAGGAGGATCCCACCCAGCTTTTGCACGTTAAATAAGCTCTTGCAACTCAACCACATATTTTCAGGATGAATTTCAGTCCTGAAATTTAAAAGGGATCTGAAATACTATTCATCTCTGTCTGCTGCGGAGCCAGATGCAAAGAGGGTTAATAAGCAACAGAAGCCAGAACATTTATCTAGAGGAAAAACTGAATCACAAACATTCTTCTGAGAAATAAACCCACAAGGAACACACAAGTCATGTTTAAACTGTATCATGATACGGATCTCAAGAGTATTCAGTCCAGTATGAAAAAGAGAGAGACTGTACTGCGTGCTTTGAAAAGAAGCAAAAATGAAGAATGACAATTGGTTTTGGAATTCTAACTTCTAAAAAATATAGAATAGCAAGTTGGAAGGGAAGCAAATGAATTACAGCTCAATATGTCAAAGTAAGGACTATTAGATATAACATTTCATTTTTACTGCACCCTTCCTCCCAAGGAGCTCAACTCAGGGTAGCAATCACTGACCTCTCTCTTCACAACAACCCTGAGAGGTAGATTATGCAAGAAGTAGAAAGTGACCCCAAGTTACCCTGGCTGAACAAGAATTCACCTAAATACGTAACACATGAGACTAAAACTATGAACCAACAGGAAAACCTCAGCTTAGTTTTAGTGAAAGAGAAGAGAAGGAGAAAATTCCTTGAGTGTGTTTTGAGAAATATGCAGTCTGAGCTTCAGACTACTGTATTCCCATCAGCCCAGACCAAGTATTTCCTTTCCACTGCTTTGAGAAATACTATTGAATTGGCTCATTACATAGAGATGCTGAAGCCTGAAATCTGCCCACCTCACTGGCTTCAAAACTAAGGGAATGCAACCCTAGGAAAAATACTCTGGGACAACAGAGGATAAACACATTTATAGGTCAGTTCCTGCCTCTGGAACAGCAATAGCGGAAGAAAAATGTGGCAGTGGCTCACACTGACTGCAGCTGTTAAGTCTGGGGCACTCAAATATGTACCTTGTAAAAATGAACAAGTCAAGAAATCCAAGAATAAATACAATTAGCTTTGTCCACAACACTAGTTATCTTTGAAATCCGGGGGCTTTTTGTTTTTTTAAAAAATAGCTAGCATAGGCATGCTGTTTTTCTTGCAGAGAAGCAAAACCAAGGCCATTGATGGCAAGCCAAAGGAAACAACAGCTAGGACAGGAAGGCATAGCTTCCCAGTCAAATCCTAGCTCAGCTGTGGACAGCTAGCCATCAGCCATTGCCAACCTGGTGACCTCCAGATGTTTTGAACTACAGTCTCAATATCACATGGCTGGTGGCAGGGGACATTCCCCAACCCCTTGGTGGAGATTAAACACGAGGCTTTCTGCATGCAAAGCAGATGCTCTACCTCTGCCCTATGGCCCTTTCAATGGGTCAAGTTTTAGAAAGGGAGACAACACCAGACCATTTTTCACACTCCCTAGATTCAGGACACTGTTCCTTTCTAGAATGAAATGGAGGAAAGAAGAGAAAAGCGGAACATATGAACATCTGTTTCCCAGTGAGCCACTGCCTCCCTGAGTCACTTCACACATTTAGGGTTGCCATACTCACATGAAGAGAATGTGAATGTTTGTGCATCTTCCACCACATCAACCACAGTGTGTTTTATATAATGTACAAATTAGTTCCATTGAGGCATATCCATATCGTCTTCCCCCAACCTGCTGCCATCCAGATATTTTGGCTGCAACTCCAGTCAACCCTGATCCCTGGGCCAGGCTGAACGAACTGGGCTGATGGGAATTTTAGTCCAAAGCATTTGGGAAAGCTGGTATATAATGCAACACCTTCCAGGGTTACCCAGAAAACCTAGGACGCTCTCTGCTGCCCTAGCACTTACAAACTAAAATAGACAGGAGGGAAACAGGAGGAGGGGAAAATGTGGTCATTTTCAGTAACACATACTTAAAGCTTGGTTAAATTTGGAAATGAGGGAGGGGCTATGAATGTGCTCATTTGGATTATTCTCCCTTCCCCTCCCAAGTCTACACTCTGCGCTGACTTTCATGGTTGTTTTATTAGCAGGACCCAACTCAGGGAAGGAACAAAGCACAACATCAAAGAATCCTGGCACTCCCTAACAAGAAATAATTCAGAATGCAGTTGGTTTTCTCTTACCTGTCACCAATATGGCTCAATGACACATCTCTTACAAAATGAAACCAGAACATCTCAAGTTAACTCAACATGGGGAATTGACACAGAGAATTAAGAATGTAGCACGTTCAGATTCAGGAAATCTGGCAGCTGCCTTGCCACTGGCTTTGGCTTAACCTGACAACCATCCCTAAAGCAGTTATGCCACTGCATCAACCTGGCAAGCAAGTCCCTGTTCATAAGTATCTCCATATCCGGTTAAGGGTTTTCAGTGGAAAGTAGCAGTAGCCATGTTACTTTGATTCCACGCTCTGCCAGAATAGCAGAGCAAGACACTTTCTACAATGGGTTTTCTACTCAGATCTGCTGCCTTTTGCTATGGTTCTTCTAGCACCTTGCAAAATAAGCCCCCACAAACCCTCTCAGGTCAAGGAGAGCAGAACCAGAGATGGAAAGGCTGGAGTTTCTTCTTTGCACACAAAGGGTCCCAGGTTTAGTCCCCACTGATATTCCCCCCCCTTGTCCAAAATCCTGGAGAGCTGCAACAAAAAGCAGCATTCTTCAAACTGGTGCCCTCCAGGTGTTGCTGTACTACAACTCCAATCACCCCTGATCATTGGAGGACTTCTTCTTCCTCTCCACCTTTCTGCCCGCCTCCTTGGCTGGATCCTCACCCTGCCTGCCACTAGGCTCCTCGGCAGCCCCCAGAGCTTCCTTGCCTAGAGTGGGGTCCTGGCGGGAAGCTGGTCCCCTTATTTCCAGGGTACCATTATCAGGATATTGGTGTGAACTGGACATAGCAGACGTTGTTGCTGCTGCTGCCTGGGAAAGCCTGAAGGGCTGGTCAACTGACCAGCGAGGCTCCTAGGATAAACAGCTTGCTGCCCACCCCTCACAACTCCACACCGTGGACTGGACGTTCTGCCATCTGCAGTTCTCAAGGGTCGATTCCAAAAGATCTTATTTGAGAAACGACATTGCCCCTGTGGAGATGGTAGTATAGAATCAGTGGCATGTGTCCTCCTGTCCTGTTCCCTTTATAAAGACTTGAGGAACGAGATCATTACTCCACTCCTTCTAACCATCCCAGGGCGCTCAACCATGGCCATAATGCATTTCCTTCTATTAGAACTAAATGACCAGACAACAGCTAAGGTTGCTAGCTTCATTGCTGGGGCAATTAGAATAAGGGCCACTAACTGACTGATAATTCTGGATTCTAATTTGTGCTTTTAACAAATCTTTTATTGTATACAGTGTACCGTTTTATTGTTGCTATGGCCTTTGGCTAATGCGAATAAAGTTTATTATTATTATTAATCTGTCATCTGGGGAAGGGTGGCACAGACTACTGACCCAGGGGTCAGTGTATCTGAAGAAGTGTGCATGCACATGAAAGCTCATACCAATAACAAACTTTGCTGGTCTCCAAGGTGCTACTGGAAGGAATTTTTTTTATTTTGTTTTGACCCGGGGTAGTCACTCAAAGCTTTCTATGCTCTTGTAGCTCAGGCTTGAAGACAGCCAGTCATTGGTCACATATTTTTAAAAGATGCACAATTACAGACATTTTTGTAAACTGGAAAAAAAAACACCAATTCCTTGTTCTTCAGGCTGCTACACTGCCACAAGTGGCTAGTCTGTTTACTTTCAGACTTATACTCCACCCTTCTTCCTAAGACCCCAGAGCAGGTTACAAGTATAAACACAACATTTGAAACAATATAAAATTTAAGGTAGCAACATCTCAACCATCTTTTAAATAAAAATATAAGGGCCAAACTTAAAAGTTTGTACCAAAAAGGTAAAGTTTTCGGCTGTTAAATCACTGGGCTTTGACTTGTGAACAGGCAAGCAAATAAAAAGTTAGGTGCGCTAGTAGTGCTTGTAAATTTATTCCCAAGCCTGGTACAACTGAACAACCAGAATCTTTTACATAACAAATGTCACCCAATAAAAAGGGCTCTCTTGCTCTCTCATGCTAGCACATACCACTCATTTTCTAAAGAGTTCCCCCGCCTCTTTTAGCACTACTGAGGCTGCAACTCCACCCAAGTGCAACAAAGCATTTGCCAAAACTGAGGCCCTGCTTTGTAAGAGCCATAAATCAAGGCTGCAGCCTCCAGACGGCAACCAGCTTCAGACATACAGATTAGTCACAAGGGTGACAGCAGCAAACAATTTATAGATGTTGGGCTCAGCAGACCAGGTGATTCAGCTGACGAGTGCAAGAGGGCTCTGAGAGCCGCCACTGGCTTCCTGTGCAGAGATGCTCACAGCCAGTAGCAAGGAGGCCTCTCAGGCCAATGCCTGTGGTGCCAAAACGTCTCATAGCTGAGGAAGAAGGCGGCTGATCTACCGGTAAGTTCCAAATTAACTTCTGGAGGAACAAGGACTGGGTTTTTTTTTCTTTGATTCAGCCAATTTTGTCAGCAAAAACTAGGTTAAAGAAACACATCAATGTAGGTCGACGGTAAGCTCTCCACCACGAGCCAACACAACAGAATCTGCTAGAAATTAGGCCTCTGGCTCTAATTTCACAGAGGTGGAACAAAGTGGAGCAGCAATGCCTCACAGTCGTTCTCAATTGCTGAGGGTGCCAAAAAATAATACAAGCAGGCCAAGAAGTTCAGGTCCCTAGTTTAATGGAGTTAGAGAAACTGTTCACATTGGGGTGAAGAACCTTTTGCCCTCCAGATGTTGCTGAACTACAGCTCCCATCAGCCCCAGTAAGCGTGGTCACTGGCCACAGGTAATGGGAACTGCATTCAGCAGCATCTGAAGGACCAGAGGTTCCTTACCCCTGTGCTAACAAGATGATAACTTTGCAGACAGGAAGTCAGGATGAAGGGCTGAAGAGTCTGCTTTGTCATATACCATGATAGGCAAGCATTCTGAAGTGCAATCAATATTGTTGTGCTCATCTGACTTCTTTGAGGTCAGGTTCCCTTTGGAAGGAGGTCACTAGAGGCTTAGTGAAACATGTGAGTTGGTTTACACACACACAGGTTGTACGTAGAGGGAGACACATAGCTCAAGTGCTCAAAGACACCACCAAAGTCCACTGCTCCCACATCAGATCTCTAAGGCAGTGGTTTCCAATTAGCTATTTACTGAGGACCCCCTATTTTTCAAAAGTCAAGCTACGGACCTCCTACTTTTGAAAATTTAGATAACTCTATGATAGTTACCTGTGCAAAGCCAATTTTTGAAGAAAATGTGGGATAGCCCCTAATAAGCAAAGGATTTTAGGTATACTAAAAAACAGACCATAAAATTTGTGATACAGTGGTACCTTGGGTTACAGGCGCTTCAGGTTACAGACACTTCAGGTTACAGACTCCGCTAACCCAGAAATAGTACCTTGGGTTAAGAACTTTGCTTCAGGATGAGAACAGAAATTGCACGGCGGCAGCAGGAGGCCCCAATAGCTAAAGTGGTACCTCAGGTTAAGAACAGTTTCAGGTTAAGAACAGACCTCCAGAATGAATTAAGTTCTTAACCAGAGGTACCACTGTATTGCCACAAATTGCCTATCCCCACAGCAGGAAAAACTTGTCTCCATTACTCCACTACAACTGAATAATAAAAAAGCAGTTGTGTCCCCTAACTTGCAAGTGTTCTATATGCAGAAGGCTTTTTATATGAAAAAGTATTCAAACGTGCTATTCCTTACTTGTAACCTGAGATGGTACATCTTAGCAAAACTTTGCAGCATATGGTCCTGCTAACTGAGGAATCTTGAACATTCAAGACATAGGTGAAGGCTTGGACAGAGCTGGATAAAGTATTGGTGAAGACTGAGTAGAAAACAACTGGAATTTTGTAATGTTGGTAGTAGTAGTAGTAGTAGTAGTAGGATTTTATTATTATTATTTAGTCCTCCTGTGCCCACATTTCATCCCCTGGCTTAAAGAGATTAATTAGTTAAATATGGTACTTATTTGGAGTGAGGTTTTTATTCTTGCTGATTACCCAATAGGAACCACCAGCTTTTTAATTTATTAGGATTCTGCCATACATCTCTTTCCTCCCACCCCCAAATGTAACCACGTAGCTTCCCGCAGAAAACAAGAAAACAACATTCATGCAGGTTGCCTTTTGCACTAAATAGACCTGGGTGATGTATTGATACAGCACCCAGGACTGGGATGAGGGGCAGACCGCAATGGCAGCTTCACTCAGCAGTATATCGCAGGTGAAACCACCACCACTCTTGGCTCCCTCCAGCTGGCGCTGGTAGCAAAGGGTCTCAGGAGCAGTGGCAGTTCCAGCAGTGATATACCACTGAGTGAAGCCACCATCCCACTCTGCCCTCATACTGACAGAGGGAGAAACAAGCTGCATCGGTGAGGCGCAATCTTCTCTCTCATGAAGACACATCAACTGGATAATACAATCTGTCAACACTCTTTAGTTAAACTCCAGTTATTGCTGCACACACAAATCACTTTTTCTTCCTTTTACCCTCACTAGAAATCTCTGTGTGCACTGGGCTGCATTTCCACCATGGTTCCAAGACAGATATGTGCATAGATTACCTTATGCAAGGCAAAGAGAAAAGTCAGGCACCCTTAAGGAAAACTACCACTGTGGATGCAATCCAGGAACAGTGGATGGTGGATACAGTGGATGCAATCCAGGAACAGAGTGGGGGTGCGGAGGAAAGACTGCCTCCTTTTCTTCTACCAATTACCATTCCAGCTGCTTCTTTCATACCCACCTCTACACAGCATTTGAAACCCTCATGGTATGCAGAGGAAAGTGAAGTAACTTCTATGACAATTGGAGCAAATATATCTATAGATGACCAGAGGGAAAGGATTAGGTGCCCCTTCTCTGCCCTTCCTATTTTACGTAATCACATCAGTGCTTACAAGGTCTTGAAGATATTTCTACAGCAAAAAAGATACTCTAGTTTTATTTTAACAAGATGACTTTATTGGAGGAGAGGATAAAGTTAAGGATTAGTCCATGGAAAGAAGGAGAGTAGTGGTGGTGGTGCCCCTATCGGTTGTGATCTTCCTCACAGGTATGCGTCGCTAACTCTCTGGGGACTAGTTACAGGTAGGTAGCCGTGTTGGTCTGAGTCGAAGCAAAATAAAAAAAATCCTTCAGTAGCACCTTAAAGACCAACTAAGTTTTTATTTTGGTATGAGCTTTCGTGTGCATGCACACTTCTTCAGATACACTTGAAACAGAAGAGTCTCTGGGGACTGCAAACCAAAGTTCTGTAGTCAGGATTTTAACCAAAGCCTACAACCACAAAGCGAGCAACATGCAAACTCATCTTATTGCATTTACAGTTCTGTGGTTTTAAGACTGTGACCAGCATAGCACCACATTCAAGCAGGTATGTAATAGGAAGCATTTAACTGTTCAGCCACCTGCATTCTTGGATCATCTAAATTAAAAGTTGACATGAAGCCTCAGATTTTTTAAAAAAGCAGTACAAATTGCCCTACTTTGATTGATGGACTGCAGACAAATAAGAATAGCAGGGGGAGAGCCAGGTTTCTGTATAGTGCTGGATTAGGTCAATGACCTTTCTAGTCCAGCAGCCTCTTCCCATACTGGCCAACCAGATGCCTGTGGGAAACTAGCATACAGGACCAGGGCTCAAGAACACTCTCCCCTCCCATGGCTTTCAGCAACGAGGTATTCAGAGGCATTATGGCCTTCAACTATGGAGGCAGAGCATAGCTATAATTGCTAGTAGTCATTGATGGTCTTCTCCTCCATGAATTTGTCTAATCATCTTTTAAAGCCATCCAAGTTGCTGGCCATCACTGCATACAGTGGGAGTGAGTTCCAAAGTTTAACTATGTGCTGCAGGAAGAACTTTCTGGAGTCTCTGGGAGAATAAACTTCTGGCTGCAGTGGCTTCCAAACAGGTTTACAGCCATACCTTGGAAGTAAAACAGAATCCATTCCGGATGTCCATTCGACTTCCATAACATTCAGAAACCAAAGTGTGGCTTCTGATTGGCTGCAGGAAACGTTGGCTGTGGGAGGCGTTCTCCCCTTGCATTCTTGGGATGAACGTCTGTGGCATCAAGGCCTGAAGTGTCCATGTTCCCTCGGTAACTTCAATGTCCACAACACAGCTCTCCGAGAGTGGGAATGGTGTCCCCAGCATAAGCCTAAATTGTTGCCTTCCTAAACTATTCAGTGGCTGACAAACAAAGAATATTCCCGTTTCTAGAAAGGCAGTCTAACGTTCATGAGCTGCCACAGCTGAGATGCCGAAATGTCACACCTGTCATCAAAATCAATAAGGCAAGAGTAACAACATCTGAAAAGGTAACCCTGACAAAGGAAGCATTAATAGGTACCAAAATGGATGGCAGAGAGATGAGAAAACCCTTTATGATGAGTACATATGCACACATTTTCAGTGTGCATCCTATTTTCAGTGTGCATCCTATTTCAGTGTATCTGAAGAAGTGTGCATGCACACGAAAGCTCATACCAAAATAAAAACTTCGTTGGTCTTTAAGGTGCTACTGAAGGAATTTTTTTATTTTACTTTGACCCAGACCAACACGGCTACCTACCTGTAACCAGACATATGCACACAGGCATAGCGCTCTCCCAAGAACCACACTCTGAAGCACTTTCACGTGCTATTATGAAAACATAGGCTCTAAAATGTGTGTTATATGGACACTTCATTGAAGAGGCTGCAACCCTGGAATGTCAAAAAGTTTCTGCTAGAAAAGTTACTATAGGAGATTACAATGGTACCTCTAGTTATGAACTTAATTCGTTCCGGAGGTCCGTTCTTAACCTGAAACTGTACTTAACTAGAGGAGTGCTTTCGCTAATGGGGCCTCTTGCTGCCGCTGCGCCGCCAGCACACGATTTCCATTCTTGTCCTGGGGCGAAGTTCTCAACTCGAGGTAACTCTTCCAGGCTAGTGGAGTTTGTAACCTGAAGAGTTTGTAAGATGAGGTGTTTGGAACTCGAGGTACCACTGTATTATATTAGAATCTGAACATTATTTATTTGTTTAATGCATTTATATTCCCTCTTTTTCTCCCAAAGGGCTCAAGCTGGCGTACATGATTCTCCCCCTCTAATTTAATCCCCCAAACAATCCTGTGACGTAGGTAAGGCTGAGGGACAATGACTGGCCCAAGATCACCCAGTGAGCTTCATGGCAGAGTGGGGATTTGAACCCTAGTCTTCCAGGTCCTAGTTCAACACTCTAACCACTACACCACCAGAAAGTATTCAAAAAATTGTTGCTTAAATGCAGTGGGCTGCAAGTGCTTGATACCTCAACAGTAAATGCTGCAAGTTTGGAAACAGATGCAAAGGGATTGTTAAAGATTGTGCCCCACGAAGGTAAGGGGCATTACCCCTTCTCCCCTGCCCCTGTGATTTGAACTAGGGAGGGGAAATCCCATTGGTGCCAATGGGAGCTTTCTTCTTCATGCAAACAGCAGGTGCAGGGACCCCCAATCTAGATCAGGACCACTGTGTGGACAGATAGTTAAATCCCTCACCCCACCCAAGTTCTGATCCATGTTGGGTTCTGTGAGCCTGCAATTTATACATTAAATAATCACTCCCCACTTTGCTAATTACATCATCTAGTTGGGCCTCTGACCTAAAAGGAAATGAGCTAAAGTTGAATATGTTTATACAACACCCCACCTGATCCAGACATCAAGGCATTAAAGGGGCAAAGTTCATAGACTTTCATTTAAGGGCATCAGTTTCATAACTGTAGCACAGCAAAGGCATTTGTGGCTGTGGCTTGGCACCCACCATGATCGGGGGTGGGGGTGGGGAGAAAGAAAAGACCCTTATGCAAGCTTATTTACATGAAGCTTCCAATGTACTGTTGAGCAGTAATTCATGCTTCATTTGCAAAGGGAGTCTCAATGCTGAGCAATCCACCCACCCAAACAGCCCCAGCCAAGTTAACTCCACAAAGACTGCAAGATCCAACCTAACTGTCCTGCATGCCTATAGGGGACATGGAACCCAAAGCTCTGCTGATGGATTCTCAGAAATAGGCCCCACTGATTTCAAGGGATCCAATTCCAAACTCCATAGAGCTTTCCAGCTGCCAATCCAGAGATTCCTCCTGTAAGCTTCAAATCCAGAGCTGGATCAGAAGAGACAGCAGCGGTAGCTCCTGGGACCTGTTTTATTTTGTGTACTACAAAAAGGGAGACCCCAGGACTCCTACACAGCATGTAGGGAAGGGTGCAGGAGATAGGGTCAGTGTGGCAAGAATTTTAGAAAGAAGAGACCAGGCTACACATTTATGTGCACAGAACTGCAGCTTTATGAAACAGATATATTTCACACAAACATGTCAAGGTTTGCTTTTTTTAATGCACCGGTTCTGTAGGATCAGAATTGCAAAGGAGATGTTTTCACAATTTCTGCCTCTGGGGAACCTTTAACTGATCAATCCATCTGCTGAGGAACAGCTACATCTTGGACGTGGAGCCTGGAACATTCTATATACAGTACCTAGTTCACAAATGGCCAGCCAGGCGTCACCATCAGAATCTAAGCTTCAAGAGGCATCAGTCCAATTGACATGAGGAGCTCTTAAAACATCCAATACAGCTGCCATAAGAAACTGCCTTGCACCGGGGCAGGACACCAGTATCCATCTAGCCCAGTCCTGTTCATATGACTCGTAGCAGCTCTCTGGGCTTTTCCCAAGTCTACAATCAATTTTTCTTATTTTTACTGGGGATGGTGGGGACTGAACTCAGGAACATCTGCAAACATCAGTTCAACTACAGCAGAAACATGTCCACGGTTAACATTCTAATTGTCTAGTTCAATGATGGCCAAACTTGGCCCTCCAGCTGTTTTGGGACTACAATTCCCATCCTCCCTCACCACTGGTCCTGTTAGCTAGGGATGATGGGAGCTGTACAGCTGGAGGGCCAAGTTTGGCCATCACTGGTCTAGTTCAAAATCCACCAATTAGCTCCCAAAGTAGTCCAGGACTGCTGAAAACACAATTTGTAAGTCACTGTTGTAAAGCTAATATTACAACACCTCTGGGCCTAACTACACATTTTGCTAACTGTCTCCTGTTAGGGCAGGGATTGGGATCACAGTGCACAGAGAAATGAGAGGTTTATACCTCCCCTCCCCAGGCTTAGAAATATTCCCATTGATTCCAACAGGATTTTTCTCTAAGCCTTGTAGCTGCACAGTTGGTCAGAGTTTTTTTTTTTAAGGGGTGGTGGTGATTAGGGAGGGAAGGGGATAAATCTCTCCTCACTCTGTGCTGTGATTTGTAATTTGCTGTGACAGTAATTTGGAGGGAGATATGCAGTTCAAAAGCACATCAAAGTGCAAGTAGATAAATAGGTACCGCTCCAGCGGGAAGGTAAACGGCGTCTCCGTGCACTGCTCTGGTTCGCCAGAAGCGGCTTAGTCATGCTGGCCACATGACACGGAAGCTGTACGCTGACTCCCTCGGCCAATAATGCGAGATGAGCACGCAACCCCAGAGTCGTCCGCAACTGGACCTAACGGTCAGGGGTCCCTTTACCTTTTTTATGCCTGCAATTAATTAATGAAAAACAAGAGCCAGAGCTTTACAGTATGCATTAAATATAATGTGGAGCTGAACCCTTGGCATTGGAAGGCTGCAGACATTGTCCTGATGTGCCCAGAGTGTGGATTCCTTTTCCACTTCCTGCCCTTAACAGCTCTGTCAGGGAACCTCCTTGCATCCTTATTGGTAGTGCCGCCCTGTGGAACACCCTCCCTTCAGATGTCAAGATGATTAAAAACTACAGTGGTCCCTTGGTTCCTGAACTCAATCCGTTCTGGAAGTCTGTTTGAATTCCAAAATGTTCACAAACCAAAGCATGACTGCTAGTTTGCTGACTGGCCCCAGAAACAATGCCGACAGCCGAAATGGATATGCGGCTTCCAAAAAACGTTCGCAAACTGGAACACTTACTTCCGGGTTTGTGACGTTCGGGAGCCGATTTGTTTGGGAACCAAGCCATTTGGGAGCCAAGGTACCACTGTATATAACTTTTAGAAGACACCTGTAGGCATCTGTATCGAGAAGTTTTTAATGTTTGATGTTTTACTATGTTTTTATATGTGTTGTAAGCTGCTCAGAGTGACTGGGGAGTCCCAGCCGGATGGGCAGAGTACTGTATTATTATTATTATTATTATTATTATTATTATTATTATTATTATTAATTATCCCACCCCACAGGTAACTGCTAGCTTGCCAGATGATTTCACCCTGAAAGGGCACTGTGTTGGAAAAGAAAAGCAAGCACTTCACATTTTATTCTGCAATGGCAGATCTATTGCAGTGGATAAAAAACATGGACAGATCTGTTGCATCAGCAAATCAAAAGTAGTGCTGCGGTGCTCAGACTGCAGTGTTGGGGGCACCACTGTGCAGGATGCAACGACAGCACAAACACTTAGAGAAGACACAGCAGCCCAAAAGAGAATTGTTGGTTTCCAGTTTTAGGTTGGTTTAGGACAAGAGTGGGCCAGTGCACTTTTCAGGAGTGCAAAAAGGGAGGACCAGTGCCAACAATCTCATATGCTGCACAGAGACCAGATCTGCTTCAACCACATGATGTTACACCAGACCCATCAGCTCAAGCTTTCTTCAGCCATACAAAACTACTTTGGAAGACTTGACAGGTTGTGGGAAAAGATTACCAGCAGAGGCTGCTCTCCTAGGCAATGTAAATTGTCTTAGTTTTGGGGTGTTTTTCACAGTGGCAGACTGGGAGATGAATACATCTGGCCCCCTGGAGTATAATTCCTCAAGGCACCTCTCACCAATACAGAAACAGAATAAGCAGCCTACATTACAGGGGTCAGCAAACTTTTTCAGCAGGGGGCTGGTCCACTGTCCCTCAGACCTTGTGGGGAGCTGGACTATATTTTGAAAAAAATATATGAATGAATTCCTATGCCCCACAAATAACCCAGAGATGCATTTTTTAAAAAAGGACACATTCTACTCGTGTAAAAACACCAGGCAGGCCCCACAAATAACCCAGAGATGCATTTTTTTTAAAAAGGACACATTCTATTCATGTAAAAACATGCTGATTCCCGGACCGTCCGCGGGCCGGCTTTAGAAGTCGATTGGGCCGCATCCGGCCCCCGGGCCTTAGTTTGGGGACCCCTGAGTCAAACCATTGGCCCATTTATGCCAGCAGTGGCTATCCACTATGTTTTCTTATATAGGGCTCAGATTTGGACAGGTGCTCACCCTGTATCTACAGAAGCTGTTCAGTCTAAGTTCCTAAGGCATTTTTTTCTGTTCCATTCTGTGTTTCAAATGTTTCATTGCACTTGGAAGCTAATCTCCCCTCTGCTGAATTAAATATTTGGTGCAGGACATTTAATTATTGGCTTCAGCTAAATTTAAACCTCACCAGTCTACTACCCTTAGTATCACAAGATTGTCATGAGAGCACTTGGACTAAAATTGTCAACCAAAAGCTTTACTTTTCTGGTTTATCACCACAACAGTTATTAACATTGGGCTTCAGTAAAGCAAATAATTGAATTAGACAGCGCCTATAAGATATTGAGCGACAGAATAATTTTGCCATGATAAGGAAGTTTTGTCCATGGTATGATTATTTTCCACCTAGTCAGTTTGATACATTTGCATCCTATTTCCAAAATTAAACAATTCCAAAATACAGATCCGCTTTCATTTACACAAGATTAAATATACTGTCTTCAGCTGTACTTGAGGGCCAATTTCAAAAAAAAATCCACTGGAAAAACAGTTATGTCTATGTGGAGATGGCAGTATTGAATCAGTAGTTCATGTGCTTCTGGCTTCCACTTTTTATAAAGATTTGAGAAGTGCGGTTATTAGCCCTCTACTACTATCCATACCAGGTCGCCCAACCATTGCTACTGTGTCCTTTCTTCTAGCAGATAAAGGTAATCAGGTGACAGCAAAAACTGCAAAAAAATTAGCTGGGAAAATCAGAATAAAATCTATTATTTGATTATTGATGTAAACCTCCAGAATGTATTTTGTAAAGTTAGGTTTTTACCTCTATCTTCAGTACACTGTATTTTGTTTTATTTTATTTCTATGACTAGTGGCTGATGAAAATAAAGGTTCTTCTGATTCTATGTTTTTGGCCTATTTTTATTAATAATATGTAGGTACAGAATAATAAAAAGTGTATTCAGAAGTACAGATATTTGTCAGGCTCTCTAATATTTCAGTCAAGAGTCTTACCCAGCCCTAACTGGAGATGCCAGAGGCTGCTGAACCTGGAAACATTTTCCATGCAAAGCAGGCTCCATCACTGAGCTATCTATGAAGGGATGGTTGAGACTGACACAATCACAATAACAAATTTTGCAGTAGATTGTATCTAATCTTAATTTAGGAGCAAGGGAAATGAAAGAGAATGAGAGTGAGAGATTCAGATTTTCTACCTCAAGTGTCAAAATGTCTTGGGTCAACCTGGATTACCAGTTTAACCTGCAGCACAACATTTTTCTCTATCAGTCCTAGGGTTGAAATAAAATGCATTCAACGCTACCACCTGACCCCCCCCTGCCTACCTGTCAATAGCCCCAGAGCCAAAACAACTTTAAGCAATCACACCTGTGTGACCTGAACACGGCTTTGCCTCTATTTCAGAGGAGCTTGTTTAGTGGGGTTGTAAAATGGCGTTTCCGTGTGCTGCTCTGGTTCGCCAGAAGCGGCTTTGTCATGCTGGCCACATGACCTGGAAGCTGTACGCTGGCTCCCTTGGCCAATAATGCGAGATGAGCGTCGCAACCCCAGAGTCGGTCACGACTGGACCTAATGGTCAGGGGTCCCTTTACCTTTACCTAAAATCCCACAAACGCCAGTAAACAGTGTGCCCAGCGAGATCCAGCTTCTATTGGGACTTGAGGTGGACTGAGAAGCAGCCATGGATTCTGATCCAAGTGGAGGATGCAGCACAAGCATCTCACCCAGGACAGTATGGTAGCATCTTGTGCTTCATGGCTCAGACTAAGGAGCCCTCCATCCAGACAGGCTGATTATTTCGTAAATCAGTAACTTAAAACACAATGCATGTATCCAAGAAAGGATTTTAAAACTGCCTGGCCCTGAACAGATGTATCATCATCATCTTACCTCAAACAGGTAAAAGAGTACTTCTTTGTGTAGCACTGGGGTTTTCAACCAGTGTGCCATGGCAATCTGGGGTGCCTTGAATGGTGGTCAGGAGTGCCGCAGGCAACACTGGCCTCTGCCCCTCTTTCCTTCCCTCACTCCTCCTATGCCCTCTCACTTCTCTGCCTCCCAAAGGCTCACACAGCTGTTTGTTGCAGGCCTGGCTACAAGCTCCCCAGGTGAATAGTGCCTCTGGGGCCGGCCAGGGGGTACTGATTGCCAGGAGCAGAGGCAGCCTCAGAGTAAGCAAGCTAGTGGGCAAGGAAGCCCAGCCAGCCGGTCCTTGCTGTTGGAAATGAACAGACAAGTGGGAGGCTGGGTAGGCAGGCAGGTGCCGCACTGGCCTTTCTTGTGCTTGCTGTGTGCAATGCCTGCCTGGGAGCTGAGTTTCTGGTGAAGGGGAGCCTTTCTGCCATGAAGGCCCGGTGGCTCCAGCTACTGTCACTGCTGCCTCCCAAGGCAGCTCAGGGACGAGTCTCAGGGTATTTTCCCCCACAGGAGAGTTGCAGAAAGAATGTATGGTTACAGGTAGGTAGCCGTGTTGGTCTGGATCGAAGTAAAATAAAAAAAATTCCTTCAGTAGCACCTTAAAAGGTAAAGGTAAAGGGACCCCTGACCATTAGGTCCAGTCGTGACCGACTCTGGGGTTGCGCGCTCATCTCGCATTATTGGCCGAGGGAGCCGGCGTATAGCTTCCAGGTCATGTGGCCAGCATGACAAAGCCGCTTCTGGAACCAGAGCAGCACATGGAAACGCCGTTTACCTTCCCGCTGTAGCGGTTCCTATTTATCTACTTGCACTTTTACGTGCTTTCGAACTGCTAGGTTGGCAGGAGCTGGGACCAAGCAACGGGAGCTCACCCCGTTGCAGGGATTCGAACCGCCGACCTTCTGATCAGCAAGCCCTAGGCTCAGTGGTTTAACCACAGCGCCACCTGGGTCCCCTCAGTAGCACCTTAAAGACCAACTAAGTTTTTATTTTGGTATGAGCTTTCGTGTGCATGCACAAGTGTGCATGCACACGAAAGCTCATACCAAAATAAAAACTTAGTTGGTCTTTAAGGTGCTACTGAAGGAATTTTTTTTATTTTAGAAAGAATGTAGTTGGTCAAGGGAGCCGTGGACCCAAAAAGGTTGAAAACCTCTCGTGTAGTGCACAGTTGAACTACAGAACTCGTTCCCACAGGAGGTGGTGATGGCCACCAACTTGGATGGCTTTTAAAGAGAGTTGAATGAATTTGTAGAGGACAAGGCTACCAATGGCTACTATCCACTATGACTAGTTGCTGGGAATCGCAGGTGGGCAGAGTTTGGTTGCGCTCATGTGCAGCTTGCAGGCTTCCCATAGTGAGAACAGAATGCTGGACTAGATGGACCATTGGCCTGATCCAGCAGATGCATCTTTTTTTCTTATGTTCAGAGGCTATGGCTTCACAGAGACCCGTGAACCCCCACTAGCCTCTTGCATCACCTGGCCATGGCACCACCAAGTCAGAGGTGGGGGCATGTGACAGCTGGAGGTGTGGAAGCAACCACATGCCACGGTGGATAAGGGTTAATTACAGACTCAGCTATTAGACACCACCATTACAGGACTTTACGCTTTGAAATAGTAATCCAATAGAAGGCTCCACAAGTCAACTGTGCCAATCTGGTGCTCTCCAGATGTTTTGGACTAGCTAGCACAGCTATTTTCCCATCAACCACAGCATCATACAACCTGGGCTGGAGGTGATGGGAATCATGGTCAAAAACACCTGGAGGACACTAGATTGAAGATGCCTGTCTTTGATAAGCAAAAGAAATCTGATGGATCAACTCATAAGCAAGGAGGGATCAGAAAAAGGTCTACAAGTTTTCCCAATAAATGTGTTGTATTTTTTCTCTCTCTTTTTTCAGAAGACCATGTTCTCTCTGTCTTCAAGTGTTTAAAAAAGACAGAAGTTATCAGCCTACAGTACTATTTTCAAACCAGCCCTCCTGCAGACACCTATAAGTTAAGCTTGTCTGACAATCTAACCACCTGGAAGTTGTTTACTCTCAAAGCGAGTGACTGGCCGGGGGGGGGGGGGCTAAACCATCCTTGAAGGCTCAAGAAGAAGCACATGTGGGCATGGGTACAAAGCATTCACAATGGGTCACCTTGTTAGGAGAGAAGGTTCATGCAGGGCAGTATTCCCAAAACTTATAATAATTGCATACCCCTTTTGAGAGTTTAGTCTTACCCCTTCCCAGGCAAAAACATTTGGAGGGCATTTTTAATAATACTACGGTATTTTGTCCAGACTAGAGCAAATACTATACATGTGGTATTTAAAAATTAAAGTCTGCCCTATAACCTTTGAAAGCCTTTCACATACCCCTGAAGGTACGCCTACCACACTTTGGGAAACACTAGTGCAGGGCATCAGGTATGGTGTCAGAGCAGACTCCAAAAGCACTCCTAAGATGCATCACCACAGTCAAGCCTCAAGGTTAGGAAAAAGTCACCATTGATGGCTGCCCAAAGAAAACAAGAGAACAGCTTCCAGTCTCTTCAACAGATTAAACAGGCAGGCATGGTCAATTAGAGCAGCACAGAAAGCTCCAACTTTTCCCAGCATCCTGGTTTCCTACCAGGTGCCTCAGGGGATCCTATGAGCAAGGCACCAACACAAGAGTATCCTCTTCCCCCCCCCCCCACCCCTTGTTATTTGCCCCCAGCATCTGCCTCTATTTAGCCTGTGAAGAGGCAAGATGTCCACCGCCATTGATCCGTCTAATCTAATCCCCCAGTGTAGCCAGTGTTTTTGTCCCGGGTGAAGCTTCCAGAAGGGCACCATTGAAGCTCCCAGCCTGTGTCTATGCATGTGTGTGCAAATGCACATGGGGGTGCCAAACTGGGTCTTTGACCCATGTGAAATAAAGCCTAGCTTTGCCCCTGCATAAGGCCACAGAAGTCCCTAAGTTCCAAAACACACTGCCACCTCACCACTGCTGCCCAACAAATGAGGCCCAGGTGGCAGGCCTGACCGTTTCACAGAAGCCAGCAATGACAAGATGGTCATCAAACCCTAGTGATCTGCTGGCACAGTGGTCTTAGCTTGGCACCAGCCCACACACACTGTACTTGAGGGATGGGCTTTGGTAAGAAATGTGATGCTTAAGAGATATTGTTTGAAGCCTCAAAGACATTGTCGGGTGCATATTTCAGACCAGATGCACTGTGCAAAACAGGAGCCACACCCCAGAATCCACCACAAAGTATTGTTGGCTGCACCTCTTCACCCCTTAAAATCCAAGTCAAGCAACCGCTTGACTTCCTTGTTCAGTTGGGCCAGCCACAAGTGTTTGCTTCAGTTTTGAAATGGCAGACAGGCTTTAGTGGCTTCTTGGTCTCCCAGAAGTCTCAATGAGTCTGTGAGGTAGGTGTTTACTTTTCCTCATATGCCAGCAAAGGGTGGGAGGGAGGACCAAATTCCTGAATGAGCATATGGACAGACCAGCTTCTATGCCTTCACGTCATGCACCCTCCACCTCAGGCCAAGACAGTCCAGCTAACCTAGTAACTATGCCAACGCCCAGCATTCAAGAAAGGCATTCATTTGAGCCTTGAGGACACCAAGATACCTTCTTACATATGCAGGAATCCTGCCAGCTCCACCTCCAGGCTCTCTGATGTTTGCTTTCATGTGGTAAACAAGCAGCTCTCCAGGTAACCCATCCAACTAATGAATTGTGCTTCCTTCCTCCTTTCCACCCACCTTGTGCTATAAGGAGGAGAAGCTGCAAGCAAACCAGAGCCTCTTTAAAGGACAAAAATAGTGACAGTTGCCTCACCAAAAGCTGGGCCATCATCACCAACATGTGGCGTACCCCTGGCCTCCAAGTTCAGTACCTTTGAAGAGAAGAGATGGAGACTTCTACATGCTTAAGAAACTGGCACTGGTTCAGAGAAAGGAGAGGAAATAGAAAGGACAGCTCTGAAAAAGGCGCCATCATCCATTTCTAAAGGACAATGAAAAGGCAGGCAGAGGTATCCATTCCACTAGTGCATGGGGTAGGCAAACTAAGGCCCAGGGGCCAGATCTGGCCCAAACGCCTTCTGAATCTGGCCCGCGGACGGTCCGCGAATCAGTGTGTTTTTACATGAGTAGAATGTGTCCTTTTATTTAAAATGCATCTCTGGGTTATTTGTGGGGCCTGCCTGGTGTTTTTACATGAGCAGAATGTGTCCTTTTATTTAAAATGCATCTCTGGGTTATTTGTGGGGCATAGGAATTAATTCTTTTCTTTTCAAAATATAGTCTGCCCCCCCCCCCAAGGTCTGAGGGACAGTGGACTGCTGAAAAAGTTTGCTGACCTCTGCACTAGTGGGTGGTCATCAGAAACCCAGAAGTTGTTTGCCAACCTGTAGTCTGGGAATACCAACAGTTTAAAAAGCCTTGCAAATCAGCAGAACACCCAGAACAGAGTCAGACTGCAAAAACCAGAGAAAATTTGGGGACTTCCTTCCAGAAATATTGAGCAGAGGATGGAGAGAAGTAATGCAAGAGAACACCAAAGAGGAAGCCAAGAGCCAGGAGAGCATGTTCTCGAGCTCATGGGCCTGCCCAGGACTTTTTGATGCCAAGAAGTGAGAAATCCAAGGGGCACTTCTCCACCACCGCCCCTCAGAAACAATAGACGCAATCCTGCAGGACATTCTCCTGCACAAGCCCCGTTGAAATGAATCCGAGTTGCAGCACAATGGTGCAGGAGAACTTTCCATAGTATAGTGCAGCGTTTCTCAACCACTGTTCCGTGGCACACTAGTGTGCCGCGAGACGCTGGCTGGTGTGCCACGACGTGCGGCGATGAGAAGGGCGATTTGCATTGTCACGTGCCTGGCGGCCGCCAATACACAACACTGACCCGCCGGAAAGCAATATTTCTCCTCCTCTTTCCCAAAGCTCAGTGCAAACGAGCCTGGCGGCCGCCAATACACAACACTAACCCGCCGGAAAGCAATATTTGGCAAGTGTTTCTTACAGTCATAATTATAATATAGGACGGCACAGAGTTAAATTTTTTAACTTGTTTAATGGTGGTGTGCCTCGTGATTTTTTTCACGGAACAAGTGTGCCGTGGCCCAAAAAAGGTTGAGAAACACTGGTATAGTGCCCCACGGGACTGGATCTTATGCATCGCTCCCATTCTGAGACACTTACATATGGCCAAAATCCTCATGGTAGGCAGCAATGAAGCAGAAGCAACCCAAGAAAGCACAGCATGTGAACAAGGATCTCCTTTCTGGCAAGGATCCAGCAAGGCATTGAAGGAGGATGGCAGCAGAGGCGCACACATCTGCTGAATAAGTTGTAGCATGAGTAATTTGGGTGGTAAAGCTTCTCTCTGCTTCCTTCTCATGCCAGGCTAACCACCCCCCATGGAAATGCAGACCAGATGTTCCACAGCAGCCTCCCACACACTGCCACCCCTCCTCCTCCAGAAAAGAACAAAAGTAGCTCCAGCAACTCCTAGTCCAGTCTTCACAAACCAGGACACCAGGCTGCAGGGGGGGGGGCTGACCACAGCAAAATAAATCTGATTCCAAACCCTCCAAGTGTCCCAATTTTCCAGGGACGTTCCTGAATTAGAGAAGCCATTGGAGAAATACTGGAGAGTAAAGAGTTATCCAACCTATGAGCCATCTGAAGGTAATCCTGTATATGGAAGGTTGTTTTTAAAAAGATGTTTAATGTTTTATTATTAAAAAATTCCTTCCGGTAGCACCTTAGAGACCAATTAAGTTTGTCATTGGTATGAGCTTTCGTGTGCATGCACACTTATGTTTTTTATACTGTATATGTTGGAAGCTCCCCAGAGTGCTGGGGCAACCCAATAAGATGTGTGGGGTATAAATAGTAAAATTGTAAGGTAAAGGTAAAGGGACCCCTGACCAGTAGGTCCAGTCGTGACCGACTCTGGGGTTGCGGCGCTCATCTCGCATTATTGGCCGAGAGAGCCGGCGTACAGCTTCCAAGTCATGTGGCCATCATGACAAAGCTGCTTCTGGCGAACCAGAGCAGCACACGGAAACACCGTTTACCTTCCCGCTGTAGCGGTACCTATTTATCTACTTGCACTTTGACGTGCTTTCGAATTGCTAGGTTGGCAGGAGCTGGGACCGAGCAACGGGAGCTCACCCCGTCACAGGGATTCGAACCGCCGACCTTCTGATCGGCAAGATCAGAATAAGATGTGTGGGGTATAAATAGTAAAATTGTAAATAGTATCATTATAGAATGGGATGTCCCTATTTTCATTGGAGAAATTTTGGAGGGTATGTGATGGATCAAGTCACAAGGAAGAAAAGGTGTTGTTGGACTACAACTTGCATCAGCCCAGCCAGCACAGCAGTGCTAATTCCAACCCCAGCTACCAGGAACTGATGGGAGTTGCAGTGCAACAACTTCTGGAAGACACTAGGTGGGGGAGGCTGTCCTAGTTCAAGGTGGCCCTCCAGGTGCTGTTGGACTACAACTCCCATCAAGCTGAAGCCGTGGCCATGCTGGTAGAGGTGACGGGAGTTGGGAGTCTAGCACAGCCATCCTCATCCTCCCTCCAAGCTGGTCTCAAAACAAAGATCCACAGTGGTTTAGTGGACTAATCTACTAGTCCATTTGGAGGACTTTTGGAAAGCCAGAGCACAAGACCAAGGGGCTGCTTCCTAAGGTGGACACTGATTCTCAAGAGGCAAACACAGAATTGTAGAGTTGGAAGGGAACCCCAAGCATCATCTAGTCCAGGCATCCCCAAACTTTGGCCCTCCAAATGTTTTGGACTACAATTCCCATCTTCCCCAACCACTGGTCCTGTTAGCTAGGGATCATGGGAAATGTAGGCAAAAAACATCTGGAGGGGCGCAGTTTGGGGGTGCCTGATCTAGTCCAACTCCCTGCAATCTCAACAAGTGACCCTCCATCCAGTTTGAAACCATACAGAACCCTGCTTAGCTTGGCCCATGTGCTAGCAGTTTTACTACTGCACCACCGCAAAGGGGTAGCCAGCAGCTCCTTCGCCCGCTGCTGATTTTACACTGGCAGCTCCTCGCGAGAAGGGCCTGTCCAACCTTCACTCCGGCTCGCGGAGCTCTAAACAGCGCTATACAGTACACGCCAATGACGTTACAGACACAAGACTACACCGCGACACAAAAGCTTCCACGGGCCAGAATCCACGCCAACCAAGAGGGAGAGAAACAAATGTGCGCAAATCCGAGGAGGCTTATTCCTGAGTAACTAACTGCCCGAGTTTTTTTTTGGGGGGGGGGGGTTAATTGCAAAGTGCAAAAGACACAAGAATATATTCGGTGGGCGTGCGATGCCTATACTGTATTTCTCTGACTTTTTCTCTCCGCCCTGGCTACAAACAGAGCTTCCCCACTCTTGCAGAACCAAGCGAACTTCGCCGCCCGCGGCTTTCCGAGTTGGCCCCCAAACCGAGCGGCGAAGGCGGCAGGAGAGGCTTTGGTCCTCCGGGCACGAAGAGGCCGCGTGCGCTACGAGCCGAGCGCCCCTGGTACCCCGCGGCCGAGGCCCGCAGCCGTCGCTCTCGGGACGCCTCACTCACCATGATTCGCTGGCTGGCCGGCTGCGCTCCGGCTCCGGCTGTCTCGCTCACTGGCAGGCTGGGCTCAAGGCGCTCCGGCCCGAGCGCGGCGGTGGGGAGGCCGGCGGGGCGCCCGCGCCATCACACAGCCAGCCGCCGCCGCCGAGTCCTGAGGGAACTTTGGAGCCGGCGCGAGAGGAGCTGGGCGGTGCCTCCCCTCCGGGCTCCTCCCGCGGGCCCGCGAGCCGCGCCTCGTTTCCCATACAAGGCCGAACCGGCGCCGGCCCGCCCATCCTGCCCTGCACGCTTTTTCCTGAGGGGGAGAGCCCGGAGTGGAGCCAGGGCAGGCGGGCGGCTCCGCTGAGGGAGACGGCTACGCGCTCCGTGAGCGCTAGACAGGAGCCTACTGTCGAGTCCACGCATTACAGTCCTGCCCTCCGTGTCTCAGATTAGCTGTAGTTACAGGTAGGTAGGCGTGTTGGTCTGGCGTAGTCGAAAGAAAATAATAAAAAATTCTTCCTTAGAGACCAACTAAGTTTGTCATTGGTATGAGCTTTCGTGTGCATGCACGCAGCTGGTTTGATGTAGGTTTTGGATGGCTGGTATTGTTTCCTTACGTTTTCCTCACAACGCATAGCTGTCAAGTTTTCCCTTTTCTCACGAGGAAGCCTATTCAGCATAAGGGAATTTCCCTTTAAAAAAGGGAGAACTTGGCAGCTATGTCACAACGACCCTGTGAGGTAGGCCGAGGACCAGGTCCTTCCACTCTCCATCTTCTAAGCCAGCATTGCTTCCAGGAAGGTGTTGTTGGGGAAGGAAAGGAACCCCCGCCCCCGCAAGCTAAAAGATTTAAGACAACTTAAGATAAGATAAGATAAGATATCTTTATTGTCATTGTCCCCTTGCTGCTACATCCACTCAGATAAAGCATTCCGCATAATCCAAAATTACAAAAACCTAATTAAAAACAGTAAATATAATACAAAATAACAAGTAAAATAAGATGACTCCAAAGTCCAGGCTTTCCATTTAAGGCCAAAATTGCTCTAGAGAAGAAACTGTTCCTGAGACGGCTCGTTCTTGCCTGCATAGTTCTATATCTCCGTCCCGATGGCAGGAGCTGAAACAAATGGTGACCAGGGTGCGTTGGATCTCTTGATATGTCTAGTGGTTTTCTATGGCACCTGGTGGTGTAGATTTGTTCTAAGGTGGAGAGTGTTTTAATAATTCTACACAGCCCTGCTCTGTTCTGAGTACAGCTTCCGTACCACACACATAAACCGTACGTGAGCACGCTCTGTATGGCACAGTGATAGAAGGCAAGCAGCAGCTTTTGTGGAAGATGGTTTTTCCTTAAAATTCTCAAAAAATACAGTCTCTGCTGTGCCTTCTTCACAAGCCCCCTTGTATTAACACTCCAGGACAGATCCTCCTGTAACTCAATGCCTAGAAATCTAAACGTTGTTACCCTCTCCACACAAAATCCGTCAATCAAAAGTGGCTGGACCTCGTTCTTCTGTCTCCTAAAGTCCACCACAAGATCCTTAGTTTTCTTTGTATTTATGAGCAAGTTGTTGACTCTGCACCACTCTGTCAGCCGCTCCACCTCATCTCTATACTCAGTTTCACCCTCCTTATCAGAGATGAGCCCGATCATGGTTGTGTCATCTGCAAATTTGACAACCCTATTTCTAGGGTGGGCAGCGACACAATCATACGTATAAAGAGTATAAATGAGCGGACTAAGCACACATCCTTGTGGTGTTCCTGTGTTAGTCCTAAGCATGTTAGACATATAAGGGCCCAACTTACAGAGTGATAGAAAAGTCCTCCCTCCCCAGCCCCCCAAAAGTGTTCCCTGTTATAAAGCCCTCTGCTTGAACTATTTACCCACACTGTTGATTGGTTCTGCCTTTGGTAAACACCCCTGAATAATTTGGCCTTGTTCCAAAGCCTTACTGATTGCGATTGTGAAGGCAAAGTATTGCAACCATTGCTAGTAGCCATTGTTTGCCTTCTCCTTCATTGTCTGATCCTCCTTTAAAGCCATCCAAGTTGTTAATACACTGCGGTATCCAAGGTTCAGGTCCCCTCTTAGCTATCAAGCTCCCTGGGTGACTTTGGATCAATTTTTAAGAATATTCAACCCACTGGAATCTAATACACCAGGCACCCCCAAACTACGGCGCGGGGGCCAGTTATGGCCCAAATGACTCATTTATCCATCCCGCACCGACGCCTGCCGACGCCCGCTTTTACCAGCGCAGCGCGGCTGCCCACTTCTGGGTTGCAGGAGCACTGGAAATAGCTTTTGCACATGCACAAGTGCCATTTCCAGTGCACTTCCGGGTCGGAGGAGGCCCGTGCGCATGCACACAAGCTATTTCCGGTGCTCCTGCGACCCAGAAGTGCGCCGGAAATAGCGTGTGCACACGCGTATGGGCACGCGCTCTCCCGCCCTCCAGCGCAATCGGCTCTGCAGGCACCGGCCCGAAGCACGGTAAGTTGGGTGACCCCTGTAATACACCATGACCAAATGATGGACCACTAGCCAGCCAACACCTGGGCAAACAGGTGAGTTTTAAGGAGGTGCCAGAAACTGAACCACAGTCATGGCCTGCCTTATTTTCTTCGATTTTCCAGAGGGGTGCAAAGTTGGGAGGATTTGGGGAAACTCTTAAGGGGAGCCTAGATCCAGCTGTCTGAAACAGAGAGCGTTCCTGGAGCCCAGAGCCCATTGGCTCCAGTCCTTGGCCAGGCTCTGACCTCACAACCAGCTGTGGAACCCTGCATAATGTTTTGTTTCCTAGGAGACCAGGTGAGTTGTTTAAAAGGATCCCTGGGTCAGTTGAAAGCCAGTTGGATCAGTTAGCAGCCCATAAAGCAGTGATCCTTCTTTTGTGGTCTTTCTGGGCCTTTTTGGTTCTGAAGATCTTTTGCATAATGTGCCGCTGGTGGTGTAGAAGGTAAAGTCATGGGAAAGGGGGGCATAGCTATGAAGGGGGGAGGCATCCTGAAGATTCATGTCCCTGCCACCTGCCTAGTTTTTACAAGACCACCACATGTGAAAAAAACGAACCTTTCTGTTTACACTTCCAACACTTAATTGCTTTTGATTCCTACATTTTTGCCAGTTTACTAGGTGTTAAATACCATCTATATAACATTCATCATATAATTTTCTCTTATACCATAGCAAGTTGTAAATTTGATATCCGTATTCCACAATAATTCTCATGCTTCCATTTCTATGTTATGACCAATATCTATTGTCCAACGTGTTGTTGAAGATTTCACTTCTTCAGCCTTTGTTTCCCATTCCAATAACATCTTATGCATTTTAGTCATCACTTTAACATTACATTCTAACAGATCTTTGCTTCTCCCTTCTTCCACAGAACAGCCAGAGTCTCCGACCTTAAAGCCAAGGCAGACCCTTCCCTCTGAGCTGGAAGAAGTCTTTCAGTACGATGGGAGCCTATGGAGAGAGACGGCCGGCCAGAACATCACCAGTTCTCTGCCGTCATAGGAGGTCCTCCGTCAGGAAGCCATCCATGATGAGGGTCTTTCTGTGGCTCTTACCTCAGGTCTCACTCAGAAATATTGTACAAGGGAGTCCAGGGGGATCTTCACTTTCTTAAAGCATGGGGAGGGAGGGAGTGCCTGGGAGATCTGCTGGGAAGTGAGTCCTTCTCCCTCCAAAGAGTGGCCTGGAACTTTTGAGTTCTCGAAAATGGCCAGGAGAGAATTTCTCTCCAAACAAGACCCAGAATGGCAGTGGTGGCCTTTGGGCTCTCAAATGCCAGTGCCACCTTGTGCAACTCCCCCCCCCCCAGCCCACTGCCACCTCTGTTCCAAAGCATTGTTTTGGCACCCCCTGCAATGTGGCACCCAGTGCGGCCACACCGGGCATGCCGCCCTAAAACCGCCAGAGCCATGGGGTGCTTCCTGGTGCCCAGGCTGGTAAATGGCCATAGCTCAGCGGTGGAGCACTTGCCTTGCCTGCATGAGCTCCAAGTACAGTGGCATCTCCAGGAAGGCCTGGGAAGGAGAGACCCCTGTCTGAGGCACTGGAAAGCCACCTGCTGGTCAACATGGAGGTCACTTTGGGCCAGGAAGACCCAACTCCTTGGCGCCCCACCAATGGCCACTCTTTGGGCTTTTCCCCCAGTTCAGGAGGATAGCAGGATCCATCTCTCCTGTAAGGCAGAGCCCTAGTCTTTTCTGAAAGAACAGCCTGCTTTAGCTGCCTCTTTTCCAGACCCTGCTAGGATTCGGTCTCTACCTGACGTTCTTCCCCTTCTGCCTCTTTGCACGGAGCTGTTTATGATGGAGGCCTCCCACCTGAGCTCGCTGAAAATTCTGGTGGTCCTATTCTACCAGCAGATGTATCAGGACAAACTACTACCACAGGAGGAGCTGGCCCTCATTTTCCCCAATCTACGAGAACTCCTCAAGATCCATAGTAAGTCTGCTTCCCCTACAGACCGGTCCTCATTCTGTGGCTGGCCCAGGCCTCTGCTTCTTCCTGGGTGGGTTAGGGGTAGAGGGAGAAGGGCCAAAAATAAAAGCACAGCATCCAAAGAGCTCTGCAGCAGGATCAGGCCCAAGGGGCCCAGCCAGACCCGCAGCCTCTTTTCAGCAGCAGGGCAGGAGCCCCCACTAGGGATGCAGGCGGGGTGGTGGTGTGCAAAATCGGCTTAAAAATTTGTCCATAAATATGTCTATAAATAAAAATATCGATTGGTGCTTCATAAGAAAAGATTTTAAATAGAGGGTGAATTGAATGGGTGGAGGGGGGTTGGAGGAGAGGTGGAAAGAAGAGCTAATTTGTCTGTGGTTAGGGGGCAGAATTTGGATGGTTCTGCCAGGGGTGCAAGATCACCTAGCTATGGCTCTGCTTAAGAACAGGAGTTTTGTAGCAGTTGGGACAGATCTGGAGTCCAAGCAGACTTCTTTTGGAAGCTCTCAAGGAAGGAGGAAGTGGCTGGTGGCAACTTGCCTGCTGCAGCATCCCCAACGTCAGAGCATCTCTGCAAACAGAGATAAGGGGGGTTGACATACAAGGGCAACAGGTGTGTATTAAAAAGGTAACCACAGCAACAGCTTCTAAAGTACACTGTATTCCCCCCCCCGACACACACACACACACACACACACACACACACACACACACACACAATTTAAGAGTATAAGACCAGGAGACCTCAGTCCAGCATATACATCAGATTTATTATTTATACCCCGCCCATCTGGCTGGGTTTCCCCAGCCACTCTGGGCGGCTTCCAACAGAAAAATGAAATAAAATAATCTATTAAACACTAAAAGCATCCCTAAACAGGGCTGCCTTCAGATGTCTTCTAAAAATCTGGTAGCTGTTTTTCTTTTTGACATCTGATGGGAGGGCGTTCCACAGGGCGGGCGCCACCACCACCGAGAAGTCCCTCTGCCTGGTTCCCTGCAACTTGGTTTCTCGCAACGAGGGAACCACCAGAAGGCCCTCGGCACTGGACCTCAGAGTCTGGGCAGAACAATGGGGGTGGAGACGCTCCTTCAGGTATACTGGACTGAGGCCATTTAGAGCTTTAAAGATCAGCACCAACACTTTGAACTGTGCTCGGAAACGTACTGGGAGCCAATGTAGATCTTTCAAGACCGGTGTTATGTGGTCTCGGCGGCCGCTCCCAGTCACCAGTCTAGCTGCTGCATTCTGGATTAGTTGTAGTTTCTGGGTCACCTTCAAAGGTAGCCCCACGTAGAGTGTAGTAGTCCAAGCGGGAGATAACTAGAGCATGCATCACTCTGGCGAGACAGTCTGCAGGCAGGTAGGGTCTCAGCCTGCGTACCAGATGGAGCTGATAGACAGCTGCCCTGGACACAGAATTGACCTGTGCCTCCATGGACAGCTGTGAGTCCAGAATGACTCCCAGGCTGCGCACCTGGTCCTTCAGGGTTACAGTTACTCCATTCAGGACCAGGGAGTCCTCCACACCTGCCCGCCTCCTGTCCCCACAAACAGTACTTCTGTCTTGTCAGGATTCAACCTCAATCTGTTAGCTGCCATCCATCCTCCAACTGCCTCCAGGCACTCACACAGGACCTTCACCACCTTCACTGGTTCTGATTTGAAAGAGAGGTAGAGCTGGGTATCATCCGCATACTGATGAACACCCAGCCCAAACCCCCTGATTATCTCTCCCAGCGGCTGCATGTAGATGTTAAAAAGCATGGGGGAAAGGAAAGAGCCCTGAGGCACCCCACAAGTGAGAGCCCAGTGGTCCGAACACTCACCCCCCCCCCACTTTCTGAACACGGCCCAGGAGGAAAGAGCAGAACCACTGTATGACATTGCCCCAGATCCCAACTCCTCTAGGCGGTCCAGAAGGATGTTCTGGTCGATGGTGTCAAAGGCTGCTGAGAGATCCAGCAGAACTAGGAAACAGCTCTCACCTTTCTCCCTAGCCCGCCGGAGATCATCAACCAGTGCGACCAAAGCAGTTTCAGTCCCATGATGAGGCCTGAATCCCGACTGGAGTTGTTCAGCAACCACTCGTTCAATCACCTTGCCTGAGATTTGAACTTCTGGTCTGCCGCGCTGGCAAGAAGGCGCAGAGTCCTCGGGCTCCGAGGTCTCCGGCATCGTGGAGGGGGGGGGGGAATCTGTGGGGGCACGCAGATCCCCTCAAAAACCCCAGGTTGAGCGTCCCGGGGGCATAGTTAGCCCGGCAGAGCTCCTTACGCGACTCCTTCGCTGCCCGGGAAGCTCGGTAGAGCCCCCGAGAGCCAGCGGAGTGGCAGTCGCAGGAGCCATTTTGGGCACCATCGTTACCTCCGTGAAGCGAAGCCCCGAGCCTGCTGCCTGCAAGCGGTGGATTCTTCCTGAAAAAGTTAAGACCTGGACTAAGTAAATTGAAATTAAATAATTGGGATTAAGAATTTGGCATCGGGAGGAGGCGTAAAAAGGAAGTCAGCCCCCCCCCCTAATTGAGCACAGAATGAAGCAGTAAGCTTGGAAAACCCAGAAATACTGCCTTAAATAACTTTTTCCTGATGCAGAGTAAAGGGAAAAGTTAAATGTGCATTTAATCTCTGCAAAAGACTGAGATCTGACATGAAAGAAACTCCCTGTGAACTTGGAGCCGGGTCAAAGGAAATATCGGCTAGTCTTCACAATACAAAGGAATGTGCCTGGCTGAGAGTGAGAGACTGAGAGCTGTAAACGGATAAAGAGGATTTCTTTTAAAAAATAACTCCAAGGCTGCTCAGTACTGACTTTGAGAAGAAAAAAGAAGAACTAAGGGTGAGATTCAGACCAAACTGGATTAAAATCTTTTTCCTTTTCCTATATTGGACAAATAATAACAACACTGCCTGTCTTTTTTAAAAATAATAATAATAATTTTTATTGGTTTTATAAGATCACACACACACACACACACACACACACAAAAGGAACATACAGAACATATCCATCCACCTTTCCCACCCCCCACATGTCCCCTTCTGCCACAAGAGAATCCTGCGGGCGTTGAGAGTCAAAGGTAGTCCATTTTATAGCTGGGTTTGTCCTCACCCCCTTCCCTACCCCCAGAGCCTCCCCCTGCCACCAAGAGTCCCTAGGGTGAAGGGAGAGAAACAGGTTGGTGTCCCCCCAGCTATTTACATAAAGTCCCATAACATAATAGACAAAAAAGAAAAACAAACAATTAAAAAAATATCATAATTTTCAATTTCTTACTTTGTTAAACCTTATATTAGTGACTTCCTCAAATCCCTTCTTCCTGGTTAGCGGGTTTCTTACTCTTAGCTTCAATTCTTATTCTTTAAAAATAAAACTAATTTTTCCGCCTTCTTCGTGCCTCCTCCCCACAGGCCCCCTCCTGCCACTAGGAGAACCTATGAGAGGCGACCATCCGAAGGAGGTCCATTTTGTAGTTGGGTTTCACCCCACCCCACCCTCCCACCCCCAGAGCCTCCCCTGCCACCAGAGGCTCCAGGATGACAGGGAGGGAGACAGGCAGATATCCCCCTAACTACCTATCTAAACATACAATTTCTATTATACTAATCTAAGATTATTTTCCCCAGCCCTTCCTCCACATCCCCACAAGAAATGCCAAATGTTTAATCAAGTCTCTGCTCATACCTCTTAACCTTGTTCTCCTAGCTACCTCCTCCTCCCCCCCTGGATTCTTTCCCCCATTCGGTTCAGCATTTCCGTTGTCAAGCCAAGATTTCAAAACAGTTTTTCAACCAGCCTGAATACAGTTTTACCAATTTTTTCATCCCACACCAAGTCTGATCCAATTTAAAGTCCAAGTCTTTGTCTTCCCCTCCCTCTGCTTTTCCCACCCCTCAATCTTACTTCGCCCAATTGCATTTTTCCAAACCTCCCCATTTCCTTCGAAAATCATTTCCCATTGTTGGTGATGCATTTCCACGGTGGCTGATTTCTCAGTTGTTTTTTGGAAAGTCTTCTCTTCATGTTGAGCATTTTCTTCTTCTTTCTCCTTGTTTTGTGGTGCATCATCCGAAGCTTGTTTTTTTGAGATCCCTTTCATTTGCAAAAGTGTCATTTGAATCCTGTCCCTGATCCACCATGCTAGCTAGCAATAGGCTGAATTGTTGCTGTCCCTTTAAGAGATCTCCCAGTATTTCCAAATATTGTAACACAGTCTGTTGGAAGGCAGATGTTCCGGATGTTGACATTCTTTCTCAATCGCAGGCAGAATGGAGGTTAGAGGACAAAAGACAATGGAAATTTCCATCCTCAAGAACGGTAGAATCCATCTTGGCTAACCATTTTCATAGTCTTTAAATCAATTCAATTTCTTCAAGTATCAAATAACATCAGTCACTATTTTTTCTTCTTTCCTTTTTTGACAGCTGTCAAATTTACTTCACTATATTTCCTTGCTGTACCTCATAGGGTGCCGGCCCAGGACCGAGAAGGGGTTTCCCCCCCACCTCTCTCCTTCTTTTGCAGGGATTTTTCTTATTACCGAGGAGTCTAGCCCCCTACACCCTGCTAGTAGGGGTAAAAGAACCTTCCTTTCTTTGGGTTTTCACAGGGAATCAATTTCTCTTTCGACTTTGGGATATTTTAGCGCTTCTTAATTCAGCAGTAGGAAGAGATTGACTTCCGTTTTTTTAAAAAAAACCTATTCCTAAATTTCCAATTATCCAATTCTTAGTCCTAATTAGAGATTTCACTTACTTAGTCCAAATCTTTATTTTGGTGGGAAGAATCTGCCGCTTGCAGGCTGAAGACTCGGGGCTTCACTTCTAGGAGGTGACGATGTTGCCCAAAATGGCTCCTGCGACTCCACTCCGCTGGCTCTCGGGGGCTCTACCGAACCTCCCGGGCAGCGGAGGAATCGCGTCCGAAGCTCCGCTGTGCTGCTAAGCCCCCGGGACGCTCTTCCCGGGGTTTTTATGGGGAATCCGCACGCCCCGCGGATTCCCCCCCCCCTCCGCGATGCCAGAGACCTCGGAGCTCGAGGTCTCTGCGTCCTCTCACCAGCGCGGCAGATCGGAAGAACACACTGCCTGTCTGTAACAAACATGGAGGAGGAATCCGGCAAAGGACTGGGAGAGGAAGTTCTGGATGGTGGTGAGGAAGACACACAGTGGGATTTATTAATATTGAAAACAATTGTGGAATTGACAAAGGAGGCGAGCATCTCCAAACTTGATACATGCCTTTTGAGGGACAAGACTGTGGAAGTACCAGCACTAAACATTGAAACAGAGGAATTATTTGAACTTAAAAAGCAAGAAAAGGGAGAAGAAAAAAGACTAGAGGTGCATGACTGTGTTGGTGTGACTTATGGAGAAAGCCCAGAAGAGGATAAATGCAATTTTGAAGGACAATATGCTGAACCAACAGACTTGATTTGTGAGAAAGATACTGTTCCACCGGTGGGAGAGGTGGAACAGGGAGGAAATCAAGAAGAAACCACTGTTTCACTGGTGAGAGAGGTGAAACAGCGCAGGGTGGGAGTGCAAAAGCACCCCAAAAAGGGGAACAGAAAGGTTAATACCCCAGTGAGAGAGGGGAAGAAACAAACAGGTGCAGAAAGAGATTGACAATGAGAATGGAAATAAAGTGTGGGGACCACAGAAGAGGGGGGTAAGGGTTCGGCAAAATTTGGACTGGAACAGATTAGGCGTGGGTTGAGGGAGTTTTGTATTACTTTGTATTGATTGACAAAAATGGCCTGAACTCGGAATGTATTAAGGAATGTATTAAGGAACTGGCTGATGCATCTGGAGACACTGACTCCAGGGAAAGGGGGGTTAGATTCTGTTTTGTGGGTGGGAATAATAGGGGGTAAGAGATATTGATGATAAGTTGAAATATTTTTGGGTAAGGGGTAGAGAGTAGTAGTTAAATAATAGTAATTTGAAGTGAGAAAGGTTATTAGCAATAAAGAAGTTACAACCTAGAAAAAAGAATGTGATTTTAGATTTGGAAACTGCAAGAGTTATTGTAATAATTAGAACTCAAGAAGGGGAAATGAGGAAGTCCGAAATGTTCAGATTGGAAGTTCTAGAATTGAACTATTGTATTTTTATTATTGTTTTATTTTCATTTTTTTCATTTTTTTCATTTTCTTTACCTATTTTATTGCTATTAAGATGTGAAGAATTTTGGGGAATAAGATCTGTTGAATTTGTCTTGTATTTTTCCTTTTTTGTATTTTCTTTATAAAATCCAATAAAAATTATTTTTTTAAAAAGAGAGAGAATGGAAGATTTGAGACTGGATGATAGTTGGCCATATTGGCCGCATCTAAAGATGGTTTTTTAAGAAGTGGTTTAATAACCACCTCTTTCAGCGGGTCTGGGAAGCATTTACCACCCCACGGAGCCCATCGCCCAACCCTTCCCGGCTCGCTTTTATAAGCCAGGATGGGCAAGGATCAAGGAGACAGGTGGTTGGTTTCACTCGTCCAAGCAGCCTGTCCACATCCTCAGAGGTAACAGATTGGAATTGATCCCCCACAACTGGACTAGACCAGACTCTAGCATCTCCCGCCCCGGCCCTGCTCCCACGGTGGAGTCTACCTCTTCCCGAATCTGAGCGACTTTATCTGCAAAAAACTTTGCAAAATCATTGCAGAAGATTATGCGGCCCGTACTGGGCCCTGATGGAGCAGGTGGTTCCACTAAACTGCGAACCACCTGAAAAAGTCTCCTGCTGCTTTTTTATGCAGATGCAATAGAGGCGGTGAAGAAAGTCTTCTTCGCCGTCGCTACCGCCACTTGGTAGGCTCAACATTGAGCTCTAACCCGTGTCCAGTCAGCTTCAGAATGAGTTATCCGTCACCGGCGCTCTAGCCGTCTCAGTGATTGTTTCATTGCCCTCAGATCCGTGGAAAACCACGGGGCGGTCCAGGCTCCAGGCAATCGGAGAGGGCGCTTCAACCATTGTTAATTTGACTAAACCCTTTTTAAAAAATTTCAACCACAACTATATGGATGGGGGACACCTGGCTTACATGCAATACATGTGAAAAGGATATATAGGGGTCTTGGTGGACCACAAGCTTAACATGAGTCAACAGTGTGATACAGCAGCAAAAAAAGCTAATGCTATTCTAGGCTGCAGCAACAGAAGTATAATGTTCAGAGTCTTCTGTCTTCATTTCCCTCCCTCCCCAATGGTACCCTCCACCCCAGGCTAAATTTTGGGAAGGGAGGGGGCACCGGAGGGACCTTTGCGCCACGGCACTGGATGTGCTTAAGACGGGCCTGCAGGAGAGGGAGACCAAGATGATCAAGGGTCTGGAAACTAAGTCTTATGAGGAGCACTTGAAGGAGCTGGGTGGGTATGTTTAGCCTGGAAAAAAGGAGACTGAGAAGAGATACGATAGCCATCTTCAAATATCTTAAGGGCTGTCACATGGAGGAGGGAGCATGCTTGTTTTCTCCTGCTCTGTAGGGTAGGACTTGAACCAATGGCTTCAAGTTGCAAGAAAGGAGATTCCGACTAAACATTTGGAAAAACTTTCTGACAGTAACAACTGTTCAGCAGTGGAACAGACCCCCCCCTCCAGAGGTGGTAGACTCTACTTCCATGGAGGTTTTTAAACAGAGGTTGGATGCCCATCTGTCATGGATGCTTTAGCTGAGATTCCTGAATTGCAGGAGGTTGGACTAGATGACCCTTGGGGTACCTTCCAACTCTAAGATTCTATGATTATCTAACGCCACCTTGAAGAAGCCTAATATGATTTCTTTGGTTGGACCTACACTCATAGGTTAGTTGCCCCCTGCCCCCACTTGTACTAGATATGGCTAGGTTTTGGTTATGGTATTTGATCCAACTTCATAAAGAAATTTAAGAAAGGAAACAACCAGGTTCCTGCTTTCAAGGAACACAGGAGACAGCGTGGTTTATATGTACAGTGGTACCTCGGTTTAAGTACACAATTGGTTCCAGAAGTCTGAAGCGTACTTAACCTGAAGCGAACTTTCCCATTGAAAGTAATGGAAAGTGGATTAATCCGTTCCAGACGGGTCCGCGGAGTACTTAAACTGAAAGTACTCAAACAGAAGCGTACTTAAACCAAGGTATGACTGTAATTGAAACTTGGGTTGTTGGGATTGAGAGGTAATGGTTGCATTTACACCCACATGCCCTACACAATCACCATAGGCTCATAAATCATCTTCTCTAGTGAGCAGCTTTCCTCTAACACCCTCACCCCACCTCCCAAAGATCTGCTTAAATGTAAGTGTCCAGTTTGTAAAGTTAGTGGGCACTTTTTCAGTGGAGCAGAAATCTGGGGGAATGGATGTCCAACCTGTCAGGGAGAACAGTGGCCTCTAGTGGGCATGAGCCAGAACAGCAGGCAAGTCAAACAGACTCGAGGACAGTTATCCAAACTGTGTGTCGAAACACATTAGTGTGTGAGCTGCAATGTGTAGGTGTGTCACGCAAATGCTCCCAACAGCTGGAATGGGGTTAGTTGAACCTCTGGTTTGCTATCAAAACTGAATTACTGTGTCGTGAAATGATGCGTGTCTCAAAAGTGTGTCACCAACATGCAACATTTGGAAAGCTCTGAACAAGATGATCCTTGGTGTCCCTTTCAAGCCTACGATTCTCTGATTCTCTCCCAAGGAAGACGTTTGTCTTTCTTAATGTCTGCAACAGCAAGTGGATAACTCGGACATGTGAACGGGTCAGCAGAAACCAGAAGGGCCCACGGAGAAGGCTTCTGTGTCCCCACCTCACTTTACCTCAGGACCAAACTAGATGTGATGACTGATGGGACAAGGCCAGCCATGGTTGCTGAATCACAATAAATAGAAAAAGCTTCCACTTACTTCCCCAATTGAGCTTTTTTCGCAGCGTGAGCTGGGCTTAAAGTGTTTGTAGTGATGGATCCAAGGGAGGAAATGCAGGTACAGGGTTAAGATCCAGCCCGTCTCAAATTAAAACTAGACATCCACCCCAACAACCCTATTAATGAACAAGCTAGGCATGTGATTTTTTTTAAGGTGGTAAGCCCACCTGGGTCTTATCCAACCCTCAGACAAAGTGGTTTTCATTCCAGTAGAGACAGTTCAAACAGTTCAGCTATGAATCATCAACTTTTTGAGGAATCAAGTGACCCAGAGCTGGCCTAACAGGGTTTCAGTACTTCTCTGGGGCTGAACTGGCCACACTCCAGCCATGTTGCTAATGGTTCATCCTGCCCACCATGTAGTGAGTTTCATACACCTAATGCCAACAGCACCTATCATTAACAAGGGATAACTGTCGTGATGCTAAGCAATAAGCTAGCAATTGGGCCAGGACTGTGAGTGGGAAACAACTTGACTCCAACATGAAATTCCCCTTGAGATGAGCAGAATCTCTAGGACTGTCGCTGGCTCAAGCCAGACCCCAGGTGCTTCTCATGGCATTGCCTTTCCTTGAGTCACATAATTCAGATCTACCTCAATCAGATGAAGCCCAAACAAATTATGCTTTTCAGCACTGAGTGAAACTCAAGATTTGTTTTTCCAAACCATTGTAGTTTAAAATGTATGGAAAATGAGACACTACCTGCCTGCAGACTGTCTCGCCAGAGTGGTGCATGCTCTGGTTATCTCCCGCTTGGACTACTGCAATGCACTCTACATGGGGCTACCTTTGAAGGTGACCCGGAAACTACAACTAATCCAGAATGCAGCAGCTAGACTGGTGACTGGGAGCGGCCACCGAGACCACATAACACCGGTCCTAAGAGACCTACATTGGCTCCCAGTATGTTTCCGAGCACAATTCAAAGTGTTGGTGCTGACCTTTAAAGCCCTAAACGGCCTCGGTCCTGTATACCTGAAGGAGCGTCTCCACCCCCATCGTTCTGCCCAGACACTGAGGTCCAGTGCCGAGGGTCTTCTGGCGGTTCCCTCATTGCGAGAAGCCAAGTTGCAGGGAACCAGGCAGAGGGCCTTCTCGGTGGTGGCGCCTGTCCTGTGGAACGCCCTCCCATCAGATGTCAAAGAGAAAAACAGCTACCAGATTTTTAGCAGACATCTGAAGGCAGCCCTGTTTAGGGAAGCTTTTAATGTTTAATAGATTATTTTATTTCATTTTTCTGTTGGAAGCCGCCCAGAGTGGCTGGGGAAACCCAGCCAGATGGGCGGGGTATAAATAATATATTATTATTATTATTATTATTATTATTATTATTATTATTATTTAAAATCTAAAGTATGCACAGTATGGGTTTGGGGAGGCACATTTCCCTTAGCTCTGCCCCTAGTCTGCTATTCTTGCTCTGCTCTTTTTTCTTTTCTGAGAACGTCTTGTTTCCTCCATGTTCCAAATAAGTCACAGCTTCCTATTCAGTCTGATTGTATTTGTTGTCCAAAAAACAGCCTGCTGCCACACTGGACAGAAGTTCATAACTATTGAGCAATGTTACCTTCTACCTTTGACAGTCCTATTTACAGCAATAACAGAATAGAGCAGAACTTTCCAAACGTTAGTGTGTCAGCTGCAGTGTGTAGGTGGGTCGCACGAGCGTTCCTCTTACTCTTTCCAGAGCTGGAAAGGTGTTAGTTTAACCTCTGGTTTGCTAGTAAAACTGAATTGCCATGTCACGAAATGATGCATGTCTAAAAAGTGTGAAAAAGTGTGTCACTGACATGAAAAGTTTGGAAAGCTCTGCTCCAGGCCATTGTTTGTTTGTTTGTTTGTTTAATTTATATCCTACCTTCACTACAAGGAGCTCAAGGTGGCATACATGGTTCTCCTTTCCCCCATTTTATCCTCACAACAAGGTAGGTTAGGCTGAGAGTGAGTGACTGGCCAGGGGTCACCCAGCAAGCTTCCTGGCCAAGTGGGGATTTCAACCCCCGTCTCTCCCAGGTCCTAGTCCAGTACCATAACCACTGTGCCACACTAGCTCTCATGCTCGCTGATGGGGCAGGAGGGCTTTCTACTGTAGAACATCATGGTCCCATCTCCTCCAGGAAACCTGGCTATCAATGTTCGCATCTTCAGTAACAGAAGTGGTCTCAGAAAGGTGAGGCTTGTTGTTTAGTACGCCACGCTCATTCTTGGGGACCTCGTTATTCCGACTGATTTTTCAATAACTTCATGGCTGCTAGGATAGCCATGGAGATGTCCTAACCTGTAATCTGTCCCAATACATGTAGGTGGGGGGAGGGAGGGCTTACTCTGAATTTAGTGTTCTTGGCTAGGCAGGGAGCTGGTGATGTGACTGTCAATGTTTATTTATTTAGCTCCTTTTTTATGGACAGATCTCTTCCTGGACAGTTCCAGCCTTTTGACAGCTCTGAAGGATTTGCTACTCTTATATGAACCTGCCAAAACATTATGTCAGAAGTCTTCTTGTGGGTGCTGCCTCATCCTCCTTCAGGGGAGAAGCAAGTGGCCTTTTCAGTTGTGGCTCCCCTTTATTAGAATGTCCTTCTCAGAGACACCCACCCAGCACCCTGAAAGCTTTAGGGGCTAGGTACAGCCTGATATTTGAATGGTAATTTTGAGTTTTATCTTCTGCAACTGATGGGTAATTTGTTATTTTCCTGCTGTCATATGCCACCATTTCATGTGCTGCTGCAAAATTATATGTTTTTCTCCGATGTTTTCATTATTTTGTGCTGGTTCCGAGTCGTGTGTTGTTGTTTCATTATTATATTTGCATTTTGAAATGTGTTATATGCATCTTTGGAAACTTGTTGAACTGAAAAATGGGATATAAATTTGGGTGGTGGCAATAGTACTAAAGACTGATTCTTTGGGGGACCAAAAACTATGAACATGTCTACACTGCAGGCTTAAACTGGTTTTTAAATCATTTCCTTTTCCCAGGCAACCCTGAGAATAGTTGCCAGCATTTTCACGCAACATAATCCCCAGGATTCTTTGCAGCGGATCTGTGACTGTTTAAAAAGGCAGGAACATATGAAGCTGTTTTAGACTAAGTCAGAACATTAGTTAATCTAGCTCAGCATTCTCTACACTAACCAGCAATGGCTCGCCAGAGTTCCAAAGATGGGTCTTTCTCTTTACCAGGTTTATCAGGAGATGCCACTGAGAACAGAACCTGGGACCTTCTGCATGCAAAACAGATACTCTGCTGCTGAGCTGCAGCCCTTCCTGCACCACCAGGCTTGACTTCCACTTTCCACTGCAATCCTGGCAAGCTGAGCCAGGATGCCATCTAGACTGCAGTACCAGCCTGCCTGAGCAGCCTGTCAGCTGACCCAAAGGGACCTATTTCTATCCAGCAGATCCCATAAATCCTGGCTCCAGAGCTCAGGTGACTTCAGTGGTGCAGAGTGCTTCCCATTATCTTTGGCTAGTGGCCCAGCTGTGCCCCTATCCAGACAGGGTTAGCCTAAATTCTGTTGTCTGTGCTCTGGAAACCTCTAGGTTAGATCACTGCAACGCATTATATGTATATGTGGAGCTGCCTCTGAAGATGCCAAATTTGGCAGCCAGGTTGTTCACCAGGGCAAGACTGTTTGAGCATATTACACCGATCCTGACCTGGTTGCATTGGCTGCCAATTAGTTTCCAGTCCCAGTTCAAAGTGCTGGTTTTGACCTATAAAGTCTTAAAATGGCTCAGGACCATAATTCCTCAATGCCGCTACCCATATAAACCCCATATAAACCTAGACCCTGCAATCATCATCTCAGGCCCTTCTTCGTGTGCCTCCTCTGTGATGAAAGGTCCACTGGGTGGCAAGACAATAATGGGCCTTTTCTGCAGTGGCTCCCCACTTGTGGAATGCTCTCCCCAGAGAGGCTCACCTGGTGCCTTCATTACAAGCAAAATCATGTCTCTTCTCCAAGGCCTATGGCTAATTAAACAATATTTGGCCTTTTAAACTGGTGTATATTTTTGTGTTTTGATATTGTAAATCACCCTGTGATCTTTGGAAAGCTGGTACAGAAATTTATAATAAAAAATATCATATTTGGTGCAAAAACCTTGTTGCCAACCTCCTATTTTCCCACTTTTTGCAGTGGGTTTTCTTGAGCCCCACCTGGCTTTGCCTAAACACCTGCCTTCAGCCTCTCACATTTGCTGCTCTGAAACTTGATCTCTGCCTGTTTTGAACCCCAAATGTGAATGATGTCTTTCGCAGCCAGTCCCAGGACCCGACTGCCTGGAGCAGGCCATTTGCTATAGCATTGAGGTGCTGGGGTGAAATGCCAAGTGACAGTTCCTCCTAGTTTTCCCATTGGAGGCACAACCTGCCAGAAATTATCCTGCGTAAGGACTCTTGTGTGTGCTTTTCCATTGGGGGGGGGGCTTGTGCAGGAGAACTTCCCAAGGGATGATGCTACATGGCTGAGGTTTGTAGCCTTTCATGGAGCCCAACATCCTCCTTGTGGGAAGGTTGCCTCAATGGCCCTGCATGGGGTTCCTTTAGTTCTCTGTAAAAAAACAATACTGCCTGTCTTGACTTTGGTTGGCCACCATGTTGCTTTGCCACCAGGCCAAACTCTCTTACTGGTGGGGGGAGAGGGGGTAATTAATTTCTGTGAATGACAGCCCAAAGAAATGTCACCAGGACCTTTTATGTGTACCAACTTCATTTCCTTACAGCCGAGCATTGTGTGCCTGCAGGAATTCTGTGGCGCACATTGAACAGCATATAAGCTTGAGCTATGGGAAGCCAAAATGTTCTTTCTGTGTCTGTGCTTTGCCTGGATTAGAATTCGTCACAGCTGGCAATTTGCTTTTGAAAAAGGGAAGAAACTGTTCTTCCCCCTGCCAATCTTCTGAGAGAAACTGACCCCGCTAGGAAATAATTGTGGGGTTAAGCCTCTTCAAAGAGGATTTGTATGTGCTGATATTTTGTTCCCTATAAATAAGTTCCTTCTCTCTCTCTCCTCTTGAGGAGGGCCTTGCTTCATGGAGGTTGAGATGCATGTTGCTATAGCGACAGCGTCCTGGCAACAACTCCCAGCTGCTGCTTTGCTTCTCCTTCTACGAGGCCCAGCCAAGAAGAGGCGAGGGGGCTGCTCGGTTGCCATGCTCCTCGGTTGCCGCGGTGGAGACAGGAAAGCAGCAACAGAGGGGCACCAGTACATCCCAGCTTCATCCTGGAAAGCCTTTAGGTGTGGCTGCTGACCTGAAAAATACCTACACCCCCCCCAAACAAGAAGTGTAATCGAATATGCTGCTATGATGCTCAGAAGCAGATTTGGGGCACTCCAGCCATGCCCTAACCAGACCCAGGTAAGCAGCCTTGGGAGACAACTTGCTTCCAGTCAGACTTTTAACTTGCATTCGGATGTGCTGAGGTTCCTGGCGTTGACCTTCGGTTCATTTCTGTCATCCTTGCTTCCCACCACCTCCATATTTTCAGGTGTGTTGGCACTGAGACCACACGTCTCTCGCATGAGGGTGGGGAAGCAGAGTGGGGGCGGGGAATGAGGGAAGCCTTCGCTGTCAAGACCAGCGGAGACACTGTATGCCGCCTCCCTCCACCATGCCATGATCCCAACGACTTTTGGTTTTCCGAAGACACGAGTTTGAGGCGTCGGGAACAAAGCCATGTTGAATGCTGTCAACGGGGCCCTGGATGCAGCTGTGGCATGTTCTGTTGTGAGTTTCTTAGGCTGTGGGGGGGATGCTGCTGGGGGGGTCTCCCTAGGGAGGGGATGTGTTGTACATTTGTGACTTCTCTCAAAATAGCGTACAGTGGGGTGGAGGATTAAGAAATGTTCCTTTGAAAATCCAAAATAAACTGGCATCTGAGAGGGAGCATTTCAGCGGGTGACTTGAAACAAACAAATCAACAGCAGGGAGATCTGTGCATTGTGTTGGTGGTGGGGAGCTTTTTTGCACCTTATGACAAGCAGTTTTTGATGGGGCTTCTTTCTTCGGGTATGTTTGCCGTTGTGTTAATTGTAATGGGCTGATGTACATACATAAAAAAGATGCCTTTCAGGCTGGGATGAGATGGGCCAAGGCTTATTTTGGTGCCTGAGGTGGGGAATCCAAATAGCACCTCCTCCTCCCCCATTCCTAATGAGGCATGAGCTGAGAAGTTCTCCTGCACAAGTTTCCTAGAAATGAATGGGAGAGGTGTAAGGGCTTTCTTGCTCATCTCTCGTTTGTTTCCATGAGGCTTGGGCAGGAGAACTTGACAGTGGAAGTCTGCAAGTCGGACCCAGGGATCCAGCCCCCTCTTGAGGCACCCCCACACACACAGTCAAGGTAAGAGTGAGACGTCTCACTTGCTTGACATTATTCTTACAGTGGGGAGAGATTTCTACAGTGTCTGAGGGTGGGTGGCAGGAATCTCTGCTTAATTATTACTCTCCAACATCCAACATGCTCGTTTGTACAGTGTTATCCAAAGTTCACATTCCCAGCAACAGGGGGGTCAGTTGTTGGTAGCCGGTTCAATGGCTGGCCCTGCCAAAGCAGGGAGAGTTGCAGCCTCTGTCTTTTCATAACAACATGAGAAGAGCCCTGCAGGATCCAGGCAAAGGCCCATCATGGTCCACAATCCTTTATTATTATTATTATTATTATTATTATTATTATTATTATTATTATTATTATTCCACAAGCAAGACCTGAATGCAAGAGCCCTCTTCCACATTTGCAGTTTCCAGCAACTGGTATCCAGACTGTGGATACCAGTTGGAGGCAGAGCACAGCCATCCCTGGTGTTTGCCATTCCATCAGCTAGGAGGTTTTCCCCTCCTCTCATCATTGGAAATAGAACATAGAAAATACGTCAGACCATTGGTCCATCTAGCTTAGTATTGTCTACACTGACTGGCAGCGGCTCTCCAGAATTTCAGGCAGGGAGTCTTACCTGGAGATTTGATTTGATTTATTATATCTCTATACTGCTTTTCATTCAAATGAATCCCAAAGTGACTTGCAAACAATAAATAATAACATTATGAAACATCATAGAACATCACAAATGCAGCATAGATCATATAGAGTAATTAACAAATCATCAGTGAGGCAATTACAATCTATAAAACACTGTTAGCAAAGCAGCAACTAAAAATGCAGCTATACGTCACAATTAAAGCAAAAGTCATATGATTAACAAATCAATGCAACCTTCATAGTCAACAAAGTAACATTAACAAAATAGCAGCCAAAAAATACACTAAGCATTGTTGTTTTTTAAATAATCGTTCTTTTTTAAAAGGATTTTCATAGTTAAAAAGGGTACATAAGCTCCTCTCTTTTCAATTCATAGAGTCCTTTCTACAGGTCAGTTACATTAAGCACTGTTAGGTTCTTGCACACATTCGCCACACTCCCACAACTCATTATTTCACTCTATTCAGCTCATTGAAGTACACATGCGCATAATGCCCATGGGTAGCAACTCCCTTCTGAAGGTTCTTCGGGCCAGACATGGGGCAGCACAGGTGAAACCAGCCACCCCCTGATGGAAAACAGTGTCTCTCTCCCCTCACCGTTGTTCCTCTAGAAACAGCTCCCGTATAAGATCTCCTAGGGCTGGAGCGTGGGGCATGGCAGGTGGAAAAAGCCATTACTTCCTGGCCGACACAGAACCTCTCTCGCCTCCATGGAGATGGATTGAAACTTGAACCTTCTGCATGAAAGGAACAGGTGCTCTACTTAACCTGATTTTTTAGCAACAGGTGCTCTCTTCATCACCCCTCCGCCTTCTCCGCCTCCTCCCTCTTTAGGCTGTGGGTCAGCTCTCTCTGGTCTGCTGCTAGGCCACCATGAATGGTGCCCAACACCTTCGCCCAGACAGCTGTTCGTGAAGGCATCTCTGCATGTGGGTGGGAAGTTCCCAAGTTCTCAACTTTTCCCTCTGTCACTTGGAGAGCAGCTTATTTATTAAATAACTAGTTGACCCTGCCACATGTTGCGGTGGCTCAGTTTGTTAAATGGAGCCTCAGAGTCCCACTTCAGACTCCCCTCACCTTCAGAGTCCCCCTGTTTTTCATGTGTTATGTTTACATAGGCGCATCCCTGTGTCTCCCCCCACCCTGTTCTGTCCCTCCCCCCCACCCCCGGTTCATCCCTGTGATTGGGCCCACCCTGTCCCAACCTATTACCTATTTGGCCCCCCCATCCCCCACCCAGGCAGGCCTCTACCTCTACTTGGCCTAGTATGGAAAGTGCCCTAGTCTGAAATGCCGAGGCGAGATACTGTGGAGAGTGCAGGTTTCATCCCTGTGTCTCCCCCCACCCTGTTCTGACCCATTACCTATCTGTGCCCCCTATTTGGCCCCCCACACCCCCCAGGCAGGCCCCTACCTTCACTTGGCCTAGTCTGGAAGGCGGCCTAGTCTGCGGGCTATTCAGTCTGCTGGGCAATGTTGCGCCTTGTTGCTGCAAAAGGCCTGTTTTCGGTTGGTTGCTGTGAAATTTTGTGATGTCATCTGGTGGCGCGGCTTTGGAGGCAGTGTGCGATCTGTCTTTCTATTGGATGCTGCTGGAGTCTTCAGACCTTTTGTTGGTGATGTCTATTTTGGGCGCCTTTTTGTGTTTAATCATTATTTTAGGCGTGAAAGGTGTGGTTTTTTGAAAAGAAATATGCCCGATCCCTCCCTGATGGGCAAGGTACGCTTTGTCCTAATTTGATGCAATTTTGTTCAGCGGTTACAGGGCAAGGCTGTGACCTCCGCGCACGCAGTGGGAACATTTATATATATATATAGAGATTGCTTAAACTATGTCCAGCCTTTTGGTTCCGCAACTGAACCTCAGGTGATTTGCAAAACTCCTCCTGTCACCTTGCTCCACCGCTGACAGCTGTGATTAGCAAAGCGAGTCTCCTTCTAGCTACAGAGCCCATCCATAAAGCATGTTGCACTGTGAAAGGCCTTTTAACACCCTCCCCAGGATGCTAGACTAAATGAGCCATTGGACTGATCCAGCAGGCTCTTCTTATGGTCTTATGTTGTGTGAAGTGAATACAGTTAACATGTATTTTTTCTTGCTGAGCAAATAGCAAATGCCTGAGCAGCCCCAGGACTGCTGGGAGGGAGGGGTTTTACTCTCTTTTCCTGTCACAGTTCAAAACACCTATTAGCATTTCAAAGGAAGCCTGCCCCCCCCTTAGAACCATCTTCTGTTCCTGAGGTTTTTTCTACTAGCTTCCAGAGAGAAGCCTGTGTTATTCTATTGGAGCAAAATAACCAAAGTGTCTTGCAGCCTCATAAAGCCTAACAAATTTAGCAGAAGCCTTCATGAAGCCACTTCATCTGATGTGACTCGTCATGCATCTGATGGAGGAGATTCTGCTAGTCCTTGGAAGTTCATGCCATAACTAATGTGGTTGCCTTTAATAATGATTAAATCTTAGATCTTCTGCATGCAAAGCTTGTGCCAGTAATGTGACTTCTCTGGAAATAAGTTGTACTGGAAAAATTTCCAATGCAAATTAGCCTACTTTGCACTGCGAAATTTCCTGAAGACCTATAGTGTTCGTTTTACTTGTGAACAAAGCAAAAAGGGGGGAAATCTCCAAGCTTCCATAATATTGTATTTGCTATTGACACTCATTTATTGTTAATAATGACCTGATGAAAAAAATTGGAAAATTTTCTAACCCACATCACTTGGCATGTGCTGTATATCATCCATGAGGATGCCACAATATGCTACTTATTTTGGGGTCTGCAGTGAGGGTTTTGTTCCAGCCCACCTTTCTGCTGGGCTCTCTGAAGTTCATCTCCACCCCTCTGCCTCTTCAAAAGCCTGTCTCGAAAGCTAGGAGGGCAGCAGCTCTTTTGACCGAAGAGATATATTAGACAACTTTAACTGCCATGCATCATGTTTTCAAACCTTCAAAATAGACCTCAGTAATGGCAGTGTGTGTGAAATGGCAAACTGCATACCCTCCAACATTTCTCTGATGAAAATAGGGACGTCCTAAGGCAGTGATGGCGAACCTATGACACGCGTGTCAGACATGACACGCAGAGCCCTCACTGCGGGCACGCGCCCCATCGGCCCATTCGTGCTGTTGTTGTTGTCCCCCTATTTCTTCTCCGGCTCCTCCTCACGCTACAGCTTGTCTCCGCTGTTAAAACTGGATCCTTTTGTTATTGTTGTTGCTGCTGCTGCTGGTAGCCAGTGATTGGTTTTTTAACCCTTTCTATGCTGTTTTTTCTGGCGCTTTGGCAGACGATGATTGGGTGTAACAGTGTTCGTTTTTTAACCTGTTCTGTGGTGGGTTTTTTGGGGCGCTTTGGCAGACTATGTCAGTGCTGCGTGTTAGTTCCAGCGAAGGTATTATTCGTCATTTATTTCTGTTCTCTCCCCCCCAAAAGCACAGCAGCTTTGGGGCATCCCCCCAAAAGCAAAGCAACTTTTGCACACACACCCCCAAAAAACCTCCAAAACTTGGGTCAGCAGCTCCTCCCCAAAATCTCAACAACTCTGGGAAATTATGGTTTTTTTCTCTCGAAGTGACACACCACCCGAGTTATGCTCAGGTTTTTGGCGAATATTGACACACCAAGCTCAAATGGTTGCCCATCACTGTCCTAAGGAAAAGTGGGACATTCTGGGATCAAATCAGAAACTGGAACAGCTGCTGTAAATCCAGAATTTTCCCTGGAAAACAGAGACACTTGGAAGGTCTGAAACTACACACAGCATGGGACGACACCCCCCAATAGCTGTCAAGTTCTCCCTTTTTTTTGAGGGAAATTTCCTTATGCTGCATAGGCTTCCTAGCAAGAAAAGGGAAAACTTGACAGCTATGCCGCCGCCGCCCCCCCATTAATGCCTCTCATTTTATTTCCATTTGTACTGAGGAATAATTTGCTCTCCCAACCAGTCAGTGTTTCTGTGCAGTGATGATGCACAGTAACAACATTGCCATAAGGCATCCCTCCCTCAAAGGGAAGAATGGTGGCGGGGATGTAGCAAAGATAGCAGGGGACAGAGAAGAGAGGCCCTCCCCTGGGAAACTGGGAGCATGTGGCCTATTCTTTTCAGGTCCCTCAACCCTCTTCTGCTAGGTACACTGTATCTCATCTGCCCAACCTCTTAGTTTTTTCTCAGAATCCCTTTCCTGCTAATAGTCACTCCCACCTGCCAGCCCCGATATCTTTTTCTCCTTTTTAAAATTTATGCATTTTACATATCTTAGTACAGTACATCAGTTATACAATTGTCATCGTTTATCTTACACTCTGACTTCCACGCGGGTGGCGCTGTGGGTTAAACCACTGAGTCTAGGGCTTGCCAATCAGAAGGTCGGCGGTTCGAATCCCTGCAACGGGGTGAGCTCCCGTTGCTCGGTCCCAGCTCCTGCCAACCTAACCTAGCAGTTCGAAAGCACGTCAAAGTGCAAGTAGATAAATAGGGGGAAGGTAAACGGCATTTCCGTGTGCTGCTCTGGTTCACCAGAAGCCGCTTTGTCATGTTGGCCACATGACCTGGAAGCTGTACGCCGGCTCCCTCGGCCAATAATGCGAGATGAGCGCGCAACCCCAGAGTCGGTCACGACTGGACCTAATGATCAAGGGTCCCTTTACCTTTACCTTTAAGCTGCATCTCCTTAATTACCACCCCACTTCTGCTTATTTTAACTGCTGCTCCACTTGGAAGCTTAACCCCACTTGGAAGTTTATCTGATTGTTATATTTCTTTAAATGTTCGCCAAAGTATTCCCAGTCTTCTTTTATATCAGACTCATCTTGCTTTCTTATCTTTGCAATCAACACTGCTAGCTCTGCGTATTCTATTAGCTTATTGTGCCAGTCTATTTTTGGAGGACTTATTTTTTTAATTTTTTAAAATTAAGTTGTCAGTTTTTCATTTAAAAATAAACATTTTAAAAAATTTAAAATATCCAATGACTTCCCTTCTTCTCCTTCCATGGTTCATTTTACATATCATACATTCCTGCATATTTTACGCTAACCATTCAAATCAGTTTTCCACTTTTATATCTAAAATTATTTACTCGGTTGAATTTATCTTATTGCTGCCAGTGTTTTCAGCTTTATACATTTATTTTCCATATTTTCAATAAATGTTTTCCACTCTTCTTTAATTATATGTTCTTCTTGCTCTCTTATTATGTGTGTTAAATCTGCAAATTCTGCATATTCTGTCAACTTAAGTTGTCAGTCCTCTTTGGTTGCGACCTCGCCCACTTTCCCCATATTTATTCAGTTTATTGCCATTTGCAATTCCACTATCAATTTGGGTACATTCAAAATTTGCCAATTTTCCTTAGATACTCGAGGTATGTTAAAGTACTCGAGGTATGTTAAAGTCACTTAAATTGGAGTCCATTTTCTTAAAGTCCTCTTTCTCACAATGATATAATGAAATATATATTTTTTAAACGCTTTCCTTATCTCTTTTGGGCTAGTCAAATCTCTTATCTCTTTTGGGCTAGTCAAATTGTGCTTGCAGTATTTTAATCACTTGACACACATCTTTATCATTTGGATTTGCGATTAACTCCTTCTCCTTATTCAATAAGGCATCTAATATCTCCTCCTTCTTTTTCCCCCTTTCTCTTCTTTTGAAAAATATTTTGTTGAATTTGGAAACCTCTCACCACTGCCTTACGGGCATCCCATACTACAATTAAATCTGTTTATTTAGATTGAGATCAAAAAATTCTTGTAAGGGAGTGTTGCCCCTTACTCACAATTTGTTCATTTTGCAATACCACACCATTTAACTTCCACCTAAATGAAAAATATTTCCTTCTTGTTATTGTCATCAAGATGCCATTGTGATCAGATAATATCTTAGGTTGGATTTCTACCCTTTTTACCCTATTTGTTAACTCTTTCAAAGCCCCTAAAATGTGTATTCTGCTTGAAGAATTGTTTGCATTCGAGAAAAAAGTAATTTTTGGATGCTTAAGTCGCCATAGGTCAGTTAAGTCAAAATTGGACACCATAGCAAAAAAGGCATTCGGCAATGACCCTTATTTTGAATCTGTTTTCCGTACAGTTATATCTAGGTCAAGGAAAACGTCACAATTAAAATCATCATTATTATTTTACAACCACACAAATCAAACAATTTCTCTTCCATTTTTTAAAAAATCAGTTTTCCGTTCATTGGGGGCATAAATTCCCACTACAGTAATTGGTTCTCCATCTAGTCTCACTTCAATAACCATCATTCTGCCTTCCTCATCTTTAAAGATGAATTTAGGATCTAGTTTGGGGTTAACATACATAATTACCCCTTCCTTTTTGGTTTTATCAGAAGATATAAACTCTTGCCCCAGACCTTTATTTGTTATTTATTTATAAATATTTATTTATTACAGTCATTCCTCATGTTACGTCCACCACGGGTTACATATTTTCAGGTTATGGACACGCCGAACCCGGAAGTCCCGGAATAGGTTATTTCTGGGTTCAGCGTGTGCGCAGACGCGGTGTTTCAGGATGTGGCCTTTTCATGTCGCGAATGGGCCTCCGGAACAGATCCCGTTCGCAACCAGAGGTACCACTGTAGTAGTTTTCTATGTTGTCTTTTTATTTGTGTGTCCTGCAAGCAAATGATGTCTAATTTCTGCTTTGACAATATATGCACCGTTTTATTCATTTTCATTTTGTTATTTAGTCCATTTACATTCCATGAAATAACTATAAGATCAATTTTCTATTATATCTTATTTATCATTCACATATATATACATATATATTTTGACAGTTCCAGTTTTCCTTCTACCCCATTCCCTCTTTACTGTTTATCCTGTTCTTCTTCCTTCTCTTCCTCTTCTTCTTCCAAAATCTCACCACGAAGGCATTACAAAGGCATGTGCTTTCATTGGTTCTACACACCTCTATTTTTTTTTACCTTCATAAGTATAGGAATTTTTTACCTTCATAAGTATAGGAATAAGACAAGGCATTCATGGATCAATGCCTTGTCGTGGCGAAGGGGCTTGAATAACTCAGAGAAGCTATGAGCTATGCCATGCAGGGTCACCCAAGATGGACAGGTCATAGTGGAGAGTTTTGACTAAACGTGATCTACCTGGAGAAGGAACTGGCAAGCCACTCCAGTATCCCTGCCAAGAAAACTCCATGGACAAAGACAACAGGCATATAAAAGTTATGACGCTGGAAGATGAGCCCCTCAGGTCGGAAGGCGTCCAACATGCTACTGAGGAAGAGCGGAGGACAAGTACAAGTAGATTCAGAGCTGATGAAGCGGCTGGGCCAAAGCCGAAAGGACGCTCAGTTGCAGATATGCCTGGAAGCGAAAGGAAAGTCCGATGCTGTAAAGAAAAATATTGCATAGGAACCTGGAATGTAAGAACCATGAATAGAGGTAAGCTGGATGTGGTCAAAAATGAGATGACAAGAATAAATATCGACATCCTGGGCATCAGTGAACTAAAATGGAAGGGAATGGGTGAATTCAGTTCGGGTGACTATCATATCTACTACTGTGGGCAAGAATCCTGTAGAAGAAATGGAGTGGCCCTCATAGTCAACAAAAGAGTGGCAAAAGCTGTAATGGGATGCAATCTCAAAAATGACAGAATGATCTCGATACGAATCCAAGGCAGACCTTTTAACATCACAGTAATCCAAGTTTATGCACCAACTACCGGTGCTGAAGAAAGTGAAATTGACCAATTCTATGAAGACCTACAACACCTTCTAGAAATGACACCAAAGAAGGATGTTCTTCTCATTACAGGGGATTGGAATGCTAAAGTAGGGAATCAAGAGATAAAAGGAACAACTGGCAAGTTTGGCCTTGGAGTTCAAAACGAAGCAGGGCAAAGGCTAATAGAGTTCTGTCAAGAGAACAAGCTGGTCATCACAAACACTCTTCTCCAACAACACAAGAGACGACTCTACACATGGATATCACCAAATGGGCAGCATCAAAATCAGATTGATTATATTCTCTGCAGCCAAAGATGGAGAAGCTCTATACAGTCAGCAAAAACAAGACCTGGAGCTGACTGTAACTCAGATCATCAGCTTCTTATAGCAAAATTCCAGCTTAAACTGAAGAAAGTAGGAAAAACCACTGAGCCAGTAAGATACAATCTGAATCAAATCCCTTATGAATACACAGTGGAAGTGAGGAACAGGTTTAAGGATTTAGATTTGGTGGACAGAGTGCCTGAAGAACTATGGATGGAGGCTCGTAACATTATACAGGAGGCAGCAACGAAAACCATCCCAAGGAAAAGGAAATGCAAGAAGGCAAAATGGCTGTCCAACGAGGCCTTACGAATAGCGGAGGAGAGGAGGCAAGCAAAATGCAAGGGAGATAGGGAAAGATACAGGAAACTGAATGCAGATTTCCAAAAAACAGCAAGGAGAGATAAGAGGGTCTTCTTAAATGAGCAATGCAAAGAAATAGAGGAAAACAATAGAATGGGGAAAACCAGAGATCTGTTCAAGAAAATTGGAGATATGAAAGGAACATTTCGTACAAAGATTACCATAATCAAGGACAAAAGTGGTAAGGACCTTACAGAAGCAGAAGACATCAAGAAGAGGTGGCAAGAATACACAGAGGAATTATACCAGAAAGATATGGAGGTCTCGTGCACCCCAGGTAGTGTGGTTGCTGACCTTGAGCCAGACATCTTGGAGAGTGAAGTCAAATGGGCCTTAGAAAGCACTGCTAATAACAAAGCCAGTGGAAGTGATGATATTCCAGCTGAACTATTTAAAATTTTAAAAGATGATGCTGTTAAGGTGCTACACCCAATATGCCAGCAAGTTTGGAAAACTCAGCAATGGCCAGAGGATTGGAGAAGATCAGTCTACATCCCAATTCCAAAGAAGGGCAGTGCCAAAGAATGCTCCAACTACCGCACAATTGTGCTCATTTCACACGCTAGCAAGGTTATGCTTAAAATTCTACAAGGCAGGCTTAGGCAGTATGTGGACCGAGAACTCCCAGAAGTGCAAGCTGGATTTCGAAAGGGCAAAGGAACCAGAGACCAAATAGCAAACATGCGCTGGATTATGGAGAAAGCTAGAGAGTTCCAGAAAAACGTCTACTTCTGCTTCATTGACTATGCAAAAGCCTTTGACTGTGTCGACCACAGCAAACTTTGGCAAGTTCTTAAAGAAATGGGAGTGCCTGATCACCTCATCTGTCTCCTGAGAAATCTCTATGTGGGACAAGAAGCTACAGTTAGAACTGGATATGGAACAACTGATTGGTTCAAAATTGGGAAAGGAGTACGACAAGGTTGTATATTGTCTCCCTGCTTATTTAACTTATATGCAGAATTCATCAAGCGAAAGGCTGGACTAGATGAATCCCAAGCAGGAATTAAGATTGCCGGAAGAAATATCAACAACCTCAGATATGCAGATGACACAACCTTGATGGCAGAAAGTGAGGAGGAATTAAAGAACCTTTTAATGAGGGTGAAAGAGGAGAGCGCAAAATATGGTCTGAAGCTCAACATCAAAAAAACCAAGATCATGGCCACTGGTCCCATCACCTCCTGGCAAATAGAAGGGGAAGAAATGGAGGCAGTGAGAGATTTTACTTTCTTGGGCTCCTTGATCAGTGCAGATGGTGACAGCAGTCACGAAATTAAAAGACGCCTGCTTCTTGGGAGAAAAGCAATGACAAACCTAGACAGCATCTTAAAAAGCAGAGACATCACCTTGCCGACAAAGGTCCGTATAGTTAAAGCTATGGTTTTCCCAGTAGTGATGTATGGAAGTGAGAGCTGGACCATAAAGAAGGCTGATCGCCGAAGAATTGATGCTTTTGAATTATGGTGCTGGAGGAGACTCTTGAGAGTCCCATGGACTGCTAGAAGATCAAACCTATCAATTCTTAAGGAAATCAGCCCTGAGTGCTCCCTGGAAGGACAGATCGTGAAGCTGAGGCTCCAATACTTTGGCCACCTCATGAGAAGAGAAGAATCCTTGGAAAAGACCCTGATGTTGGGAAAGATTGAGGGCACTAGGAGAAGGGGACGACAGAGGACAAGATGGTTGGACAGTGTTCTCGAAGCTACGAACATGAGTTTGACCAAACTACGGGAGGCAGTGCAAGACAGGAGTGCCTGGCGTGCTATGGTCCATGGGGTCACGAAGAGTCGGACACGACTAAACGACTAAACAACAAAGTATAGGAAATCCCTTCAGGTCATTCCCATCTGAAGCGGGATTTTTTCTTTTTAAGGGCCTCTGTCAAAAATTTGTAATCCTCTCTCTTCTTCAATAGTTTTACTGGAATCTCTTTTAAAATTTATAATCCTTTCATCATCTATTTCAATACCTTTCTAATAATGTCTGGAGCACCCTGTCTTTGATACTTCTAGAATTAAAAAGGACCAGACAGTCCCTGGAAATATTTTCTTCTTAGCATATGGAAATTTAACCCTGAATGCACAATCAATAGCTGTATCCACGTCCTGTTGTTGCATCTCAAGCAAAGATGGAAATGCCTCAGTTATTGTATTCCCTATTACTTCATCTGATTGCTGAGGAATAGATCTGAATCTCAAAAACATCGCTTTTTGCCTTAATTCAATTAAGGCCAAATTATCCACCATTAATTCCTGAGTTGCTCTGGCTGCCGCAACTTCCTCCAGCATATTTTCCTGTTCCTTCCTTATTTTTTTATTTTCCTCTTTATTTATTTGAACTGCATCTTGAAGAGTTTGCACTGTTTTCTCCAAATTACTTGTTTTACTTGCAAGAGCCTTTATTTCTGTTGATAATTCACCTACCACTTTGGTGTGGCTTTGAAGATCTTTCCGCATTTCCATCATTACCTCCACAAGGTCCATCTTTGGTTCTCCCTCTTGAATAAAGCCTTTCCTTGATTGGCCAGCTGTCTATGCCAGATTCTTATTTTGTGAGGCCATTTTAAATTTATTAGCCTGGAAAATTATATATATATATTATTCCACAGGTGATAACCATCGTGGTGTTTTCCTTTCTAAAAGGTCCTTATACCTTATCCAAATTGTATAAACTCCTCCTTATTATATGATTTAGGAACCCTCTCTGTTAGGGGTCAGCAAACTTTTTTGCTGTTCCTAAGACCTTGTGGGGGGCTGGACTATATTTTGAAAAGACAAATAATGAATGAATTCCTATGCCCCACAATAACCCAGAGATGCATTTTAAATAAAAGCACACATTCTACTCACGTAAAAACATGCTTATTCCCATCCGTGGGCCGGATTTAGAAGGCGTTTGGGCCGGATCTGGCCCCTGGGCCTTAGTTAACTACCCATGCTCTATGTACTTGTCATACCATAAGTACGCATGCCAACCGTATATTAAGTCAAACCCCTCCAAGTCCAATAGGCTAGATATCTTTTTCTCCTATCCAACAAATGACCTCTCACTCATCTCTCATAAGCAGCACTGCCTGTTGACAATCTGTTGCTGATACCTCTCCCCTAAGCAGCTGGAGAATTCCATGGCACCCCCAGAATCTCAGTCAACAGCTTGTGGGATGGGGGCTGACAGGCGACAGGCAATTTCTAATGTATATAGTGTTCCTACGGACATGGAAGCAGGTCTATTTTCAAAAGCTCTCTCCAAGAGAAGTGGTATCATTTTGAGTGGAGGAGCACACAGCAAGTCTTTCTTTTCCATGCAGTGCTTGGGAAGCATGGCCTTGGTTAATGGACAAGCTGTATCTTGTGATGTTTTGCAGGATATCCCTTGTGGGGGTTTTTCTCTGCAAAGCTGGCACTTCCATCGAAATAACCCCTCTGTTCCCTTTCCATCTGCGCACCATATTGCATCATGTTTAATCAGCAATCCCCAAGCAGTCCTCCTGATGGCACATCCTGCCAGGTTTCAGTGGGTGTTCCAGTGTTTTCAGAGCATGTGAGATCAGCCTCAGAGCAAATGGCCTCTGAGGTGGCAAGTGGGACTCCAGTCCAGCTTTTCTTTTCTTTTTTGGTAGCCGGCCTTGGTGACTAACTAATCTTTGTGAATTCCATTCAGAAAGCAAAGCAGTGAGTCTGATTTAATTTTTTATTGCAGGTTATTGTGCTGGAATGAAATGGGCCTTTGTTATTATTATGATTATGATGATTTGCATAGTGCCGCCTGGGTGCTTTACAATGAATGGGTATGAAAGGTCCCTGTCCTCAAGTGGCTCGCAATCTAAAACAGATACAGGGGAACAATGTGAGGTGTTTAGGTGGTAGATGGAGACAGGACAAAAAGTGGCTTGAGCTACCCCTTTTTTTCTCCCTCTCTTCCCCACCCAGCAGGCTGCTGGGGGACAGCCAGGAGTCTGTCTCCAGGGGTCCAAACTGGTCACTTGCAGAGGGGTCCCCCTCCTTCCATTGCTCCATCAGCTCCCCTCCCATTTATTTCTCTTTCTTGCTTTCCTTTTGCACAGTCACATGAAAGTTGGCTGAGAGGCAGAAAGAAAGTAGGCTGGAATGGGAACCTATGGTCGATCAGAGGGAGAGTAAGATCTGGACATTTTCCAGGAAGGTATCTGGGCAGTAGCTGCTGACCAGTGGGCTGGAGAAAGGGGTGCAAAGTAACGCCCAGAAAGACAGCCCAAGCCAAAGAGATACAAAAGGGTCAGAAGTCACCTTCAAAAGGCTTGACATCAGCCTAAGGGATGGGATGCTTAAAATGTATATATTATTTTAAACTTCTTAATCACACAGCGCTGTAGAGCAGTACTGGAGCTGTTCTCTCCCTCCCCTCCCCTGCTTCTGGGACCCTCAACTCTGACCAAATTCACACCATACCTTTAAAGCACAATGATACTGCTATAAATTAACATGGCTTCCCCACAAGAATTATGGGAGCTGTAGTTTGTTAAGCGTTCTGAGGGTTGTGAGGAGGCCCATATTTCCTTTACAGAGTTCCAGTTCTAGAGTTCCCTGTGAAGAGAGATTGACAGTTAAACCACCCTGAGAATTGTAGCTGGGGGGGGTAGGGGTCTCTTAACATCTCTCAGCACTCTTAACAGACTACAGCTCCCAGAATTCTTTGAGGGAAGTCATGACTGTTTCAATGGTATTCATAGCACTTAAATGTGTGGTATGAATGTGGCCACTTGTGGAGGAAAGGTTTTCTTCACCACTCTGGGTGATGATGGGGAAGGTGAGGTAACTAAAATCCTAGACTAGAGAACCAGGGCTGCCCATCAGGACATGGGCCTGCTCCTGACTCAATGTTAGAGGGCCTTCCTGTATTCCATCAGAGTGCCAGGGCCTAACACATCCTCTTTTGGACCTCTGCACACAGGTAAGCTTTACCTGCATGTTAAATATGGGAACAGTGTCCTCATGTGTTTCTGATAGTGTAGCCCCAAGGCTCTTTGGTGCTATGCCAGGGGTCTTGGCCCATGTGTTTTGCTTCTGCCCAACTCATGTTGCAGATAACCCTGGGAGTCTCCACAAGCCACTGCCTTCTCCATGGGAAAGTTTTGTGCTGTCTTGGCTGTGCAGATTCCAAAAGTGCCCTCCAACGGTGGCATTGCTGGCATAAAGTGGCTGTTCAGTGCCAGCTATAAACAGATGAATTTAACTGCTTCAGTCATGTTGTGTTGCTGTTTCCCCAACAGGCATAAATTCTTGGAAAGAGAGGATGGCACAGCGAAGCCCGATATTCTCCACACTTGGCCCAACTGAAAGGTATCCTGAGGCATGTGAGGGAACTGGCTTCAATGAGGTGGCAAAGGGTGTGTGGGGTGTGTGTGTGTGATTTGAAATATTTATTTATTGAAGGCTTCCCAGACCCAGTAGCCCCCTCCATATGTTGCTGGACTCCAGTTTGCATCACTGCCAACCATTGAATGTACTTGCTGGGAATGATGGGAGTTGGAGGTCAAACAACATTTGGTGGTGATGTTGTTGTTGTTCAGTTGTTTACTCGTGTCCGACTCTTCATGACCCCAGGGACCAGAGCATGCCAGGCACTCCTGTCTTCCACTCCCTCCCGCAGTTTGGTCAGACTCATGTTGGTAGCTTCGAGAACACTGTCCAACCATCTCGTCCTCTGTCGTCCCCTTCTCCTTGCGCCCTCAATCTTTCCCAACATCAGGGTCTTTTCTAGGGAGTATTCTCTTCTCATGAGGTGGCCAAAGTATTGAAGCCTCAGCTTCAGGATCTGTCCTTCCAGTGAACACTCAGAGCTGATTTCCTTAAGAATGGATAGGTTTGATCTTCTTGCAGTCCATGGGACTCTCAAGAGTCTCCTCCAGCACCATAATTCAAAAGCATCAATTCTTTGGCGATCAGCCTTCTTTATGGTCCAGCTCTCACTTCCATACATCACTACTGGGAAAACTATAGCTTTAACTATACAAACCTTTGTCGGCAAGGTGATGTCTCTGCTTTTTAAGATTTTTAAGATTTGGTGAGGAAGGCCCATTTATTACTCTATGTCTATCCTTCCATGGAGCTCTTACAGGGTCAGGACAAATCTCAGGGGCAAAAGAACTGGTGCTTTGCTTGTAGAATGTCCCAGGTTCAGTGCATGTCAGGAAACACACAGGGTTCATGTTTCCCCACTATGGTGCATTTTCAGGTTTGGCTCAGCTGAATGTGAGAGGAGTCAAAAAAGGATTTGCCTGTTTGGACCCAAATACTTTTGCCCATTGCTAGGGAGCAGCCATGAGAGGGGGCCTCTTGCCTTCCAGCTCTCTTTGTAGGCTTCTTCCTGATAATGTCTGATTGGCTGATGTGGGAAGGAGGATGCTGGGTTCAATGGATCTTGGTTAGGGCTGGGCCATATATTGATATATCATCCAAAACCGGTTTGAAGTCCATATCATGATATCAGTTTCATAATTTTTCACCTGGCAATACATCGCAAATCATGGTGTGTGTGTGTTATGCAGGAATCACAATGTGAGGAAAACTGTGCTGCCAGCCAATGTCTCTACATAGCGCCATCCTTATTTCAGACATCGTGATATATCACAATGTTTAGCTGGTGATGTATCACGATGTTGAAAACCAGATATCGCCCTGCCCTAATCTTGTCTCTGACTTGGCAGGACCCTTCCTAAGAGCCACAAAAGCGCCAGTGCCCATCTGGCAGTGGAATCGGTAGCAGTCCAATATCTGAGCACAGAGGTGTATTCAAAGGAGGACTAGGCCAAGGATGCATTTGGCCGCAGAACAAGTGGATAGGAAACATGGGAGAAAAGCAGCCAAAATCATCAAGGGGATAGAACAACTTCCATATGAGGAAAGGTTGCAGTATTTTTTTGGGGGGGGTGGTTTAGAGAAAGGCAAGTAAGATAGGTGTGTATAATAGAGGATTAGACAAATTCATGTTGGAGAAAGCTATTAATGGCTACTAGCCATCATGGTTATACTCTGCTTCAGAGGCAGTTGTGCTTCTGAATCCAGTTGCTGGAAACCATGGGAGGGGCTGGTGCTCGTGTGGTCAGGTCCTTGTGACTTTCCCAGAAGCATCTGATTGGTCACTGTGAGAACAGGGTCCTGGACTACATGGGCCACTTTCTGCCAGACCCAGTAGGCTCTTATTAGGTTCTTACAACTGGCTGGCACACCTGGAGACAGAAGAGGAACAAGCACTGATGCTTGGAGAGACTAAAAACCACAGAGAAAAGGCCAGAATTTGGCTCTTGCTGAGGTGAAGATCTGAGCCTGACCCAAAAATCAGTTTTCACCAGTCCAGATGAGGGGAAACTGATTCACTACCAGGTGTGTGGATGGATCCCTCCTGGTCCTTGGGAGCATAATCCTGCTCCTCTCATGGCTCACAACAATGCTGCACAATACACAGACCAATGCATATCCTGGCTGATTCTGGTGCACAACAAACAGTTAATTATAATGGCTTCAGCAGTGTAGTGTAGTGGTTAGAGTGCTGCACTAAGTATGGCAAGAGCCAGGTTCAAATCCTCGCTCACTCTGTGTTCACTGGGTGACCCTAGACCAGTCACTGTCTCTCAGGCTGGCCTGCCGCATAGTGTCATTGTGACAATGAAATGGCAGAAGGTGCTTTATTGACCTCCTTGGAGGAGGGGGAGGATAAGATATTGTAGAAATAAGCAGGGTGTTGGATGAGCACTTGCTCCATAAAACCAAGCATCTCCATCACTTCCTTCTTTTAGACGAATCCGGAACATCCCCCTCCACAGCCAAGCTCTGACGGCCATTCCTCTTGGGTCAGCAAGACTCGTGGACCAGCTAGAAGACAGGATTCTCAGCCATGAGAAGACGACAGCTGCCCTTGTGGAACACGCTTTTCGCATCAAGGAGGACATTGTTTGCACGCTGCATAGGATGCAGAACAAAGGCGGAGGGGACCGGCTGGCCAGGCAGCTCTTGGAGGAGCACATCCGCAACATCACAGCCATCGTCAGGCAGCTGAACCGGGACATTGAGGTCAGTGGTAATTCTCCGGTGGTATGGTGTACGCAGTCTTTACATTTTAAAATTTCTGAAGGTGCATGGTTTATTTTTATTTTTTAAATTTATTACGTTTATATACCACCTTTTCCTCCAAGGAGCTCAGCGTGGTATAGATGGTTCTCCCCTCCCCATTTTTATCCTCACAACAGCCCTGTGAGATAGGCTAGACAGAAAGACAGTGATTAGCTCATTGTCACCCTGTGAGCTTCATGGAAATTTGAACCCAGGCCTTACAGGTCATTATCCAACACTAAGAGTTACACCACATGAGTGGTTCAAACCTAAGAATCTGCAGCCCTTCTTCATGTTTCCTTTTTAATCAAGAGAAAGCAAATGTTGGATTTATTGCTTGTATAGTGCCATCCACGTGCCTAGTGTTTTATAGTGTACAAATAGACAGTTCACTGCTGCCAAAGAACCTACAGTCTCAATTTCTGCACAGAGGAAAGTAGAGACTGATGCAGAGGTGGGGAGAGCACTGCTGTTGCACTCAGGACTTGCTTGTGGGCATCCCATAATAGGCATCTGGTTGGCCTCTGTGAGAACAGGATGCTGGATTAGATGGGCCATTGGCATTGGCCTGATCCAGGGGGGCTCCTGTTATGCACATAGAACATACACAGAGAAGAAACATGCAATTGTTTCATGTACCTGCCGTTAGGCTAAGGTGCAGGCTTATTTACAGGAAGAATTGGGACAAATTCTTTACAGTTCTATTTGAGAGCAAATGAGTACCACACACATAAGATCACACATTTACACACAGTGTTAATTAGTCTGGGATAATTACCATCCCCACTAAGGTACATTGCAGTCTACTTGTTTTTAATTAATCAAAATATCTGAGATGCATAATTACCACCTTCTGGTTTTTCACCCAAAATCACAAAGAGACACGCACACACACACACACACACACACACACACACACCACTTGTCAGTGAAGCAACCCTAACTGGCTGTGGTATATGGGCAAATAATGGGAGGGATTTTTGTGTGTGTGTGTGTGGTTCTTTCACAAGCCAGGTTGATGGGCTTGATCATGTGTGTCTTTCATGTGTCAACAATATGTATACACAGTCAGCACAGAGTCCTGCTTAGGTATACTAAAGGCCTCTCTCTGTGGCATCTTCCTTGCCAGAGGGGCCAACCAGATATCTCTGGGTAGCCCACAATCTCAGCATGAAGGGAGCACCCTCCTCTCACAGTTGGTATGTAGCAGCAGAGTGTGTCTGAATGTGAACAAAACTGCCAGTGATAGATCCATTCTCCATGCCTTCCATCTAACCCTGGTGCCCTTCAGTGGTTTTTGGACTACAGTTCCCATCAGCCCCAGCCAGCATGGTCTATGATAAGATTTGGGTAGATGCATGAATGTGCATGGGGATTACGGGTCCTGCAGTCAAACCCCGGGGTAACTGGAGCATGTGTGAAGGACTCTGGCCAGTTGACACGCTCCATCAGCCTCTCTGCACCACACACTTAAGAGGGGAGTTGCCCATTTCACTCCTCTGCAATTATAGGCTCTACAGGAACAGATCCGTGTCAGGGATAACCTCAGTTACGGGACGAATTCGACACTGAAGAGCCTGGAGATGCGTCAGTTATCTGGTCTGGGAGATCTCAGAGGTCGGGTTGCAAGGTAATTTTTTCTTTGTTGTTGTTATTTCTCTAGCAGCTAAAGCAGATTTCTGGGTTTTTTGGGGGGAGGTGGGCAGGCAGAATCAGCCATACTTGCACCCACAGCAGTGAGAGAGTGGACAACATTCCCTGGCACTGAAGCAAAGCAGAGAAGCAGCTGCTTCTGCAAAGCTTTGTATGCTTTGGGACTGAATATAATCTGTAGATCAGCCTTACCCAGCCTGAGGACCTCCAAACATTTTGGACTACGCTGATGGGAGTTTTGGTCCAAAATATCTGGAGGGCCCCAGGTTGGGGTAGGCTGCTGCATATTCTACATACTGTGTTATGGTTCCTCTCCAGTCACGCACAACACCAATAGTAATCAACAAGGTGTTTTGCAAAGACTTCATCCCAGCCTAAAACATTCAGTTCTTCACATGTAAAAGATCAGTATTTTCAAAGCAATGACTCAGGCAAAGTCTCTAGTGGAGGTCTGTTTCTCGTTTTCTCTCCACTATCTTTTTGCCTTCCCCACTTTAAAGAAGACAAAGAGAAAATGGTAGCAATACTGATGGGGAATGACTGCCTTTGGGTCACAGCTCAGCAGCTGAAGACCAGCTGAAGGGAGCAATCGGCAAAATTCCCTGTCCATGACAATTTGTTGATCATTTGTTCTCCCACACAAGGAAAGCAAAAATAGCACACTGAAGCCTACTGCTTCTGCACATTAAACTGTCAGGTGTTTCTGAAAGCTAGTTGTTGTTTTCTTCCTTGTAGGTGTCATCATATTCTTTGAAAAATTGTAGGTGTAATTGTGCCAGTGATCAGGGATGTGCATTGTTGTGAGTCAGAAAAAGCAGGCTGCTGCCCTTTGGTGGTAGAACTTGGGGTATCTTGCAGCATGGCAGATTATCCTTCTTTGTAGAAGATTATGTGAGAAAACGGTTGTGGACCAAAATCACACCCACTTGGGGGGGTCTGAGCCATTCACTGGCTTGCCACTGCCTTGCTCAAGGGCAGTTTCAGATCTGTTTATAACAAGGATGGGGCAGAGAGAGAGATTTGATTATGGTTGCAAAACTTTCTATGTGAACCTTCTAAAGTTGCCCTTACTGAAAGCAATACACAAAGCAAGGCACATCTCTGAACATGCTAGGGGAAAGTGTGCAGAAAACACATAAATTTGTGAAAACAACACAAAACATGCATTCTATTAAGGAAAATTGTTTGCAAAAATGTGTGTGTTGGGCAAAATTGCATCCTAAATGAAAACGTTAGGCTAAATAGTCACTAAAATACTGACAACTGTTTGGGAGGACTTTCTTTTTTAATTGCAAATGATGGGCTAGGTGCATTAAACCAAATTTGAGATTGGAACAATGAGGGGGAACCAAAATTGGCAGATTCATCCATTCCATGTTTATTCCTATAATTTTGACTGTATTTCCTAAGACGGCAGGCTGGTTCAATCACCAGTTAAATTACTACTTGACATGTACATTATATGCATACACATGCATTCTTGAGAATGCAGAAATGTCTTACAACAGGATGGGCTATTTGTCCATCCAGCCCTGCATTGCCTCCTCCATTCACCTGCTACTTGATCCTTCTACCTGGAGATTCCAGGGACTGAGCCTGGGACCTCCTATGGGGAGGGATCATAGCTCCTTGGCAGATCATTTTTCAGCCCCAACGGTCCCTAATGACACATGTGGTAACATACATGAAGTTGCATTAATAGACTTAAGCCAGGCCACATGTCAGTCTACCCCAGAATTGCTTACTCCAGCTTTCTCTGACCTGGCATGCTCCAGATACCCCCATCATCCCTGACCAGTGGCCATGCTGGCTGGGACTGGTGGCATTGGGAGCCCAGCAACATTTGTAGGGCACCAGATGTTAGGGGAAGGCTGGTCTACTCTGAATGGAAACAGCTCTTTCAGGGACTTAGTGCCCCCCCATCTCCATCCTCCATCCAGGGCACAAGAGGCATTATTAAAATGTAAGGACATAGTCTAGCTTGGCAAGGGCAATTAAGCAGAGTGTGAAGCAGGATTGACGTGGATTGTGGCCTGGAGAAAGTCCTGGGAGTTTGATAGAGAGTCTTGGTGGACTCCATTCAACCTATGAGCCACCACCACCAGTCTATTTCTTTTTGCTGAGGGATCCGAAACATTTAGCTATGATTTCTCCTTCCATTCCACTCTTGCTTTTTCTGTGTTTCCCTGTGACACAGTTGTTGCGTCTGCTCATTTATAATGTGTTGTTGTTGGCACCCATCTGTCTCGGAAGACAGTGGAAGAGTGTGCCTTTGGGGGGGTGAAGTCAAACCATTGGAGAGTTATAGCACCTGCTGTGGCTGTAGAGACCAATATAGGAGAGACATGTTTTGTTGCTGCTGGGGCAGTTGAAGGCATCCAGTTGTGCTGATGCAGATGCACGATGGCATTTTTTTCTTTCTGTGCTCCTCCCGGGGTCATTCTTCTTTTGGTCACTGCTGTGGATACACAATCAGACTGATTATCTCCAGGTGCTGTGGTTATCTGCGAGGGATTCCCACATGGCACAATTAATGTTGCCAGCCTTCATGTCACATTTGTAGACATCTTTGTACTGCAGAATTGGTCTGCCAGTGGGCCTGGTACTTGAAGCCAGCTCCCCATAGAGCACATCCTTGGGGATCCTGCCATCTTCAAGTCCGTGGACGTGACCAAGTCAGGGTAGATGTTGCTGAGACAGGAGTGTGAACATGCTGGGAATGTGGGCTTGAGAGAGCACATCTTTGTTTGAGACTCTGTCCTGGCATTTGATGCCCAAAATCTTCCTGACGCAAGCACATGTGGAAAGTGTTTAGGCATCACTCCTGAGTGTTGTAAGTTACCCACAACTCGCTTCCATAAAGCAATGTGTTCAACACACAAACCTGGTAGATCTTCATCTTGGTATTGGTTGTTAGCTTCACATTCTCACATACTTACCAGTACTCTTTTGTCAATTGTCAATTGAGAGGTTGCTGGTTATGGTGGAGCTCAAGTAGACAAAATCATCTACCACCTAAAGAATGTGGTAACCAATGCTGATTTGTGTGGAGTGCTCAGTGGCATGGTGTGGAGAGGGGCTGAGGGGGGCCATCACCCTGAGTGCAATTTGGGGGGGGCATCACAGTGCCCTGCCCCGTTGTGAGCTGTTGCATCCTGAGGGCAGCTGACAAGGACGCAACAGGCATGCACCCTGGCCCCTGCGAGCCCAATGCCGCTCACAAAAGCAGCGCTGAGCTTGCAGGGGCCAGGGTGCACACCTACTTGGGGCACCCTGCATCATTTTTGCAAATCTTGCAAAGTAACACTGAGCTTGTGGGGCAACGTGAATGTACCCCACTTTACAGCAGTGGGTAGGGGTTGCTCTGGCGGTGTGCCCTCCCCCCCGCCGCCCATGGTGTGCTGGCCCCTGCATGCGTATGCCCCGGGTGCAGGCAGGGAACACTGCACCACTGGGACATTCTGACCCAAGGTGTTAGTCTTCATCCAGCTGATGATAAGGTCAAACTCCATGGAGATGAGTCTCTGTAGAGCTTCCTCAGAGTACTCTGTCAAGGCTGGGGTGTAAGAACCAAGCCAGGGATAATGGTTTGTTTATTCTCAGCACAAGCCAGGAGGAAATCAAATGGGCACGGTTTACAGCTTACAGTGTTGTGTGAACATGACCAAAGGCTAGCCATGTTACCGCTCTCAGGATGTTTTGTTGCTCAGAATAATGGCAGTGTAAGACCTGAGGAACATAGTTCAGGATCCAACGTCCCAACAACACAGTTCTCACATTGCACAGCACACCCTGCAAAGCCCTGTGAGAGGCTTTTTAGCTTGCATGCCCCACAGGTGAAGGGTTCTTAGCTCCTGAATCTGCAGCTTAGTAGAGGATGTTGAGCCACATCTCATTTGCCACTTTAGTTGCTCTTGCAGTATGTCCTGACACTGACACTGGTGTGTGTAACAGCTGAGCTGTGGGCAGAGGGAGGTCGCATTCTCCCTGCTATTGCTTTCTATCCCCCATAACTGGCTCTGAATGTTAGACTGCCTCTGAATGTGGAAGTTTCATGCAGCTCTCATTACTAGCCAAGGATGGACTGACTAATCCTCTGCAAATCTGACTAACCCCCTTTCAAAGCTGTGTCAGGAACTCTGGAGGGTCACACTGACCATCCTCTGTTGCACTGGAACAGGCTGTTCAAAGAGGAACATCATGCTGCGATGGAGGCCAGGGAGGGCCCACCTTACTTCAAAACATCTTTTCTGTGCCTTCCTCACAGAGCGCAAGGCGTGTTGTTTGGCACAGCTTTGGCAGAAGTAATAGAACAGTGAGTTTTTTCACATTATGCAGCCGCTTCTTAGAACTGTCAGCGATTTTAAAAAGGCTTTTCAGCTACACAGTGGAAGAAATCCTCCCTTTACCTCTTTGAGATCTGGAAGACAGCACTGTGCCATAATTTTACAGTTTATTTTAGACACTCACTCTGGTTTGTCAAGATTATACTATCTAGCACAAAAACCAGCTCTTTCCGATTGCTTTTGTGTTGGTGAGCCCGCTTGCTGCTGCTGCTGCTGCTGCTTTTCAAATCCAGATCCTTTCAGAGGTTTGCAAACTGATTTCTTTCTATGAGTCCAAGTCAGATGTTGGGAAACATATCCAAAACAGGAGGTGTTAAAAAGTGCTTGAGTAAAAATAAATAAATCACATTAGAACAGGCAAATCTTAACATGTGTAGCACAATCCTACATCTGTTTACTCAGAAGTAAGCTCCACTGTGCTCTGTAGGGCTAAGTGTGTTTAGGATGACAGTAGCCATGCTAGTCTGTGGATGCTCACAAATTTATTATGGCAAAAGTACAGAAGGTGTAGTTACATTATTAACAGGGGCCATTCTCAAAAAAGCTATCTTAATTCAGCCCACATTCCACTGAATCTTTTGATTTATTGTAATTCAACCTTTCATATTGCCTAAGACTTTGCACACAGTGCAATCCGATACACGCCTCCTCATAAGCAAGTCCTACTGAGTTCCGTAGGACTTATTTCCTAGTAAGAATGCATGAGATTATAAGCCAACACACTTAACTGTTTTGATTTGCTGACTGCTGTGCCCATGGAAAAAATCAGGTAACTAAAAAAAAATAAAAATCAGTTGTGAAGTATATTGCGTAGCACATGTTAACACTTGACCCTTTTCCAACTAAAGAAAATGGGGGAAAGTTTTTTATTCTTCCTAATTTGAATACTGCATTATGTTTTAGAAATGACCTCATTTCAAGTTAGCCTATGCCAAAAAATATATTTCTTATTCGGCTTTCCTGGGGGAAAAAACCTATTCGTTGGAAAAAGTTATTTCCTGGAGCAGAAATCCTAACATCTCAAATACCACAATGGTGTGTGGGCTTAGCCCATCTCAAATACCACAATGGTGTGTGGGCTTAGCCCATTTCTCCGTGCATGCGCTATGTTGACGCTGCCGTGGTGAAATTAGAACTGCATTTAGGTGACAGACGCAGGTGGCGCTGTGGGTTAAACCACTCAGCCTAGGGCTTGCCGATCAGAAGGTTGGCGGTTCGAATCCCTGCGACGGGGTGAGCTCCCGTTGCTTGGTCCCAGCTCCTGCCAACCCAGCAGTTCGAAAGCACGTCAAAATGCAAGTAGATAAATAGGAACCGCTACAGCGGGAAGGTACGTTTCCGTGCCGTGCTCTAGTTCGCCAGAAGCGGCTTTGTCATGCTGGTCACATGACCTGGAAGCTGTACGCCGGCTCCCTTGGCCAATAATGCGAGATGAGCGCCGCAACCCCAGAGTCGGTCACGACTGGACCATTACCTTTAGCCCTTCTGGGAAGCAGGTTTTCTGCGGGGAGGAGGGGAAGAACCGAGAGCGGCATCAGCTGCTGATTCAGCAGCACCTAAGGCGCATCTACACTTCCGTTTGTGCTGCGATTCCTAGGCACGAGTCCAATAGGTTTTATTTTGTCCTACTGCTTTCATAGGGAAAACTTGTTGTTTACTGCCAACCTGTGCCTAGACAAATGGAAGTGTGAAGGGCAGGAAAGTTAACACTAGGGCACAGAGCTGCAGTTAAGTCTGGGATTCTACCAGTATTTCCTCTTCCCTCGCTCTTGGGATAAGAGAGGGTGTAATGACAGATCTTCCCTAGTAGGCCCCCCCTCCCAGTGCAACAAATTAAGCTAGTAGAGGGAACACTAGCAGGCTAGTCATTTGCAGGCATCTTAATACAGTACTAGTTTCTGGAAGCCACAGGAGGAGAGAGTGCTCTTGTGTTCATGTCCAGCTTGTCAGCATCCCACAGACACTTCTCTATCCACTGTGAGAACTGAATGCTGGACTAGATGGGCCATTGGCCTATAGAGGATGCCACACAGAGGAGAGGATTATGCTAGGCAAAAGAGTGTGTGTAAGAAAGGTGTTGATTGCTAAAGCCAGACAATTATCTAGCTATCTAGCTATCAAATTTGTATACCGCACTATACTAGCATGCTTATCTGGAGCATAAAGGTAAAGGTAAAGGACCCCTGACAGTTAAGTCCAGTTGCAAATGACTCTGGGGTTGCGGTGCTCATCTCGCTTTACTGGCCAAGGGAACCGACGTTTGTCCGCAGACAGTTTTTCCGGGTCATGTGGCCAGCATGACTAAGCCGCTTCTGGCGAAACCAGAGCAGCACACGGAAACACCGTTTACCTTCCCACTGGGGCAATACCTATTTATATACTTGCACGTTGACATGCTTTCAAACTGCTAGGTTGGCAGGAGCAGGGACCGAGCAACCGGAGCTCACCCCATCACAGGGATTCAAACCACCAACCTTCTGATCAGCAAGCCTTAAGCTCAGTGGTTTAGACCACAGCACCACCTGTGTCCCCTCTGTATCTGGATATATCTGGAGCATACATGGGGTTTATTTCTGGGTAGCAGGCAGAGAAAGCTTTTCAGGAACCATTTTTTCCTGAAAGTTGGGGAGAGCTGGTAGCTTTTATGCAGGCAGCAAAAGCCAGTTCAAAAGAGGGACTGTGTACCCCAAGTCCACTTTTTACTAGACAGATTTGGATGTTTCTTGAACAGAAGCCTTCCTTGAACTGATGTCCTCCAAAAGTTTTGGATCACAGCTTCCATCAGTCCCAGTATCATATAACCTTGCTGGCTGAGGCTGATGGGATTTGTAGCCCAGAACATCTGCCATGAGGGCTTACCATTTTATGTTACCTATGGATTTTTGTATTGTTGTGCAACTAGGAATCTCTTGGTAAGAGTCAAGCTTGGCTGCCATCCATCACAGTAGTTTCTGAGGAAACACAAAAATGAAAACATACAGTATTCTGGAATTTTCACCCTATTAAATTTGCTGCCACATGGAATCTGTACATCAGCTTTATTTGATGCATCAGACATGTCACCTGACTTCACATATGCGGAATTCATATAACTTATACTGGACTATTATTTATGTTACAGTTTTCATGGACTGTTATTTCTGTTTTAGATAGCCTTCATATTGGTTGTTCAACTTCAATAAAACTTAAATTTAGTATCATGATGCATTTTAATTGATACACGGGTCTTCAGTTGTTTATTGGTTGTTATCCATATCTGTATTACATTATATCATATTATAGTGGAGGTTTGTGTCCACTGTTGTATATGAGCTTTATCACCAATTTATCATTTTTATCATTAACTAGCTGGCCCTGCCACGCGTTGCTGTGGCTTAGTCTGTGAAATGGGCCCTCAGAGTCTTTCTTCAGACCCCCCTGTAGGCCCCCCTGTGGTTTTGTCTGTGAAAGGGGTCTTCAGAGTCCCCCTTCAGACTCCCCTACAGGGGGATCTGAAGGGGGACTCTGAGGGACCATTTAGGGCCTACAGGGGGGTCTGAAGGGGGACTCTGAGGGACCATTTAGGGCCTACAGGGCCTGGCAGGGCCAGCTAGTTTTATATAAAACACAGGAGCTAGGTCTATTATCTTAGCAGTTTCTATATTCAACAACTGTTAATTGTGTACATGGAAATCCATTCCCCATGTTTGTTATACAACTCAGTTACCAGATACAATTTTGTCCAGCACCTCTCTCTGATGTGAGCGTAACTAAGCCAGTGGCTGCCAACTGTGACACAGTTGTGCCAGAAGAGAACAGCCGTTGGTATTATGAACAGGAACAGGCCAGGTAGGGAGATCAGTGAATGAGGAGGTGATTACACATGTGGAGAAGTTGCAGGATCAAAAGGAAGTGGAGACCCGGGCTCTAGGGGATTCACATGAGAACCCATTTTCAAAATAGTTTGGCTCTATGTGGACACTGCACAGAGGATCAACACTGAATCAGCTCTGACACCTTTGTGGCTGGGTTCAATGGCAGAGCACCTCTTTTGCATACAGAAGGTCCCAGGTTCCATCTCCAGGTGGGGCTGAGGGAAACCTCCTGCCTGAAATCCTGGAGAGCTGCTGCTAGTCACTGTAGACAACACCAAACTATTTTTATTATTATTTATTCTGCACATACACCATATACAAGCAACACATTATAAAGGGGGGGGGGGAGAAAAAGACAAAAGAGAAACTAAGTCAACATAACCTTCTTCCAATAAGGAATAATAATAATAAATACATTAATAAAAATACATTCACTTCCTCATTTAGCTTCTGTTCTAGTTACATTGTGTTGCTATTCTGTAAGAATCTATTACATCCTTTTCTCTCGCATATGTTATTTTATTTCTTAAATACTATCTATCCCTCCCCTCCTCCCCATTGCTTCCCTTCACCTGTGTGAGATCTTACTGTCACTAAATTGTTTCTAGTTGCTTTAGTATACAGTAATGTCATAAGAGCTTATTTCTATAATGTCTAGTGAATTGCGATTGCTTCTTTTATCCTTACATAACTTAACAATTGCCCATTAGAAGTTCTGCATTAACACCATATTTTTCATGTATTCCCCTATACATTTCCATTCTGTATTGGTTTTTTGGGTAGAGCAGCCCCTAATTGCTGCAGTCATAGACAACACCAAGCAAGATGGACCAATGCTCTGACTCTACTGCCAAACCTTCTGCTTTTCTTATGAGTAAGTTGGCATAGGTTCAGAGTGCGAGTTTGAAAACCCCCATGTGCCAGAAGTGTGTCCGAATTCAAACTTCTTCTTTTTTAAAGAGCACGGTAATAAAATTATCAACAATTAAATGACATTCTAGTCTGTGATAGTATGGCAGGTAAGGTGAGTATTTTTGGAATAAGCTGCCGGGAGGCAAGAGAAAAAGTGCCTATGACAACTCCAAATAATCCCTGTTGTTCCTGAATAGGTGTGATACTGGGCTAGCCAGATTGTCTGCTGAACACAAAGTTACCTATGAAAGACTACAGAACCTAAGCAAAGATCAGCAGGCGACCAAGTTGATATTGGAGTCTAAGATAAAAGAAGCAGAAATACAGGTAAGATATGAAAAAACAATGGATCCCACATAATTCTTAGTTACTGTATCAGATGTATCTGCTTTTCAGTTATGAATATCAAGGAAAACTGGAATATTTCCCAGTCCTAAAATAATTCTCAGCATAGGGCAGCCTGAAAAGGTGAACACAACCCTCAGCTCCATGAAGGAGAGCATAGTGTCCAGATCTTGAAAAGTCACATTTACTCTTTATTCCATTCTGGGTACTACATTTAAGAAGAGTGTAGACCAATGGGAATGTGTCCAGAGAAGGGTGATCAGGATGGAAACCAAGTCCTATAAGGAATGGCTGAAAAATATGGGCCTGGTTAGCCTGGAGAAGAACAGTTGAAGGGGAGATGGGTAGGGCAGTTTTTAGCTATCTGATGGGATGTCTCTCACACAAAAGATGGAGCAGGCATTTGTTCTCTCTCGGGCCACAGGGGCAGGACTAACACCAAGGATGGAAAGCAAACTGGAGTGAGACAAACCATGAGCTCAGGAGCTGACAAGCATGCTAAGCCAAGCCATAGTTTAGTGCAGCCAGCTGTTCAGCAGCAGCAGGACCAGAAGATGAGCAAAGTGGCTGTGATCTGTCTGGGTCCACACACCCACACTAAGCCATGATTTGGCTTATTGCTACATATGAACCACACACACACACACACACACACACACCCAGATGGCCATGAAATGCAAAAGACAAGAGTCTGTGACAATTCTATGTAAACAAGAGATGTGCTTTGACCATTTAGAAGAGCAATAACTGACAAAGGTGGGATCTGATTGTCCAGGGAGGGTCTTTTGAGAGGTGGCAATCTCTGTTGAGTGTTTTGAAAAGAGAGTGCTGCCACAGCTTGGTGTAGGTGACACCCTCCACCTCCAGCTAAGGGGTTGTGGGGGACAGAGCCTGATGCCAACAGTGTATGTGCAAAAGGGTTGGCAATGGAGAGTGAGAGGCAAAGAGAGCTGTGAGACAGCTGAAAACACCTTGAAGCTGAGAGGCTTCTCTCCTGGAATCTGATTTGGGTTAGTGGATCTGTTGCTTTCTAGGAGTGCCACCTGTTTTCCCTCCACTTATGCTCTGCTGGTATATGTGAATATGAACCAAATGTTACAAAACACCTCAGGTCCTCCAGGGGAAACCCAAATCCAGACTGTACACCTGCTGGAAGGTGGGAGCTCGTTTTGGCTTTACAGTACTGGCATTCTGTTTGAGGCAGCCCACAAAGATGCACACAATGCCAATAGAATTCTACAATGCCCTCTGCTGGAGGCCCACCTGGCTTCATCACTGCTCACCTTTCGAAGGTGACAGCTCGTGAAAGTCTTTGTGGCAGATGACTCTCATGTTGTTTGTAGATGTGGGCTAATGTAGTTGTTGAGCTGAGTTTACGGCTACCTATCTGTAGTTGTTGAGGTTATGCCGTTCTGATGCTTTTGCCTTGTTTCGTAATTTTTATTAACTGCCTTATATCCTTTGAAATCTGTTCGAAACCACCTGGGTTGGGGAATTCTTTTGGGATTGGAAGGCAGCAGGGAGAAAATGTCACAAACAGAAAATGTAAATGAGCCACCTGCCAGGCATGCTGTAGCAGCGGCTCTCCTGTATTAGCCGAGGTGGATCAGCAATCTCCTACCTTCTCAGACCCAGGATCCACCTTTAACCCAAATGTGCAATTGGGGACCCATTTTGTTAATCTTTTGCCATATATTTGCATGGTGGTGTTGCCCCTGATGCAACCCACCTTGGATCAGGCCACAGCCCACCAGTGGGTCTGGACATACCAGCTGAAGACCAATGGACTAGATGAACTACCGTAGATGAAATAACTCCCAACTCTATCTAGAGTTCTATGCACCACAATCCTGCATTTCTCCCCCACTGCGTTCTGCCGGATGCCTTTGGGAAAACTGCAAACAGGTCCTGGAAATGTCTTCTGACCCATCTGTCTTCTTGAAGAAAGCTCGTGTTTTTTATCCTGCCTTGCCAAGGCCCACTCACAATCTGGAAAGTCATTTGCAAGGAAATTTGTTCCATAAAAATATGTAAAGTCATCATCTCTCCCCCCCCCCCCAACATACCCAGCCTGCATTACTCTGCAGCGCTTTCGGTCTATTAGTCACAGTGGAAAAACGATCCCATGACATCCAAAACATCTGTACTGTATTTAGACATCTGTGGTTTTCCTCAGTAGGGGAAGAAGGTGGTCATCCTAAATCCAGCAGGCTGGCTATGCCTGGCTATTCAGATTCTAAACTGGGAAATTAGCCCCCAGTTGACCCATTTTAGTTTTCATCTTCCAAATGCTGTGCAGTCTTGAGGTTCAGCAGCAGGGATGGTGGATCTCTTTTGCTCCTGAAATTCCAAACAACCTCCCATCACACTTACACTGTGGTACTAAACACACCACCCAGGTGTGGGAGAAGCTGTGGGAGGCTGCAATGAAATCAACCAGATATGTTCCTTTTTGCTACCTTTTGAGTGTGGCCAAAAAGTGTGGCTGGAGATATTTTTTTAATAAATAAAATTGTTATTGTTTCACTGCTTTTTCTATTGCTTGTTGCAGGCTACCCTGGAAGGCTACCTTTGCCCTCAAAGGCAGAATATATAAATAAGTACACATTATCTGGATTGAGGCAGTTTAGTGCTACTGGTTTCACGGAGCTTGAGATGAATTTTCAGTTGCTCCCTGCACCAGCAGTTTAGTTTGGGATTGTCATCCTTGGTTCACTCCATTTTTACATGGAAGCCAGTCAGCCCATTTTATCTTGCTGTTTTCTGTATATATATATTGCTATTTGTTAAAAAGAAGAAGAATGAGAAGAAACTAATAATTAACCCCCCCAACCACCACCCCAGTGGAGAAACAAGGATGTACAACATGAAAGAGAAATTCAGAGAGGCTCATCAAGGAGCAAGTAACAGGCTCCTCACGAGTAACAAGTGGAACCTGAAACAAAATGTTACAGTACATTCTTTATATCCTCTCAGGAGTGGTCCTGCCTGCCAGCCAGGCTCTCCCCTAGAGGACCATTCCATTCCGCCCTCCTGACCCTCCCTCCTTTCCATCTTCCTTTTCTGATATTCACCGTTGACAGATGAACATGCTTGGTCCACATTCAGCTGGAGTGTTTTAGGCAGTGGCAGGTGGGGAGGGCTTCGTTTTTTCTTTAAAACTTTTTTAAAAAAACAACTACTGCAAATATCAGGGTTTATGCCAAGCTCTTGTGTCTCAGTGGACCTGTCTCAACTCCAGTCGTTTCAGTACTCAGCCTCCTCACCTTGCTTTTAGAGGGAGTGATTCCCTACTAGGGGCCGTGAAAGGGGACAAGGGTCCTGCAAGCAGGAAACGTTTAATCAACACTGGAAGGGACCTTTGCTGACCTTGATGTACTTTGGAATAAACATTACAAAAACATCTTAGTTGTGGGTAAGGGTACCGCTGGATAAGGGAGCACACACTCTTAAGTGCTGCGTGGAATGAGAGCTTTAATTCTGCTGACTGCAAGTCTGCAACAAAGCAACACCTCATGAGCACTTAAAGTCCCCAGTGTGCAAGCAAATGCAATCAGCGTAAGTGAATGTATACATATATCTATATCTATATATAACCCCATGGTTGGTTACCTGGCTTTGGGAACAGGCATCTGCGATGTCTATTTCTGATCTCTCCTCTCTCTCTCTAGCTAGGAATGTGTGGGTGGTCAGTGCTTCCCTCTCCTCTTGCCCCAGCTTCTGCTGGGTGTTTTTCTATACAGTACAGTGCTTCTGCTAGTCCCTAGCAAAAGCTCACAACAGTGACAAAATCCAAACTTAAGCCTTCATAGGCAAGACATCTGTTTAGCCTCCAAAACAGCCACTTTCTGCGTGATCATTCAGGTGGTTTTCATTCCAGGCAACCAAAGGTATAAGCACAGGTGTCCCCTCCCTTGGAGAAAGGGCCAAGATGGAAGATCATCTCCATCCAAAGGGTCTCTATTCTTTGGGGGGGGGGAGGAATCTCTCACTGTGGATCACTGTTACAGGATGGTTCTCATTCACTGGGTGGCCTTTTGTTTTCCTGAAGGATGTTGAGGAGTTTCATAAAAGCAAAATGAAAGGAGCTGTTTTAAGTTTCAGCTACTTTCAATTTTATCAGTTTATCAGTTTTCACTCATTTGCAGAGGTGTTTTATCCTTCGAAACCATGATTAAGTAAACAGGTAGCGGAAGAAATGTTCTTTCCTCCCTTTCAGATTTCACACCTTTTAAGCAGAATAGAACAATCAATCATGCAACAGGAAGCCAAACTGAAGCTCACCTATAAAGAGAGCAACCAACAGCTCCACCTTCTGGACACAAAGTGAGTGTCACCATATATTTCAAAATCCAGTTTTCTAAGTTTGTAAAAGTTTGGTGTGAAACCACAGAAGACTTTTGGGTAAGCAACCTTCTGAGAACTAAAATAAAAGGCTTGTTTGCAAACCACAATTATCTATATTTGCATAATGGGAAAAAAATCAATCAGGAAAAAGGTTTCACGCTACAAAACCTTTTTTAAAAAATTGGACAACTTAATTGGGGATAAGCCTATTAAAGTCTGTTAGTTAAATAAATGGAGCCTCTTTGTTAAAAGGCAGTGTAGTTCTAAGTACCAGATGTCAGGGGATGAACAACAGTGGAGAGGAGGGCTGCTTCTGTGTGATCTCCATATTCCCCAGGCTACTGTTCACTGCTGACCACAAATGAAAGTGGAATGCTGAGCTATAAGGAAGCAATGGGGTAGTTCTTGCCTCTTTAACCTTGCATGTTTCAACATAAGCTCATTTTCCTCAGGTCAGAGTCTCTTATGAATCCAAAATTATTGTTTTAAAATTCATTTATGATGTACTGTGTAATTAAACATTAACATTGTCTCAGATTTTAAATCACTAACTGATTAATTTGCCAACATTTGGTATTTTACACTTTTTCCTTTTACAAAAAGCCACACTAGAACAATATAAATTTGAATATTTGCAAGGAAATTCAGTTCAGTTCTGCCAAATTCATTCAGAGGTTATGTTTAAAAAATATTTTCTCTTAATTCATTTTATTCCCCTAGATTACAGGATGCCATTGATTACCTCAGTAACCAGATCTCATCTGCACGAAGCTGGATGGAACAGGAGCATGACCGGTTTGAGAAAGAGTTTCTGCAGAAGATTGATCAACTGTCCCTGGCCATTAAGGAAAAAAGTGTACGTTTCCTGTCTTCCAAAAGCTCCTGAAAAGTAATTTTACAATCCTGGCCACCCACCCACACAAACACACCTGGAAAGACCTTCACAACCCCCCCTTCTAGATCTTGCTATGGTGCAATTAGGGCTGGACCTCATGCCTGATATCCAGGGCCACTCAGCCCAGGGGCCCCCCAAATAACCACCCAGGAGGCAGCAGCAAACAGACTCACCATCAGCAACTGGGTCCACCGGGGGCCGATGCTGGTCACTATTATATCCTTGCTTTCCTCTGAATTATTAAAACATTTTAGAGTTAGTGGGTAGCCAGCCGGGGATGTGCATGGTTACAGATGTTCATTTTAATTAGCAAAAGCAAACTCCACTCTCTTCCTGCAGATGTAATGTAGACTTTTGAGTTGTGAGTTTAAATTGAGAAACTACTTCTGTAGAGTATTCTTTTTATAAAAAGATCAGAGTTGCCAACTGTTTTTTTGTTTTCTGCTCCAATATATTAAGAATGTAAAACTTTACAACTTAATAAATATACATTGTGCCTAAAGGGGACCACTGAGTCCAAGGCCTAAAATCGCTTAGCCACACCAGTGCTATGGGCTCTGGAAATGTATTGTTACTTCAACACCTCCCCAAATCTTCCTATGCCCTCTATAGAATGGTTCTGAGGCCCCTCACCATACATATTTGATCCTAGTTTCTTTTAACTAAGCATAATTAGAAAAAAAACACAGTTCCCTGATTTCAGATGTAATAGAAAACTATAGGTAAAGGTAAAGGTAAAGGTAAAGGAACCCCTGACCATTAGGTCCAGTCGTGACCGACTCTGGGGTTGCGCGCTCATCTCGCATTATTGGCCGAGGGAGCCGGCGTATAGCTTCCAGGTCATGTGGCCAGCATGACAAAGCCGCTTCTGGCAAACCAGAGCAGCACATGGAAACGCCGTTTACCTTCCCGCTGTAGCGGTTCCTATTTATCTACTTGCACTTGGATGTGCTTTCGAACTGCTAGGTGGGCAGGAGCTGGGACCGAGCAACGGGAGCTCACCCCGTCACAGGGATTCGAACCGCCGACCTTCTGATCAGCAAGCCCTAGGCTCAGTGGTTTAACCACAGCGCCACCTGGGTCCCTAAACCATCTCATCCTAAACCAAATCTGAAGCTTCCATTTTCCAAGGAGAATGAAAAGAGCATGTAAGCCTGAGATTTGAGCAGATTTATTCTCATAAGAGCGAGCCAGTTCCCCATTATATTTGAACTGAGTTTCAGCCTCCTGCTGTGATGCCTTAGTGCCTCCTGCTGTGATGCCTTAGTGCCTCCTGAGGCAAGCCATCTCACCTTTATTTGTGCCAGGGAAATCCTGCAAAAAAGAAAAAAACCCTTGCAGACCACAGGCCTTGGTTCATGTGGGGTCTTCCTGAATGACTTAGCCTAGAAATTAACCATGTGGCAGTTTTATCTTATCATTGCAAGTCTTAAATTGTTTGACTGATCCCAGGAAATGGACAGCAGCGCCTTAGAGATGCAATTCAGCGAGATCCAAGGGAAACTTAATAAAATGGAAGACGGGCAAAAGATCACCACAGAAGAACACGGAGCAAAGAAGACGGAAGACAGAATCAACATCCAGCTCAGCAAGCTTCAGATGGATATTAATGAAGATATAAAAGAAGTGAAAGCCGAGGTTAATGCTGGTAAGAATGCGTTTATTGATGTAATAACCTGGCCAGCATTGTGGCTCCCACTCAAAAATGACAACAGGGGCACTTTATTGGAAGTAAAGAAGTGAACGTTTCTATAGCAGACTAATGGGGCCAACTCAGCATTGGAGAAAGAGCGACTATCGGGGCTACGGTTAAGGTGTCCAAATAAATATATAAATTAAAATTTCCACCAGCCCTGTTAGGCGGCCTTTTTCTTAAAAAACCTTTCATGCTGATAAATAAATTGGGATTACTTATTGATGAAAAGCTTTCATGGAAACCCTGTCTGGATGCAATCAAGCTATTATCTGCCCACTCTACTGGACAGGTTCCTCCACAACGAAAGTGGGGCAATTAATCCAGCCATCAAGATCTATATGTCAAAGATCATTGCACAAATGCTTTATGGGGCTAAGATTTGGGGAAGCAGTATCAAATCAGAACTAGAAGCCCAACAAAATAAATTCATGAGGCAGATATTGGGGCTTCCACCAGCGACGCTGGCAACTCACCCCAGAGCCCAATTGGGTCTCCCCTCAATGACAGCCAGAATAGATCAAACCTATCTGGTGCAGACTTAATGCCTTTGAGGACCATATCCTTACCAAGCTCTGTTAGTTAGAGCAACTAAGAACAGGTGGCTGGGTGCAAAAGTGTTAATAAGCTTAGGGCTTACAATCTACAAATCTATATATATATAAAAGTAAATGTCTGTTTGTACAAAATCAAAAATCTCCGAAAGTTCTTGACCGATTGTTTTGAAATTTCGACACAACGTTCCAATCGAATATGGGAGTGTTTGTAGATTATTAGATTATATAGATGTAACACCTGTGACAGGTAAAAATATGGTTTTTTGGAAATGCAGCGCCATCTATTGGACGTCAAAGCAACACACCCTATGGTAAAGTTCTTTACTCCCAGGATGCCTTGGGGTACGCAGTGGCGTCCTTCCGGTGCGCCCACGTAAAGGTACTAGGAGTGGATGGCCGGCAGCTACTTCTGGGAGAGCAAGGGTTCGATCCTCTCCCTTTGTCGCCAGCACCTCGGCTTTCCCCGCCACCCTCGGCATGTCCGCCTTCAATAAGGACCTGCAGCTGACTGACTGCCCCCTCGGCTGCCAGAATCTGCCAGGGGAATCAACCACCCCCTCCCCAAAATGTACATACAGTAGGCGACTCCTTTTGGGAGACCGGGGGCTGGATCCTGTCCCTTCGCCGCCACCGCCTCTCCTCTCCCCCCCACCCTCAGTATGTCCGCCTTCGATAAGGGACTACACCTGGACTGCCTGCCCCCTCGCCCACCAGGATCCCCCGGGGGAACCACCCAGGCCCTTCCCAAAATGTGCATACGATATACAAGGGGGAGAGAGGGATTGGGGTGGAGGGTCATGTAACGTGGGGGGAAGATGATGCCACGCGCCGGGGGCAACAGAGAGAGGGGTGTCATTATGTCATCCCTCTCTCCTGGGAAACAGGGACCCTGACTGAGCCACAGCAACGCGGGGCCGGGTACACCTAGTGGATAAATATTTAGTCCTCAGTCCATGTGACCTAAGAAATTTGATATTTGCTCAGGATGCCAACCAAGATAGACCATCCATAATGGTTGCCCGTTATTCTATTTGGTGCCCCCAAATCAAGATCAACCACTCAAGGCCCCATTACCTTGAGACACTGACTTTCCCGCAGCTGTGTAGGGCGTTTGTTGAACTAAGGTTCCAACAGATGCCCTCAGAGTATTTAGAGGGGAGATACCTGGGAATTCCCCATATGGAACACAGGTGCATATATGGATACAATCAAGCTGGGGGTGTCGCACATTTCCTGCTGCTTTGCCCTTTAAATTCAATGCCCATATAATGTTTTTTATCATTGGTTCTTGACTGTTTCTCAGGGCAATCCCCCCAGGAGATGACAGTTGAGCTCCTAGCCGATACAGATATCAAGATTGCTCATCCGGTAGCTAAGTTTACTCTGGCAGCTAATAAGTTCTAGATATGTGAATGATTCCTAATTTTAAAACCTCAAACTGAAAATTTTCATGTTTCAACTTTTATAGGTCATGTTGCGTGATTTCAGCCTTGATCTTATCCCCTGCTGCACATTGTAAAGGCCTTTGGCTATATACAATAAAATGATTGATTGAGAAAGATAAACTGAAGATGAGACTTGCTTTTAGTGTCAGCATAGTTTGTTTCAAAATAAAAAAGATAGCAAATGTCATTTCAATTCTTCCCGTTTAGGATTTGCGACCATCTATGAGAGCATTGGATCCCTGCGGCAAGTTCTTGAAACCAAAATGAAACTGGATAAGGAAGAGCTGCAGAAGCAGATTCAGCAAATGAAGTAAAGGCATCTGAATGCAGCTCACCTGAGCAGCTGGAATAAAAATGGATCTGGTCTGCCTATAATGTTATTGATCCAAGCTGCGATATAAATCTGATGCATGGACAGAGCTATGTGCTCCCGATCGTGTGGAGCTGTATGATTACTGTAAATAGTAAAAAGACAGCATTGCTATCAAAAAATACTTTTTACGGAAGACCTGTGAGGACCACTGCCCTGTAACTCCAGATCTAAGCCCCATTGACTCCAGAAGAGTTATCTCACATAACTTGGGTCACAGATTTTTGTCAGGGACTCCAAATGCTTGAGCAGAGCCATGTATTCCAACATGCCGAAGGATGCAAGATCTCCAGTCTTCAGGGCACTTAAAAGCAATTCAGGTCAATTCAATCAAGTTTCATTCACCACCATGGGACTGAATTGGGTTTAAATCTGTGTTGCCATCATTGGTTTCTGTTGTGAGGCATAAAAGTGCTAATCTATATTCCACTAAAATCAAGAACAAAAATCCACCAGAGAACATCCATAATCAGTCAGCTGGCCAGAACAGGTGTTTGCAACACAGCCTGCTGCTGAAGGGCTGATGCTCTATTGCATGTTACGCTCCTCCGTTGGTTGCACAGATGTATACCCTGCCTTGTTTAATTTATTTATTTAAGACAGGGATGGGAAACCTGTGGTGTCCTTCCAGATGTTGTGGGACTCCAATGCCCCCCCCAATCCCTGATCACTGGCCATGCTGGCTGCTGGGAGTAGGGGGCCCATCTCTTTAGTTACGTACCGCTGCTCGGCAAACCTCAGAAAGCGGCTTTACATAAAAATGTTAAAACAATAAGTATTAGTTAAAACCATGTACAAGTAAAAGAGACAAGCTACAGGGAAAGAAAGCTTTTTGAATCTGAGATCTCTCCTTGCCTCTGGAAAGGATAGTTCTTGGCCAGCCTTCTATAGGCGGTTCTTGGGGGGAAAGAGAGGCCACCTCAGCTTGCAGGGCGTGATGAGGCGATTGCCCAAGCTGCTCTGTGTCCATTTTCCATGCAAGGAAGGTATTGAGAAGGTTACAGTATTATTGCAAATGTTTTGCAGCTTTGGGGCTTTCCCCATGAAAATAATCTCTTAAAGCTCAATCCACAGAAAACCTGAATTGACATTTGCTCCAATTCAGCTTCAAACAGCAGGTTTTCATGGGGAAAGCTCAAGGCAAAACAAGAACAAAACACTTGGACAGGGAGCGTTAAAGCCTTGACCTCTGCCTAGAAGGGGCAGAGCAAAAGGTAAGCGTGGATAAGCCCTGACTGTTCCCGGGATCCTTAATTTTCCCCTCCCCTTCCAGGCCACTCTCTCTTGCAACTCTTGTATCTTCTTGTGTCTTATGCCTTCCTCCTGGCTCCCTCAGACTCTTATTCCTGCCTTCAGAGCTCTTGCCTTCTCCCTGGCTGAACTGCTCAGGTCTTTGCCATCCTCCTGCCAGGCCCCTCTGTCGTGGTAGGCTACCTCATCCAATCACTGCCAGAGGCTTCATGGCCACTTGCTTTCCACAGAGGAGACGCCAGGGCCAATTCCCAGAAGCCTCTTTGATTAGAAAAAGTATCCCTTAATAGGATGATAGGCAGCGACTTTCCGGGGGTTTCAGGCAGGGAGTCCCTTTCAGTCCAACTGGCGATGCCACGAGGACCTCCATTGGACCCGAGACCTCCTGCATGCAAAGCAGGTGCTCTGCTGCTATCCCTTCCTCAAGTTTACAAGTGAAAGGGAAGACATTTTGCTCTCAGAAACTCTGGAGAACCATAAGCTGCTCAGAAAGGACAACACTGCCCTACAGGCAGCTGTCTATGTCCACTGCCACCAAATTCCCTCATCTGTTATGAGACCCCGCTGCTTCACAAAAGCTTGCCAAGCCATCTAGACCAAGGTTATCAAACTCCTGCCTTAGTTTCTCTCAGACAGAGTGAGGAAACCTCTTGGCCTGAGAGCTGAATTCCCTCTTGGCCAACCCTCCAAGGGACAGAGGCCACAGTGGGCATGGCCAAATAGCACATGTACAACACACATGTACTTGCATGCAAAGAGTATGCACACTAATGTATGCATTCCCTCCCCTCCCCTCACGCCAGCAATTAGGCTGAAAAGGGGTATTTTGGCTGCTTTCAAGCCAAACTGCTGGAGGAGGCAGAGGTATTCTTCCTGGAGATTGCAGGAAGCAGATTGCTTCTTCCACCCTGCAACAATTGGGCTTGGTGGGTGAGGGAGCCAGCAGAATACTTTTTTCTAAGCCTAATTTTGTCGTGGGGGCTGTTTTCAGCAATGGGGGTCTCTGTTCAATGGGAGGGGAGCCTAGAGCTAATGCAGCAATGGGCTTCTATACCCAAGCATGTAAAATTTATATATAAAGGTAAAGGGACCCCTGATCAATAGGTCCAGTCTCGGACGACTCTGGGGTTGCGGCGCTCATCTCGCTTTACTGGCCGAGGGAGCCGGTGTACAGCTTCCAGGTCATGTGGCCAGCATGACTAAGCCGCTTCTGGCGAACCAGAGCAGCACACGGAATACCTTCCCGCCGGAGTGGTACCTATTTATCTACTTGCACTTTGATGTGGTTTCGAACTGCTAGGTTGGCAGGAGCTGGGACCGAGCAACAGGAGCTCACCCTGTCGCGGGGATTTGAACCTCCAACCTTTTGATCGGCAAGCCCCAGGCTCAGTGGTTTAACCCATAGCGCCACCCACATCCCTAAAAAGCCATGGTTAATTGTTGCTGGAGAAACCAGAGCCTGTTTTTTAATGCCAAGACCACACGCGTGTCCAAATTATGCATTTTGAAGCCCCATTTATTTTTCACAGGAATTAAACACACCTGCAACCAGGGCTGGCCCAATGTAGATGTTTATCACCAACTCCCGTTCCTGATGTAAATCTTCACTCACTCCTTCCCTGGTGGGGGTGAGGGAACCATTTTGTGGTTCGCCTCAAGGCAAACATGTATTGGGCCAGCCGTGCCTGCAGCTGTTTCCCACTGAAATCAGCGATACTTAACACTGCACTGCCACTGCAAACCTTCGGTTTAATTTGTGTTTGAGCCTTTCTACAGGACCCTTTCCCTGCTGTCTTCAGCCAGAACAGCAGGTGACTCTGTACAGGTACTTTGGCAAGCAAGCACCTTTTCTCTCTCTTGTGTTTCATTAAGATTAAGGGTCAATTTTTTGTAATAGCGCACGGTGCTGCTGGATATTGTGCAACATTTCCTTCTGATTCATAAGAGTATAATGAAGAGATACACCAAGTGAATAGAAAATGCAGAAGTGTAGTGTATATTGGTTGTGCCAGGGAATATGTTGGTGGGTCTGCCCCACTCATGGAGATTCAGGGAAGAGCCACAGCTCAGTGGAAGAGTAGATTCAATCCCCAGCATCTCCAGGTAGGCCTGAGAAAGTCTCCCCAGCCACCCACCGTCTGAGGCCCTAGAGAGCCGCTGCTGTCAGTCAGTGTGAGTAATACTGAGCTAGATAAAGCAATAGCCTGACTCATGTACAGTATTTGACAGCTTCCTATATTCCTGATTTTCAGCTTTAATTTCTTAAAAATTAAACCTTTTTAGCCCTTTTAAAGGGAAAAAATATACAGGCAGAATTCTATCAGAGACTCTGTTAAGTCACAGACTTGCTCCCACCTCCCATTGTTTTGACCAATGAGCACAAAGGCACTAGTTTGACTGACATGTTTGATGTTTATTTCATAATTCTATTAAAATGTGATTTTATTACAATCTTGCATGGGTAAACAACCTTAGACATATTAAGTTAATTGCAACATAGGGCTTTCCTGTATTGCATGACATACTGTGATCCTCCTCCCCCCCCCCCGCATACAGTATTCCCTATTTCTGGCTATGGGCTTCAGTCACATTGCTTGCCTAATTTGGGGGGCTCCTTGTGCAATAATCCCACCTGCACTGGATTTGGAATGCCTGTAGGCTGATCAACAGCAAAGCCTGATAGGTTTGCTCATTTGCAGTTTCTACTTTGATGGTTTAGCTGGTGGTGGGAAGAAGCCATGCAGGAGTGTTTCATGGCATCAAATGCATTCATTCATTCATTCATTCGTTAAATTTATATACTACCCTTCATCTGAGTCTTAGGGATGCTATGGTTGGCTGATTAATTTACTGTTAGTAACAAATTTATCAGACATGCTTTGACACTTTTCATAGTCCAAGTTGCTATCTCCAGATTCAGCCCTACACTTAACTATTTTAAAGGACTAAAATAAGCCACTCTTGATATACTCTTGGACTGCACTTGACTGACCCCTCTTTTCTTGTTGCCCATGGCAGCCATTGTGCACTGGCAGCCACAACACTTTTATCGAGCTGTGAGTATCGGCGGCACCTCATTATTTACCAGTCACTGGGTAACTGTAAATTCCTGAAAGCACGGTGGAGGTGTGTGGGTGAGCATTCATCCAAGTTTAGTTCTGTTCCTTTTGGATTCCAGTGATAGAGTCTCCAAAATGCACGAAACACTTGCTGCAGAAGCAGAGCCATACCTAGGCTCCCTTGCACCCTTGGCAAGGAGCTGTATCAGCTCCTTGTGTGCTCCTCCAGACTAGGAGCAGACTAGGGAGTGTGCGCATGTGCAGGCAGGCTCCTAGCCACTCTGAGCAACAGTGGAGAGCTTTGATTTTTGCGCCCTCCTGGGCCTGCACCCTTGGTAGAGGCCAATCTAGCCAACCCCTAGAAGGGAGGGAGGGGTTGCAGCAGGCCTCTCTCCCTCTTGTGGCGCACAGAGCCAGTGAGTCTTAAAGGGCAGCACCTTCCCACAATCCAAGGGTGTATTTGCAGCCTCACTGCTTATGCACCAAACTCCGCTCTGCCCACAACTTTCACCTCCAACTTGGCAACCCACCAAGCACTTGGATCAAGATGAGAGCCATCACAACTGGTTCTGGGGCCGTGGGCTGCTCTGCCCATGACTGCCCTTTCATTTTTCTTCCTCCTTGCACCAGCAGGATGGCACAGAGCAGTCTGACTTGCTCTGTTTTACCCTTGCAGGGGAAATCAGAAGGTACCAACCATTCTCCGCAATTGGCTATGGCCTGAGCTCCCACTTGAAAAGCTTGGTTCCTAAGGAAACAGGCATGTCACACCAACAGTATCTGTGCTAAGGATTCTCTGGGAGAGAGACATGAGCTGCAGAGGGACAGCTGTCTGGGTCCCCTATTACTTTCAATGGTGCTTGCTCAAGAATTGGCTCATATCCATGGGTTAGAATGCATAAACTGTTCTTACGTACACTCTGCGTATGCAGATTTTTAAACCAGCTTACTTCTCAATGGGGATCAGTCAAATAAAAAGCTCTTTGCTTCAGTGCTTTGAGACTGTCCTGCCCTGTTGTTGGTACAATCCAGTCCTGCAGCAGCCCAGAAAACACTACAAGTACCTTACAGCTCAGTTTATGTCCTTGTTTGTGCAGTAGAACTCACTTTTCAGGATCAATATCTGGAGAGCAGAGTGGGCCCCTGATACTACAGAAGGTAGTTGTACCACCAGGATTGTGAATAAAGCATCACAGAGGAAACACTTCACAAAACTAGGGCTGAGCATTTTTTTTCTTCAGTGATGATAGTTCCATTATAAGAAAAATTAAAAAGTTGTCAAGCGACAGTGTTTACCCACCAGCTGTGCACCTTGATTTGCAACATCTTGCAAAAGAGCTTACCAGAGGCTATTTTGACTCAACTTTGTTAATGAAGTATAACTGCTTTAAAATTCAAATTCAAATGGCAGCTGAATCTTGTCCTGTTTACACAAAGCTAATGATATGAATAAACATTTCCAGGTATTTCTTCAACAGAATTGTGAGGGGAAAGAAATACATGTATTTTAGTTATCAATCTAGCAAATATGCAGCCATAAATATTAGGAGAAAGTCCATTTAGCCTTTTATAAACAATAAAATACAGTTTATTGGTATTGTAAAAACTATAACTGTGAGAGGACAAATGGAGGAAAACAACAAATATGTATAGATTTGAATAATTTTTCCTGTAAAACTTTGCACAGACAATTAGATACAACTTAAGACATTCCAGTTGGTTACCTGGTTTTTGAATTATCTATTTTAAAAATCATTTAAATCTGAATAAAATTGACATTTTCATGCTATACATTATACTCTGTATTTTTTCCTGTCTCAACAAATAGTAATTTAAATCAGAATATGAATGGTAAGTTCCGAAGTTGTTGATGAGAAACCTTCTGTTCTGCAAACCCAGAAACTTGGGTGTATGTTAAGGAGAGAAAGAGTAAGTTTTTTGCATACCGGTATGTGTCAATCTTCCAACCCCATGATCTTCAACAGGACCGTGTACTGTTGTTAACATTTATTTATAAACTTTTACAACTTTTAAAAAGCACAACAAAGCAATCAGCAAGATTAAATATAGCAATGCAGAAACAAAACAATGGCACAATAAAATATACTCAGGGGCAGGCAGAAGGTAGAGATCATGCTCTCTTGGTATATCTTTTAGTGATTTGCAGTAGAATTATCGAGGTTCCTGATTCTCAGTTGTTTAACAACAGTAACTCCTCACCCCCTCAATCCAAATTAGGCTGCTTAAAAGAAGCAACTTTGGGGGAAACCAGGAATAGATTTTTGTATGAAAGGAATGTGATATCAGTTATGGAACTAAAAACAATTTCCCAGGCTAAGATAAACTGAGAGGTGCCCTGTTTCGTTATTCTCCCTCCTTTTCCTTACATTTTTATTTTGCTCTTGGGTGCTGGACCTCTGCCTTGTAGGAGAAAACAAATGTGGTTCAGATCTGTGCTTGAAAGTGTGTATTTCTTCCACAGAAGAACTAACCTGCAGAAGTAAAATTCACTGATGCTGTGACAGCTCAGAGGCATGTTTCTGGTGATAAGGAAAAACAAAACTTGGGATGTGGGATTGCTCCGCTGCCCAGCTTGTCAGGGTGCCACTCCTTGCGGGTCCCTCCGGTCAGCAAAGAAAGAGTCTCCAGTCAAGTTAGAAGAAGCAAAACAGCAGTCAATAGACCCAGTTCTTTATTGTTGCAACAAGGTTCAAAACCCACAGCGAGTAAGAACCCCAAGCAAGGGGTTGCACAGACTTTTAAAACTTCTCTCCCCACCTTTCCAATCATATACTTCCAACAGCATTATCAGTACATCACAAATTTGTCATATAGAAGGAGGGGGTGGCATGTGGAATTCGAGCCTGTCACCCACTCCTGTCAATCACCCCTATTTTCCACACCTAATTAGCAGCTTCCCTAAGAACAATAAAAATATTTACACTTTTCCTCTGGACTCTGGACTTTCCTGTTTTCAGGCTTTGAAAGTACAGTACCTGGTCTCAATCCACTCTACCAATGGATTTCTGTCTGGGTCATTGTTACTCCCAAACACATCCTGTCTCCTATTGTGTTAATATCTATGTAGGGGTAGGGAGTATGTGACTGTACACTTGGAGGATTATGGAGGAAAGCGGTGCCTTGGATCCACATTTCCAACAGGAGCAAAATGCCATTGGAACCGAGGGGATTGGTTAAACTAGGGGTCAGCAAACTTTTTCAGCAGGGGGCTGGTCCACTGTCCCTCAGACCTTGTGGCGGGCCAGATTATAATGGGGGGGGGGAGAGAATTATGCAAGAGCGGCAGAGGGACAATGAGTGGGGTGCAAAAGGGCTCCGGAGAGGGGCTGCTTAAAATGACAGCCGCTCAAGCGCTGCTACTGCTGGCACCAACAAAGCCCAGTCCCCTTCCTCCTCTAGGCAGGGCGGGAAGAAGCCAGGAGAAGGGAGGGAGGGAGGGAGGGAGGCGGCGGTGGTGACACCGTGTGCGGGAGAGGGAAAGAACGTGTGTGCTGGCGATCCATGTGGCGATTCCTGGACTGTCCGTGGGCTGGATCCAGAAGGCAATTGGGCCTGATCTGACCCGCGGGCCTTAGTTTGCCTACCCATGGGTTAAACCGCTGATTTTCTGTTAATTTCTGAAGGTTTGTACAATATGTATTTTCTACTCAGCCAAGTTCAAAACTACATTGTATCACTTAGAAGAAGAAGAAGAGGAGGAGGAGGAGGTGGTGGTGGAGGAGGAGTTTTATCACTACCCGAAGGAGTAGAAGCTTTATCACTGCCCGAAGGAGTCTCAAAGGGGCTAACAATCTCCTTTTCCTTCCTGCCCCACAACACACACTCTGTGAGGTGAGTGAGCCTGAGAGACTTCAGAGAAGTGTGACTAGCCCAAGGCCACCCAGCAGCTGCATGTGGAGTGGGGAAGCAAACTGTTCACCAGATTATGAGTCTGCCGCTCTTAACCACTACATCACATTAAGCAATCAAAACCAGAATGGATACATTTTATGAACTCTACTCCCATTGTTGATTCGTCATGCACAGCATGGGAGGCACCCAGTGAACTGTGCAAGGCTGAGCTGGCTGTCCTGCACGGGCATTGCAGTAACTTCCCTGCTTATTGTGTGTTCCAGACACTATGGGCCACTGTTTTGCAACATCTGATTGGCTGCCTGTCAAAATCTAACGGTCCTGATTGCAGAAGACCGTTCCAGAAGACCGTTCAAGTTCTGAAATGTTCAAAAACTGAAAACTCAAAATGGATATCTCAATACGGAAATGGTAAATAATTAATTTAATTATGTGCTTGAATAATGGGTCATGGGACTTGAGACTCCAACTTTAGAACTCTTGTGTTTGTATGGCAGAAAGCCTGGAAGTTAGTTCAGCATCCAAACTTGTACATATAAATAACATGTGCATCAACTCAGTAAGGGAGAGTTGATTAATTTTTTAATTAATTTTAATTCTAATTTTGAACCCACATGGTATGGATTAATCATGTGAGAATAAATGATAAACTTTGTTTCTAATAAATCTGTCACTGCTAAAAATTTGTATGAATAAACCCATGATGGAAATAAGTTATCCTGGAGTAAAAATAACTGCCCATAACTGTAACAGTTTTTTCTTCCATAATAATTTTGCTTTCTACAGGTAAGGAGTCTGGAAATTCTTACTGCTCTCTACAGCAGAATGTTTTCTATTGTATTTGAATTACCAAAAAGATTTTCTTTCTCTTCCCTCCCACTGGCAACTAGGTAAAGGAAATTAAGCAGATAACAGGAACAGTTATAAATAAACTAGGATGAATAAATTTTCTAACTTAAAAACTTTATATGGTTTACGGCTTACAAAAAAAGGATCATCATTTTGGAAAACCCTTCACCTGTTTATCATTTGTAACCCCCTCCCATGCTAACTAACTATGTTTTCAGTCCCAGAAGCAGTTTTGTTCTCTCTGCAGACTTAGGTGCTCCAGAGATGCATCTCAACCCTCCTGATTAATGGAAGAAATCTGCCAGGAAATCACTTAGAATAATGTTACAGGTAGGTAGCCGTGTTGGTCTGAGTCGAAACAAAATAAAAAAATTCCTTCAGTAGCACCTTAAAGACCAACTAAGTTTTTATTTTGATATGAGCTTTCGTGTGGTATCTGATGAAGTGTGCATGCACACAAAAGCTCATACCAAAATAAAAACTTAGTTGGTCTTTAAGATGCTACTGAAGGAATTTTTTTATTTAGAATAATGTGTTTATTGCAAGCTTAAGGCTTCCCAGATAACAGCAAAGTATCAACAGCTATTTATTTTCATCTGCATGAAACCAGGACTTGTGGGGTGGCAGGCAAAGGGGGGCCTGGAGGAAGGTGACTTGCAAATATATATTTTTGGACTACAACTTAAGAGTTGAAGCTCCTGGAGATTGAAGATATTTGTGAAAGCAGCAAGAATTTTTTCAAGACCAAGAGATTTCCATAAATAATTAGATATAGAATTGGTATTTTGTGTTATATGGTAGTTTGAATTTAGTTGGAACTGTAAATTGATGTATTTAATTGGGTTGTACCAGATTATTTAAAAGTAGGTATGAAGGTTTCCCCATGTGTTTTATGTCTTTGAATAGATCAGGTTTTTGTGAAATCCAAAATTCAAAATAGGTCAATAGGTGACCACATTTCTTTGTCTCTACATGTGTCCCAATCTTCCCTACCGGTATTGATCCAATGGTTTCAGGAGAAGCACCATGGGAAACAAGTTAATAGTAGCACATAAATATACAGTATGCTTTGATACAGTATGCCTTGAGCTCCTTGTAAGAAACGCGGTATGAAAAAGATTTCAGGAAATAAACCACTAAAAAGCCAGCAATAATGCTTATAATTTAAATTAACCCCACCACCACTAAGCAGAACCCCCTTGCGCGCCTCCTGGCCTATGTGTCAGGGGCAGCCCTCACCCATCCCTCCTCGGGGCCTACCGAGGAGGGCGGAGGCGGAGGCGGCCAGGCCCTTCGCCTCAGAAAGACCGGACTACAAGTCCCAGCATGCTCCGGGGGCAAAGCCAGGTCTGGGGAGGGCGCTGCGGAAGGCAGCCCAGCCCTCTAGCCTCACACCCTCTCAGGAGCGCAGAGAGGCGGTGGTGGCAGCGGCGCTGTTGCTGCTCTTGCCGCCACGATGCCTTCTGCGGGCTGCTGCGAGGAGGCAGAAGGCGCCGCCGCCGCCCCTGGGGAATGTCCCTTCTCTGCGAGCCCTCCGGCGGCGCCCCCCTCGGCCTCGGAGAGGCCCCGGCTTTGCGGCTACCTGCAGAAGCTGACGGGGAAGGGCCCGCTGCGGGGCTTCCGCAGCCGCTGGTTCGCCTTCGACCCGCGTTGCTGCGCCCTCTACTACTTCAAGGGCTCCCAGGAGGCGGTGCCCCTCGGACGCCTCGACATCGCCGGAGCCTCCTTCAGCTACCACCAGCCGGCCGAGGCCCCCAGCGCTGCCGCCCCCAGCGCCGCCGTCCCGGCCTCCGCCTCCTTCTCCGCCGCCTCGTCCTCCTGCTCCTTTTCCGGCGGCGGCGGCGGCAGCAGCAGCGTCGGCGTCGGTGTCGGGGATGTAGAGGCCGCCCTCGGCAGCACATTCGAGATCCACAACCCCGGCGGCGTCACCGTCCTCAAGGTAGAACGGGGTCCCCCCCCAGGGTGGGTCCGGGGTAGCTGCCCCGCTTTGCCGGCCCCGCCGCACGTTCGTCGTTGGGAGCTCCCCAAAGGGGTCCTGAGGGAGGGTCAAGCGGGGCAGGGAACTCTCCGAGGCGGGGATGGACCTCCAAGTCAGCCCCCTTAGGCTTGTGGGGCGGGGCTTGCTCTCAGGTAAGTTCCTCATGTAAGGTCGCTTACAGTAATTATTTCATAAAATTTACATACCGCTTGATTGTTGGTAAAAACAAACCTTCAAATCTCTGCTCCTCCACCAATTGCCCTGTCTGAAGGAACCGGATCCCAAAATCATCTGGGCTCAAGCAGAGCCTGCTTCTACTTAGAGGTTTGTGCAAGTGCCTTCAGCAGAGTTAGACCATTCCTCCATCCAGCTTAGTGTTGACTGCTTAGCAGGGGTTCCCCAGGATTTCAAATGGGTATTTCCCAGCCCTGCCTGGATATACCTGTGACTGTTTGTATGCAAAGCATGTTCTGGCACAGAGATATTCTTTCCTGATAGGTTAACCTGTCTGGGCATATCGTCTGGCACTTCCTTGGAAATCCTTATTCATCTATATGCAGGATCAGAGGAAGAGATTGTTGGAGAATTTAATTTGGTTTGCCTAACCTTGTATTTGTGTTACCAATATGATTACACTAAAACACACACACAAATCAGCATTAACTAATCTGGATCACCTGTTCTCTTTCCCCTTTGATAACTTCTGGTTCTGTTTTGAATCTCTTTCACCCAAGCAAGAAAGACTGAGGAAAGGAAAACCTTCCAGTTTCATATCCAAAGGTACCTATCCCTAAAGCATGGCTAAAGTGCACACTTATCAATGTCATTGTGGGCAGTACCTAGAGAGCTGCTGAGCTGGGATGGTGGCAAAGACCACATGGCACCTCTGTCCAGATAGTGTGTGGTGTAAGCCAAGAAACCATCAGTCAGCATTTGAGGAAGAACTGGGACAATTCACTTCCCCGTTATAAAACAAGAAAAGCAAGGTGAAAAAACTGAGTTGCAGAACAGAGCTAGACCTTTTACTCCACAGTTCATACCAGAATTATTTCTTCAGCAGAGTAGTCTAGCCCCACAAGCTAATAAAAAGTATTTCAGTGCTGTCTGTGCCTGAAGCCATATGCCACGTGTAACTGCAATACCAAAACATGTCCAAACAGTAATAAAAAACAGAAATTGCATTTACTGCTCTGCCTTTGGTATTGCTATCCATGTACAAATAATTTAATAAACAATGCATTTAAAACTGTAAATGAAAATGTTTCTCTGATTTAACCAGTTCTGAGAGAGCTGTGCTCTTCAGTGTTAAGTTTCCATAAGTAATTTTCTCTTGTAGGTATTAGGTGCTCTGTTACAAAATCATTCTGAGAATTCTAGCATCTTGCTCAGTAGGTTGGAGTTGAGGGCCTGAACAGCAATCTGTATACAGCATGAAGGCAAAATGTGGTATAATAGCTGGCAGCATATTTGGAATTAAGTCCTGGTGAACATTGTGGGGTTTATTTCTGAGTAAACATACTTACAGTGGGACTGTAAAATGATGAATTGCTTCAGTAGCCAGGATGAGTACAGTATGTTAAAATGCACCCTGGATGTACCTGCTTCCAACATTTGAATGTTGCCTTGCCAGTAGCCTTGACCTGTGACTGCAAGAGGCATACCTTTCCCTTTTCTAGTTGAGTATCAATGCAGTAATTTCACAGTACCAGGTGGCACTAATGTTTGGTGGGGTGGAGTGACAAAAGAATAAGGTGGTCAATTGGTTCTTCCTTAATTGTTAGTTTTATCATTTTTGTTGGGCTTCTCTTCCCTTTTGCTCTGATGTTGCTGAGCTGGCTTTGAGCCACCTTCTGTGACTTGTTACACTTATTCTTTAGCTGTGTTCGGGCCACTGTATTTCATCTTAACATTCTGCTAAATGAACAAACCTTATTCATTCATGTGTTGCTGCTTCATTCTTTTCCACATAGGAGTGATCAAACAAGCCATAGCTCCCTGTTTTGTCCAAGCTGGGAAACTATGGTTGATGAAACATGGTTTCATGTTCTGTAGCTGTTCACGATAGTAATAACCTCCTTTATCTTGCAAAAAATCCAATGATGGCTCTGTGGAAAGAACATCCTGGAATATCCAAGCATCTTGTCCTACTACATTGGCTCTTAGGGTTTGGGTGTGAAGAGGATTCCTAAAGCCTATTAAAAGAATAATATTTTTGCTGCCAAATGTTTAGTTTAGGCGTTGGTGTTCCTAAATATTTATTTCAGGATTAAACGGAGCCCATTACTGAATTTGTGCTTTACATTTCAAGCTTACTGGATTTATCCTTTCAAGGAAAAACTCTGTATAAGAGCAGAACAATATTTTCAAGGAAGAAAGTCAAATCAAACATAGGCTTCTTCATGCTCACATGCTTTAATATTCCTAAACTTGCTGCTTATTCACGGTTTCTGAATGTATCATTGTCTGGACTCTCCCATCCATTATTCTTAATATTATAGGAGCACTAAAAACGACTTGGAAATATTAAATCTGTGTCCTTTGGGGAGTTTTTCCAAGTCACCACTTTACAGCTAGCAGTTGTGCTGTGCTTGTGTAAAGCAACTTCAGGCCTGTTGTACTAGTGCAGTGTGGCTTCTGGCTGCATTGGGGTGCTATTCATTTAGGCAGCCTCCTGTTCCAAGGTCAGATATGTTAAGTGTGCAAAATGTGATGTAGGTAATGATGTGATGATGCTTTCTGAACTATATTGGCTTAAGCTGGAGGTTGTGAAAGCCATAAGGAAAGAGCAAAATGGTTTTAGGTCTGCCAGCGGGTAGCACTCTGGGTTAAACCACAGAGCTTAGGGCTTGCTGATCAGAAGGTCAGTGGTGTTTCCGTGTGCTGCTCTGGTTCGCCAGAAACTGCTTTGTCATGCTGGCCACATGACCTAGAAGCTGTATGTCGGCTCCCTCGGCCAATAATGCGAGATGAGCGCCGCAACCCCAGAGTCGGTCATGGCTGAACCTAATGGTCAGGGGTCCCTTTACCTTTTAACCTGAATCCTAAGATAAGAACCCACAGGCTCAACCTTGATAGACAGTTATGACTGAAAAGTTGCACAGCAAAAAAATTTTTTGCAGAAAAGCTGTGTCTGTCGCAGTGTCACTGGTTGCTGTGAGTTGCTTCCAAGTAAATGTTGTACATCCTAATTGAATACAGTACTTGTTTACCCAGACATGCACGCCACTGAACTCCAATCTTGTTAGGCCTACCTGAGAAAAAGTTACAGGGGTTACAGTGGGACTTCTGAGAATGGTGCTGTTATTCAAGCATGGTGCAATGCAGTTTCTTGACATTTGGCTTCCTCTTGTGGGTTTTTCCTATTGAGTAAGAACATCCCTTCCCTTAACTAGCCATCAAGCACTGTCTCTTCCAGATAATTTCATGCCTTTGACAAAGTGAGCTCGTGCCTATGAAAGCTAATGTCACAATCAATTCATAAGTATTTAAGATGCTTATTTGCCTGGGTGATATTGACCTTTATTGCTTTTGCTGTGACAGGAAGATGAATTAACTTACAGCATATGTTGTGGTTGCCTGTTTCTTTGAAGTTTCAGCTTTCTTTCCTGTTCCTCGATCTTATCGATGTGTAACATGTTTTCTTTATAAGGAAGACAAACTGTAAACATTCATCATTAGACAGATATTTTAAGTTTTGGAAAGGCAGTCTGAAAAATGTAAACCACATCATGAAAAATGGACTCCCCAATAATCAAGGGTCCATTGTGGTCTCCCCATCTGCCCCAAGTTGCTTTCTATATGAGATTCATTATTCTGAAAGTATTCATTCTGTTACTAAACATGATCCTATTATTATTATTATTATGGGGAAATCTAGATCAGTTTGAAGAAAGTAGTGGCAAGCATGGATAAAGTGTGAACACATAGAGCACTGTGCTGATGCCTTCCAATAACAACATGGCAATAGTAGTCAAATATTCCTGTTGTCAACTACAGAGAGAGGTAGACATGTAATGGGATACCAAGCCATTGCAAAAAATGCAATAGCTAGGCTTGCTTGACAGGTCCCCAACTTAGATGAAATTTGGACTGCATGAGCCACATTCACATATCAGAACTGCATCTTTTATCTTGTAAACGAATACTTAGCATAGAAGGATGCATATCCCTGAACACAGTTGTTGGTTTATTTCCATTTTAGTGCAGCTTATGGCCGACCAGCCTTTCTGTATTTTCCTACAGATGACAGACACCTTATTGTGTGTCCCTGCATATGCAGGCACCTTCCATTCCTTGTGCATTATTCCTCTTGTAATGTTTTCAGCATTTTTGCTTGTGTGTGTAACAGGCACCAACACACCAGGATATGAAGTACTGGCTTCAGGAGCTTCAGCAGAGGAGATGGGAGTATTGTAACAGCCATGATGCAACTAAGAGAGTCAGTCAAATTTCACCGACACCATGTGACTCCTCCAAAGGGCTTGTTGCCAAAGACAATACTGGTAAGCTAATGTTGAGACCGGTCGAGAATGTGATTCATATAACTTTGTTGGTGGCAGTATCATAATGTTTTTCAAATTCTAAGTGCAACTGCCAACTCTGCACATAGCTCAACTTAGTTTTCATGAAAGGTAGATGGTGGGCACATTTAGCTGAAGTGTAGAGAGGGTGCTTGATAATGTTTAGTGGATTGTGCTGTAACTGCTTATTCAGCTTTTAGTGGCTTCTTTATTTAATATTCAATTTGATTTCCTGTCCTGCTCCAAATTCTCAGGGTGAGTTGGAACATTTCAACCACTGGTGGCATAAAATGCAATGTAAAACTTTAATTTGTCACCGGCATGACACCAGCACCACTATATGCTAAAACATAAAATCTGTCATGTTCGACCCATCACAGATGTCAAGGTTTGTGAAGTTCATTAGATTCTCTTAATCCTGAGAAGAAATAAATAAAGAAGAAATAAATCTATCAGTCTCATGTAAATAACATTTGGAACAGGAAATCTTAGGATAGTAAACAATTCAAGGGTCATCCCAGTTGCTTGTTGGTTTTTATAGGATCGCCCTGTAAGTCCCAGTGTTATCTCCACAATCCTTCAAAGCAGCCCCAGGTATGTTTTAACCTTTGTGTGATGTTCAGTGCTAGTAGTATAATATGTGTATGTTATAAATGGGTGGGAATAGTAATACTGGTTCCCCTCCATATTTTTGTGAAAGATATACAGTATATAAGTACATGAACATTAGGTAGAGCACAGAGCCTCCAAAATGTGGTTTTAATTATAAGAAAGCTCCGGAAATAGTGGAGTTGTGCCAGTAATCCAGCCGCATTCAGACCAATGAAGGTCATCTTCTGAAGAAAATACAGTACTGCATTTTCACAATTTCTGTTCTTTAGTTAGATTTTTATTTTAAAAAAAATACAAAAACAAACCATATTAACTATATGGAAACCAAGATTTAGAAAAGCTATAAAATGCTATTCTGACTGAAAACAGAAAGTATCTAGCATGTAACATTTTTTAAGAGTTCCAAATTTTAGCTGTCAATACAGTGGTACCTCAGGTTACAGATGCTTCGGGTTACAGACTCCGCTAACCCAGAAATAGTACCTCGGGTTAAGAACTTTGCTTCAGGATGAGAACAGAAATCGTGCGGCAGCAGCGGGAGGCCTCAATAGCTAAAGTGGTACCTCAGCTTAAGAACAGTTTCAGGTTAAGAACAGACCTCCAGAACGAATTAAGTTCTTGACCCGAGGTACCACTGTATTGGCAATAGACTTTGTAGATCAGCATTATTGGCATAAGCAATAAAACCCCACTAAGTAGCAGAGAGAGCTTCTAGGTCCTCAGTGCCTTTCAAGAGTTAACTTATCTTATCAGAAATGGCCGCAATTCGTTGTCCCAGGTTTTGAATACTGAGCTTGAGTGAGATTTCCCCATAAGAATGTGAGGTTTCCTCACACAAGTCATGGATTGAATCTTTAAGATCAGGTAAAGGAAGACAGGAGTGCCTGGCGTGCTATGGTCCATGGGGTCACGAAGAGTCGGACACGACTAAACGACTAAACAACAACAAAGAAAGTACATGTAAATTGGGCCAAAATAATTCTGTAAGTGCATTGCCAAATGTCTGTGTTCTGACCAGTAGGCCAAATTATAATTGGTCAAATTTTGTTGAGACAAAATAGGTACCTTAGTAATATCCTTACCCAAAATACAGTTATATGTGGGTGTGATTGCTTTTCTCTTCCCAACTAGTATCATGCTTTAAACATTCAGCTTCTGAAAGTTACTTGGCAGTTTTATTTTTAACACAATTGATCTGGGAAGTGGGATTTTCTACTTAATGGGCCATCTTTTTAATTTCATTACTCCTGGAATTTCATAAATCTGCTGCAGAATAAGTACAGTCATACCTCGGAAGTCGAAAAGAATCCGTTCCAGAAATCCGTTCGAAAACTGGAACACTCACTTCTGGTTTTTGTTTGGGAGCCGGAACGTTCGACTCCCAAGGCGTTCAGGAGCCGAGGTACAACTGTACAACTTTTTTGAAGCTGATTTGAGAAATAGCATTTTTAGAAACCTTATTGATTTTATGATAGTTATTCAGTTATGCCGATTGTACCTTTCTAGACCCAAAAACTTTGCGATAAATAAAATGAGATACGTTGGCAATCTACTATTGCTGGGGTTTTTGCTGTTTGTTCTATGACTTATATTTTTAGGGATTGTAATTCAAGGAAGTAATTTATTGTTAACTGAATTTTTGTAGACAGCACTGCCATGTTTATAAGTCAAGATACAGATACTTTAAATATTTTAAATGAAAACTTTATATTACAATTTACAATAAGTGTGATTTTGCATTACTGTTTGTCATCCAGCTGAAACAATAAGGCATTCATGGTAGTTTTCTTCCTAATGTTCATGTTTACAAAGAAGTGGGCAGTGGGTGTAAAATATAGTGCAATGTTGTGTATGGGGACCATTGTACTACCAGCATTTGGAAAATTATTCCAAATGAAAACTGCTTTGAGCTTTCTCTGATTTACGGTAGATTTTGTGTGCAGAGTCTTGTCTTTCTGGCTTCATTCCTATATTTGTATGTAAGTGAATACAAGCAATAAATAACTGCAGTATTACAGATAACTGAGGAAATTGTATGTATTCATCGGGTGCTGTTATCAGATCATAAGGTAATTTAAATAGCACATTTCTGACTGCATCATTTTCATTTAGGTTAAATTGTATTTATAATTGATATAAAATAAGTAGTGGAGGTATCTTTTGTTGAAACACCTTCTGTGCTGGTAAAAGTTTTATGTAAGGTCCCACCAAAACCATCCTTTTGAGTAGATGTTTTTAAAAAAACCTAGATGAGAACCCAAGCAAGGTTTCATGCCAGTCAACAGCCTGTTGTTCCAGTAGAATGCCACAGGTGTCCTAGTCATGATTAAACCGGCAATGGACAGATGATATGGGGCACTCCCTTCCAGTGTTTGTATTAAGAGTAAGTTGAACATAAATTACCTAGCAATTGAATAACTTGCTGCCTCATCATACTGTTTTTCTATGGTCACCAGTAGGGAATGCCACTTATTAATCGCCTTCTAGCTCATAATTACCCTGCCAAGACCACAGTTGCAAGCACTCTCAGGCTGAGAGTTTTGTGGTTGATCTCTTCCAACACCATGGTTTTTCATGAAGTGAATGAGCCTATCCTGCTACCATGCTCTTCCTCCTATGTGGTTGGGAGGAAGGCTTTGGAAGCCTTTACTCTCAGTTAACTATGATTTCCCATTTCCTCATGGCCTGACCACTGACAAAAGTCTGTTTCAAAACAAGCCCACTTTAAACAAGCTAGCCTGTTTAAAACACCCAAGTTCCCCAGTTCAGGTGAAACCGTAAACAACAAAAAGTGAAAGCTCCCAAACTCCTCATAGCCATTTTGTGGAAAGAGAAGGTTCCAGGAGGAGGATCAACCCATTCACATGCCACTAAGACATTGTTTAGATTTGTGTCTCAACCTAGGAGTCTCTCCTCCCTTGCTAATCACAACAGCCCCAAGAATGAAGGTGAGGGAACTTCATGTTGTGGGGGCACATTACATGATGAATATTTGGGAACATGCAGAGCTCACTTAACTTAGAAAGGTTGTATTTGGTTGTCTTCCACTGATGTAGCATTTTATTTGGCTAAAAGCTTTTCCTGCCGAATCGTTGATGGTTGTAGTCTGTTTTATGTAATTTTAATAACTGAGTGTTAAGCAGATCTTTGGCTTCATCCAAGCTGAAAGACTGTGTCCTTGATTGTAGGTTATGTAAATGTCCTCACAACACTCCAGCATTCCTGTGGATTTCATACTGGTTGTGATCTGGAGAAGAGAATCCATACAAATGTGATGTGGTTTTACATTACTGTATATGCATTTCTGTCATAAAACAGCAAGAAGTGTGGGCATTCTGCAAACTGTCTTGTTAACTGGGCATGAGCATTCTTTCCTTGGGCCGTGTTGGTTGGGGAGGGGAATTGCTTTGCTTTGCTTCATCCGGCTGGTTTTCACACAGTACTCATTTTAGCAGAGTGCTGATAACTTTGTACTGTAGTGGAAATTGTTGAAGGTGTGTCTACAGCTCTAAACTTTGCTTACCTTGGAGCAGTGGTTTTCTTGAAACTTGTAAATCATTGAATGCTTTAGATCCAGGGTATACCCCTTGTTAATGGAGACAAAGTCTTATATGGTGCAGCCATCAAATGTATGCAATTTGGTGCAAGGAGGAGGAATACTTCAATAATCTTTTCTCTCTTTTTCTTGCTCTATTCTTCTGTGATGCTGATGACAGAGGGAAGAGTACTAGGAAGGACTACCTGTTAATCTATCACTCTTGATAACACTGAGGGCTAGTGGGAGGTGAAGGAAGGAAGGGCCTCCTTGCTAAGAAAACTGGGCCCTATGGCTTTCGCGTGCCTGCAGAACTTTGGAGGTGGGCTGTCCCACTTCAGGTGGCATAATAAATGAGGAAGCTTCAAGGTGTATGTAAAGATGCTGCTAGACTGCCCAATGATTGCCAGCTCCTCTCCATGCTCTGGGCCCTTTGACAGAGCAAAGGAGGAATATGGCCCATTATGAGTGTACCTCTTGTACTTCCTGAGATGGTATGTACTCATTCGAACTCTTGAATTTGCACTTTTAAATACCTGTGTGCATTTAGTGGGGAGGGGGGCTACACAATTACACATAAATAATGTTTGGCCTAAAGGTACGCGGGTGGCGCTGTGGTCTAAACCACAGAGCCTAGGGCTTGCCAATCAGAAGGTCGGCGGTTTGAATTCCCGCAATGGGGTGAGCTCCCATTGTTCGGTCCCAGCTTCTGTCCACCTAGCAGTTTGAAAGCACGTTAAGTGGGTGGGAAGGTAAACAGGGTTTCCATGCACTGCTCTGGTGCACCAGAAGTGGCTTAGTCACAGACAAACGCTGGCTCCCTCGGCCTATAGAGCGAGATGAGCGTGGCAACCCCAGACTTGTCCGCGACTGGACCTAACGGTCAGGGGTACCTTTACCTTTAATGTTTGGCCTAATCCTTAGGTACCTGAAGCATTAGAATACCTGCATGTGCTAGAATCTGTTGTGAGAGACTGACATAACTGTTGGTTTATCTTGGTTGGTTTCTGTTACCCTTCCCCACACTCATTCTGAATTCCAGTTTTATTCTCTAAACTTTAATGCAGAGCTTTTCAAACATTAGTGTGTCAGCTGCAGTGTGCAGGTGTGTCACTCAAATGTTCCCCATGCTCCTCCCAGGGCTGGAAACGGGTTAGTTTAACCTCCAGTTTGCTAGTAAAACTGAATTTCTGTGTCACAAAACGATGCATGTCTAAAAAGTCTGTCACCAATATGAAAAGTTTGGAAAGCTCTGCTTTAATGGCTGCATGAGATGCTGTGAGTTATAGCCAATTTGCATGACTTTCTTAGCTGGCCTTGAGGCAAGTATTAACTCTTCAGCACCATAGTTCTTGGACTGCAATAGTTTCCTGAGCTACTTATGAGGGGAGCTCAATACCTTCCTTCATAACATGTTAGAAGTCCTCTGTATTTGCCCTCCATGAGCCTTGATGTGGACTGCCGGGGTGTCACCTGCATTATTAAGTTCTGGTGGTATTTTTTGCCCTTCTTAGATTGGACCACCATGTTTTCAAATGCATCAGCAGAGAAAGCTAGAAATGTCCTAATGACGGAGGCAGCACGCACAGAACTGGTGGGAGAACAGGCAGCATGCCAACCAGCCCCAGGCCAGCCAAGTGCCATTAACTTTTCTTTGAAGCAACTTGGTACAGATATCAAGTGAGTATTGTGTGTTGTGTTACTTTCAGTGTTCATCTGATGGGATTGGCATAAATACTACTATGTGATTGCAAAAATGTTTATGTTCAGATTAAGGCTGTGGAGCAGATTATATTTCTTCCCCACCCCCAAAATAATACATTTGGAACTGAAGCTGTTCATGATTTAGCAGAGGTAACATTTGGACCTAGGTTTCCAGCAGCAACATTCAACTTGCAGCCCATTGGCTTCCATAATAACCTTATTATGTTTCAGGAGAAACATGTAGGCTAAATCTAAGCAAGGCTGTGGAGATGGAGTTAAGCTGACTAGAGATGCCAGTGATCAGGGAACAGGGCTTTAAGACAAAGTTAAAACAGTGGGAACCTATGAAAATCCATATGGGAGTCCAGTTCCCAAGTCAGTTTGCTACCTAAAGCATCTCAAGGGTGTGGAAATGGAGTGATTAGAACAGGGGTCCCCAAACAAAGGCCCGGGGGCCAGATGCATCCCAATTGCCTTCTCAATCCGGCCCGCGGATGGTCCGGGAATCAGCATGTTTCTACATGAGTAGAATGTGTCCTTTTACTTAAAATGCATCTCTGGGTTATTTGTGGGGCCTGCCTGGTGTTTTTACACGAGTAGAATGTGTCCTTTTACTTAAAATGCATCTCTGGGTTATTTGTGGGGCATAGGAATTTGTTCATATATTTTTTTCAAAATGTAGTCCGGCCCCCACCACCCCAAGGTCTGAGGGATGGTGGACCGGCCCCCTGCTGAAAATGTTTGCTGACCCCTGGATTAGAATGTACTAGAACCTGCTGCACAAGGTGCATCTCTGAGTAAAAAATCTCTTCTCATAGGAAATTTTGTCCATGGTGTGATTATTTTCCATACCGTGTTTGTGTTATGAGCAAATGGTGGTTCTTTTGTTGAACAGCTTTTTCCTCACTGATGCTTTCCACCAGTTTGCATGGAGCAGAATTTAGTTGGCAGATTTGTAATTTCATAATAAAAAAATACATTGGTACCTTTCAGCTTTCTGGTAAGGAGAAAGTTTTAGCAATGATGAAATGTAGCCTCTTACCCACCATGCTGCACCAGCTCTTTTGATTGCCCTTCGAAAAGGACATAATACCCTGTTCACATAATACACTGTTACTCCTGTTTAAAAAGTTCTAGATCATTTATCTTTGAAACAATATTGGTCATTGACCATAATAAAGAGATTGATTGATACAACTTTAAAACAAATGTCTTGAAACATTGTAAAGAGAAACACCCCATAAATATATCTCTGCCTTTGTGTTCTCTTTTTAAACAGTGGGAAAGGCACATTGAATATCTAAGAAGTAACCATTTATAAGGCCTGAGCAGCTGCTGAAGTCACTGTTTTGACCTTGGCCAACTTCTGGCAACAGTTTTGTGGCAACTGACCTCCAATCACTTCTCTTCTTGCATTTCTTACCATCCCCACTCGCACCCTTTCATTAATGCTGAAAGGCTGCCCAGGGGAGTAAGTCTTGCAAGGGGGCAAAGTTTCAGTACTTGGAGGATTACCCCCCTGCTTACTTTTCCAGATGGTTAAGGAGCAGGGCACATGTGGCAACTGTTGCCTTGTTCGCTCTGGAAAAATTAAACCACATCCTTCTTGTGTTTTCAATGAGTGTGATTGATACCCCCACCCCTATGCTATTGAGTTGCACAAAAAGGCTTTTGAAAGGAAAACGTTGGATGTGCAATTCTGAATATGGTCTAAGAATTTTTCTCTGCATGTCAGTTTGACCACAAAAATGTCCACAATGGGATTCTGAATCTTGCATACTGTTTGTAGGAGAACTAAGGCATCTCTGAATTACTCCATATCCTCCCTCCATGTGATGACTTTTAGCTCCTAGTGTATAATGTTAACTTTTACTTCAGGCATAACATAGGGAAATATCAGCCCTGCACAGAACTTCAGCCACCATCTGTTTTGTGTTACTGGTCAAATTGTGTTCCTAGGTGGCAAACTGGTTGTGTGCATAAAGTAGCCTTTACCAACCTGGTGTCCTCCAGATGTCCTGAACTACAGCTCCCATCAGCCCCAGCCAGCATGCTTGTATGGTACTCCTTACTTAGGAAATCAAATGAACATTTTTCTTGGCTGGATCAAGCTTTTGTGGACATTGTGTGGAACCTGCAGCCCTCCACATGTTGCTGGACTACAACTCCCATCCTCTCTGACCACACCTACATGATATTGTGGGTTGATGCCTCAAGATCTGGAGGGGCACAGGCTTCCCACCACTGTAACTTTCACGAACTTGGTTCCAGGGCTTGCCCAAGATACTTTGCTGCCTGAGGTGAACCAGAAAATTATGCTGTCCTTGGGAATTGTGGTTTGTTAAGGGTTATCAGGCTAAGGGACCAATGCAACCTTCCAAACCTCTATGTTGGGGCTCAGGCCACCCCTCTCCAGTACTGCTTTGCACCCTCAAGTTTTGTTTTGTTTTGTTTATTGACTGAAATGGTTCTTTGGATGGAGGACGGTACTGTGGTGGTAGAAGAGCACCCCCCTTCCCTGCAAAAATCCCCCCATGCCTCCTCTTTCCATTCCACTGACTGACCTGGCTGGAGGCTGAAGCTGCTCTCTTGCAAAGCTGGAAGCCTGCATGTCTGGAGGGAGCTGTGCACACAGCACAGAAGCTGAGTGGGACTCTGTGGGCTAGAGGTTTGATAGAGGTATAGAAAGGGAGGGGAAGTAAGACTCTGAAATGGGGAGGAGAAACATTGTGGTGAAGCAAGGGGGACTAAATGGAGAAGAAAAATGGGGGTGAGGAGGGAAAAAGAGGAAAGCCAGAAAGCAAGGGGAAGGGTGTGCAGCCAAGGAGGCAGAAAACAAGTGCAGGAGGTGGAAATGTTGCTCCTTGCAGCTGTGTGGAGCCTGCCGTCCTGAGGCCACTGCCTCAACCTTGCCTCATGGTGCCCTCCAGATTTTATGTCTAGAGCTGTGGGAGCTGTAGTCCAACATCTGGAGGGCACCAGGTTGACAAAGGCTGGTTAGCATCTCTCACAAGTACTTTACCACTAACTCCCTCCCCAAATATATGAAGGAGGTTCCAAGATCTTGCGGAAATTGTAGAGTCAGCCAAGGGAAATAACATTAACTTTACCAAGTTCCCCCTTGTTGACTGCTTAACAAAATTACCAGGCTTTCTCTTTCAGAAATGCAGCAGTTTTATCATGTGCTTTGAATGTTTCTCTCTGCAAAATTAGCCAAAATGTGTTCATGTGTTTTAACAGCTACTGAGCAATTTTAGTACAGTTGTTGCAGATCCATAGTAAAGAGTGGTTGCTGTTACCAAGATTGTGTTACACAAATTCAACACTGCACTTTTGACTTCATTTCTTGGCAAACATGATTGCTTGAAATACATCTGTTCTGGTAAACTTCCTGAAGCTCGGTGCAGATTAGCATATCTTAAATGCATGTACTGTAGTAACCCTTGAGTGGTGTAATCATATGTTGAGATGTTGCAACCGGAATTCTTATATCAAACTAACAAATGGCAGTTTTCACTCTTTATACGTTTCCTCATAGTCTTTATAAAGTTGCTTTACATGCCTTGATTTGTTTTAATATATATTAATATATATATATTAATATATATATTATCATTTTCAATTTTACAATGAATAAATTATAAATTTAAAACATACAAATTAGGTCAACTTCCCTCCTCCCCTTCTATGGTTCCCTTCCTTTTCTCCATTTTTTTTTCTGCATATCCACATTTTTCCTTATTTGTTTATTTTACTTCCAACATTTCCCCTTACAATTATATTTTAACAGCTGAATTTATTCTAATCCTGCTAGCGTTTTAAGTTGCTTACAATAATTTTTCAGATAATCCTCAATTTTTCCCATTCTCTATTGAAATTCTTTTCTTCCTGGTTTCTTACTCTTCCAGTTACAGTAATTTAGCCATTTCTGCGCAGTCCATCAATTTTATCTGCCAGTCCTCCTTAGTTCTGCATCTTCCTTCTATTTCTGATCATAAATTATCCAGGCTGCTTTTGTTGCATACATAAACACTCCCCCCCCCCAAGTTCTTTGAGTACTTCTGAACCTATTATTTCTAAAAGGAAAGCTTATGGTTTTTCAAAAATAAAATATATTTTCAGCATTTTCTTCAGTTCATTATAGATCATTTCCCAGAAGGCTTTCGCTACCTTACATGACCACTATGTATGGTAAAAAGTAACCTCTTTTGCTTTGCATTATCTGATTCTGCTTTATATATCTTTGCTAATTTACTTCATGTTAAATACCACCTATATATCATTTTCATAGAATTTTCTTGTAGTGCCCAACATGCTGTACATTTTAAATCCTTTTTCCAGAGTCTTTCCCATTCACACATTTCACTATTGTGACCTATATTCCTTGCCTAGTGTGGTGTCAATGCTGACTTTACCAGCTCGTCTTTAGTCTCCTATTCCAATAGCAATTTAAACATTTTTGAAATTACTTTCTCATTATTTTCTATGAGCTCTCTTTCAGATTGTGAGCTCTGATTTGTAACACCATTCCTTTTATCTAGTTTAAATATCTCATTAAGTTGATAATACTGTAACCAATCCGTTACCACTCCTTTAATGTCTTAAAACCTCTTGAGTGTTACTTCTTGCTCTGAATTATTTAACATGTCTTGATTTGTATCTGCTGATTGTTATGCTGAGTCTTGAAGTACAACTTTTGCTTCCACTGGTTTTTAGCTCTGCAGTTGAATCTTTATTGATGTTTGATTTCAGGTGGTGGTTTGTACAAAACAGGGCCATCTCAAGCTTACCGGTATCTGGCCCCATGTTTCCCTCCGGGCCAGCAGCAGCTGGAGGGAGCCTAAATAGCACCATTCTCTACATAAAATGTTTACTCTCTCAAATCCATAAGAGGTGTTGCCCTAAAAAAACACAACCCACAAGCTTTATTGCAAACCGTCTAGATTTGGACGTGTCCGCTAGACTCAGAAAACACAAGATTTTGGATATAACAATGACAAAAGATTCATGGTCTAATTCTTCCTGGCACCCAGTTTTTTAAAGGAGGGGGGAAGCAAAAGAACACAACATATGTACCATTAGAGAGGTGGGTGAAAACCCCCGATTCCTTCTCCCACCTCATTCTCAGTGTCAGTCGCCCAGTAAATCTTGCAAAAAAGACACAACGGAACACGACAAGAAGCCAACAGGTGGGGGGGGGGTGCGAGTTAAAACATTTTCCTAAAAGAAAAGAAAAGCTTTGTGTTCATTTGCAAAAAGCCATGCTCCTTTCTTTCCCCTCTTTGTAAATCGGAGGGACTCAAGCTTTCTGAAACGCGATTAAAAAGACAAATACATACCGTGTTTCCCCCTTTTTAAGACACCGTCTTATAACTTTTTTTACTCAAAAAAACAGACGGTGTCTTATTTTCAGGGGATGCCTTGTACCTTAAGGCCTCCTCGGAAGGGCCAGGCCACTGGCTCGGGGTGCTGCTGGGCGCTCTGCGCGGCACCGAGGCGGCAGGCTGCTGGCTCGGCGCTCCGCCCAGCGCTGCTGGGCGCTCCGGGCGCTCGGCGCTGCAGACCGCTGGTTCCGGCGGCGGGGGGCAGGCCTCGGGCAGCTCTCCCCCCAAAAGAAGAGGCCAGGCGCTGCAGGGGGCTCCGAGCGCTCGGCGCTTCGGAGCGCTCCGCTCTGCAGCCGCCGGCCTCGGGCAGCCAAACAAAAAGAGAAGAGGCCAGGCGCTGCAGGGCGCTCCGAGCGCTCGGCGCTTCGGAGTGCTCCGCTCTGCAGCCGCCGGTTCCGGCGGCGGGGCGGCAGGCCTTGGGCAGCTCCTCCCCCCCCCCAAAAAAAGAAGAGGCCAGGCGCTGCAGGGCGCTCCGAGCGCTCGGCGCTTCGGAGTGCTCCGCTCTGCAGCCGCCGGTTTCGGCGGCGGGGCGGCAGGCCTCGGGCAGCTCCTCCCCCCCAAAAAAAGAAGAGGCCAGGCGCTGCAGGGCGCTCCGAGCGCTCGGCGCTTCGGAGCGCTCTGCTCTGCAGCCGCCGGTTTCGGCGGCGGGGCGGCAGGCCTCGGGCAGCTCCTCCCCCCCAAAAAAAGAAGAGGCCAGGCGCTGCAGGGCGCTCCGAGCGCTCGGCGCTTCGGAGCGCTCTGCTCTGCAGCCGCCGGTTCCGGCGGCGGGGCGGCAGGCCTCGGGCAGCTCCCCCCCCCCGCAAAAGAAGAAGCCAGGTGCTGCAGGGCGCTCCGAGCGCTCGCTGTTTCGGAGCGCTCCGCTCTGCAGCCGCCGGTTCCGGTGGCGGGGCGGCAGGCCTCGGGCAGCCCAAAAAAAAGAAAAGAAAAAAAGAGGCCAGGTGCTGCAGGGCGCTCCATGCGTTCACTGCAGCAACAGCAGCCGGTTCCAGGCCCCTCTGGCTGGCTGGGGCGCTTGGCGGTCTCGCATGGAGGTATGTCTTATTTTCGGGGGGTGTCTTAGATTTCACTAATGATAAAAAATGCTGCCATGGCTTACTTTCTGACTACGTCTTAAAAAAGGGGAAACACGGTAAAAACCGTGCTAAGTTTGACCTTCTCATTAAGCCTTGTGGCCAGCGAGAACAAATTTTAACGCCACAATGAAACAATTCCCTTGGGTGGGTTTCTTTTCTTACAATGGGGGGGATGGGGGACTGAGACGCCTGGCAAGGAGGAGGAAATTACCACCACCACCCCTAGTAGGAAAAGTGCCCCCTTCCCCCTTCCTTCCCTGCCCTACTCTAGTCTGAGCCCTGCAACCTCGGTGCATCTTTCGCTCAGTAGTAGTGGTGGCGGCGGCCCCAAATCTGGGCTGGGTCTTGTGCAAAGGAGGCCCCCCCCCCGCCCCCCAGCCAAGAGGGCTGCTGCTTGCTAGGCAAGCAGCTGCGGCGGCTGCTTTTAGCAGCAGCCCTTGCACTCTCCAAAGCTGTGAATGAAGGAGCAAAGGGGAGGTGGGAGAGAGGAGGGGAATCTTGGAGCTCCGAGGCCGCCAGCCAGGAGCCTGCTGCTCTACTCGCGCACCTCTCCGCTTGCCCAGCAGCGGCACCCGCCCCCCTTCTCTCGGACCTAGCGGTGCGAGGAAGGAGACGGAAAGCGGGGGGGGGGGAGAAAAGAAGTGCAACTGCAACCAAATAACAGCGCCTACCAGGAGCCACCTCCAAAACATGCATGCATACAGAGAGCGACGGGAGGGCAGCTCCTCCGGCAGGGAGGAGGCTCCAGCCTCAGTGCTGCATGGTAGAGGCCGGTGAGGGTGGCGCTGCCGTAGGAGCTGGAGGGCTGCTCCTCTGGCAGTGAGGAGGCTCCGGGCATGCATGGCATGGCAGAGGTGGATGAGGGCGGCGAGCTGATGCTGGGAGGTGCAGCGTCCAGCTTCCGCCTCTTCCACAGCGCCCTCCAGAACTTGGTGTCGTGGTTCCCTGTGCCACTAGCTCCTATGGTTAAGACGCCCCTGGTACAAAATGTCATCATTTTCTAGAGGCCATTAGGAAGAACTTCCTGACAGTAAGAGCTGTTTGGCAGTGGAATTTGCTGCCAAGGGGTATGGTGGAGTCTCCTTCTTTGGAGGTCTTTAAGCAGAGGCTTGACAGCCATCTGTCAGGAATGCTTTGATGGTGTTTCCTGCTTGGCAGGGGGTTGGACTGGATGGCCCTTGTGGTGTCTCTTCCAACTCTATGATTCTATGACTGCTTATCTTTGTTGTCCAGTACTTTGAATTTAAGTGTAGTAGGAAGTGATTTACTATTTGAAGTAGAAAGGCTCAGGGACTCCTTGAGTGATCCATTGTTGCTGTCATAGATTGTAGCAGAGTCACTTATTGCATTACCATATGCTACAAATGGCATTATGAGGATTATTTGGAGCAGGCTGTCATTGACAGGGTGGGAAATGTCTGAAGCCTAGTCCAACCTTCCCCACTTGATGTTTCGGATTGCATTTCCCATCAGCCATAGCCAGTGCGTGTCAGCTGAGCACCTTTCTATATCATCCTGGGAATAACTTTTAATCAGAAGTGTATAAATTAAACTCTTAGCCCTTGATATTTAAATGCACATTTGGCAAACTTTTGTTGTGTAGGCATCTGCATCAACCGAGTTCTCTGCTTTGGAGTAAATTTGGAACCAAGGGAAATTGAACAAAACCGTAGTTTTGTTTGCTTTTGATTTCTACAGTTGTGTATCCTTTATTTTAAAAATTATACTTCTCTCTGTTTGTATAACTACTTCTTAATTTCTGTACTTGCCAGGAACTCTGTGTCTTCACTAAGAACTGGAAAAGGAAGCAATGACAACCGTAAGAGTATTTTTTATACAGAGGAGTGGGAATTTCTAGATACGAAGGATTTGGAGGAGTCGATAGTTCAAGATCGGAAGAGGTTTTCAGCAGAGCAGAGCAAAGGTACTCCAGTGTTCCTTCTCCCCACATTTCCCGTCCCTATCTTTTCTACTATTGTACTTTCTAAGATTCTTTATATTTCTACACCATTGACCCTTAGGAGTTGATGAAAATGCAGTCCACTCCTAAAGGCACACCATGAAAATGGGTTATCCATTGATAAAGAATGCTGATAATATCTCTTATTGGAAACTGATTTTTATAATTTGCCTTTGGATTCTTCTGCTTTAGCTACCGGGATACCTGGACTCAAACTTGCACTGCTGTGACTTATTTCCATCAGATCCATGCTGTTGTCAAGGCATTTTTCTTGAGTGTACTTTTAAGCACAAATACCTCTTTATTAAACGATATGTTGCAAATTGGTTATATTGTACTATATGCAAGAGTGAATTGATAGGGGTTTAGATTCAAGTAGAGAGGTTGTGGGAGGTGGGGAGACTTGAGTTCAAATCCACACTCAGCCATGGCAATTGTGGCTAAACTTCAGTTACAGGTAGGTCAGTCTGAAGTCTGAGGAGGAAGATGGATAGGATACAAATGTGATGATTTAAAAAATGGTAGGAGTTTGTTTCAACTTTAAATTGGGAAGGTCTTCCATCTGATCAGAGTTGTTTGTGGTGACTTGTGGTTAGTCTGATGAAGGAAATACGTGCTTCACTACTCAGTTTCCTTTCCTATTGTATTGAGTTGGAGCTCACTACAGACAACGGATTCTGAGGCTAAATCTCCAAATGTAATCCTAGTACTAACACAAACCACAGAGGATAAATGAGAGTGCATACTAAGGGCTCACTTCCTTGTAGTGGCAAAAAGAGTTAAAACTAACATCCACTGAAGTAGCAGGCACTTCTTTTTTCAGTTCTAATTTTGTCCTGGTATATGATTTCTTAATTGTGCATGGTCTCGCTGCTTAGAATAAAAGGGACAGGGAGAAGAGAAGTGAAGGGAACAGATGAGTTACAATTAATTAACCAACTTGGAAGTGCTTGTTCCAGTCTTTGTTCCAGATTTGGTGATTGAGTACAGTTGTGTTCTTTTAACAAAGTGAGGAATATGTCCAAATACATTTTGGTCTGAATGAGGAAAAAATATATATCTCCTTGTGCAGGCGTGTCTGGTCCAGCCTTTCCATTTGATTTTGGCCGCATTCCACACAGAACAAGGCGTCCTTTAAAGGAAATGATTGCAAGCAGCAAAAACCGGAATAGCACAGAGTCTCCTCCTGATGAGTGTAATGGAAACAAGCTGGCTTCCGAGATGCAGCTGAAGTTCCAGAGCCAACAGGAAGAGTTGGAGAGTCTCGAGAAGGAGCTGTTGAGTCAAAAGGTAGCTGGTCTACAAGCTAGAGAGGAACAGTAGCTGGAGATGAAGCCAGCATTGGCATCATATGGCAGGTTTTGCTAAGCAGTACAGGAAAACCTGCCTGGCACACATTAGAGGCGGGTGGTTTAGACTACAGCGCCTCTTGGGCTTGCTGAACAGAAGGTTGGTGGTTTGAATCTGCTTGACAGGGTGAGCTCCTGTTGCTGTGTCCCAGCTTCTGCCAATTTAGCATTTTGAAAGCACGCCAGTGCAAGACTGTTGCAGTGGGAAGGTAAATGGCATTTCCATGCGCTCTGGTTTCCATCACGGTGTCCTGTTGCACCAAAAGCGGTGTAGTCCTGCTTGCCACATAACCTGGAAAGCTGTCTGTGAACAAACACCAGATCCCTTGACCTGAAAGCGAGATGAGCACTGCAACCCCATAGTCTCCTTTGACTGGACGTAACCGTCCAGGGGTCCTTCACCTTAGAGGCATGTTAGAGGATGTAATGAAACACTCCCAAATTTTTGTATGTGCATCTTCTGGGACCCAGCCCCAGGCATTCTGCACCTGCCCTGAGTTCTTTATACTACAAATGTGCAGTTGCCAGACCCAGGGGTGGGCCAGGTTTTCCCTCTGTAGCCTATGTGAAGACAGTAACTAGCATGCATTTTTTTAAAAATAGCTAGCTGACCTCTTAAACACATTTTTAAAGAATTACAGAGACCTCACTGCTGTTAAGAACTTTGGGGGAGGGTTGTTTGTTTTTTGTCATGCACAGGAGCTGAATAGAAATTTAGAGATGGCTGCTTAAAATGCTGTCCAGCCCAACATGATCCTTGTGCCTTGGTGCAGCCTTTCCCACCCTCATTCTTCTAGATCTTGAGTGGGTGACATTTGTCCTCCCCGACACAATGTTGCTGAACTGTGGGATGATGGGAGTTGCAGTTCTGCAGCATCCGGTGGGGCAAATTCCCCATCCCTGTTCTAGATGTTGCTGTGCTTCAATTCCCATCATCCCTGCCCATGCTAGCTAGGGCTGGAGTCTGACAGCATCTGGAGAGTACTATGTGGGGGAAGGCTACCCCTGTTATCTACAGTGAGAGGGGAAAGTATTTGATCCCCTGCTAAATTTGCCCGTTTGCCCTCTGACGAAGAAATGACCAGTCCATATTTTTAATGGTAGGTTTATTGAGAGACAGAATAACAACAGGAAAACACCCAGAAACCCAGTCAGAGATTGATGTGCATTATAATGAGTGAAAGAACTCACTTTACTTACCTGTAAAGGTAAAGGGGCCCCTGACCATCAGGTCCAGTCGTGTCCGACTCTGGGGTTGTGGCGCTCATCTTGTTCTATAGGCCGAGAGAGCCAGCGTTTACCTTCCCGCCGGATCTACTTGCACTTTGATGTGCTTTTGAACTGCTAGGTTGGCAGGAGCTGGGACTGAGCAACGGGAGCTCACCCCGTTGCAGGGATTCGAACCGCCGAGCTTCTGATCAGTAAGCCCTAGGCTCTGTGGTTTAACCCACACCGCCAATTGTCCCCAAATCAAAGCCTTAAGCCAGGGGTGTCAAACTCAAATTCATCGGGGGCCGCATCAGCAGTTTGGTCACCCTCAAAGGGCCGGTTGCGTCTGTAGGACTATGTGTCCACTCTTTATTATCATAAATTATTGTCACTGCATTCAATTATTACTGTTTTTTGTAATAACGTAAGCTCATTCCCGCCCCCACGCGGATCACATTCCTGCGTCGTGGCGCGTGTGTGGGAGGGGATGCAAATGAGGGAAATTTGAACAAAAGGTGGGGATTGACGGCTTCCGGGGGGGGGCGCTCAACTAAACCTTCGGCAGGAAGGAGAAAGCCACTGCTGGGATTAAAAACCTGCAGATGGAAAGAGCGCTTCCCTTTCCCGCCCTGCGCACACCCAAACCCCGCTAGGCAGGATGCCACACGCTGCAACCCACCCCATGCTTTGGAGAGGGGCAGGAACATGCGGTGCAGCGCCAACTCCCTGCTTTGCTTTTGCATCCTCCTTCCTCAGCGGACGTGCATCTTCGCCTCAGAGCTGCTCTTCCCCCCACCCGCGCTGTTGTCGTCTTCGCCGCCGCCTCTCCCTACCGGGACTGCAGGCAGAGGAGGCTTGAAAACCTCCCCCCCCCAAAAAAAAATTCCCCTCCCACCTACTCAAACCGTGAGGCGACTCCATCTGGAGCCCTACATCACGAGGGGCTGAGAGGAGGAGGCGGTGGCAGAGCGGGAAGAGCAGGAACCTGTGCCGTCGTTGCCGCCTCCCTCCCGGCCGCCCCCCGGGGAGCAGCTCCGCCGGAACTGAGAAGCCAAAGGGCGGCTCGGGGGTGGGGGGCAGAGCAAAAGCCAGACACCCTCCCGAGTGTCTATGAGGAGAAAAAGGGGGAAGAGGGAAGAGAAACCCGGCTCCATCAAGAGAGCGGCTGCTGCGCTTCGCCTACTTCCCCCTCAGGCTCACTCCGCGTCCCTTTCGCCCGCTCGCTCGCCCACCTCCCTGATGCAGCCGAGGAGAGGAAGGGAAGCGGCGGGCGGCGGCTCCCCAGTGCCGCCTCACTCGCTCTCGGAGACAACAGCAAAGCCCGCCAAAAAAAAATCCAGCGCTGCTCCGTCCCGGCACCAACTTTGCCAGCGGCGCCTGTAGGGCTTTCCTACCTCCTCGGCGGGCTTCCTCCTCCTCCTCCTGCATCTCACTTCCCCGTCTGGCCGCTGTGCCACCGCCTCCCTCAGCCTCATTCGAAATTGAAATTCCCTGGCCAAGGCCGTCAGCGCGGCTCCAGCGCCCCGGCCTCCACCTGCAGCCCCGCCCCCAGTTTTGACCCTCGGCTAATCGCAGACTCCAGAACTACTGTCAGCGGATATTGTCGGCGGTGGCTACGCGGGCCACATGACGAGGTCTGGCGGGCCGGATTAGGCCCCCGGGCCTTGTGTTTGACACCCGTGCCTTAAGCTGTCCAGAATTTTTTTAAATGTTTGTAGGTGTGGGGAGAGAGATTAACTTGCAGCAGAATTTTGGTGGGCTTGGTTTAAAAATGGTACCAGTTGCTATCCTAATTGTTTGTTTTGAAGATCTACTGTAGGTATGGGCCAAAGGCTGGCATCTACCCAGAGATTTGATTCTTCTCTTTAAACAGAATTCAGTTTCATGTTGCAATGGTTCTAAAACTTTCCTCAATTTAAAAATTGGTGTAATGTCTGTCACGAGGGGTAGATGCACAAGTGATGGAAGTTAAGAACCCTCTTGGTTGCACAGACCTAGTTTATCTTTTATTTACCCAAATAGATTTTATTTATTTGGTTTATTATTTATTGTAAAACAAACCTCTAAGCAGTTTACAAAAATATAAAATATTGGGACCACTGCTTCTGCTCACTCCACTTACCAACCATGTCTATCTGCCAACCGCTTTCCAAAGCCCCCCTCCTGCCAGCCTTCTCCTGGTTCAGAATAGAGCTGCTATGCTAAACGTCTGTGAAGTGCCTTGGTTAAACCTTGTTGCAACTGCATTTAATGGAGGCAGGTGCTTCAGAGTACCATAGCTTGCTAAACTAGTCTGTGAAGCACCTCTCCTTCCTCCTGGCTGCCATTTGTCACACTGGAGTTGGCATGGGGGCCATGATGTACATGATGTATATAGGAAGAAAACAAACATTCTCCGTAAAAATAATTAAGCACAAGCATATAAAAGCTGTCAAAGGAGGAATTAAAATCAACAGTGGCTAAGAGGTAAAACACATCTAACTAGCACATGCCACCATGTTCACCAATATCCTTTTTTTCCTTCTCCTTAAAGGAACTTGTGCGGCTTCTGCAGCAGACTGTCAGATCTTCACAGTATGACAAATATTTTGTAGGGCATCTTTGTGATGGAGTCCCCAAAGATAAGTTAGAGCTGCTTCATGAAAAAGACAATCAGATATTGGGTCTCAACAACCAGCTTGAAAAGCTTAATCTGGAGAAGGACAGTTTGCGGCAGGAAGTAAAGAATTTGAAATGCAAGGTGGGCGAGCTCAATGAGCAGTTGGGCATGCTTATGGAGACCATTCAAGCCAAAGATGAAGTGATCATGAAACTTTCCAGGGAGCTGAGTGAATGTGAGGGCCAGTCATCTGGCCAGAGTGGAGGATCAGCCCATTCTCCCATGTCTTCTTCCATCAACAAAGAACTGCAGGAGCTTGACAGGCTGAAAGTAAGGAACATTTTTGCTTCAGTAGTGGAGGCCATGAGAATTCCATGTGATGTGCCCTTCTGTAAGCTGAATATTTTCAGGAAATAGTTTGAACCTTGGTTTGGAAGCAAGGCACATTTCACTAATTTTGGACACAAGGGCTAAGTTTGGTTGGCAAAAACTATCAAGTAGAGAATGTGAATGGAAGAGAGGTGGATTGAGGATCATTTGAAGGTGGCCCTGACTTGCCAGACCATGTTTTGGCATTGCATCTATCTGAGTTGAGCTGTAGGGGACCCAATTCTCAGATCACAACAGGTGTTGCAAACAAGGTTTAAGGAATGGGGTCACATCCAAGAATAAGTAACAAAATGTCATAAGAGCAACAATATGGGAACCCAGATAGCATGATACAAACAGGGATTAAAGAGAAATAGATAATATATGTGGCAAGATGCTGCCTTATTTGACAACCTTCAGACCTGAAGATCGAGTCTTCGGGGAAGGCAAAGCCCAGCAGAAACAGTCACAGTTTAATAATTTGAAAATATAGAACTCTTTTATAAAATTTCCCTATTTATGCTTGAGACACATTTGATTTTTAAAGTAGAGCTTCTCAAGAAACTCAGCATGATCTTGAGGGATTGAGCAACAGTTGGAAGTCAGTGAATCAGATCATTGTTTTGTCATTAGAGTTTCATTGTACAAAATTGGAGAGCACAGTTTTACTAGTTTTCTAGCCCTAAAACGGTCCACCGTGTCAAGTTCTAATGAGTGGAACTTATAGCACGCATTTGAGTTCTTTGACTATCTAGCTCACCACTTGCGCACTTTCTCTGTAATTCTGGAGTCGCCCCCCCCCCGTGTCAATATACTGTTTTAAAAACAAAAGAAAAATAGAGCTTCTTGGGTCAAGCTTCGCTAGTCTTTACTGCTTGTATTCCTCATGATAGATTTTTTAAATAACCTATATTTATCCATATCTTTTGTTGTTCGCAGGATAGTCTTCAGGGTTATAAGAACCAGAACAAATTTTTAAATAAAGAGATCCTAGAACTGTCTGCTTTACGGAGAACTGCTGAAAACAGAGAAAGAGACTTGATGACGAAGGTCAGCTTAACACAGATGCTCATTGTAAAGCTTTCACTTGACACTGAAAGTAAAATCCTGCTAGCTTTCATTGCCAGAAGTGAAAATTTCAAGCAGTATATAGAAAGAGGAACTTAAAACTTATTGTTATGCTGATTTGCAGAAACCTCTGTCTTTTTCTGGAATTGCAACATCCTCATTTTATCTCAGAGGTGGGGAACCCTTTTTCAGTCTTAGGGTTGCAGCATTCCTTCACGGGCAGCCTTCCAGGCGACACACACCAGTTGTGGGCAGGGCAGATGCACAAGTGGATGTGACTCTTACCTTTGTGCAGAAGATTGTAGCCATGCAAAATATCATTGGTTACTGCACATACGCATCTCTACATCCTCCTTCCAAGTCAAAAAATTCGGTTGGCCAAGCAAAAGCACTTCAGGAGGTGTTACGGTCTGGGGAGAATCCCAGGCATAAAGTTAGAGAAGTGTAGGTAGCTGCATTTGGCCTCTGGGACTGAGGTTTCTCAACCCTGTTTTGTTTAAATGGGAGAGGGACAACTTGTGCACACACACTTGCTTATTGAAATGGATTTCCATACATCACTGAAATGTTTCTGCAAGTGCCAATTTGAAAGAATTCTTTGGTGTATTCTCTGCAGTATACAAGCCTTGAAGCCAAGCTCTGCCAAGTGGAAAGTAAGTATCTTATCTTGCTTCAAGAGATGAAGACCCCAGTTTGCTCAGAGGAGCAGGGTCCTTGTCATGATGTGGTGGCCCAGCTCCTGGAAGATGCCTTGAAAGTGGACAGCAGTGAGCACCTGGAGCAGACATACTTCAAACCTCACATGGTCAGGTAAACAGAAGACTCTTGATAACTTCACATTTGATACAACTATATAAATAAAGTAAAATTTAAAAACACCACAGCCTTTTCTGAGAGCTAGTGCAGTGTAGCAGCTGAGGGAGTGAGCTGGAACTCAGTTTTAAATCTTAACTGCAACTATGTCTTTGCCTGGTTGCCCTTTGGCAGTCCTTTTGGACCCGAAAGAGGGCAGAATCGGGATGGGGTGAAACGGGGCGCGCTTATGCGTGCTCCACACATGGGGGCTGGGGCTGGGCCCTCTGTGCGAAATGGTTGCCACCTGTACTAGGATAATACAAGACTCATGTTCTTAGGACTGTTGTAAGAGTTATGGAACTACCTCAGTGGCTGAGCGCCTGCGTTCAAGCCGTCAATTTCCAGGAGAGAATCCCCTGCCTGAAATCCTGGAGAGCTTGTGCTGAATTGGATGCCATACACCAGACATCCCCAAACCGCAGCCCTCCAGATGTTTTGGCCTACAACTCCCATGATCCCTAGCTAACAGGACCAGTGGTCGGGGATGATGGGAATTGTAGTCCAAAACATCTGGAGGGCCAAAGGTTGGGGATGCCTGCCATACACTGAGTGAGATGATTGGTCTATCTAGCTCAGTATTGTCAACACTGACTGGCAGCAGTTCTTGGATAAGATGCTTATGAAGGACAATTGTCTGGAGTTCTATGTTTAGAATACTATCATTCCCTCTTCTCTCCTCATATCCTTCTTCCTTTTCCTTTCTTGTTTTGATCTCTTTATTGTTATTACTGCATTTTGTGTACTAGAAATTGAACATAAAAGCAATTACCAGGGGGGGGGGAAATTAATTGGCAATGACTCCAGAATTCTAGACCTTCCCTTCTCTACATGGAGATGCTGCAGGCATAACCTAAGACCTTCTGCATGCAAAGTGCCCTAGATAGTTCTGTGCTAGCTGGTCATTTGTCTGACTTGTTAGAAGGCAGTTTCCTATGTTCTTGTGTGAAGTGTTGTGTTATGTTAAAACACCAATGCAAATACTTTATTTACTTTTATAATAATAATAATAATTTATTAATAATTTATTATTTATACCCCGCCCATCTGGCTGGGTTTCCCCAGCCACTCTGGGCGGCTTCCAACAAAATATTAAAATACAGAAATCCATCAAACATTAAAAGCTTCCCTAAACAGGGCTGCCTTAAGATGCCTTCTAAAGGTCTGGTAATTGTTATTCTCTTTGACCTCTGGTGGGAGGGCATTCCACAGGGTGGGCGCCACTACCGAGAAGGCCCTCTGCCTGGTTCCCTGTAACTTGGCTTCTTGTAGCGAGGGAACCGCCAGAAGGCCCTCGGCGCTGGATCTCAGTGTCCGGGCAGAACGATGGGGGAGGAGACGCTCCTTCAGGTATACTGGACCGAGGCCGTTTAGGGCTTCAAAGGTCAGCACCAACACTTTGAATTGTGCTCGGAAACGTACTGGGAGCCAATGTAGGTCTTTCAGGACCGGCGTTATGTGGTCTCGGCGGCCACTCCCAGTCACCAGTCTAGCTGCCGCATTCTGGATTAATTGCAGTTTTGCATTTGGCATGGGTGCCAGTAGCATTGTATTTTCTTTGGGGAACGGTGGGACTGAATTTAACACCTTTCTAGGGGGAACTGCTCTGGGGTAGAACTTCTGCAACCTCCCTGGCAAGATGACCCCTTAAATATTTTTAAACGCTTTGTGGGTTCTGTGTGTGTGTGTGTGTGTGAGAGAGAGAGAGAGAGAGAGGGGGGTGTACCATCCCTTAAATAATTAGTTGAAAAACCTGGATTAACTTAATTAACTCAAGTATAATCAGCATGAGAGCTTGAGAATTTTTTTCAGTTGTCTGAACACTTATAAGAAGTATTTAACTTAATAATAATAATAATAATAATAATAATAATAATAATAATAATAATCCGTCCTTCACCAAAATATTTCAGGATGGTTCACAAGATATTTGGAAATATTCTCTAAAACAGGAGACTGGAAACTGGAGGTGAAGGAAGATCACTGAGTGCTGTTGGGAAGGGGGAGGATGGAGAAGCTCTAAGTCTAAGTCCTATCCCTTGCCATCGGAAAATAATGGCTAAAATGTGTGAGACTAGAAACTTTTAATTTCACAGTGTGATGGCATTACCATTCTGGTGAGGCATTCAATAATTTTGGTGAGCACAGGTGTAATTAAATCCTTGGTATTGCCATTGGCAATTATTTTGCTATTAAATCTGTCACATATGCTTTGAAGTGTTAAATCAGTGTAAGAGACCACCAGTAAATTGTTGTAGTCTGTAGAAGATCTTAGAGCAAGACTTTCAGGGTGGCCACCCCTGTTCTATGGAATAGTATTCTTGTTGAGATATGACAGACTCCCACTATTTGCACTTTCCAGAAGCAATTGAAGATATTTGTGTTCTGACAGGCTTTCCCAGGTCTTTCCATTTGCTAGGGTTTTTGTCTTGTTTTAAATGTATTCGTAGGCTTTGTATTTTTCATTGTTCATAATTACCTTATATGCAAATTGCTTTGAGACAGTGTCTTAAAAGATTATTAATAAATTGACAACAAACAAACAAACAAACAACAACAACAACAACACATACCTAAAGGTTTAAGGACTCCTGGACAGTTAAGTCCAGTCAAACTTGACTATGGGGTGCAGTACTCACCTCACTTCAGGCCAAAGGAGCTGGCATTTGTCTACAGATAGATTTCTGGGTCATGAGGCCAGCATGACTAAACAGTGCAACAGGGCACTGTGACGAGTGCCAGAGCACACGGAAACGCTATTTACCTTCCTGCCTCAGCGGTACCTATTTATCTACTCGCACTGATATGCTTTCAAACTGCTAGGTTAGCAGGAGCTGTGACAGAGCAATGAGAGCTCATCCCATCACACGGACTCAAACTACTGGCCTTCCAATCAGCAAGCCCAAGAGGCTCAGTGTTTTAGACCACAACACCATCTGCTCCCTTACTAAAATGAATGAGTTAACAGAATGGGGGAGGGGGGACTTAGTGCATTTATCTGAGCTCACAAAAGCTATAGCAGACTTCCAGAATATAATCTATCTCTTGCTTGAATTTTTTTCATTCCAAAAATTCCCAGTTAATCAGTTTTCTCTCTCCTTTACAGTGAATATGATATTTATGGGTTTCAGACCGTCCCAGAGGATGATGAGGAAGAGAAGCTGGTAGCGAAGGTTCGGGCCTTGGATCTGAAATCCCTCTCCCTTACTGAAAACCAGGAGATGTCCACAGGGGTGAAGTGGGAAAACTATCTGGCTAGCACCATGAACAGGGAGATGGTACGCTCTGTGGAACTCAAGAACCTCATTCGGTGTGGGATTCCGCATGCCCACCGCTCCCAGATGTGGAAATGGTGCATTGGCTTGCATGTAAAGAAGTTCAGAGAACACATGGACCCAGGCTACTTCCAAGCACTGCTTCAGAATGCCCTGAAGAAGCAGAACCCGGCTTCAAAGCAGATAGAGCTAGATCTTCTGCGGACTTTGCCCAACAACAAGCATTACTCTTCTCTGACATCTGAAGGAGTGCAGAAGCTGCGGAATGTCTTGCTTGCATTTTCTTGGCGGAACCCAGACATAGGATATTGTCAGGGTCTCAACAGGTAGAATCTGTTTTCTTCATTTTCTGTAGTCATTTGGCATGTCTCACTTTTATTTAATTTTTAAAAAAGAAATATTTATTGTCATTTTGTTAGGAGAAACAAATTACATAGAGATTCCCCTTTATCTCCACAATAGGAACTGGTGATACTTATTGTTAAAGCAAAAGGCTGGGTGAGCTAAAATAGGAGTTAAAGGCGACGGCAAATGAGCTAAATGTGATTGTCATTTATGCCATATTCAAAGAGTCAGCTGTAGAAACGGGTTACTTATTTTGCTAATGTGAGCCCATGAAGTTTTCAGAATAGGTAAGATGTTAAGAGAGAGTTGCAAGGGTTCCAGTTCCATTTTGGCCCATAGAATTGAAGCTGAGTTATTAATCATATGTGTCAACTGTTTCAATTGGAAAGCCTCGTAATACAACTTAAGATTTGGGGTACCAAGACCTCCCTTCGTTCTTGGTCAATACAGGGTTAGACAGCACACCCTGCTTTCTTTACCTCCTGAAATAAAATTATCAATCAAGTGTTGCCATTTGAGCCAATTGAGAAAGAGGGATAGTTATGGGCAGGGCGTGAAAGAAAAATAGAGATTTATGAAGAATGCACATCTTCACAGCTCCAATTTGGCCTAACCAACTTAAATTTAAATGCTTCTGTAGCCTCATGTCGATATTCCCAAAATTCCTTCAGCAAAGTTGACATAACTCCATGGTTATAACTACTCTGAGATATCTGAATACACCACATAGCAATTTAAAATCAGAATTAGAGTGTAACCAGGTGTGTTCTGAAATCATGGAAATAGGAAACATCACTGATTTCTTTTAATTGATTTTTCATAGAATTGTAGAAGGTCATCTAGTTCACACCCATGTTCACACACACCCAGAAACCTTAGCAGACATACTAAGAGTCTTGTAGAGGCAAGAGAGCTCTTTTAGGATCATAGAACATTATTAGCAGATCGTGTGCAAATGTTTATGTTCAGTTCCCTGAATTTGGATATCTCTTAGATTTGTAGCTAAAGCCTCTATTGCCGCTGCAAATTGGAGTGGCAATAGTGGATAGCCTTGTTTGGTCCCTTGTTTGATTGTGAAATTTGTGGAGTTAACTTAGAATTCCGAATAAATATGCTCAGTTACCGGTAAATGTAAAAATCTGTTCCCAAACAACTCTTTGATAAGAGTCTCCTGAAATAACTCCATTCAATACAATCATAGGTCTTGAAGGTGTCTAGTGAAATTAAAGTTACAGAAGAATTACAATTACGTGCATGGTGAATTATATCTTGGTTTTATATCTTTATTTTATTCTGTGAACCACCCTGAGACCCCCGGGTATAGGGCAGTATATAAATTCAATAATAATAATAATCAGAACCCTTCTAATAGCATCAGCAATATTCCTTTGAGCAATAAACCAGATTGGTCTAGAGCTACAGGCAACTCCCAATTTACACAGTGGTTGTGTTCCAAGGCACTGCACACATACACTGAATTGTGTATACAGTGGTACCTCGACTTACAAAGACGATCCGTTCCGCAGGCGTCTAGGTAAGTCGAAGTCTTCAGTTGTCGAAGCGCCGCTTCTGCGCATGCGCCGACTGCGTGCGCCGCTTTGCGCAGGCGCAGAACGCACATGCAGCAAAAAGACTTCCGAAGTTGTTGACTTCGGAAGTTGAAACCTTCGGAAGTTGAATCGTTCGAATGTCGAGGTACCACTGTAATTGAAATACACATACCCTCTAAACCTCTGAAACCCCTAGAAAAACCCTTTAAAAAACCAGCAGTACTTACTAGATGGGCAGGAATTGTGGCAGTGGTGGCTCTCAGTCTTCCTCATCGTTGAAGGATGATGTGGAAACAGACAAAGGAATAGACCGGTATCCTGAAGTGCTTGGCTGCAATTCGGATGCACTTGCTGCTGCTGGTGGTGGTATTTTGCAGAGGAACATGGTGACGGACAGCTGGTGCTTTTGCCTCTTCAGCTGGTCAGACATCTCCCTTTATGGCTCCATGCTGTCTGTAAGTGCACACTGGATCATTAGGCTGCATTCTATGGAGAGGACATGCTGGGAGATGATGTCCTTCACCGTTTATGTCAAATGACCCCCAGCGACTCGGGACAAACAGCAATGCTTCTACTGGTGAAAGAGCTGGGACATAAGGGTTGAGATGGTCCCTGAGGTTCACCCTGGACCTAAGTTGTTCAGTGATATGTAAATTAATGCAGAAATCTTGAGCCTGGCTCAGTAGTAGATGGGCAGCCAGTCCAGATGTTTTAACAATTGGGTCATAGGTCATTGGCTATGTGCCCCTATCAGTGGTCTGGCTGCCACATTCTGCACCAGCTGGAGGTTTTAAACCAGGCCCGAGGGCAGCCCCACATAGAACACATTGCAGTAAACTAGCCTTGAGGTTCCCAATGGATGGATTATCCCTGTCCAGGATCCAGATGAAGCTGGTGAAATACGTATGCATATATGTTTAAACAAGCCAAGCAGCGCTCGTTTTAGCCCTTCTCTGTGGTCAATGCATATATTAGTGCCAATCACTTACCAGCATCAATTTTAATGGCACCCAGTCTTTTGCAGTTTTGTAATATAAGATGGTTCTGTTTTATCTTCTGTCTTTCAGACTGGTGGCAATTGCGCTTCTCTACTTGGAACAGGAAGATGCCTTTTGGTGCCTAGTCACAATAGTGGAGGTCTTCATGCCCCGGGACTATTATACTAAAACCCTTCTAGGCTCCCAGGTATGGAGTGTGCCAGCATGCAAATTCAGCCTCTAAAGGCCTAGTTCTCTCAAACACCAGAAGAGGAATCTTGGTAGGGGCTTAAGCAATAAGCTCTTTCTCCATACATGCAACAAATATACATCCCTGCATATAGAAAACTCACATACTGAAATGGAAGTTAGGCTAGAACCTGTTGCCCTGACTTGGTAGATTATTACACACAGGGGTCTTTCCTTTTGTTTTGCATGTAAAAGCATCCAGTCATGTGAATCTTCAGCTGCAATCTGGCTCTTGGTTACGAGCCTCATGCTTTTTTTGAGAATTAGACACACTAGTTGAAAGCACACAGTGCAAGTAGATAAATAGGTACCGCTCCGGCGGGAAGGTAAACGGTGTTTCCATGCCCTGCTCTGGTTCGCTGGAAGCGGCTTAGTCATGCTGGCCACATGACCCAGAAGCTGTACGCCACCTCCCTCGGCCAGTAAAGTGAGATGAGCGCCGCAACCCCAGAGTCATCCAGGACTGGACCTAATGGACAGGGGTTCCTTTACCCTTTACTAGTCGACTTGTATGTATTTAGATTTTTGCTCTTTCACACTGATAAATGTCCCTTCTGCCAATGTATATTAAATTTCTGCATATGGGGCTGTATGGTCTATAGAAATTATCCCTACTTTTAAGTGCCACCTTTTTAATCACATACCAATTTGCTTTGGCATTAGAGGTTCATTCACCTTCCTTTAAGGCCTTGTGAGGCTGCCATGTTTGTTTTTTTAAAAGGTACAGTGGTACCTTGACTTACGAACGACTTGACAACCGAATTTTTTGACTTGCGAATGGGGGTAATGGCCGCACCCTTACGAATGTGTCTACATCCAGAAAAAAACCCGCGGCGGTTTTAGATAGGGATTTTTCGACTTATAAATTTTTAGATAGGGTTGCTTTTACTTACGAATTTTTTTGTTTCCAATGCATTCCTATGGGAAATCGCATTTCTAATGGCGTTTTTCGACTCACGAATTTTTCGACTTATGAAGGTGCCTTCGGAACGGATTAAATTCGTAAGTCGAGGCACCACTGTAGTACTGTGTGTTCCATTTTTTCCTGAATGAGAGTTTTCCTTTGTCTTGCACTCCTTTAGGTTGACCAGAGAGTCTTCAAGGACTTGATGAGTGAGAAACTCCCTCGGCTGCATGCCCACTTTGAGCAATACAGAGTGGATTACTCGCTCATCACCTTCAACTGGTTCCTTGTTGTGTTTGTGGACAGTGTGGTCAGCGACATACTCTTCAAGATATGGGACTCTTTTTTGTACGAGGGGCCAAAGGTACATGGCATAACCCTGAATGTTTCTTGATGTTTGTAGAAATTGTGGGTAAAGCTGAGCTGAGATGCCACCCAGTGGGATGTTCTCTTGCCAAACAGTGAAATGAATAGGAGCTGTGCAATTGATCAGTTGTCTCACTCATTTCCATGTGCCTTGGGCAGGAGAATTTTCTGCTAGGTTGTGCCCTGTATCTCTCATGACTGGCGATGAAACAATTGCTTGAGGAAAGAAATTGAATTGCTGGCAGTGTTCAGACTAAGCTATGATTTAGCATAATGTGAATGAGCCTTAGACTTGTCTGTTCCCTCCCTCCAGTACAGCCATGAGGAGATAGGAAGTTTTGGTTTCTGTTTTAACTTACTGCAGTTTAATGTTATGGCTGCACCCTGGCCAGCTGTGTCCAGTCAACTATGACTGGACCTTGGTTTATGAAGTTGACTTGTTTCAATATAATGTAGTTCAGATTAATCACTGTTTAGGGTTCAGACATAATGCTAAACTGCAGCCAAGCCAGGGGACGGGGAGGAGAGGAAGGGGAATGAATGAACAGCCTGAATCTTGTTCACAATAGTTGAGTGTTATGTCTAGGGCTTGCCGATCAGAATGTCAGCGGTTCGAATCCCCGCGACGGGGTGAGCTCCCGTTGCTTGGTCCGAGCTCCTACCAACCTAGCAGTTCGAAAGCACGTCAAAGTGCAAGTAGATAAATAGGGAAGGTAAACGATGTTTCCGTGTGCTGCTCTGGTTCACCAGAAGCGGCTTTGTCATGCTGGCCACATGACCTGGAAGCTGTACGCCGGCTCCCTCGGCCAATAATGCGAGATGAGCGCAGCAACCCCAGAGTCGGTCACGACTGGACCTAATGGTCAGGGGTCCCTTTACCTTTTATGTCCAAACCAGGCCATTAAGTGTTAATGTTTTCTGAAGACTATATTTCATACTGCTTAGAGAATTTGATAGGATGAACTAAATTTACCTCTGGAAGGATATTAACAAATAGTTCTGTGTGAATTACATGAGACTCTGCTGTTGCGCTATAATTAAATATCTCACCAATCTCTGCTTTCTTTGTGAAAACTAGGGTTCTAGTCCTTGTGCCTTGAATGCATGTGGGCAGTGCCTCATGGAGTTTCTGAAGCCAACAGAGTGGGAAGCAAGACTAACCATAATTTTCTAGTAGTTGAGGGGATGAGGCTTTTGTGGCCTAAATAGTTAGTGATCTCTTCCATGCAGTTAACTGAAGTGGCAAGGAATTTTAAATACTGCTCATTCTCTTTTGTAACCTGATGTTTGTCAAACATTTAGGTAATGTTCCGGTTTGCTTTGGCGCTCTTTAAATACAAAGAGGAGGAGATCTTAAAACTGCAAGACTCAATGTCCATATTCAAGTACCTCAGATACTTCACTCGCACAGTCCTTGATGCTAGGTAAGGGCCTTTTGGGAAGCTGCTTGCTTAGAAAGAATATCTATGTTCTGTTTTGTTTTTATTTAAGTCTCTGACTTGACCTTCATTCCATGAGCTCAAATTAAAACAAATTAGTGTAAAGTTTTCTGTGCTGCCTAACTTTCCAAAGAAACTCAAGGCAACTAACAAATTGGTAACAAAATGCAGTGCTACCTCAGTTTAAGAACTGTCCTGTTTATGAAAGATTTGGTTTACAAACTCCGCAAAGCCAGAAGTAGTGTCCCGGTTTGCAAACTTTGCCTCAGTCTAAGAATGGAATCCGAACGGTGGAAGGGTGGCAGGAGGCCTCATTAGGGAAAGCGCGCCTCGGTTTCAGAACAGTTTCAGTTTAAGAACAGACTTCCGGAACGGATTAAGTTAATAAACCGAGGCACCACTGTAGTATAAAACAAACAATAATAGTCACTTAAAGCCCTATAATTCAACTGAACATTAACAAACTGAAAACAAACAACAGTTCCAGAACAGCCATCAAAATTGATTGGTTTGATATGATTTATTGTATTTCTTTGGGGTCAGTGTTCTTGAAGCCACCAACATGAGTCTGACCAAACTGTGAGAGGCAGTGGAAGACAGGAGTGCCTGGTGTGCTCTGGTCCATGGGGTCACAAAGAGTCAGACACGACTTAACGACTAAACAACAACAATGCTGCTTTTTATTCAAATACAGCATAAAAATAATACATAACAATTAACAAATCACCAATAAAACTATTTTAACCTATAAAATACTATTAGCAAAGCAGCAACTAAAAAATAAGCTGTCATTGACCGGCTGGATGCAGAGGAGTGGTGGGAGGGAAAAAGACCCGGAGCCAGGGGAGTGGTGGTGGGCGACCAGGAGTGGTCAGAGGGAGAAGACTGGGGGGAGGAGGTGTTGGAAGCTGAAGAGGCAACAGGGTTTAGTGAGCAGGAAGAGGCAGTGGCATAGGGCAGTCCAGAATCAGAGGCAGAAGTGGAGGCTGGAAGGTGTGGGGCAAGAGGCAGAGATCAGGCAAGCTGCTGAAGAAGCCAGGGGGTCTCCCCTTCCTGCTTAGACCTGCTCCCCTCCCCCCATATCTCCCAGAATCTGAAGAGGTATGAAGAGGGCAGAGCAAAGACAGACAAGGAGAAGAAGTCTCGGGTTGCTTCAGAAGAACCTGTGGGAGGAGGAGACTTAGAGAGCAATGGGAAGGCAAGGACCTTCAATCCTTGCAACTGCCTCATGGGGGCAAGACCTACTGGGAAGTGTATTACCAGCTGCCTAGCCTAGTTTTTAGAGCAAGGTGCAGGCAATAGGTTCTTCTGAATCACAGCAGATGGAGAACCAATAGGCCACCAGGTAAAGAAGAGGGCAGTTTATTAATGGATAAATATTAATAATATGACACTATAAGCTAGACTCTAAGCACAAATACAAACAGATACAGAGACAGATAAAGATAAATAATCATATAAGCTCAACTGCACGTCCTGCCAACTGCTAAGACTGCTCCTGACCCTTCAGGCTGGTGGGCAGGTGGTAAGTGAGCTGGTCCCTGCACCGCTGATTCTTCAGTCCCTCGTCAGTTCACCTTCAGTTCTTCTCCCTCTGGTTCCTTGGTTCTTCAGTGCTTCTTCTGGAACTCCCTCCTTTGCTGAGACGGGTAGCATTTATAGACATTGGACAGGCTCCACGCCAGGTTGTGCAGGTGCTCTTAACGATGTATACTTTCCTGCCTTCATATTTTTTGGGGTGAGCTAAGTTCATGTCTGGGCGCCAGCTCCATGGCTGGGTTGAGGTAGGCCTGTCACACAGTTGACTCCTTTCCTTATCAGGCCAGCTGGCTAGCCTCTGGTTGATGCCAACTTCTAATTATGCAAGTAGATTTATAGTCTTCTTCATTATACTGATAGATTTATAGTGGCATCTAGCGCTAAGTGCTCATTATAAATGGTATATCAGAAGCCCTCATTATATAGATTGATATAGCAAAGCTGCATTGGAAGCAAGCACACCACCTAGCAATTGCTTTCTGCCACTGCCACTACAGATAGATATATAAAGAGTTACTGCTGCAATTACCTTGATATCAGGAGACACCACTTACGGGCATTGTTTCGGAAATACAGGAAGAATTGCTGGTCTCGCTAGGCCTGAGCTGTTTTGCTTCTTCTTTGAATACAGAGTTAACTTTACTGACACCTGGAGAGTTATTGCTGACTGGCTCCCTGCTCCCAGTTCCAACCTTGACATAAGCCAAACATCACAATTACAGCAGATGCCATATTAACACATTATATACAGCATTTACAATCTATAAAACAATATTAACCCAAAAGGAACCCCAAAGCTAGCAATTAAACGAGTATCTGGCTGGCTACCCAAAAACCCCAGATTCTTACAACTACCTAAAGCAGTACAATGATGGGGCCTGACATGCCTTGCTTTTCCACAGATGGGTGCCACAATAGGAAAAAAAGGGGACGTTTTAGGTCTGAGTTGAACAACTTGGGCTTTAAAAAGCTCTAAATTAGCATTTATATTAAACTATAAGCAGGCAAAAGGAAATGTAAACAGTATTGATTTTTAATCTTCTCCATCCTTCTACAGTTGTACCTTGGTTGTCGAACGCCCTGGAGCTCAGACATTTTGGCTCCCGAACATCGCAAACCCGGAAGTGACTGTTCCAGTTTGCGAACTGTTTTTGGAAGCTGAATGTGTTGACAGGGCTTCCGCGGCTTCTGAATGGCTGCAGGAGCTTTCTGCAGCCAATCAGAAACTGCAATTTGGTTTTCAAATGTTTTGAAGGTGAACGGAATTACAGAACGGATTCCGTTTCACTTCCAAGGTACGACTGTATTCTACAGCTGACAGGACAGCTTATAAATACAATTAAAACCTTCAAAGCAGCATTAAATAGATATATCCAACATTATTAAATGCCTATGTAGGTAATAAGTGTTCCACTCCCCTGGGGCTGGGAAGACATAAGATTTGGCAGTGGTGAGAACATTCCACAGACGGTGCCACAACCAAACAGGCTCTGCCTCTGATCTTCAACCCCTGTGGGGGCACTTGGAGAAGGACTTCAGAAAATCACTTGAACATTAGGCAAGTTGATGTTGGGAGTAGATAGTGCATTGTGACTCCAGTGAAAAGGGATACATTCCTAGTCACTTATTGAAGGTACATGTCTGGTTATGTCCTGATCATTCTGGCAAGTGGGGTGGTGAATGTTTAAAAGGCAACTCAACACAGGAATAGCTTGGTCCCAGATTTTTCCCTCAGGAGTGACACCTGAGGTTTTCATTCAGAAACAGATGAATTGCCTTCTCTTCTCAGGAGACTTTTAGCCAACTTACATTGCATCATGTTCTTTCTTGTTTTGAAATGTACAGGCCCAGGTACTTGAGGTTGTTGACCACTAAGCAGTCCAACAAGATCTCAAAAACTCCAGTGATAGCCGTGTTCCTAAGTTGTAGGTGTCAAGCTCAATAAATGTGTTAGTTTGTTCCTGAAGGCCAAGGTTTAGAAACCTGACCTGACTTTCTGCATTGTTGACCTAGCAAAGTTGGAAACCTCCCATTCCCAACTAGAGCAGTCAGTCCTTTTCAAGCACTATCTATGGTGCTGGAATATAGCACCCCCTGGCCGATTAAATTCAACTAGCTACAGTCAGACTTCTGAACTCTTCATAGACTTGATGTCATTGTTTATGCTGTTCCTGCCTCCACCACATGGACCCCAATCATACATTACAGTACTAACGCAAATACAAAACTTTTTCTATAATACAGACACTAGCTGTGCCCATTTTACACACAAAGTAGTATAAGTTCTTTAAGATTTTTGTGATGCATAAGTAATGGGGAGAATTATGGGGAAATGCTGCAGGAGCTCATCTTCCTGATAAATGTGCATTTAGGTTCATTGAGTACAGTGAAGTTACACTGAAACAGCAAGAAGTTTTTTCTAGGCAGAGATAGATAGATGTACTTTTTTCTTTGTTTACAAAAGTGCATGCCTTGTTTCTTTTTTCAAGTTGTAGTTCTTTGTTTGTTTTTTACCTTTGAAAATGATGTATACTTCTAGGCAGATTTTGAGAGGGAAATAAGCAAACAGCATCCAGTTCCTCTTTGCCACGACAGATGAAATGTTTCATCATAAACAAAGGAGACAGAATGATGAGAAACAGCTGGAACCTGCAGCACTGCTTGAGTAGACCAAGCATGGCTTCATACTTCTCAGGAACATGAGACTTCCTCTCTTTGTAAACCGGATCTAGACTTGGATCTGCAGCTAATTTCTACAAGCTGGGAGCATTTGAGCAATTTTAATTTTGCAAATTGTGTGTCCAGTTAAATTTAGGAACGTGAGAGAGGCTTTGGTGGGGTTTTTTTTTTAGCAAAGTTACCCAAGTAGGTTAGCAGACTTGCACTGAATGATACATATTTGGGGTCAACAGACTTCTAACTTGCAGAATCTGCTTTGTGGGAGTCAGAAATCCTTGCTAATCTACTGCAGATCACTCCCAATCTACTTTATGCCACCTATTATTTAACGAGGCAAATTTAGGCAGTGGCGGGGGGTAATCTCTTTTGCACACTCCTTCCACATCTTTAGTGGGTTTACATTTACACTTCGTTGCCCTTTAGATTTCAGCTCCATGAAAAGCAGAAACGTTAAGACCTCATCTATTCCATATTCTCAACATTTTTCCAACCATGGCCACATTCCAACCTTGTTTCCTTTCTGTGCCCCCCCATGGGCGTAGCCAAGGCGTGCAGGGGGGCAGCTGCCCCCAGTAAGTAAAAATCAATACAAAAGCCCCTCCCCAAATCTATGCTCATGTCCCCTCCCGTCCTAGAAAGGTAGCTATTTAAATGTTTTGTTTGTAAACCCCCTGCAATGTAGGAAACTCCGCTAAAGCATCCATGCCAGGTGGCCATCCTACCTCTGCTTAGAAACCTCAAGGAATGAGAGTCCAGAACCTCCAGAAGTAAACAACACTTATTTGACCCCAGTTATTTGACACAGAGGAAACCTACAGATTTAGTCCAAAAGGTGCACAGGGAGTTCTGAATATATGAGAATTTTAAAAAGCAAGTGGCCCTCACTGACATGGTGCAAAAATATACTATCATCCAGAGGAGCCCTGGCTGCCTAGATAAAACACTATAGCCCCACATGCCCTTACCTGGGAGTAAGGCCCACTGAACTCAGTGTGGCTTTCTTCTTCTTTTGGGGGAAGAGGGGGAAAAGACATATTTTTAACAAACACTTCATAGCAAATGGCACTGCACAATTCTTCATATCAAGATGCCAGAAACCCATTCTTCCTTTTAGACGTCCATTCATATGAACACTTTTCTAGCATAAATTCAAAACTTTTAATTATATGGGGAAGTACACTCTTGCAGTTAAAAACCAGAACTAAGGAGGCAAAACTAGCTCTGGGGACACACCACATAGTTTTAATATAGTGAATGTCTAGCCTGTCCTGATCACTGAAATATCAGGACAACGAGAATAATGGCAAGTGTGGCTTTCATCTGAGTAGACATATAGTTATTTACTAGATGCAAGTCAGCAGCACCAGATGACCCCACTCAGCTAGGTGCTGGGGTGGATTTTACCCTGCACCTTGCAGAGCTGGGCCAACGCTGCCAACAGGCCCTCTGTCCCTCGGCAACATCCGAAGGCCCTGATCTGCTAGGGCCCTGCACTCTGCAGAGTTGGGCCCAGCACTGGCAGCAGCAACAAGCAGCTCCAGCTCGCCCAGCCCTGCCCATTGCTACCGCACTAATGTGACCTGGGGTTTTGGATCGCAGGCTCTACTGGTCAAAATGGGACACTCAGCTATCCCTATCTCACTATGGAAATAAACCAGGGCTGCTCCAAGAAAAAGCATGTGGTGAAAAGGAGCATTGGACCCTGGTGGGCTGCCCCCTTACCCACTTGTGATTGGCCAAGCGGATAGCCAATTAATCAGGACCTTTTTTTATTCCCATCACCTCTCACTTCCCTCTGTGCCCCCCATTTGCGTGATTTTCACGTGCCCCCTTGGAATATCCTGCCCCCACAGAGGGCCATATGGCCACTGGTTGGGAAACACTGGTCTAGCCCACTTACAAACAAAAATGAGCAAGGAGTCCCTGTGCCAGGCTCCCCCATCCCTGGTTATCATTTGTTCATGAGTTTTGTGCTGGTTATCATTTGTTCATGAGTTTTGGGAGTGTGTTGCAACAGCAGAAATCTGTTTGGGACTGAACTTTGGTGGATTACACAACAAACCCTTTTTAAAGGAATGTGGTTGGTCATCTGTATTTTCTTTTTTCTTTTATCCCAGGAAACTTATCAGTATTGCTTTTGGGGATCTGAATCCCTTTCCATTGCGCCAGATAAGAAATCGGAGGGCCTACCACCTGGAGAAAGTCCGCCTGGAGCTCATGGAACTTGAAGCCATTCGGGAAGACTTCTTGCGTGAGCGAGAAACTAACCCAGATAAAAGGGACCTCATTAGTGATGATGAAGAAGATGGTTGAGGAAGCCCCAGGGGACAAGACTCTTTCTGGAAGCTTGACCAAAGTTTTGTGAAGTGGCCTCTTCCGTAAGGATCCAGCAAAACTAAGCAACATCAGCTGGAAATTTGCAGGACAGATTTCCAAGTCTTTAGCATGCCGTTGCAGAAATCTCCACCCCCTGCTAAAATTTCTCTTTCCATTTCTCTTTTTTTGCCAGAGTGTTAAAGAGCACTTTTTCTTGCACCTTGCATCTGAGCTGCCGCTTTCCCCCTTCTCTGAAGGACTCATTTTTGAAGTGCCTACACATAGGAAGCAGTAGCGCAAAGTCCTTAATCTTTTTAATATCCACCATCTTACACTTATTTCCCGGTTGCTTTCCCCAATCTTTCCCCTGCCCCAAAATCCATTTGGGAGAATCGCTCCTCATTAGCCTTGAGAATATTGAACTAAGCTGGCATTTTTCATTGGCAGTCCACCTATGTTTGTTTAAAACCAGCCCAAATATTGACAGTTCTTCAGCATATCTGTGCACGTACTTAAAAACCATGAAAATGTGAAGAGGCTGCATGGAGCCAGTCAAAAGCCTTTCAGTGCTTTTGCCAGGGAGCAAAGTCCTCTGAAGACATCATTCCATTGGTCCTAGTGGCTCTGTTTTTAGCAAGAAGAATTGCTGACGTCTGTTTTCACATAGTGCTAAATGAGCACCTTGAGGACTATTAATAAGGCTGCCTTGGACACCATTGGTCTATCTCACTTTAAGAACTGTGGAAGGCAAGAAGTAGTTCTGCTGGAAGAGTTTTCTCTGGGTACTATGGGAATGAAATAAATTGTGCTTTCTCCCTTACATGATACTCTTAAAGGCATAGGAGTCCTCTCCAGGATGGCAGAAGGATATGTTGTGTTTTGCCAGCACCTACCTGTTCTGGCCAGGTGAGGGTGCTCTTGCCTGATGGGCTTCCCCCTCCATGTAATCCCAATGAGCACTTGATCCTTGGAGATTTATATTGAGATGCATTTTTTTTATGAGTGGCAGATTGCTCAACTAAGCAATCATATTGGCTTGACTTAATGACCTGTGAAAGTGCTATAAATTCACCTGATTTTTCTGCCACAGAGAGGTTTGGCTAAGATTAACCCTAAAAGAATCAAACAATGTGAATTGTGTATTTCCTATCTCTTATGAAAGGTTTAATTTCTGATAATATTTAAACTTGTTTTTTCTTTTTCTTTCTGCACCTCTGTACTTCTTTCTGTTGCACATTTTTAGGTGCTTGGCTCCTGTCATTTTGCTGAAACTTAACGCCAGTGAAATTACAGGTGGATTCCTTCTATTGTATTATTCTGATCTTTGCAGAAATATGTGTTATCTTAGATACAGTTGATGAACCTGGAGAAAATGAAGGCAGGTGGTTCAGGTGGTTCATTTTTTTGAGGGATGGGTGTTCTTTTTCATTATTAAAGATGACTGTTCTGAGACTCTCCCCTTCATCTTTCCCACACTTGATGTGCCTTTTTATTAGGCAGTATAATTCTCAAGAAAAAAAGGTAGACTACAGTGTGGAGAAGGGAAAAGTAATACCCCAACTTGCCTTATTAGAAGAAGATACGGATATGAATGCAATAATAATAATTTTATTATTTATGTAAAAAAGAATTCCTTCCTTACATGCTCTCCTTCCAAAAGTCGCCATGGCCTTTTCAGCCCTGGGGATGTTTACCTTCATCCGACAAGTGGCCTGCAGTCAAGATTCCTTTCTCTGAAGAACAGTTTCCTCCTCTGCCACCTTGTAAGCTGCTCTTGACAGCAAAGGCTTAGAGATTGTTTGCAGGAGTGGCGTGCAGGGAATGCGGAGAGAAAGAGCACCTCTCTACCTATGCGCAAGAATCTGTGAGCATGTTATAAAGCCTCTTTTTCCAGACTGTGGCCATTCTCTTTCTGATGGTTTCTAAAACGTATCATCAATTGACAATTTTGTTGTGGGGTTTTTGGAGCTAGGGAATATTTTGGCCATGAAATTTTCACCTGTGCTCATAGCAGTGCAAGAGTGTACCATTTTATTTCACTCTTTATTTCATGTGGCATGTCAGCTTGGTACTATCTGGCAGCACTCAGTCCTTTGACGGCAGGATCGGAACCATCCGTGGGGCAAGCAAGGGAGGACACAGGAGATAGATACAGTGCAAGCTGAACAGATGGGCCTCGGAATACATTAGTGCCACTTACCATTTTTAAATACATTGTACCTGAATAATACTAAGATTCCTCTGTGTATTACATGTACTGTATCTTCAATTCCTGTTGTAAGAAGTGTTGAAAACCACAGATGGAACCACTTGGATTTATGCCAGGCTGTCAGATTTTCTTAACTGTCTTCTGATAGGGCTGAAAGAGTCTCAAACCAAATGTGGGGTAGAATATTTTTGTTTTCTTAGCACTTGCTTGTTAAAGGGGATCCATCTGTGTTCTTTGAAACTCCAATATTTGGATAGTGAATAGTAGTTGAAACACCTGACTTTTATATGCTTGAAGAATTCCCACAAACAACTAAACATAGGTGATGGTGGAGAGTGAAGACAACACCCATTGTGCCAATGTTATTTTGTAGGCTGCTGCAAATCCTCCTCAGTTTTGTAGCATCTTTGTTATTACTTACCTTGAATCTACTAGATTGTTAAGGATGTTCGACTAGTTAAACAGAAAAAAATCGATTATTGCAAATGCTGTTATTGCCACTGCAAAGACGGTTATGTTCAGTGCACCTGAACTCACATGTGAAAGAGTTATCCCCCCCCCCCCGGGGGGGGGGGTTGGACCCACTTTGGAAATTGGATGACAAGCTCCTGCTGCCTGACATTTGTATGCTGGCCTAGAAATCAAACCCATGAGACAGACCACAGTTCTGTGAGATGATTCCAAGCCTCAAACTTTAGGATCGAACAAGGCAAGAATATTTGAAAACCTAAGAGCAGAGATCAACAAAGAAAGTTTGAACAACTTATATTTTAAATTCTACACTTTATATAGATACATATAATCTTTCTTTTTGGTTCTGAAAATTAGATGTATCTGATTTTTTTTTCTCAATAAAGTTTTTCAAAAAAGAAAAAGAAAAAGAAAGTTTGAACAACCGCCCCCTGCCCCCCGCCACTCAATATGTGCCATCTTTTTCAGGTCTCATTTACTGCAATGAGGTTTTTCTGGTTACTCTTTCTTTTTTTGTAAAGAATTTCAAAATGTGTTACATATTATATATGCAAAGTATCTTATGCATGATTTCTCTTTTAAGTATTGTATAATCCACACCACTGAAGCAGTTTGTGCAAGTTTCCAAATCACAGACCAATTTTTTATTACACTAGAGGCAGAGAGAATGGGGATCAAGCAGTACATGTCTAGCCCTTTACTGCACAGTAGGCAGATTTTCTCTATAGTTGTCAAGTGCTACTCAGTAGGCAGAAACTGATCATGCCCAGTCCCCTTAATCTAGAACAGTATTTGCCAACCTGGAGCCTTTCATGTGTGTTGGACTACAACTCAAATTAGCCCCAGCCAGCACACCCTACAATGCTGGGTCTCATGAGAGTTGTACTCCAAAACATCTGGAGGGCGCTGAGTTGGCCAGGGCTGAGCTGGAGCATCTTTTGTGCAAGCCTGGCTAAAATGAATAGGAAGTGTGGATGAGCCTTCCTCTTTTGAGTGGGGCTTACATGGAATATGTTCCTACTGGAAAGTCCCTTGTTAAACATTGAACTTGAACAACTCTTTCCTCTTCCTACAGCTGTAGTTGTCTTCTGCATTAGCATGAGGAATTAGGCTTGTCGTTTGTCCAAGCCATTACAAACCACTACTTAGTCAATTTGACAAACACATTCATAATCATGCTTTGCTTTGGTCCCTCATGAAGAAATTTAAAAACTTGTTTCTCTTTTGGTGTTGTTAAACTTTTGTACAGCTCTTAAATCATCCCTTGGGAAGTATTATGTATTAGAAACAACCAGGGATGTTGGCACAATGGTTGCATCCTTGAACTGTAACCTGGTTCTGTACTGGAAATCTTTGCCAAAAATAATAAAAATCAGTAATTTTGTAATGCTTTAGTTTGACTTTGTTGCTAAATTGAGACTGATAGCGATTTTATATCCGGCGTGGGTGTTCTGGGACTCTTTCCAGGGCCTTCAGGCTGGAAGGTTCTGGGGGATACTTAAGCCTCATTCAGTACCAATAGGAGCAAAATATTACTCTGCCTGGGAAGAGCTTGGTCTGGGAAGCAGCAGTTGATGTGGCTGGTGGAGATGACAGTGGGCGGAAGACCAGCATATGCATCCTTTTGGAGGAAGCCTGAGATTCTTCACACAGCCATGTTCTAGCGTTTTCTCAACCCTTCTTTCCTGTGCTGAGAGTGGGGGAGGGGAAGGAGCGGAATCAGGATTAATCTGTTGCAGAGCAGGAGATGCACCCCCTGCTCCTTCTCTTATCAGCGTCTGTGGCTACCTCAAGCTTCTCCCCTTCACTCTCACTCTCTGCTGATGATTCCTCCCTTTCCCACCAGTCTGAACCTGGTTCAGAATCCCATTCCCCGTCAGGTGCCTCCTGGACTACTGGCTGCCACCAGTCTTCCTTGTCCAGCCAGTCCTTGACATTAAACTTCTCTGGCCAGTACCAGAATGTTACCTGCTGCCATTGAGAGACTTGGGAAGGAGTGATCCAATCTAAATGTTGGTGATGGTCAGGGTGCCCAGGTAACCCTAGAGCAGATCAGAGCATGTTCATCTCAGCGATGGCAGTAACATTGCCATTTTACTTCCCATCATGCTTGACATGCCTTGCTTTTCAGTAGCACCAGTTAATTTGTGGGGCTGGTGGACATTTAAAAAGATATGCCAAGTGGGGCCTGCAGCCCGGCAGTTTCTTGATGCTAAGGCACTGGGATTTTGGTTCCAGCCTTCTGGTGACTTTGGAATTTCAGGCTGAGACCTTTTTCCCAGGCCTAAATTTTCTTTAAAATTTTAGTAGAACAAGGCTGGCAAGACTCCTTCTGAAGGAAGTTTTGCTAAGTTTTCATCCCACCACAGAAAAGGCTCTGAAGTGAGAGCTTTATCCAGGATTATTGCTTTGTCCATGATACAAAGCAATAGGGTGTCTGTTGTTCCCGACTTTACAGAGAACAGCCCTCTCTGGTTTAAGAAATGATCGCCAACAAAGTACTTCCATTAGCACAAGGAAGCACTTCGTGGCTTAGCAACAGGGCTTCTTCCTGCACTAGGGTTGCCAGGTCAGGAGCATCCCAAGAGGTGGTCCCTGGTGATTCTTCCTCTGCAGTCCCTCTCACCACTGAGCTCTAGAGACGGAGGTAAATTTGGAGAGGGGAGGGAGACAGACTTCCCATCACAAGATATGCAATAATTGCCATCACCTCCTGTCAAGCTGAAACATGCAAGCTGCACACATAGTCTTCTAATGAAAAAAATGTGGTTTTGTTTTTAAGGCACTCTCACAAACTTTGATATTCAAGCCCTACCTTTGCCACCCAAACCATGATTATGAAATGCAAGAATCTGGCCTTTTATGCCTCATGTCTTTGTAGCTGTAACTGGCTGTATTCAAGTTTTTGTGCCTTAGGGTGGACATATTTTGTAAGAAAAAAATTATGTACAAATATAAAAAAGGAAGAGCAGAAAGGGACTTAAGTTTCCTGTCAACAATTAGCAGCACAGCGGGTGGCACGGTGGTCTAAACCACTGAGCCTTGGGCTTCCTGATCAGAAGGTTGGTGGTTTGAATCCCCACGATGGGGTGAGCTCCCGTTGTTTGGTCCCAGCTCCTGCCCACCTAGCAGTTCAAAAACACATCAAGTGCAATTAGATAGATACCGCTACAGCGGGAAGGTAAACGGTGTTTCCATGCGCTGCTCTGATTCACCAGAAGTGGCTTAGTCATGCTGGCCACATGACCCGGAAGTTGTCTGTGGACAAACACTGGCTCCCTCGGCCTATAAAGTGAGATGAGCGCGCAACCCCGGAGTCGTCCGCGACTGGGCCTAATGGTCAGGAGTACCTTTACCTTTAGACATTCACTATCATTACTATCTCTGGTTGTAATTTTTATATGTTGTGAGCGGCCTCATGAGAATTTTTAGAAGAGCACAATACCATATATAACATAATATACTTGAATAAAGCTGGCTGGATATTTTTATTTTAAGCTAGCTTGTTCCAGAAGACTAGTTTCTTGGCAACAAATACAAAACAACACCACTGGGACAAAGCTGAGTGAATTTAAAACAGGGATGGACCACCTATGGGAAACATATGGACAGAAGCAGCTTAATTATCCTGAGCCCATCAATGGTGGATCAGAATTGTCTTCACTGTTTGGCATTGGGTCTCGGATGGGAGCCTTTTTCCTGCCCTACCTGGAGATGCTGGTGATTGAATGTGGGGCCTTCTGCAGGCAGAGCAGATGTTTTATCACTGAGCTGTGTGATGCCCTTTCTGTGGAGAGGAGAAAATAACTGGAAACCATGTAAGGCATTCCCCAGAGAAGTTCACCTGGCACCTTCATTATATATTTTAGGTGCCAGGTGAAACATTCCTCTTCAACCAGTAATAAGTAAGTAAGTAAGTAAGTAAGTAAGTAAGTAAGGAAAGAAAGAAAGAAAGAAAGAAAGGTGGGGGAGTAACTATTTAAAAAATCCTCTGGCATTTTAAAGACTGGGTGTGACACTATCCAACAGTTTCCCATGCTAAACATGCTTCCTACACAAAGATTTACACAGATTGAGAAGCTGTTTTGCAAAGCAAGATCCAAAAATAAATAAAGCACTTGATTTTTGTAAGTAAGTATGCCATCAGGATATATTGTTTTATCTCTTAATCTCACCCAATTGGTGACAGGAAGGGTTAAGGGCCTCCCAAACAAGCAGCTTCTCTCTGTCCTCCCCACCTTCTTTGTTGCTTGCCCTGTGTGATTTGCTTAAAAGAGGCAATTTTCACATATAAACTATAACTAATTCATTCTCTCTCTGTGGTTGGTTGGTTGGTTGGTTGGGTGTCTGAAGGTTTATATAAGGATGTGATCCTAATCAAGCTTATTTAAAAGTTAACCACATCAAAGCGACAATACTTTCTTGGGAGAAAATATATTTCAGGATAGGAACATTAATATGAAATACGTACATAGCTACTCATTAGCCACAGAAGAAGACACCCTTACTGCTGTTCATTGTGTACTTTCGTGATTAGACCTTTACTCCCTTGCCTTATAATAAGAATATACTGTAATTGTGTAAGTCTTGTAGGTAGCTATTAAATACATTTTTCTTTAAGAAGGTTCACCCTAGAATGTGACCCAGTTAGTTTATGGAATATTAATTGGGCAGTTGTAGAAATGATTTTAGTGCTTTCAGTTTATTGAGTTGGTAATCTTTTTTATTTTATCTTACTGTAGAACACTTTGAAAGCAATTTATAACAAAAGAAATAAAAAGAAAGAAAGAAAGAAGTGATTATGGGAAGGGCCAGTTGTAGAGTGCCAGCCTCGCCAGCAGAAGGTCCCAGGTTCAATCTGTGGCATCTCTAGGTAGGGTAGGGAGAGACTTCTGCCTGAAATCCTGAAGAGCTGCTGCCAGTCAGTGTAGACAATACAGAGCTAGATGAACTAATGTTTGATTCAGTATAAGGCAGCCTCTGATGTTCCTATTATATAAAAAACTTAGGTAAAAATGTATTATTTTACATATGTCTGATGAATTGCCATCCTATACATTGTTCTTGACTTTTATATGCAAGTTAATGTTAATCAGCCAGCCAACCAAGGGCATAGCCAGGATTTTTGTTGTTGGGGGGGGATCTCAGTTAGCTATGGTTTTGGGGGGGCAGCTGCCCCTCCAGGCCCCCCTGGCTCTGCCCATGCAGCTAGCGCACTCCTTAGATGAGTGAAGCAGATAGTGGAATGGGATGAAATAAATTGAGCGCATCAAGGTGTCTCAGCCAGTTTCCGAAATTCAGGATATCTTTGCAGCACATGCCAAAGATGTTTGCTTTTGCTGTTACGTGCAGAAGCACACTATTTATGCCTGTTACGTTGGAAAATTAAAATGTGATTTTGTAAGTCATCTTCCCTTGCTGAAATTTTACTTCAGTGGCTTGGCTGCCCTTGATTAACCTTTCGGCTTATTCTGTGGGAAAAATACTTGAGGGCAGTCACATACTTCCTTTGTGTTATCAATGTGAAATAAAGTTTTGTACTGGAAAACCTCAGTATAATTGCTATCCCATAACTGGTGCGGGGGGGGGGGGCTGCTCATCCTTTAAAGTGAGAACAGTTTTGTGGAACTGAATGACTTTTCTTAAAGGGACTGACTGCACCATTCAGCTGTTTGGTCTGGCAGTGCAGTGAACATTGACATTTTTAACGGACGGGAAATTTAATGATGCCAGAAGGCTGTGTGGCATCATCCAAGCCACAAACCCTCAGCCCCCTCCCCTGCCTAATTGCAATAGGACAGACAGGTGCCCACTCATTTCACTGAGGGCTGCCAGGAGAATATAATGGTGGTTTTGTCCACTCTGCCACTATTTGTGGTACCCTAGAGTTGCCACATCTTACTTTTACGGCAGGATGGTGTGCTAGAGTGCTGTGGGGAGACCCTATATTTTCTGGCTTCTGTAAGGTGCATTCCTTTTCCAGGTGGCCACAAGGTTTTTGAGACTTTCCTCCAGTTCCTTCTTCCTGTGACAAACAGGGGCATAGTGTGCAGTGGAGCCAGGGGGGCCATGGCTCAGGGTGCACAGTTTTGACCTACCATGTAGGTGGTGGCTTCCACAGGTATCCCAGCCCCACCCAGGCGCATCCTGGCGGGCCCCATCCCCACATCCTTCCCAGCCTGCTGCCAGGGGTCTTTGGTCCCAGCGCCCAGCCTGGCCTCACTGTTTGCTCCTTGTTGGTGTGGGAGGTGAAACACAAGAGCAGTCAAGTACAACATCCCTAGAGTGGACATAAAAGGGGATGTCTGGACCAGCCAGTCAGAACTTCCTGTTTCTCCTAGGCTGGAACAGACTTCCTTGCAATGTGACTAGAGGTGGGCATGACCTCACGTGCCCAGGTAACAAAAGAGCAGGACTGGTCAGCCATCTCTCTCTCTCTGACCAAAGAAGCAACATCTGCTTAGCCTAAGATGCTCTCTTGGCTTCCAGTCAAGAGAGGACAAAGGGACTGTCTCCTTATGGGATAGTTTCCAGGTATATTACTTTTCTAACTTAAGTCTGGCTTCTGGGACCCATTTGGGAACAGAATGTGAGTGAGTAAACTCTTTTTATACTGTGTCGTGTCTATCTTTTTATGAGGGACTAAATGGGGAATTACCAAAGAAACGTATTTTAGAGGCTTTAGCAAGCCTAGACAAACGCATCCGCTGTACAAGTTTAAAAAGGGGGGGGTGTTACTCTGCTAAATTGTATAACTTGTTAACACAAGTTGGAAAGGATATAATCAAACAATATATTCTCTCCTGCATCCCTGAACATTCCCACAGTTGGACACGCTCCCTGGACGGTAAACAAGCGCGGAAGGAGGGAGGCAGGCAAGGCCCCAGCATGGCCTGGCTTGGTACTTCCTTCCATGGGCGTGGGGAGGGATTTGCCTGCCAAGGGCTGCATTGGCCAGCTGGGCTCCCACCTGTGTGAGCAGTACAGCACGGCCCCGCTTGGTTGGGGGGGGGTTGTCACTCCGGCGGCATTGGCAGCAAGAGCTGGGCTCATGCGGCAGGCTCCTTTCACCCTCCACGCCCCGCCAGGTGCCCACACACCAGCACACTACACTACACCGCTGGTAACAAATTATGGTCATATTGTGATTCTTCCTCTTGAATTAGGAGAATCTGCAGGGTGGACTCAACTTCCTCCTCGTGAACAATGCAGGTTTTATGCTCACTGGGGTGGTGAGAGGCACACTTTGGAGTCAGCACAGCAATGGTGGTTGGGGCATGCCATTAATAATAATAATACATTAATAAATGCAAATTTATAATGTAAATATGAAAGAAGTCTGAACTAATGGGTCTGACTTCTGAGAAGATGTGCCTAGGATTGCACTGCTAATAGCTTAAATTTGCACACAGGTAAAAAAAGCATTGCTCTGTCTGAACAAGAAACAACATTTATTATGTTGAAAACAGTCTGATCAAGATGATCGGGGGCTGGAACATTTTTTATGGGAGGCAGATACCGGTAATTTAGAAAAAATAGCAACCAAAGGGGTGGAGGATGGTGGTTTACAGAAAGTGGATAGAGAGAGATTCTGTAGTTAGGTGGAACTTGTGAGGACATCATTTAAAATGGGTGACCCTTAGGTTAGGTGGCTTCCTAAACGAATTAGACAAATTGATGAACACAAGAGTATAAGAAGAACCTTCTGGATCAGGCCAAAGAAGGCCCATCCAGTTCGGCATCCTGTTCTCACAATCCGTGGGAAACATAAGAGCTCTCGCCCTTCCTGTGGTTTCCAGCAACTGGTATTCAAAACAAAAACAAAAAAAAAATAAAAATTCTTCCAGGAGCACACACCTTAGAGACCAACTAAATTTGTCATAGGTATGAGCTTTCGTGTGCATGCATGAAAGCTCATACCTATGACAAACTTAGTTGGTCTCTAAGGTGCGCGCTCCTGGAAGGATTTTTAAATATTTATTTATTGTTTCTACTATGTCAGACCAACATGGCTACCTACAGTACCTGTAACTGGTATTCAAAAGCATTGCTCCCTCCAGCGGTGGAGGCCAGGCATAGTCATCAAGGCCAGTAGCGCCCCCCCCCCCATGAATTTGTCTCATCCTGGGGGAGTAAGGTTCCAGAATAAAACGAAGTGCTGTGTGAAGGACTTTCTTTTATCTGTTCTGAATCTTTCAACATTCAGCTTCATTGGGTGTTCAGGAGTCCTAGTGTTATGAGAGACACGAACTTTTCTCTATCCACTTTCCACAGGGCCTGCATACCATTTTACAAACTTCTATCGCGTCGCTTCTTACTCGTCTTTTCTGTAAACTAAAAAGCCCCAAACGCTACAAATTCTCTTCATAGGGGAGTCGCAGCCTCCCTCACCCCCACCCCTGATCACTTCGGCTGCCCTTTTCTTAACCTTTTCCAAAGATGAGCCTCTCCATGGTTTATTAGCTTAGGCGCCTGCAGGATGCCCAGAAGGAAAGCGCACTTATTTCTAGAGCATCTTCGGGATTGCCACCCATTGCGTTGTCCACTGGGCCTCTTCCAGATCAGCGGGCGGAGACTTGCAACCTACCGTCTGCAATCTGTCGAGGAGAGCGGTGGGAGCGCGAAGCTAGCAGCGGCCGCCCGGGATTGTTCCGCCAAAAGCCGGCAGGAGGCGCCCCGGACTGGGCTGCGGCACAGGACCAGCAGCCGGTAACGGCGGCGGCGGCGGCGGCGGATCCGCCTCCTCCCCGCCTGCCCGGCGTACGATCTCTGTCCAGGAGGCAGCCTCGGCGTGCGCCCTTGCTTGCTTGCCTGCCAGCCTGCCAATCGTCCGTTCAGCTGAGCGCGCAGTCGCCGCTCCTCCCGGTGAGTAGCCCCTTTCCTCTAGCTGCGCGTGCCAGCTTGTCCAGCTCCTCCGCCCCAGGCAGAATCAGCCCCCCTCGAGCCTAGAAGGCTTCCCTTCCTCGCCAGCCCCCTTCTGGCGCCGCGCTCCCAGCCTCTTCTCCACGCGCCGGGACTCCGTTTAGGGGGCGCGCGAGGGGGGCGAGAGCGATGCCTGGCGCGGAGAAAAAGGCTGAAGAGAAGCTTTTCTTCGCCCTCTCCAAAGGGTGGGAGGTGGAGGGCAGAGAAACGGCAGTCCTGCTTCACGCGGGGTCCAGTTAAACTATGGAAAACGCTGCCCCAACTTCCCAAGAGCTGTAGAGTTGAGCAGGTTTTAAAAAGGATTTGGCCCTGTCCTGGATGAAGAGAAGGTTACAAATGGATATTCCATGCCGCATCCCGTTATTAGAGGTAGCATACCTTCGTATCAGTTGTTGAGGAGGAGCAATGGAGACCTACAGGGGGGCATCCCAGGGCATCTGGTTGTGGTGGCCATTGAGGGAGGAAAAAGGATGAACTTGGCGGGCTTTATTTGATCTGATCCAGCTCTGGCATTGTGCTCTTGCAATTCCCGTTTTCTAACGGTGATCCCATTTCCACTTGTTAATTAGCTAATCTCTAATGTGGATTTCAGTTTCACTCATCAATACTTGGTGTGTGTGTTTGCCCCTTTTAATGCCTTCATAACTCTAATTATGACTGCAAAAGGATTTGTAAAGTGTATTTCAGTGGGGAGGGTTTTCTTAAAAAACAGGGTTTTTTAGCCTGCACTTCTGGCTATTCTTTAGCTATCAATATGGGTGCTTTAATAGATGCCTCCTAACTCCCCCCCCCCACCATCTCCACCTTCTGCTTTTTCTTCACATCAAATAGTTTTCAATGCTTCCAGCTCCCTAGCCATCCTTCGCCCAGGAAGGCCTTTTTGAGCACTGCCTAACTCTCCTTTGGGTTCCAAGGTAAATGTAGATATTAAATATTTTTCTATGTATTGGGATTTTTGGTCTCTCAGGGACCTTGACAATTACTGCATCTTCAGTTATTGATCAACTGGGTATTTATGTCCAGATATTGCAGGCTTGAGTTTTAGGGCATTGGCCTTAACAGAGGTTTGTTAGCGAGAATGCTCCGTTCCCTTGTTGTTGATAAGCAAATATGAGGCAGAAATGTAATATACTTGTTAAAATTCAGTTTTTTGGCAACCCTATTCTCAGGTGCTCCAGGCTGCCTGAAAATGCACTGGAGATTAGCAGGTTAGTGGAAAGAAATCTACAGTACAGTCCTTTATAGGCTGACTCAAAAGTAAGTTGTGCTTACCCTCGGGCACATGTGCTTAGGATTGTAGCCTTGATGTACGCATGAGACATAGTTTCTTGCATGAGGGGCCGGTGTTGTTTGCACTGCATGACGAGTCGTCCACTTCACCATGAATTGTGGGGCTTACTCATGACCTGATCTTCTTTAAATAGATAATATACGAATGCCAAATGCCACTGATTTTTTTGAAATAATATTTTATTAAAAGGTTTTCCGTCAGTAAAAAGACTACATTCAGCATCTCTAATTTCAAATTGTAGATTGTAGAGGTCAGAGGCACCAGCTTGCAAGGGGGATTAGGGGGGACAATTTTGCACTCCTAAAGTCAGGACTGTCAGAAGAAGCCCTGGGGCAGAGTCGAATGCGGTGGCTGCCCTGCTTCAGTGCCTCCTTCCCCTCCGCAGCAGCAGGAGGAAGAGAAGGAACAGCCACTGGAACCACACTATGCTGGGCTCTGGGCTCAGCCTCCTCCACCCCCTCTCAACACTGGGGGCCCAGGCCCCATGCCAAAATATATTGGAGGGCAAAACAACTCAGCCCTGGGAGTTGGTGCCCTTGTTACAGGTCAATAATAGTCAACTTGGGACATTTTTGTTGTAGGCAGTGTGGGGTTTGAGGGGGTGGGTAAGAGAAGTGGGGAGATGGAGGGGATAAAAAGGAGAAAGGGGGTGAGAGAGACCATAAACTGTCCTCCTTTGCAGAGTATGAGTCGTGCTTTTTTTGTCAGTGTCACATGGATGGGTGTCTTTATTTTTGCGGGTGGAGTGAGAGATCAGAGGGTCCAGGGCATGGTTGCCAAGACAATGACTGACCCCCACCCCACCCCCCACAACATATAAATCAATATGGATAACTTAAACTAGCAGACACCACTGTTTCGTGACTTGGATCTTATTCCTGAGGTGGGCCTGGGATCCACACACCTGTTCCTGTTGCCATCTTCTTGGAAGTCTCTGGGTCGGAATAGGCCAGCCTTCACCAAGCTGCTGCTCTCTAGATGTTTGGGACTTCCACTCCCTTCAGTCTCAGCTGGCACAGTTGTACTTCTGTTAGGGTTGCCGGCCAACACAAGCTTGAGACAGCTGCCTGGATGAGTTTCCTTTTATGTTGGCTAAACATATGCTTTTCAGCAGATAACGATTCCTTATTCAGTGAAGTCCTGTCAGACCCCTTTCCCTCCCCAGGGTTACAACTGTTCTACACTAACCGGTAAGATACGACAACTTGGGCTCTCAGAGGACCTTCTAGGAGCTGTGGCTTTTCCAATTGCCAAAGCCATGTTAAAAACTAGGTTATGGGACATAGAGCTTCAGGAACTGACTTTAGCTGCGAGAAAAACATGTTCCCCTCTTTATTTTCAACTCTCTTGGGAGCAGGAATCTAATCCTAATTATTTACAATTTCTGTTTTACCCGCAAGAAAGAAGGGCTTTCTTGCTAGCTAGGTTCAACACCAACCCCTCTAACCTCCTCAGGGATAGGTTCGCAGGGACGGCAGAAGGAGACAGGATCTGCCCATGCGACACCCATCTGGTGGAAACTTTAGCTTATATGGTCCTTAAATGCAAAATGTATGATGACATCCGCCAGCAATACCTGGACCAACTATGTATCCCTAAATGGAAACCAGAGATAGAGGTTATACGCTTCCTATTACAGGGGAGAGACCAGGAGTGTACCAAGATTGTAGCTAAATTCCTCTATTTGATCTTTTGCTGTCGAAGTACACTACAGGATCCTGCCCCCATTGGATACCCATAGAGGTGAAATAAATTGCTGGCCTTCTTTCCCCTTTGGCAAGTGACTGTTCTGATAAGCCGGCGACAAGATCGCACTGGATTATGTATTTTAAATGTTTGGAAATTATGCCAATAAAGGTTAAATGAATGAATGTTAGGGTTGCCATACGTCTGGAATTTCCCAGACATATCCGGAATACCGTGCTCAGCAGCAGTGTCCAGGCGGTAATCACAAAAATATCCAGGAAAATCCAGGCGTAAGGCAACCCTAACAGAAGCACAACTGTGCCAGCAAAGCTCAACAACTTTGCCCAACCCGCCTCCAGCCCCCACCCCAACAACTCCCCCCCCCAAAAAGCTCAACCTTCAATTCTGTCAGCCCTGGCATCTACAGCTGTGTTGACTAGGTCTGATGGGAGCTATAGTCCAGAACATCTGGAGGACACCGGGGTTGAAGAATGCTGGAACAGGAAGCAGGAAATACTCTTGCCCATCAGCACCCTTGTTTATATGAAGTTCTGATTACATTTTCTTTGTCCCTTGTGGGGAAAAGGAGCTGGGACTGGGCTAGGTGGCTAAAGGTTTGAGCCAGCATAAAGCAGATGAATTTATTCTTAGCATTCAAAAAAGATTACCCAATAATGGGATCACAGTAAAGAGCATATGCTCTTTCTTTTGGTGGTGTTTCAAAGTAAACGGGGGTAGGGCGTGGGGTTTTTGTTAGAGAGGCGTTTTACCTGAGTGTTTGAAGGGAATCTTTTCCTCTCTCTCAGGCCAAAGCTTAAGTGTGCTCCATAGGAACTCAGTTGCCTCATACTGAGTTGGACTGTTGGTTCATCTCGCTCAGCATTGTCTACACCGACTGGCAGCAGCTGTTGTAAGGTTTCATATGGGCAGCATTCACAGCCCTACCTGGAGATGTCAGAGATTGAAAAATTGGGTCTTCTGCATGCAGAGCAGGTGCTCTGCCACTAAGCCACAGTCGCTCTGGCTCTTGTTACTGGCTGAATATAATTCCTTGCATTTGGAGTGCTTGTAACATGAGCCTAGGAGTCCCACGGATTGTGAATTTCCAAGGAGGAGTACATTCACAGAATGGTGCTGCTTCTCTTTTTAAGTAAACAGTAGGAAAATAAAGAAGTAAACCATTCTGCCCCAGCCTGGTGCCATCTAGGTATTGCTGTACGTTGTTTTAAATGGCTTTTATCAATATGCTTTAATTAATGTAATGAGAGTGAAGGATGGGCAAGAAATTAAAATAAGTACTATAACTACTAATATCACCCCTGATGGGAGTTGTGATTCAAAATGGCTGAAAGGCACCAGATTGAGCTTGTTATATCCATATGTATGTATGTTTGTGTGTGTGTTAGTGAGGTAATGAGAAGATACTGCTTAGGCTTAATGATGGTTTATGAACATATGTAATTATATTTCATAAGACCTGCTGTCTTGTGATGAAAAGGAAGGAATTTATTTATTTCTGTCATTCATTTTGTAACAGTTTGCTGAACCATTCAGTGGTGTCTGGATTGCAAGCTTCTTGTGGGCAGGGACCTGCATTTTTGTGTTTTTCGATGTAACAGACTATGAATTTTCAGACATTCAGAAACATGGGATTATTCGAACATAATCATTGACCATCATCATATCTCTCTCTCTGTGTTTGTGTGTGTGATTTAATTGAAATCAATAAAATTACCAGCTTGGTCACAGTAGAATGATAAGTGTGCAGCAAATCAAAATGAATGAAGTTAAAGAATAATGCTATGTAAGAGACTGCTTCAATGAGGCATGATGTAAGTTAATTACACTGTCATTTTGCCAATCTGCTGAGTGACTCCTGCATATTGTCCATTTTTCATTGCTCTCCCTTCTCATTCTTGTTCAAAAGGAATGTGGGTGGATCAAACAATACTTTTTGGCAAACAGAGAAATCCATTGTAAGTGTTTTGAACCTGACTTTCAGAATAAGGGGAGTGGGGGGCCAGTGGGTCACTAGTGGCTGTGAAGCAAGGGCTAGGAGCAAGATTCTGTGCACAGCTAGGGATGCTGAAGCCTGCTGAGTTCTTTCTGCCCATCTTTCTCTCCAACCAGCTGCTCTCTCTTTTTCCCTATCTTTTATGTCTGTCTTTCTTTCTCTGTTACCCATTTCTTCCCCCTGCCATCTTATTATTACTATTGTTATACATTTATTTATACTCCGCCTTTTCCCCTGACGGGACTCAAAGCAGTTTATAGAAAAGAACTGCTAAACAATAATAGAAAAAGCAATAATTAAAAAAAACATTGATGGAATTAAAACCACGTACATATACGGTAATTAAAGTCCTGTTTAAACCATACAAATAATTACAATAAAAACAGCACAGCACCAGCCCTTTCATTAAGAGCAGTCAGTTACCAAAAGCCTGTTAGAACAAGAAAGACTTCACCTGCCAGCGCAAGGACAGCAAGGAGGGAGCCACTCACTTTCACGGTGCAGGCGTACTAGCTTTGACTGTGCAAATGCACTCCTGGCCACTGCAGAGACCTGGGCATCCATGTTTAGGGTGGAGTCCGGTAGCATGCCCCAAACTGCAAACCTGTGCCTTCACAGGGAGAGTTACCCCACCCAGCGCAGACTGAATTCTTATTCATTGTTCTGCTTTCCAAATGACCAAAAGCACCTCTGTCTTGCCTGGACTAACTTTCAGTTTGTTCAACCTCCTCCAATCCATTCCTGAGACAGCTTCCTTGGATTTGGGTGGAAAAGATAAATAAAGCTGGGTGTCATCAGCATCCTGGTGACACCAAACCCCAAAACTCTGGACAACCTCTCTCAGCTCCACTTCATGAGAGGGGATGCTCAGGAGTGATCATGTCAACCGCCATTCCAGAGATCCACCAGGGCTTTGACAGAATCACCTGCCAAGGCAATAGGAAACTCCAAAAGAGCCATCAGGAAACCATCCAGATCCATCAGCCTTCTGGGGCACACCTCTTAATCAGCCCCCCACCCCTGGAGAGGTTCTCAGTTCCAGAGAATCTAAACCCCACCGGTAATGATCTGACCACGACAAGGGAATGGTAGAAATTTCCTCCACTCTGTTAATCCCCATCTTCCCATCCTCATCTTCCCTATGCGCCTTGCCCCGTTGCGTCCTTCTCACATTGCCCTCCAGCTGTAGAGCACCTTGAAAAGGACACAACAGCTCACGGCCCCCTGTGCCCTTTCTTTTGAAAAGGCATTTATTATTTAAACTATTTTCAATGCTGCAGTTTATGAACAAGGAGAAGGAGGTCAAGCATAATTCCAGGTGTCTGGAAATGTGTCATTTTTACAACAATGGGGTAATCAGTGCTACAGGGGGAGGTAAAGGTAAAGGGACCCCTGACCATTAGGTCCAGTTGCGGACGACTCTGGGGTTGCGACGCTCATCTCGCTTTACTGGCCGAGGGAGCCGGCGTACAGCTTCCGTCCGGGTCAAGTGGCCAGCATGACTAAGCCGCTTCTGGCAAACCAGAGCAGCGCACGGAAACGCTGTTTACCTTCCCGCCGGAGTGGTTCCTATTTATCTACTTGCACTTCATGCTTTCAAATTGCTAGGTTGGCAGGAGCAGGGACCAAGCAACGGGAGCTCACCCCGTCACAGGGATTCGAACTGCCAGCTTTCTGATCGGCAAGCCCTAGGCTCTGTGGTTTAGACCACAGTGCCACCCATGTCCAATTAGCTATCTCCCAACATTATTCTAAGCTTAATTGCCTATTATCATAATTAATTGCCATGAGGACTACACCACAAACTCACATCATTTTTATACCAGTTTAACTGTCATGGCTTCCCTCAGAGAATCCTGGAAACCATTGTTTGCTGGGGTTGCTGAAAATTCTCCAGTGGGGGTCCTTAGCCCTCCTCACACAGCATTAGTTCCTGGTGGATTTCTGGCAGAGAGAAAGATGGCTTAAGCCACCTTCACTTTGCCATGTAGATATGTCCAAAGGCTTCCATGGTACAATGACAACTTGGCCGCAGCTGAGGAGACTGGAATGATTTAAGGAGACCCATTCTGAGAGTGTGGGAGAGATTCCTGAGCTTTCTTTTGTTTGAGCTCTCGCTCTCCCTCTATCCCAGGAACACATGCTTTTAATCCCCACCAGAGCCTGTGGCCTCTGTGCCACGCTTATAGTGGCAACCCCAGCAAATAGCTGGTCTCCCTGGCTGAGAATTAGTTGAAGAGAAGAGTCAAAGGAGAGGAGGACTAGGTTGCCCTTAACAAAGATGGCTTACCTGAGCCACGAACAAAAGCTTCTTGCTTGCATGACCTTGGCTCTGAACCTCGGAGAATATGTCCCTAACCTGGTGCCCTCCAGATGTTTTCGTTGGACCAAGTGATTGGACGCGGTAAGTCCAAAACATCTGCAGGCCATCATGTTGACAAAGGCTTCCCCTCAGCAACCTCACATTCCACACCAAAGCCACAAGAATCCTTGACGCGGCACATTAAGTAAATTGTCTGTCTGAGAAATTCCCAGTCTTTGTTGTGATACATGTCTTTGGGTAAGCGTCATGTCCAACCCAGCCTTGCTTGACCCAGAGTTTACCTTTTTTCTTTTTCTTTCCATCATGGGTGGCAAGTATTTGTGGTAAGTTTTGAAAAGTATGAGTTCTCCATAACGGTGCCCTCTGCCCCTGGAGAATCTAAAATGCAGCCCCACTAGATTCTCTGGTCTCCTTTATGCTGATCTGCTACAATCGATGCTCAAAAGCCTCGTTTTTCACCAGAGCATCCTTCCTCGCTCCTGCATTCCCCCTGCACTACAGCTCTGTGCACAGTGGAAGGGCTTTTGGTGGTAGCTGGCCTGTCCCGACATATTCTTCCATCAAAGTTTTGGAAAGATTTCTCTGGAGGGTTGTGCACACACAGGGGAGAGGCAGCATGGGACCATGGATAAGAAGCTGGGGAGAGACGGAGGCAGAACAAGCACAGGCTTCCCAGCCTTCCAGGCCTGCCTTGCAAACTTGCCTCTCTTTAGTGCTATCATTCATAGCTAGGCAGGTTTCAGCATGAGAGCCCAGCTTTCTTGGTGGTGGAATCCAAGACCTTGGAACGTGCTCCCCATGGAGATCTGCTTGGCTCCTCTTTCTTTTCAGACAAAGTGAAAACATTTTGATTCATACAGGAGTTTAATATTTTGTTTTGCTGCCATTTTTAATTATGAATCTCCTCAGCAAGGGTACCCCACCATTTTGGCACTGCCAACAATAAGTGTTTTAGATCTGTAGTTTTAATGCTGCAGATACTGTTGTAACATTGTTTGTTTTCTGCTGGTAAGCTGCTCTTTGTTTTAGTCAAAGAGTGGGATATAAACTTTAAAAAATAATAGACAGGCAAATCAAATTTCCAGGTTTTGATATGTAGTCTTGAGGGCTGGGAACTTGTGTAAGCTAACATTCTGAGGCGTTTAATAGGTGGCGGCAGCTGGTGGCCCTCGCCCAAGTTAACTGACCCATACTTGGCCCTGGCCCAAGCGTACCTGTTGTGAGATTGATGCTGAGCACAGCAAGTGTTCTTTAGAAAGAGGTGTGGCTGCAAAAGCACATAGGTAGCCTTCATACAGGAATCTGGGAGCGGAATGCTTGAAAACTAGGGCCACTTGAAAATGCTTTGGCAATAAAGGACACTCTGCCATGAAGTGGTGTTACTTCAGTGGAATCGACCTTGATACATGTCTCCCAAGTATGCAAGCTCTAGCCATATCTGAATCAGGATGGCCTAGCCAATGTACTGTAGTTCATGCAGCGGTAACCTTGAGACTGGGTGACTGCAATGTGGTCTGTGTAGGACCACCCCTGGGCCTGATCCAGAAGCTCCAGCTGGCGTAGAATGCAAGGGCTAGACTGCTGATGGTGGCAGGTGGTAAGCAATGCCTGGCTCAAGGCTCTTGTGCTGATACACAGAGCCCTGAACAACTTTGGTCCAGTATGCCCTGAGGACCACCCTTATATCCAAGCCTGGTCATCTGAGATCATCCAGAGGAGCTTTGTTGTTCCCCATGCCTCAGGTGTCTGCCCGGGTTCAGCTAGAAGTTGGGAGCTTAGTGTTGCCAGTCCTATGCTGTGTGGAACTGTCCTCCAGCAGATTGTCACGCACAAGCCTCCCTTTGGCCTTCCAAGTGTCTCTTGAAGACCTTCTTATGTCAACAGGACTTTTGCAGCTGTTTAATTTTTATTTTTGACTGGGCAGTCATCTTAGCGATTATCTGTATCTTTATATTTAAAATTGTGTTTTACGTTTTGACATACCATCTTTATATATTTTATGATATGGTAGTATTGAAATGGTTTAAAAAATAAATACAACAGTGCAGTGAGAGATCTCAAGATGAAACTAAGCCACAGCAGAGTCTCCTTGCTGGGCAAAATGTAATTTTTTCCTTGATAGACTTTTTCGCTCACTTTTATTATCAGTCCTGTGTTGATTACAGCCAGCTGGCCAATGAGGCAAAATACAAAGTATAAAATACAAAATAACAACCTCAATACCTCGCTTTAAGTACGCTTCGGTTTGAGTACTTTCAGTTTAAGTACTCCGTGGACCTGTCTGGAACGGATTAATCCACTTTCCATTACTTTCAATGGGAAAGTTCGCTTCAGGTTAAGTACAGACTTCCGGAACCAATTGTGTAGTACTTAAACCGAGGTACCACTGTAAAACCAATTTTTAAGAAGAAACAACAAGCTAAAAATTAATGATCAAAGCAGGTCCAGGAAACAAGAGAAGATACAGATATTTTGGCAGCTGCTCAGTCATCAATTAATTGGTCTCCTCAAGAAAGTTACTCAGAAGGGTCGCTAAGGATTGGCCAGGATACTTTATCATAAGAGGGGGATATATTAGGCATTCTCCAACCCCTGATTAAAAACTACAGTAAAACAACACATGAGAGACTATTTCAGCCTTTTCAGTGAATTAGAGCAAATCTGTCTTCTGAAAATGAAACACTAAAATGAATCAATAAAATAGCGCTTCTTGAAAAATTAAATATGGCATGCAGTTATTGGAAGCAAGCCAAGTCAGGCCCAATGATAAGCACTGGACTGACTCAACTAAAGCTTTTATAACGGAAGGTGATTACTTTAAAATCTCTGAAAGTTGGTGGCTATTGGTAATTTGAGCGAAAGTTGGTGGAAACGTGTCTCTCACACACCTGACTTGCTGAAGGAGAGAGTTTTTTTGGTGCAAATCCGACTAGAGAATGAGGAGCTTGTCTTTTTCAACAAATGTGTTGTAAGGGTTATTGTTGCTTTTGGAGTGACATTCCTTTTCAACAGCTGCTTAGGCTCAGCTTGTATAAAAACAGGAGTCTCAGTGCAACCAAACTGACCCTGTTTCTTGTTACTTGGTTCAGTCTCTGGAATCTGCAATCCATATTAAAAGCAGTGGTGTTGAACGGGGATCAATGTGTAGAAGCTGCAGAAAACATGTATGCATGAGGGCTGATCCCTTCAATTTGGAAGCACCCTCAAAACAGATCATGCTGGACTCGATGAACCATGAACCATGATATAAAGCAGCTTCCTTCTGTTCCTATATGGAGCGATATATTTTGCTGGACTTAACTGGGGCTAGAAGTTTAACATTGTGAAGCAGCAGATAGAGTTCCTCACTTGCAATCAAGTACTTGCCTTGGCATCTCTTTGCTTACCTGGAGTGACCTCATAGTATGTGAAGCCTTAATTAATTCCATTGTGCCTTGACTTGCAGTAATCTCCTCAATGTTTGCATGACTACTAAAGGATTTATGTGACAGTGCTGAAGAGTTTACTGAAGAACGTGCAAGGTGGGCAGCCTTCCCAAGCCGTCTTAGGAGATCCTATCAGCTCCATGATGGGTGTTTTCTCTTCCTTCTCTTGGCCACCCAAATCTGTGAACACGGTTCCCAACACCCCATAATTCATAATTTTTGGACCAGTGAGTGTGTTTCAGAGAGTGCTGTGGGCTCCAGCTAAAAAATGGCTGCTGGGGGGGGCAGTGGCAAAGCATTCCTTGCTGGTGCACACATGGGGCTGCACTATCAGAGTGACCCCCGGCCACTCGAGCTAATTGGGGCTGCATTGTGCCACTTGCCTGGCCGACCGTGGGGAGCTTGGCTGGGCAATGCCGCCCTGCTTTGATGGGCGCACTCACAGCACCCTGCGAGCCCAGTGCTGCTTTGCAAGACTCACAAAAGTGGTACATGAATGACGACTGAACATAACATTTTTAGGCACCAGTGGGCAAAAGGGGAAGTGACTTAAATTTTACTACCTGGGTCTTCTGCTTGCCTTCCAGTTTGATGAACACAACACAGTTGTGAAACGCCCTAAAATTGCTGGGTGAAAGGCACCAGAAAGCCATGTGTAATTACGTTGCTGAAGGTGTGATGATTCTCTAGATTAAATATTCTTGGAATGTATGTATACCTGGGACGTGGGTGGCACTGTGGTCTAAACCACTGAGCCTCTTGGGCTTGCTGATCAGAAGGTCGGCGGTTCGAATCCCCACGACGGGGGTGAGCTCCCGTTGCTCGGTCCCTGCTCCTGCCAACCTAGCAGTTCGAAAGCACATCAGCGGGAAGGTAAACAGCATTTCTGTGCGCTGCTATGGTTTCGCCAGAAGTGGCTTAGTCATGCTGGCCACATGACACGGAAAAACTGTCTGTGGACAAACGCCAGCTCCCTCAGCCTGTAAAGCAAGATGAGCGCTGCAACCCCAGAGTCTGCAACCTCAGAGTCGTCTGCAACTGGATGTAACTGTCAGGAGTCCTTTACCTTTTTTTATACCTGGTGTTTATGTTGTGTAGTGCGTATTCAGTGATTTCAGCCCAGTGCAGATAAGAAACTGGAGGCGAGGATCTGGTACAACATCTCTTTACTTCAAAGAACAGGTAAGAGCCAGAAGCAGGAATGGGGAAAACTGGGGCTTATATAATAACAGAGGACTAGCAGGGAAAAGATACATTTTGGTGGGAACCAATGGCACTGACTCCCTCCCACGGAAACCAATCCGGCAGAGGATCCAAATCCTGCACCTTGAACCAGCAAATGATAGATGTTCCCATTGGAACTTGTACATTCAAATAAACTCTGTAATACAATACAATAAACTCTATATTACAATACATACTTGGCTGTGCTATTACTTTAATACGCAACACCCCACACACACTTAGTGAGAATTACACATGAAGTCTTTCAAGGACTTAGTTTAGTTTTTCATGTGCCACATGACTCCTTGTTGAATCTCACCTAGCTGCCCCTCTGACTGCAGTCCTGTACATGGAAATAATCCTCATTGAACTCAGTGGGGCTTACTTCTGCGTAGAGATGTATAGGATTGTGCTTCCAAAGCTAACGTCTACATTTATTGGCGGATGTGACCTTATGCATCTCAGACCATAATCCTTAAAACAGTTTTGTAAAATAGGCTAGGTACAGCCCTCCCAATGTTTGGAAATAAAACTCCCATAGACTCCCACACTAACTGGGGCAGATGGGAGTTTAGTCCACTCCAAAGCCTCTGGAGGGTGTTAGATTGGGTAAGGCTGGGCTATGAAACCACTCCCATTTTGCAGATGGGGCAAGTGAGGTTGAGACAATTAGGTCCCAGATTTATTCCCATTATGTGGCATAAATCAGTCTTCAACTAGTGGGTCATAGCCTGATCCAAGGTGGGTTGCAATAGGAGCGCTACCACCATGCAAATATATCGTAAATAATTAAGAAATGTGTCCCTAAATGCATGTTTGGGTAAACGTGGGTCCTGAGTCTGAAAAGGTTGAAGATATCTGGTATAAATAACCCTCTGTGACTAGAAGATTTTGTATTGTTAGTCCACTAAAATATATTGCTCTTTTCATTTTCTGTGTCTGATATTTTTTTGAGTTATAGATATAAGGGTCATAATTTCCTATTCCTATTGTAAATAATTCCCTTTAAGCAAGTTCATATCTCCCATGAGAAATTTGATTCCAAAGGAGTCAAAAACAAAGCATCATTGCACTTTCTTACTATGCAATCCTATGCAATGAATCTAATGAAATCCTATACTGTTTGGTCTATTCAGAAGTACATTCCATTGAATTGGGCTCACTCCCAGGTAACTTGGCATAGGGTTGCAGCCTTGGAAACTTACTTTGTCCAATCGGAACTGTTTTGGGGGTGTCAGGTGAATGAGAGCAGATCCCGGGTAAAATCTTCAATATTCTGTTGGGGAGGATTGTGTGAAGAGAGAGAGCCATAAGGAATGTTCGCAGTTGCTTTTTTATAGCCAAGGGAAGCATAGCTATATCAAGGGTTAGATATTAGATTATAAAGTCCTTGGGAAAGGAAGTGGATTTGAACAGTGCCTGAGCTGATGGCGCTCTCTTCCTGGAACTGAGCCTCATCAGCTTTGAACAATACTGCAGAATACATTTACGTATTGCCAAATATGGGGAAATACACCACTGCTTCAATTTGCATGTTAATTTGTATGTGTAGATGCAAATTTAGAAATAATTGCTATAATTTAAAATAGGCATACAATCCATCTCACCCCCATGGAGAAGACATTAGGCATTAGGTACCTACCGGTACTTAGTCTGCTGTCCAAGAGTGGGCCACTTCAAGGCTTTCCCTGCCTTCCATATGTAGAGTTCTTTAACTTTGACTGGAACCCTTTCAAACACAGAACTGTTCATTGACAGCCTTTCAAATAGAGGGCTGTCCTCACTGAAGTTGGGCAAATGGCCACTTTATACATTATGGATTGGGAACATTTTGTGTGCTCCATATTCCCTGGCTACTTGTGCTTTTCTCCTAAAAACGAGACCCTTGTTTTAGTTAAGTTCCTAGTTCTCATGATGGTTGCATTGTAAAATGTAGTGATCTAAAAGGTGCACAGAACCCAGCTATGTTTTACTCAGGTTGAATTGGTTAAAATTAATGGACCTAATTCAACCATGTTGATTAATAATTTCAGTTTCATTTATGACTAATGCTGGATACAACCCTTAGTTTATTTTTATTTAGACTTCTTCAATTCCTGGAACTTGCGGTGGGTCACAATATGAAAATGCATATCAAAATTTTAATCCAGACATGCGAAAACTTCCCACCTGGTGAAAAGCCTTGCCCCAGCCACCAGAAGTCCAGCTGATTAGACAAGTCTTTGTAGTGACTCTAAGAGGAGGGAGCTCCATTGTGGTACAGCAGCAGCAGGCCATCACAAACAACTCCCGCCTTTGTGTATTCTTGCAGCCCAAAATTGGCACAGAAGTGGAATAATCTGACTCAAAAAACCAAGACACATTATATAAATGCTAAGCATTGTTGTGTGTGAGGTTTATGCAAATATGACAAACGGGAATCCTTTCATTCTCCTCCAAAAAGCCCTAGAGAAGTGAGTCAACAGAGCAATCGGCCAACTTCCCAGGAGGCTTATATACTAAACCACGCTCTTGTTTTTAAAAAAAACATATATTACCTTCCTGGATGATGTGATACATTCTTTAAGAGGTGTTCTCTGCCCTGCCCCCACCTTTTAAAGACCCACACCTTTCCCTAATGAGGAAGCCAAGCCCAAAGGTGTGTTGGTGGCGGCAGCATCTTGCAGAACAATGCCTTGCAAAAGTGGAGGCACTTTCCCGCTGATCTATCTATCTAAACATGACGTGGTCCTGAGAGTATTTCTGCAAAAGGAACTGTGACTGCAATTTATTTACTTATTTATTTATTTCATAAGAATGATATTGTTATGAGCTGGGGTGGGGTGGGGAAGAGGGGTTAGGCTGAATGCCTGGATCCAGCATGGATTCAGTTGCTGGAATAGCCAGCCCTGCCTGGTAATGGTCTGCTGAATATGAGTCCTTAAGGGAACAAAGGAAGTGGCTCTGTGCCAGAGGACAAATGGGTGGGCTTCCCTCTCTGGTCAGTTAGAAAGACAAAAGGTCAGAGTTCAGAGTTGAGTTATGTGAGCTGGAAGCCAGATGCAAAAGCTGCAGGCTGGAAAGTCAGACAGAGAGCCGGGCATGCTGGAGAGCCAGATTTCTGCTGGAATCCAAAGCTGGGACTGTGTGAGAAGCAGGACCTTTTGGGAGAGGGTTGATGCTGTGAAGCCCTCCATTGTAGGCTCATGTTGTGTATATGTGTAAACAAACCCTATATCATAAAGGCACTACAGTCTCTGTTGTGCCTCCTTCCAAAAGGAAACAGGAACCCTGGGTAAGTGCCTGGAACCCCTGGAATCTTGCCATGCTCAGAGATTGGGATGGCATGCAACCATTTAACCACTCAATTGTACACCCACAAAGTGCAAGGAAGGCCAGCCCAGCCTTTCCTCTGAACCCTGAGATCTTCAACTACTGAAATGAAACAACCTAAGAATGAACAGCTGATAGATCATGAACTCTGTCTAACTGAGCTACAATACACAAGATCTAGAAGACTCTCTCTCTCTCTCTCTCTCTCTCTCTCTCTCTCTCTGTGTGTGTGTGTGTGTGTGTGTATGTAAAAGCCATTTTAATTAACTGGTATACAATACTGTGCTTTGATTCTGGTTATATGTTGCAACATCTTTTTGTCTGAATTTTTTGGGGGGGGGCACTGAGGGCAATGTGGTGCATAATCATTCTTTTCTTAGAAATTGTGGCTAGCAGTCTTTGACCACAGTACATATACAGAGCTGATCTCTGACTGTTTCTATTTCATTTCCCAGCTAAATTAACCAGCGTACATCAATGAGGAGTCCAGGCATGTCTGTGTTTAAACAACAGAAGGTAGAGGACATTTATGAAATTGGCGAAGAGCTAGGAAGGTAAGCCTGAACTTTTCCTACTCCTCTGTGCAAATGTCACATGCGAGCTCCCTTAACCATTGGCTGCACCGCTGAGATGTCATGGAATGTTTACAAACAGATGCAAACTGTACTGTCCTAACATTAGACTAAGTTTGTGGCAGTTTCAGTAAAATACATTGCATAGAGGTGTACCGTTTATACTCCATTTCAATTTCTGGTTAAACACCAGGTGGTTTATGCAACGAACGAACTGGGTTGGGACCATGGTGTGAAGGGGAGGGGGCTTTAACCCTTTGCCCCCTGCTGCAGTCCTATTCTGCATCAGGGACCTACTGCCTGCTATTTGTATGGGGCCAGGTGTGTGGAAGCTCCCGTTCGCTCCTGCTTACCTGTTTAAAAAGTCAGGGTGAATGAACTGATTTTAGTCTGTCTACCTTTTCTCTGCAGCCACAGCCAGGCATATTTCATCAAGGTGGTTTTATCTTCTGAAGTAGACTTGAGCATGGCAGAATATGAATGCATAAACGTAAAGTAAATTAGACATAATTTAAGAATGTTTGGGTCCCAACAAGCAAACTCTGTGGGACAGCTCTGAGGGACAAGAGGTATCGCTTGATATCTCACCTGTGGGAATGCACTCCACTGAATCAACTACATTTGAGGGGGTTGGAATTTGGTTTCCCATCTCTCATTAACAACCTGTGATAACTTAGGCATCAAGGGAAAGCCTGTGTGAACTAGCCCCATGTTTCCTCCCCCAATGCACAGGGACCCAGTCACAAAGGCCCACCTTGAGATGTGCTGTGAGGGTACAGGGCGCGGCCGAGGCAAGCAGTCGCATGCTTCATTCATACTTTCAGTTCAGTAAACAAGATTGTTTTACGTTGTTGTCAGGTCACAGTGCCTCTTCTCTCTGATTTGCAACTATTCAGGGTGCTGACAGGTGTGTCTGGTGGTTACGGAGACTTATGTCAAGATACCTTCAGAATTTGCATCACTTGCACGGAACAAAACATGTTTTTTGGTAAAATAGTTGTCAGGGATTATAAAAACCCATTGCATCTTGTTGTTCTACAGGCAGAACTAAACTGCTACCCCACTGATCTACTGCCATTTGCAGGAAGGGAGAGGCTGCATCTTTCCTTTCCCATGCTGCTTATTAAAGATTTACTTCAGGCCAGTTATGTGTTGGCTACTGTATAGAAGTGACACGGCTCCTCCCTAGTAAGCTTGCATCAGGGATGCTGAAACCCCGCTTTGGGACGGGGTGTGTGTGCTGATGTGGCCGTCAGTTATTTCCCCCTGTCTCCCCCAAGACACTGCTGCAAGAAGATTCCTTTTTAAAAATTATAATACGGTAATAATTGACACATCTCTGGTGTGGGTGGAGATGTTTATAGCTCTATGCCGGTGGTTTTCAACTGGTGTGCCGTGGAACCCTGGAGTGCCTTGAATGATGGTCAGGGGTGCCACAGTCAACACTGGCCTCTGTCCCTCTGTCCTTTCCTCTCTACTCTGATGCCCTCTCATTTCTCTGCCTCCCAAAGACTTGTGCGGCTGTTGGTTGCAGCAGCCCTGGCTACAAGATCCCCAGTTTAATAATGCCTCTGGAGTTGGCCAGCGGGTGCTGGTTGCCAGGAGCTGAGGTGGCCTTGAAGTAAGCAAGCGAGCAGGTGAGGGAGGCAAGTAAGCCAGCCCACCAGCCCTTGCTGTTGGGAACAGATGGACAAGTGGGAGGCTTGGATGGGCAGTCGGGCAGGCAAGCGCTGTGTTGGCCTTTCTTGTGCTTGCTGTGTGCAAGGCCTGCCTGGGAGCCTTTCCACCATGCAGACCTGGCAGTGCCTGCTGCTGTCACTGCTACCTCCCAAGATGAGTAAGGTGCTGGCCTCATGTTCACCTTGGGTTGGTCTCCATTGGGGCACTAAGGGTGGGGGCATCCTCTGCCAGGACCCCTGGGGCAGTGTGAGAAGGCACTTCTCTTTGGAGGGGGGCAGCTCAGAGACCAGGGGCGGCAGCAGTGGCTGCTGGGAGAACTCCCAAGGAGAGGGGATGGGAGGGATGGCTGAGGAAACACTCCACAAGGGAGGGTGTTTGAAAATGGGTGACATAACTGGGCTCCTGAGCCCCACAGGAGTGCCGCAGAAAAAATGTAGTTGGTCAAGGGAGCTGTGGACTCCAAAAGGTTGAAAACCTGTGGTCTGTGCACAACCAAGAGAATAGATGTGGATGTGCCCCTGTGGCCACTTGGTTTCACTGGGACTGACGGATGGCCAAGATGCCAGTTCATAGAAGCAGCTTCTCTGTTATTGTTGTTGTTGTTGTTGTTGTTGTTGTTGTTGTTGTTGTTGTTGTTGTTGTTGTTGTTACTACTACTCTAGGCAACTGAGCCCTGAGATCTTGGGCAGGGGGCAGGAGTTGTTTAGATGCTTCTCTGCCTGTGGCAGCTTCATGTTCCAGGCCAGCCCTAGATCAGACCCTGGTCCCTCTAAGCTTCATCCTCTCAGCCATGTATTTCACACAGGACATCCCTGGTGAAGCTGTGGCAGGAAGTGCTCATTCAACTTGTAATCTTGCTGAGATGCCTGTCAGCATCTGATTCAGCGAAGTGAATCAGCCTATCAAAAATGAAATGGCTTATTTTTTTTTGCTTTTTTGCTGCTGAGTTTTCTGCTAAAAGCACTAAAGGTGGTGGTTGTCAATTAAACTGTTGTAGAATCTGCTCATTTAAGCACAATAAACTTAATTAAATAAAAGTATGCACTCCCCGCCAAAGCAGAGGGCCAGCCAGGGGAGATGACTGCCTTAATTTGATTTGGAAGGTGCATGAGCCATATTTAATTTCTTTCCAATAATGAGATTTTTTACAACAAGTTTTCTAAAAAAAGTCTAAAGCAAGAAACAACAATAAAGATTTGATTCTCGTTCCATTTCAGCAGCAGCCTTTGTCAACCTGGTGCCCTTCAGATGTTTTGGACTTGAGTCCTGCAGGGTTAGATCTTGGCCCTGATCCAGCTGATTCAGGGCTTTTCTGATGTCCTATAAAGCAGCAGAAAGAGGAAGCAAAGCATCTTCTTTTGCCATTCAGCTGGTAAATAAAAAATTATTCCAGCGGCATGGCTTCTTGAGGCCCAGTGTTTATGGAATAATTGCTTTTGCCATTGCGCTTATATTTTGGAAATACAGTATTGACAACTCCCCTGAGTAGTTGATAGCTGATTTTTACAATGTCTGGAACGAAAAACCAGGAGGGTTGTGAATAGCAGCAGCAGCAGGGAAATGACTGGTGCTTGTACCTGGGAGCTTGACATGATTTGTCAGCTCTGGACAGGACTAATGCCTTGGGATCTTAAAATCACCCTCCAGCCCTGTCATCAAGTCACGTCTACCTAGAAGTCCTTATTTGGCAGCCATGCCAGTGGCAGACACCCAGAGGTTCTGTAATACTTTTGGGAGGTAAAGCTTCTGCAGACGAGTTGTTTGCGGTAAAAGGGAGGGTGTGTCAGTTGCTGTCATAAGCATTGTGTCATCATATGTTTGACAAATTGATGTTCCCTTAACTCTGAGAAGCAGAAATCCTATTACAGGACAGAACTTGCTCCATGGCCAGTTCAGACATATTGGCATCTGAGTTGGTAAATTGTAATGGGACACCCCCTCTCTCTCACACACACACAGATTGAGTTTCATTTACTTGTATAATTAATTTGTAGCCCATCTTGTTTTCACAATGGAGCTCAGGATGGTAATAATACTAATACTACTACTACTAATAATAATAATAACAACAATACCCCACCCATCTGTCTGGGTTTCCCCAGCCACTCTGGGCAGCTCCCAGCAGAATATAAAAACATCATAAAACATGGGAGTTCCCTTCCAGATGCTGACCGTCCTGAATCCTACTTAGTGTCAGTAGAGAGTTAATGGACTGTGTGCCTTGCACGGGATAGACTCTGGACTTGCAAAGGCCATGGGAGCAGAGGGGGACAGTGAGAGAGGCAGGAGCTTCAGAGCCACAGCCAAAGTACCCGGCTAGCTGGCTGTGAGGCTGTTTGAGACAAAGGGAAGCACCTGTGTGGATCGGGACCTGGTAAATAATACATTCCGTATGAAAATATGTAATACATAAATAAATAGCTGCATAGTGCTGTTATAAGTTAGAAGTGATTAATAATATGTAATAAGAGAAGGAACTGTTGTTGTTTTACTCTACATATTTTCCAAGTTAATACACAAAACATAATTACTTTACAACAAGATTAATCCATCACGGAGGGCACTTATTATCTGCGATTAAGTTTTCTCACGCCTGTTCAGCCAGGAGTTCCATATTAAGTAGTAAGTTGTTCTCTGCAGTACATGATCTTCATAGCTCTCTACTAGGCATTCACCTGTAACTAAAACAAGACCCCTATTTTCAGCCTAATAAACCAGACCATGGGGAGATGGGGATATCATCCCAACTGCGGTACATCTGCAGTAAAGCAAAACCTTTGTGTGTGGAATTCATATTCTAATTCAGTGCTTCTGATTGCTGGATTTGCTGGATCTTGGATGGTGCAGAGCTGACTTGGAAAACATGTGAATCTCCGGAAGGTGTTGGATTCCAGTTCCCATCAGCCAGCCTGGGCAATGCTTGGAGATGATGAGAACTGTAGTCCATCCACATTCCTTCTTCTCCTGCTCCAACACAGTAACTGATGCTGAATTCACTGGGATCCCTTTTGGGTGGCTTCACTCTTTGGATGGTAAATAGAAATCAACTTGGCGATCTTCAATGCTGTTGAAGGGGAGCGAATGAAACTTTGACCAACTCATACATGCACAAGTGAGATTGTTGGGTAAATATTGACCTGCCAAAGCAAAAGTGGAGATAAGTGTGACGTATTGCTGAAGGGAGGAACTGACTGAGGGAAGATAAGGCATGAGGCCACAGTTCGAACACCGTCTCCCTGCTGGGGATCAGGTAATGCGAAGGCAGCAAGAGAAAGTTACAGTGAAATGTACAATCACAGCTTGACTTCATGGGTCCTTTGCTTGGATGAAGAATCCATTCAAATGGTTGCCAACAAACACAAAGCTTTACAGTAGTGGGGTGGGGAACACTTTTCAGCCCAAGGGCTGCACTCCCTCATGGGCCCTTACAGGAACCACAGGCCAATGGTGGGCGGGGCCAAACGGAAAAGTGGGTGGAGCATCAGTTGTGTGACTCCTCACCTTTGCACAGTAGGTGCGCATTCCAACCATGCAAAAGTTCAAACACTTATACTCCAAGCATGCAGGGTTATAATAATTTATTTGTACTCCACCTATCTGACTGGGTTGCCCCAGCCACTCTTGGTTGCTTCCAGAATATATAAAGACATAGTAAAACATTCAACCTTAAGAAGCTTCCCTATACAGGACTGCCTTCAGATGTCCCCTTCAAGAGACATTGTCACGGTTCAATGACGCATTTGCAGCCAAGCAAGTGCAGTTTAGGAGGCTGTGGAGCAGGACCAGTGAGGGCGTGATTCTGAAGGGAATCCCGAGGGCCTGATAAGCTTGATGGGCTGCATTCCCCCCCCCCTGCTTGCAGAACAGCATAAGTGAAAAAAATGACAATATCCCTGCTCCTGACAATTAAAAAAAAGTGGAGAGTGGGAAGGAGACTGGGATGGATGTGAGTCAATGCGATTCCATACAAGCTGATTTGGCATTTCTGGCTGTCTCCTGTGCTCATATGGTCTTCCCACCATCCCATTTGTGTACACTGCTTTTATGAGCTACTTCCACTTCCATGGAAACCTAAATCTGCCATTTCACCCAAGCCAACAAAGCTATGGTTTGTGCCAGACCTTCAAACTAGGGTTTTGAAACAGCTGACACATTCCACAGGATGAGACTTCAAGTCCCTCCTCTCAATAGCTGGTCAGTCATCCACAGTCAAGAGAATTCTGTGTCAAATTGAGGAAGCCTCTGTGGCTGAGGCTGAGTGGATTGGCAGGGTGGGAGGCATTCATGGGGGAGGCAAGGGCAAAAGGATTCTTGTCCAAAGGTTTCGTTGAATCAGCATTTATTGCAGAGAACAAATTTGTAGAAGCATTTTTTGAAAATGGTAATGTCTCTGGGTAAAAATAATAATAAATTTTATTTATACCCTGCCCTCCCCAGCCAATGGCTAACATTAAAATACAGCTTAAAAACAAGATTAAATACAACATTAAAATGCAGCCTCATTTCAATAGAAACTCAAATCAAAAACTGTTTTGGGGAAGAAAATGTCAAGTCTTCACCAGGTCAACTATCCAGACTGGTCCTACGTGGGCCAGAAAAAAGCCAGGGAAGTCCCGAAATATGAGTTCCACCACAGAAAAAGGAAAGAGCGGGAGGGGATCAAGTTGGTTCCAGGCCAAAGGCCAGGTGGAACAACTCTGTCTTACAGGCCCTGCGGAAAGAAATCAGATCCCACAGGGCCCTGGTCTCATGAGACAAAGCGTTCCACCAGGCAAGAGCCAGTGTTGAAAAGGCCCTGGCTAGAGATGTACAATTTCGGAAATTTTGAAGCTCAGAAAAAACCCGTTCCCCTCCCCCCCTTTTTTCTGGGGGGGAAACGGAAATTTTTGGAAAAATTGAAAAAGATGCTACATTAGCACTTCTTTTTTCTTTTCCAGATTGAAAGTCATTCTGTTACTTTAGAAACATAAAATTTAACTATGGATAATTTTAATGGGCAGAAAATTATCACAACTAGCATATTAGAAATACAGTGTATCCAAACAGGAACTGTTTTGCCCATGTTTTGCCCATGAGACCTTATGTATTTCCTCACACTGATGTGTGTGGTCTGTTAACCACTTTAGCTACTACTACCGGTATATACTTAAATTAGTTTATTTCACTTTTTAAAAGACTGTTTTACAGCATTTAATGTTTAAAATATTTTCATTTCTTTTTTTTTCATAACACTTCTCTGATTGCCACAACAACACATATACTTGAAGGCCCTTTTTGTTGCTCTATCTATATTTTCTTCCAGTGCTTTGAGGCCTAGTGAAGAGGAACAGAACCAATGCATATGCAAAAACAAAACTGAAACCTTTTTCTTTTCTGGTGACAGCAGCACCTCCTAAAGCAGGCACCCCCAAACTTGGCCCTCCAGATGTTTTGGAACTACTGTATATTCCTGCGTATAAGACTACTTTTTAACCCAGGAAAATCTTCTCAAAAGTCGGGGGTCGTCTTATACGCAGGAATATACGGTACAATTCCCATCATCCTTGACCACTAGTCCTGTTAGCTAGGGATGATGCGAGTTGTAGCCCCAAAACATCTGGAGGGCCGAGTTTGGGGATGCCTGTCCTAAAGGAAGAAATGTATCTTGTTCTTGCATTGGAGAGTTCAGTTTGTAACCTAGGACTTGCTTGTCTTCACAGAAATTAGAATAATCTGATACCATACATATTTTTAAAAAATGATTTATAAGATATTCGATCCCCTTATCTTAAAATATTTTATTCATCATGTTAAAATAAAACATTCCATAATCTATTTTTGATTTTTTTCAATTTTTCCAATTTTTTGGGAAAAAACAAAAAAAGGCTTCAGGAAAAAAATGGACACCCCCCCCCCCCTGAATTTTTCCGGTTTTCCCCCCCAGGCCTTCACATCTCTAGCCCTGGCTCTGGTTGAGGCTAATCTGACATCCTTAGGTCCCAGGACCTCTAGGGTGTTGCAATTTATGGACCTTAAGGTCCTCCGCGGGGCATACCGGGAGAGGCGGTCCCGTGGGTACGAGGGTCCTAGGCTGCGAAGGGCTAGAAGGATTCTCTGATAGAGGACAGTGTCCGGGGAGCATTATCCATCGTGTTTCTGTTTTGCACTTCTGCATTTGTATCTTAAAAAATAATAACCATCAGAACCCACATTGTTGCCTGGGCCTTTCAGCAAGAAATTGTCCTTCCACATCCATCAGTCCTCGTGGGACCTGTTTTCCTGCCCCACAGGTGCTGGGTGGGGCTGTTTTTGTCACAGAAGCTTTATTGTTGAAAGGAAAGGCAGCCTTTGAGACACAGAATGGACAGTGCTGTTCCGAGGTCAATTATAAGTGTGCAGTGCCCCCAGGCAGTAGCATCATCATAACAAAGGAAAGCAATTGTTGCATGTCCCTATGCAAATGGTTGATCTTTTGGTCATTTATTTTAGCTCCCTGTCTGCTCAGAAGCCGCATCAGGAGAGGAGGAAAAGGACAGTTCCAACTGCTTAATGGAAACATCAGAAACGCCTCTGCTTTTGAAATGCATCTCTGGGTTATTTGTGGGGCCTGTCTGGTGTTTTTACATGAGTAGAATGTGTCCTTTTATTTAAAATGCATCTCTGGGTTATTTGTGGGGCATAGGAATTTGTTCAATTTTCCCCAAAAAATATAGTCAGGCCCCCCACAAGATCTGAGGGACAGTGGGCTGAAAAAGTTTGCTGATCCCTGGCTTAAAAGAATGGTGCCACAAGTGATCGAACTGAAAACATTGCTTTCAGTAGGACTGAATGGAAGGCCCCCTCCTCAGTGTCATGATCTACCAGAAGCACTACGGTAGCCTAGGGGTCAGCAAATCTTTTCAGCAGGGGGCTGGTCCACTGTCCCTCAGACCTTGGGGAGGGTCGGACTATATTTTGGGAAAAAAATAATGAACGAATTCCTATGCCCCACAAATAACCCAGAGATGCATTTTAAATAAAAGGACACATTCTACTCATGTAAAAACATGCTGATTCCTGCACCGTCTGCAGCCAGATGGAGAAGGCGATTGGGCCGCATCTAGCCCCTGAGCCTTAGTTTGGGGACCCCTGCACTAGCCTCTCCTCCCACCTCAGTGGTGGGTCTATGATTCCCTGAATGACTGCTGCTTTTAGAAATAGTTCAGTGCGCCTATGATATCTTGGGCCAAAGGCTCTGGGGGACTGAACTGTTCGATAAAATAGTCAGGGCTGTCACGAGTGACCTGAGTGCAGTCCCACTTATATGGTAGCATTTGGCACTGAGCAAAAATGTATCTGTTTGCCCAGGCCCTTTCCAGGTCATAAGATTTTATTCTGTTGGAAGATCCATAGCCTGCCCTGCCGTTCTAACAGTTCTCCAGGCTCCTTGTTATCTTAGTTGCTTTCATTAACCTTTTCGGCTGGAGGGCACATTCGGAAACCTTGAGAAATTGTCATTGAGCTCCCATTGCTCGGTCCCTGCTCTTGTCAACCTAGCAGTTCAAAAGCATGTCAAAGTGCAAGTAGATAAATAGATACCACTACAGCGGGAAGGTAAATGGCGTTTCCGTGTGCTGCTCTGGTTTGCCAGAAGCGGCTTAGTCATGCTGGCCACATGACCTGGAAGCTGTACGCTGGCTCCCTCGGCCAATAACGCGAGATGAGCGCTGCAACCCCAGAGTCGGTCACGACTGGACCTAATGGTCAGGGGTCCCTGTACCCTTTACTGTACCCCCCCCCTGGAATCTGTTAATTAAGGGCAGGACAGAAGCCTCCTAAATAATTGAAATTAATGTAAATATTCTGCTTGAATGGATATAGAAGATGTAGCAAAGCCTCTGAGTGCCCTTGGGACTGGGGGGTGGGTGGGAGTGGGGCAGGGGCACAACTCTTTCTCTGCCCCTCCAGCCGCAATAGAAACTGCCTTTCTGAAACTTCTTGTTTGCATCTCAGGGGAGCTCCCCCCCCTTTAAACTCTGCCACCCACTTCCAAGCGGCATTCACTTTCCAGTTTTATCCAGGACTTAAATATCACTTCTACACACACACACACACACACACACACACACACACAGCTGAACCCCTGCCCCACTCCCTTTGTATCTGTGTGGCGTCAAAGGCAGCTGCTTGTCATTCCAGGCATAATTGCTCTGGTTCCCGTTCTATCTTTAGGAAAGCTATGCAGTGAAACAGGAACTACCACGGGACAAGAGGAAATTAACTCTGACTTTGCTGAGGAAAACCCCAAACAACAACAAAAACTCATGGCCATCGGGGAGGGAGGTGTCACCTGGTCTGTCTCTAAAAGGCAGCTATTAGCAGGCTACACTTTCCATACACTCACTTTCTCAGTCAGAGGGCACAAATCTGTTGTTGCTTGGAGCCCAGCAGTGTTTGAAGTGAACACAGCAGGTGGGAGGGGTGTGTGCAGATGACATGGCAGGCCACTTTAGGGTGTGTGTGTGTGTGTGCGTGCGCGTGCGTGTGTGCATGTGCCCTACAGCTGCTGTGATTGACTTGCTGGATGCGGAGGAGTGGTGGGAGGAACCACCTGGGGAACCCCCCCCCCCCAGGAAGAAGGCTCAGAGCCCGAGGTATGGTGGTGGGATGACAATGAGTGATCAGAGGGAGAAGAGGGAGCAGACTGGGAGGAGGAGGTGTCAGAAGCTGGAGAGGTAACATGGTTTAGTGATCAGGTAGAGGTTGTGGCAGCGGGCAGTCCAAAATCAGAGGCAGAAGTGGAGGCTAGAGAGGAGCGGGGGGGGTCAAGAGGCAGAGATGAAGCAGGCTGCTGAGGAAGCCGGGGGGGGTCTCCCCTTCCTGCTGAGACTAGCTCCTCGTCCCCCTAGTCTTCTAGAACCCTAAACGGTATGAAGAGGGAAGAGCAAATAGAGATAAGACAATAGTCTCCAATTGCTTGGGAAGGACCCAAAGGAAGCGTAGACATAGCCAACTGCATCATAGCCGCAAGTTCTATCAAGGCGAGTTGCTGTGCTCACTAAGCCTGGCTTCCTGAGTTGAACTCATTTCCTTGAATAAAGAGTTAACCTCATTGATGCTGTGTTATTTATCACTGACCTGCTACTGACACCTTGCTCCTGACAGCTGCAGTGACAAGCTCATGTCCTCCAACAGCCCTCTTTGACCAGGGAATGCTCAGGAAGGCAGCGCCCCACTCTGTTCCTTTTAGGAATACCTTAGTCTTGTTTCCCTTACACCAGAGCTTTCCAAACTTCTCATGTTGGTGACACAACTTTTAGACATGCATCATTTCGTAACACAGTTTTACTAGCAAACCAGAGGTTAAGTTAACCCCTTTCCAGCCCCAGGAGGAGGGTGGGGAGTGTTTGTGCGACCTACACACTGCAGTCAACACATTAATGTGTCTCTCTCACACACACAGTTGGGAAAGTTCTGCCTTACATGGTGCTCCACAGCTTCATCTTTGAGTATTAGTTTATTACTGTACTACCAGCTTAGTAGTTTAGTAGCACATTCTCCTTCAGAAGCCAGAGCAAGGCAGGCTGTGACACTCTAGCTGAATGCCTAAACAGCTTCGGCTGCCAACTTTTCAAGTGGCTTCTGCGGCTGTGCTCTACAGCTCTCTCTGTGTGTATACATGCAGTAACGTAGGAAGATGCCTCCCCCCCCGCCCGCACTGGGTGCCCCTCCTCCGCAGGCGGCGCCCCTGCTCCCAAAATGCACGCCACACCCTGCCCCCAGAACGCGCTCCACCTCCCTGGGGGCAGCGCGCCTGCTCTCCGCCCCTCTCCACTGTATACACGTGTGTGTGTACACGATCCTGATCATTTATTTTTCTTCTGCTCATACTAAGAGCAGGATACAGCAAATTCTGTCCTCTGTTTTCTCAGGGATATTGCAGAAGCGGATGTTGCAGCATCTGCTGCAGTCTTCTAGGTCTGCTAGTTTAATTCTTACTTCCATGCGTTCTCTTTTTGGCGGTTGTCCGTATCAGCTAATTTGTTTTTCAGACGTGTGTTTTCCTCTCGGAGTTGCTCTATTTGTATTATTTGCATCTGGTTTTCTTTTTCTAGAGTGGAGATGGTGCCCGTGAGGGTTTCCACGTTGGAGGTCAGGTCGCTTATTGTCTTCAGGGGAGTCACTGTTTTCTTTAATAGTTCTGCTATTCTCAGTTCCATTTCCCTCAGGTCTCTTTTTGTTGTTCGGCAATTGTCATCAGGAGGGATGTTGCGATCTCTTTGTCATTCGCCATCTCCTTGGTTGGTGCCATCTCAGTTGTCTTGGTGGCCTAGTCTGTGTTTTTTTGAAGTAGGGGGATGTTGTGGTTCGGTGTTTTGGTGTGGTGGTTCTTGGGTGTTGTGGAATTATAGAGTTGTACAGGCATTGTTAATTGGTGGCTTTCTTCAGAGCATCGGCTATTTTTATCATATTTGGGCTGTGACTTAAGGACTTCTTTTGGGTCACCGTAGTTGTCTCAGCTCTGTGGTATTAAAATTAGCCCCTTCTCATGCTAAGTAGCCATAATATGGATTTGTTAGGTTTGGCCGCTAATATACCACAATGTTCTCATGCTCAACATTTCTGCTTCCTAAAGTCCAGATGAAGAGGGGAGCCGAAGCCACTTCTGAAAGCCACTCCCTTCCTCCCACCCTTGATTGTGGATCGGTTGCTTCTGCCTCCAGCTCATGATGTGTTTTTCTACAGACTTTTTTTGCCTCAGATAGATGGAGAAAGTGCACCCTGTCCAGGAAACCAGGATATGGAGGTGGGCCTATTGCTTTCAGAGTAAGCATTACACAGAGCCTGCTCTCTCTCCTTCCCCAAACGTTTCCGTGCTGATCTAGTGCTGGACCTGTATATATTGGACGCTTCACCCTCTGTTTCTACTTCCTCAGCCACCTTGAGTGTCCAAACTGCCTGCTTGCTTCTGTTTGGTCTTGTCCCAGTTAGTGTTCAGCCAGTAGCCTAGTTTGACTGTGCTCTGTCTCCAGGACTAGGAGGGAAAGCAGTGAAGATGAGCAGGGCAGTTTTCTAGTGAGTAACCAGAATATTTATTTGTTTGCCCCTTGGACATTTCACTGAGATCACCAGCAAAGGATCACCAGCAAGAAATAAAGATTACATTGCAGATGGTGAGTGCCTGGTAATTGCCTTTTTAGCTCACTAAATGGAGGTTGGTGAGTAAAGAGCTTGTGGTGGAGCTGCTGAACAGTTCCTTTGTCCATTTATCTGCAAGCGAAGAGGGAGGAGGGCCTACGAGAGGAAAATTCCCAAAGTTCCTGCCCTGCGCATCATATTTTATCAGCTTCCAAGCTAAGAATAATTTGACAAGTTCTTTAAGGATTGACCTACAAATGCACACACTCCCTCCTTCCCTCTCGTTTCTTCACTTTGAGCAGCTGCTTCTGCTGTTTGGTGTCAAAGGAATCTTCCAGGCATCTCCAGTCCTTCCTCTGTCCTGCTATAATTTGGGGGCTTGAGCCATGGTGAGGCAGAGCAGGACCAAAGCAGGACCAGGTACTTCACAACAGGGATGGTGTTGTCATCTTCTTAGGCACTGTTTGTTGGTCCTGTGCATGCCAAAGAAATAAGCATGTTCTCTGAGATAAGCCCAGCAAATCAGCTGAGTTGGGTATGTGGGTGTCTCAAACTTTCTCCCCCAGGATAGAGCTGAACTTAGTGTGGGTGCAGAAGTGCAAGGATGGACTTCCAGATATTGCTGGACTTCAGCTCCTATCATTCCTGACCATTGACTGCCAGTTAGCTGGGGCTGATGGGAGTTGGAGTCCAACAATTACATTTGAACAGGACCTTTCACAGGAATAATTAAAAAAGCAATCATGTACAAGGTGCCGGTAAATATTCCACAGGAAAAGGACTGAATGCCTTCCTTTACTTGTAGAAGTCTGTTAAACTATAAAATAGCTTAATCTTAACCCTCACACTTCTACACAAGCATTATTCATTTATGATTTATTGTTAACGTTTGTTTCTTTTTATGATTCATATAGTCCAATAAATTCCAAGATGAAAAACTAGAGAAGTTGTACATGCATACACATATATAGATACATATAAAAATGGACAGAAATAAAAAGTGATAAAGTTATCTACACTGATGTGAAATGTCAAATTAATACTGATTTACACTCATATGACGGGGTGAGCTCCTGTTGCTTTGGTCGCAGCTCCTGCCAACCTAGCAGTCCGAAAGCACGTCAAAATGCAAGTAGCTAAATAGGAACCGCTACAGCGGGAAGGTAAAAACGGCGTTTCCGTGTGCTGCTCTGGTTTGCCAGAAGCGGCTTTGTCATGCTGGCCACATGACCTGGAAGCTGTACGCCGGCTCCCTCGGCCAATAATGCGAGATGAGCGCGCAACCCCAGAGTCGGTCACGACTGGACCTAATGGTCAGGGGTCCCTTTACCTTTACTTTACACTCATATGCAAAAGGAAGTGCAAATAATTAAATACATAAAAATGATAGCAGAGACTTAGGCCCCATCAGCACTATACATTTAAAGCAGTATCATGCCATTTTAAACAGTTTTGGCTTCTCCCAAAGAATTGTGGTTTGCTGAGGGTGCTGAGAGTTGTTAAGGAGACCTTTGTTTGCTTTGCAGAGTTACAGTTCTCAAAATGGTTTAACAACCAGTCTTTCTTCCCCAGGAACTCAGAATTGTATATCCTAACTGCTCTTAGCACCCTTAACAAACTACAGTTCCCAGGAATCTTTGTGGGAAGCCACAAGTGTTTAACATGGCATGATACTACATTAAATCCATAGTGCAGCTGTGGCCTTGATATTTTACAAGGCTCCTCACAATTTGTATGGATGAATGTTTTTCTGAGTCCTGTTACATTTGGAGGCAGGACTATGCAGCTGCACTAGCTAGACTGAGAAGTTGTGATCTGCCCCAGAGGAGCCTCGTGAGGAATCATAGCTGAGTGGGGATTTGAACATGCGATTCCCACACTGGAGTCCAACATTTCAGCTGCTGCACAAACAAATGTGGGGATCAAATTCCTGTCTCATCCTTAAACAAAATTGAAGATACGGAAGGGAACAAAATTGCTGCAAGTTCCAAAGTCCTATGGAAGCACCTGATCAAACACAGAAATTCTTGGAACCGTCTGTTGCAGTTGTAATATTACCATACTAATAACTCTCAAGCTATTCTGGCTTCACCCATAGACTGAGGAATAGGATAAGCCAGGTGTGTTGATTTCGGGTAAAGCTGCTCTGCCACATTCTCCAGCCAGCTGCGAGATGTGGGTGATACTTTGAAGCTGTGCCCCTAGTTGACAATTTGGCATCAAATGACGATTTCAGATTCACACCAAATATCAATCTTAAAAGCAAATCTTAGATTTTGTTTCCCACAACCCTTTGCCATGCTGGGAAGCTAAAAAAGAACCTTGTTGTCTCCAAGAAGAACAGCACAGCACTGAAAAATCCAACTCTACCCAGATACACTTAGATCCACTGCCACCTAGTGCCTAAACCATATAGTGACATTATCCACACAATCTGAATTGATGTACCGTAAGGAAATTTCATGTGTTCCTAAAGCTGGAGAATAGAGGTACCCAGGGAAGAACCTCAGTGGAAGATCTTGGCATTTGGACACATTTGTATGGGATCAGACAATTCTTTAAATACCCGGATCCCAAGCATAGCTGCCAAGTCTCCCGTATTCCCTGGGAAACCCCTGTTTTTCCAGCTGTTCCCAGCTGAAAAAACGGATTTTTTTTGTTTTTTCCTGGTTTACCTACTGGCCGGGGGAGGCTCCTTCTGCGCATGTCTGGAGTCTCTGGACATGCACAGAAACGTTTTCTGGCGTGGCGGTCATTTTGGAACTGGGCAGCGCATGCTCAGAAGCGACTTTTGATGCTGCTCTACCCAGTTCCAAAATGGCTGCAGCGCAACTTCCGGCGTGGCGGCCATTTTGGAACTGGGCAGAGCAGCATCAAAAGTCGCTTCTGAGCATGCTCCGCCCAGTTCCAAAATGGCGGCAGCGCTACTTCCAGTCTGCTACTTCCGGTCCGATCCCTTATTTTTCCGGCAGGAACTTGGCAGGTATGATCCCAAGATGTATAGGCAGATCCCTCGCCTGGTCCATAATCTCCCAGCGCTCGATGAAATGGTCTGGAATGACCCTGCAGATTATAACCCATCTCTGTGCGTAGATCAGGCTAGCAATCACAGAACTAGAATTAGTGGTTGAGGGTCTGTACTACAATCCTAAGGCATTCCAGGCCATGTGAAGGTCAAGTGTGAGCCTTATCTCTGGATTTCTGGGCTTTTATGGATGTGCGAGAGACTTTAGACCTGACTTTGGCTGTGGTCTCTCTGTTAATTATATAATACTCTTGGTATTACATTGGGAAATATGGCATTTAATTGCAGGATATGCCACATAATGTATGCCCTCTGCATACATATACTGTAATTACTATACTTGTAATGTGTTTAATGACAGAGGGAAAGTTTATAGTTCAGAGGTTCTGCTGTGTAAACAAAACCCTGTAATTTTAATCAGTCTGGAATTCTGAATGGGATTCTGTTGAGAGGTGCCCTAGGGAGGATTTTCTGCATCCTGAATAGTACAGCCCCTGCTGGCACTAGGTGACAGGAAGAGGACAAAAAAACCCATTCCCTGAACTTGGAGAAAGCGCTCTTCTGGATGCTTCATCTTCTTGATGAGCAGATTTTCCACCTGCAGATCTGAATATGTGGATTACTCCAAACAACAGGTTGAATGTCTGCCTGTGAGTCGAGTTACGGATGCAAAAGGAGGAAACCCATCATATTTTGCCGCATCCATTCACCTGAAACTGTTGCAGAATTGTTTCTGTGGTGCAACCCCATGGGATTGTAGTGAGAATCTTTTTAAAATGGAAAAAAGGTAGGGTGAAGAACCACACATACCACTGTGAGCTGTTGGGAGCAAAGATGGGATATAAATCTATATACTGTATATATAAATGTAGACTGACTCTGTTTGTTCCACATGAATGGTCACAAAAACCGCTGGACCAATACCCCTCAGGTTTGGCCACAACCTCACTTGCCACCAAGAGAGTGACACCATACCATTTCCGTGGTCAGATGCCATACCTGTGCCGAAAAAACACTGTTTCGGCAAATTTTGGGACCCACCACTCAGATACCCAGAGAAGCTGGGAATTATTCCAAAAAATCTGCATCTCCAGGGGCGGATACAACTGACCACGCCCCCACCCAAACCCCACCGCAAACCTCGCCAGGACGCCATTTCCAACCATCGGAGTCACCACCACAGGCCTCAACAGAGGGCTCCCCCCTCCACCACCACACCCGCCACATCCACCACAGGAAACACACCACCCCGACGTCGACACCGAAACCTCCACGGCCCGACGACATGACTCTCAACACACGGTCACTCAAAGGGAACCGGGGAATGGGGGAAGGAGAGGACATAATACGTCAAACCACCAGACGGTGGGGGGGGGAGCGGGAATGACTCAGGGGGAGAGGGAACGGAATACTTCATACCTCAGCACAGGGGGAGGAGAATCACAAGGAGGACCCACAGACCTGGGAGAGGAGGGGACGGGAGACCTCATCCATCGGACACCCCTGCGGGGAATGATATAGATCACCCACACCAACCAAATGGAGGTGGGGACTTACCGGGGGGGACTTGGGGGGGACGGGGTCTGAATACCTCATGGGTCAGGACAGGGTGACCCCAATCACAGAGATGACCTGGGGGGTGGGGGAGAAGAGGGGACGGGATAAGTAATGGATCGGAACAGGGTTGGGGGACTCACAGGGATACCCCTGTTTAAACATAACACCTGTAAAACAGTGGGACTCTGAGGCTCAGGGGGATCTGAGGGGATCTGAAAGGGGACTATTACCCTCCATTTGACAAGACTAATGCACAGCAACACGTGCCAGGGCCAGTTAAGCACAGTTATATCTTTCTTCAGATTCTTTCTCCAAGCTGGCCTTTTCCCAGTAGTGGACTGGTAAATTCTTGCCATGACAGCCCCACCCCCACCTGGTACTTACACCCACAATGTCCCATAATGTAGGAAGCTGTGTCGACCTATCCCCTAAATTTATCGAGGTCAAATATCTTCAACCTTTCCCCCCAGAGCCATAACCTGCTTTTGACCCAAACATGCATTTGGGGACCCATTTCGTAATCTTTTACCACATATCAATGTGATAGCAATACTCTTGTTGCGACCCACCTTGCATCAGGCGACAACCTACTTGTGGGTCCCAACACCCTACCACCACCAATTGAAGACCAGTGCACTGGATCATAAAGAGTAGTAAAGCAGTAGTAAAACTTGGAAGCCTCCTTATTTCCTTCTCAGAGCAGGTGGAGCTCATTAACCGCCCTGTTGTTGTTTTTGCTGCTGCTCCGGCACACAGTGCCATGGCTCCTTCACAGAGCTGTCTTGTCCTGCATTCTCCCTCCATGGATCCCATTACACCTTTCACAAAGCCTTTGGCTTCAAACCCATGTCCCCAGTCTCAAATGAAACAAAATCTAAGGACACATAACTCCACTGCATCTATGCCCCATTGCAGTTTTCTTCCCCACTGTTAACATTTACACCATGGGTAGGCAAACTAAGGCCCAGGGGCCGAATCCGGCCCAATCGCCTTCTCAATCCGGCCTGGTCTGGGAATCAGCGTGTTTTTACATGAGTAGAATGTGTCCTTTTATTCAAAATGCATCTCCGGGTTATTTGTGGGGCATAGGAATTCATTCATCCCCCCCAAAAAAAATATATAGTCCGGCCCCCCCACAAGGTCTGAGGGACGGTGGGCCAACCCCCTGCTGAAAAAGTTTGCTGACCCCTGATTTAGATTGCAATATCATCTGGGCCCCTCTGTTTTGCTTATGTTATTATCCAATGCAACATTCAATGTTTTGTGCTGTATAAATGCAAAATAATAATCAGCCTTCCCCAAGCTGGGTCTGATGCATAGCTGCCAAGTTATCCCTTTTTTAAGGGATTTTCCCTTATGCTGAATAGGCTTCCTTGCGAGAAAAGGGAAAACTTGGCAGCTATGGTCTGATGGGAGGTGTAGTCCAAAACATTTGGAGGGCACCAGTTTTGGGAAAGCCTGCTGTAAAGCATCGTGTGAATTAGGCCTCTTTTCCGCCTCGCCTGACTTGGGTTCATTGCCTGGAAATCGTGAGAAGGTTTAATACAGCAGCCATCTCTCCGCTCCCACACCTGATCTGCATTCAAATCATACCTAGTGTTTTCATGTACAAGAGGAAGACAGGAAGCGGCAAAGTGATCTCATCCACACTGTACTTTATGTGGAATTCTCTGCTTCCTTCCTTGGCTGACTAATTACTTCCTACCTGGATCTGAGGGGGGCTTCCATCACACTAAACTACTAGAGGATGCAGCACTTGTTTCCTTTTTCTGAGCTTTGGAGGAAATACTAAAATTGGTGGTTGAAGAATAACCTTGAAACGCAGCAGCTGTGGTCAAGTCAGGCCAGCTGACATTTAAGAATAGTCTCAAGTTGTAAAAAAGTTTGTAGTGTGCTAAAACATTTAAATAAGGTATTTGACTGGGGGGGGTGGCATAATCCCCCCTGTAACTTTTAAAGTTTTTTTTAAAAATTGCATTTGTAGACTTCATAACTCTGAAATCAATTTTAAAAAGTTGTATTAGGAGGTCTCCCTCTCTTGCCATATCAGGATTTCATAAAGATTTTTCATTTGTTTGTGAAGGTTTTATAAATTTCTATATAGTGTAATAAATAACACAAAAATAATAGCAAAAACTAGCCAGAATTGCGTAGCATATCTGGACAGTTTACAAGTTAACAGTGGCGAACGGTGCCGCTTGGCTGCCCGGGGCGGCACCCCCTTGGGGGCGGGGTGTCGCTCCGCAGCGTGCATGTGTCATGACGCACGCACCAGGACGGACTGTGCATGTCTGCACATGCGCAGTCCATCCGGGTTGGTGCTGCTGCTGTGCTCGGCCGGCACGCTCTAAAGCAGAGCGCGCTACGGAGCGGTTTGCTGCCGCCCATAGTGCGCTCCGTAACATGCTTTGCTTCTTCCTGCTCGGGCAGAGGAGGTGAGGGGTGGGCCAGGGGCTGGGGGCACTGTCCCTGCATGCTGCCCCCATCAGAGTGGAGCTAGGTGCGGCCCACCCCCTACGCCCCTCCCTTGCTACACACCTGCAAGTTAATACTTTAAAAGCCTGGGAGATTATTATTATTATTATTTTAAAAAATTAAGTTTGCCTAGAGCCAAAAGGGTACATTAACCCAAGGCTAACTTCTCTGAGCCCTGAAACTCTGAGCTAAGAAAACCCTTTTTATGCTCACATTTCTCTTTTAGACAAACCAAATAGACATTATTCAAAAACAGACTCAAAGCTTTCAATCTTTGCCAGGCTGCAGTGCTTTGTGTTGGGTGTGTCCAGCTGCTTGTGCTGAGTGGCAGAGCATCTGCTTTGCATTCAGAAGGTCCCAGATTCAATACCTGGCACCTCCAGGTAGGGCTTGAGAAGGACTCCCGTCTCAAACCATGGAGAGCCATTGCTGCCAGTCAGTACAGAGCTCAAAGGACCAATAGTCTGACTTTGTGTAAGGCAGCTTCCTATGTTCTGGTGAGTGTCTTTGCACTCTCTGTCTCACCTGTAGGCCAGTGGGTGGGTAGTGGAGCACCTGCTTTGCATTCTGAAGGTCCCAGGTTGCAACAGGTGATGGAAAGGAGACCCCCCCTCTGCCTGAAACACCCCTCCCCCCTCTCGAGAGCCCCTGCTAGCCAGAGAAGACAACACTGGGATGGGATGGAGGGAGAAATTGTCTGACTAGGTGCAAGAGAGCCAGTGTGGTGTATTGGTTAAGAGCGGTAGGCTCGTAATCTGGGGAACCGGGCTAGTCACACTTCCCTGAAGTCTCTCAACCCCACTCACCTCACAGAGTGTTTGTTGTGGGGGAGGAAGGGAAAGGAGAATGTTAGCCACTTTGAGACTTCTTCTTCTTCTTCTTCTTCTTCTTCTTCTTCTTCTTCTTCTTCTTCTTCTTCTTCTTCTTCTTCTTCTTCTGTCCACAAAGGCAAATTGAAAAAGCATGAGAAGCGATGCGGGAGATGTGTCACTGTGCCGCTGCTTGTGGCAAAACAGGAAGTGCCTGCGCCACCAATTTTGGGTGATATCATGTGAGATCTCACATTCCCTGCATGATCTTGCCAAATTTCAATGAGATCTTGCCAGAAATTGGCACATTCTCACCCAAAATGCTGCTGCAGCTTCTCTACTGGAGGAGGTGTAGGCAAGATGACCAAGGGAGTGTTGCCTTGGGGGCTTTGTCCATCTTAGAGAGCAGCCTCATCCTGCCTAATGGGTACACCAGCCCTGTGAAACACACACTGTTTAAATAAAGGCATTTGTAGGGATTTGACCAAAAGAGAATGCGGGCAGATTCATGGAGGGCAAGGCTACCAATGGCAATTTGTCGCAATGGCTGTGCTCTGCCTCTAAGCTCAGAGGCAGTGGTGCTTGAATACCAGTTGCTGGAAACTACAGGAGGGGAGAGGGCTGTTGTGTTCAGGTCCTGCTTCTGGGATTCCCACTGGGACATCTGGTTGACTGCTGTGAGAACAGGATGCTAGACTAGTTGGGCCATTGCCTGATCCAGCAATGCTCTTCTTACATTCTTATGTCTTGAATATTAGGGTTCTGTTGACATTTTTTAATGCATTTTAGCATATCCAACTATCTTTGTTTTGTCTGTAGCCGCAACTGGGGCTACTCTAGGAATTTGAACCCATCTCCTGCACCCACTCCCTGGCTTCCCAAAGGATTGCCAGTTTCCCTGGTGTGGGAGAATTGCCTTCAGCTCCTCTTTCTTCTTTGCAGCGGCCAGTTTGCTATAGTGAAGAAATGCCGAGAGAAGGTCACGGGGATGGAATACGCCGCCAAATTTATCAAGAAACGACAGAGCCGTGCCAGCCGCCGTGGAGTCCGACGAGAGGAGATTGAAAGAGAGGTCAACATCCTCCAGCAGATCCTTCACGCCAATATAATCAAGCTGCATGACGTGTATGAGAACAAGACTGATGTGGTCCTTATCCTTGAGCTGTGAGTAGGAGAGGCTGCAAATGTGCTGGAATGCATAGGAATGCACTTTTAAAACAAATGAATGAATAGATATAAAAGTTCTTAAAATAAGCTAGAATATGTGCAAGCAATATCTGTTGAAATATCAGAAGCCCACTGGGGAGCTGAATCAAGTATAGTGTGCAGAGAGTAAGGGTTTGCCCATGAAGAGTAAAACCAGACTAAGTTATGCTTAATAAGCGATAGAAAGTGTGCAAATTATTTGAATAATTGCAAAGAAGTCTGCTCCATCTATTCCTTTGTTTGCAAAATTTGAGCCCATCAAGTGCAGAATTCCAGGCCCTCTAGCCCCTAAAACCACAATTGGGATTGGACTCTTCTTGTTTCCCCCCCAGCAGCCTAAGATTCTTGGGATTTTCCATAGAAAACTGTGTTGGTGCTGAGGGCCACCTTGTGGAGAACTTGTGTGCAACATGTTAGCTGTCCATCAGAATTTCAAGGTTCAGTGACCAGCTTTGGTGGCACGTTGTATTTTGAATAAGTTCGTGTATATCGGTGTTGGTGTGTGTATGAGTCTCATACACACCCCATTCCTGACTCATTATTCAGGGCAGTAAACTGCTTCATTATATGCATTTAACTTATATCCAGTTTCCTGGACCACAGGGGCTATAAAATCAGTTTGTTCAACTATTCTAAACAAAGAATTGAGCTGCAATAGGAAACACTTGCAGCGTAAGACATAAATCAAATTGGATCCTTTTAAAAGGAACAAACTTATAATTGGCAAGGTGCCCATTTAGGGGGGGGGGGCAGCAATGTTGATAGCATGCTCAGGTACATCCCAGTTGTTCTTTCTGTGCAGTAATTGGTTTGAAGCTACGAACATGAGTTTGACCAAACTGCGGGAGGCAGTGCAAGACAGGAGTGCCTGGCGTGCTATGGTCCATGGGGTCACGAAGAGTCGGACACGACTAAACGACTAAACAACAACAATTGGTTTGAGGGTTTTATTGTGCTGCTGATGCCATTGACCATTCATTTCCATAAAGGTCCCATATGGGATAGAAGATGAGGATTATAAATTATCTTAAAAATAAGTGCATAAGTGATATGCATATGTAGTGTATCAAAATATATTTAACTAGGGGACAAAGAAAAAAAAGTGTTGTAAATCTTCCTCCCAGCCTTATCCACAAAAGAGAACTGTTGGCTCTTGAGAGTGTCAGTAATTTGTGATAGGGATTCAAGAGCTTACCAGATACCAGAATGTTAGGACTGTACATTTAAAGCAGATTAAAATGCTGCGTTGCCCTAGTCCAACAAAAAAAAAATTCAATGGACTTTTTGCAGTTTGGAAAGTGATGGGCAAATGCATTTAAAAATGTGGGGTGAATGAATGATTAACCAGATTATGTATAAACACTCAGCAAGCAAATCAGGAAGAATGCAGGATTAGTGCTCATTATCATATAATCACTGCTTAAACAAATTGGAACAAATGCTCAATAAAGACCAGAGACTTTGCAAAATAAAAATAAAGATTGGACACAGTCTAACCACCTCATAAGCTTTCTGCAAAGAATTCAGGATGAATGCTCTATTCAACAAACAGCAGTAGTAATTTGTTAGAAACATCCATTAGACTAATCCAGGGAACCAGAAGCAGAATAGTACAATGAATCTGCATCGTTTTGCTGTCAATGCAGCTATCACAATGCTTTCTTGTTGGTTTTGTAGCGTGTCTGGAGGAGAACTTTTTGATTTCCTGGCCCAGAAGGAGTCGCTGAGTGAAGAGGAAGCCACACAGTTCATTAAGCAGATCCTAGATGGTGTCAGCTACTTGCATGACAAGAAAATAGCCCATTTTGATTTAAAGGTAAGCAGGGAAGTCAGGCAGAATGGGCTTGGCAGCCACTGATGCCAACTCTAGGGGGCCCTGGGGGACTGGGCACCCATAAAATTCTTGTTGTGGGTGCTTGGCACCCACACCACAGGGCCTTGGACAGGACTTCCAGGGTTCCCAGGCACCTCTGCGGCACATGTGATGCAATGTGATGTCATGACATCACAGCGCAACGTGACATCATGGCGTCACATTACATTGCATGTGCCTCTGAGCACCCATAATCTGGGTCCCAAGTTGGCGACCCTGTTGGCAGCTGACTGTAGATCAGCTTTCACCAGCCTGGTGCCCTCCATATTTTGAGGGCTACAACTCCCAGTCAGCCCTCAGCCTTTCTTAGCTGTGCTAGCTGCAGGGCTGTCTTAAGCATATGTGGCGCCAGGGTGCAAAAATCCACCTGGCACCCCACCCCCCGGTTGCCCATTCCCAGGCGCACAGGAGGGCGGAGCCGGCTGGCCGCCTCAGCGTCTCGCTGGCTCAGTCACCCCCGAACTCATGGCCCAGAGCTGCCCACAGCAGAAGAGCCTACCACAGCGTGCCGACCAACAAATGGGCTCTTCCCCAAACTCAACTCTCGGGCCCCGGACTCTCAGCAAGGTGCCCCTGAGAGCCCGGCACCCGGGTGCCCAGCACCCCTAGCACCTATGGGTAAGATGGCCCTGGCTGGCTGAGACTGGTGGGAGTTGCAGTTCAAAACATTTGGAGGCACCAGGTTGGGAAAGGAAAGGCTGGGGTGTGGTTTAAACATGCTTGGTTTTTGTGGCTCCTGTACCATGTGGACTTGTAAGCCTTTGCAACCTTCTGGAGAAAGGGCAAGTAAGACATTCTATAAACAAATAAACCAGAGCTCAGCTGATTTGTATACATTGGCAGATTCTTACATTCCTGTTAAAAAATAGGGCTGGATCAATCCACAAACCTGACTTTATTATTTCTTTGTATGTGTGTCTTCCCTGTTATCCAATAAGCCTGAGAATATTATGCTGCTAGAAAAGAATATCCCCATCCCGCACATAAAACTGATTGATTTTGGTCTGGCTCATGAAATAGAAGATGGCGTTGAGTTTAAAAATATTTTTGGGACACCAGAATTTGTAGGTAAGTCTCAGCCATTTCACTGTTAGTTGTTGATTGTTTAATCATTCAGTCAAAGTTTAGACTACAGTCACTGGCATTCATTGTGGTTGCCACTTGTTTAGATTAGAGCGACTGAAAAGTACATGTGCTTCATGGAAACTGGTCTGTGGGGGTCCCTGCACTGTAGGGTACGAGAACCCGTGGCCCCCCAGAGGCTGGCGGACTACAGTTCCCATTCTCCCTGCTTATTGGCTCTGCTGGCTGCGGCTATCCAAGTCGAACAACACCTGGAAGGACACATGTTTTCCATTCCTAGGTTAAGCTTCCCCCCCTTCACCTGCAAGTCTGAAAATGTTCTCAAATGTTATGAAATGCCAGCAAGCCCTCCCATGACCTCCTTCCAAAGGAGACCAGCCTTTGGTGTGAGTTATGCCCCGGGAATTTCTTATTGTTTGTGGAGGTGGGGCATGAGCAGTAGCGCTGAGAGTGCGGGTTGGGAAGGATGAGGGGAATTGTGTCCTGGGGGCTCCAGAGGGTGTGTGTGTGTGTGTGTGTGTGTGTGTGTGTGTGTCTGCCTGCCTTCTAGGTTTGTGATTCTGTACTTGCCTTTAAAATCCTTGGTGCACCCTCTTGCTGATTCTTGTTGTTCCTTTCAGCACCAGAAATAGTGAACTACGAGCCTCTTGGGCTGGCTGCAGATATGTGGTAAAGATTTTCCTCTTTCCATTCCCTTCCAGAATAGCATCACTTCTTGTTTGATGGTTTGAGATCAGTCAATAAAAGCAAGATACCATCTGCAAACATTCTTATACTGTGTTGCATGTGACTGCTTTGAACTCCAGTTATTATCGGGTTATTTCTAATTAGTTCAGCCAGTGGTTCTAAATAAAAAGGGTGAAAGTGGACAACCTTGTTTTGTTCTCTTATAGACTGGAAATTGATTAGAATCTCTACCACCAACTCAAATATGTGCTAAATTGCTATCATAAAGCTGATTAATAATCCCTATAAACTTTGGGTGCCAAATTCTTGTAACTTTAATAATTCTTTATGAAAATCCCAATTAACTTTATCAAAAGCTTTGGTTGCGTCAAGTGAAAGAGCCACTGCTGGGGTTTTATAAGTTGGTAAATATTCAAAACCTTCTTAACTAGTTTGGCCAAGTTCTATGGAAAAACACCAGCAATGCCAACACTCTCTTTATATTATTATTAAAGGTAAAGGGACCCCTGACCATTAGGTCCAGTCGTGACCGACTCTGGGGTTGCGCGCTCATCTCGCATTATTGGCCGAGGGAGCCGGCGTATAGCTTCCAGGTCATGTGGCCAGCATGACAAAGCCACTTCTGGCAAACCAGAGCAGCACACGGAAACGCCGTTTACCTTCCCGCTGTAGCGGTTCCTATTTATCTACTTGCATTTTGACGTGCTTTCGAACCAAACATGGTATAAGATGTGTTTATTTGTCAAAGTTAGGTCCCACTGTGGCTTTCTTTTCCCCACTTTCCATCTGCATATGCCAGTAGATTACACAATAGTGGATGTTAATCTAAATGTTTCCATTTTTCTCTTTTGCTTTGTTTCAGGAGTATAGGAGTTATCACTTACATTCTGTAAGTACTGCACTGGCTTATATATCTGTTTTTGTATTGCTTTTATGCCCTGCTTTTCCTCCAGGGAGCTCAATGTGACATACATGATTCCCACCCCACCATTTTATCCGCACAAATTGGCCCCCAGCAAATTAAAGCAGAAGTCACTCCCAGTTACTGGATTTGTTCCAGAGAACGCTGGGTAGAACTCAGTCGACCTTACCCTTGATAAAGAGCAGTCCCTCCCCGGAATCATCCCTTCTCCTCCACCCCGAGATCATAGCTAAGAGCAGGTTATTGGCAGGGATTCCATGGGGCAGGGGGAAGCCACAGCCACCCACCCCTGTTGTTAGCCCAGCACCTCTCTAGTCCCCAGTTCAAAATCTACTTGAGCCACAGCTGCCTGCTTGCCACCTCTAAGCATGCAGGTGCCTTTCTCCAAATTCCAGTTCCACAATGCAGTTGCCAAGGCTGCTCGCTAGGTGGCGGTGCCGTGTCTTCCTATGCTGAGCTCTCCCCCCCCCCCAAAAATCAGCAGTAGGTTCTTGTGTGCTTTGAACACTTTGATGCAAACTGTTGTTACCCATGCTTGGCAGGGTGTTGGACTGGATGGCCCTTGTGGTCTCTTCCAACTCTATGATTCTATGTCCTTGGGCTGGAAGCAGAATTTGTGCAAAGTCATTGTGGGGGAGTCTGCAGAAAGCAAACTAAGAGGGTCTGTGTCCATGGAATGCTCCCCAGTCTCAATGAAGTCGTGTGTCCCCAGTGTCTAGTCTTTTCCTCAGTGTTCCTTTCCTATCATCTCCCAACTCCCCCCCCCCAAAGAAAAACCTTGGTCAAATAGAACTAGTGTTGGGTAGTGGTAAGAAAGTCCTCAGCTCAAATTTTGCCTCTGCCATGAAGCCCTGAGGCCTTAGGTGAGCCACGTGTCTGTCTTTCTGCCTCCTTCCCCAACAGCTGCAATATGCAGATACTGAGACTGGCCTACCCTACAAAGCAACTTACATAATCAGAAAAACAAAAGTGATGGACAAAAGCAACTGCAGTAAAACAGCACATAAAGTAAAGAAGAAGAATTATGATAGCATCACCCACACCAGTTTATTATGGACAACTGGCCAGAAATAAGACCAACAATATAACATAAAGTCTTCCAAAATCTCAAATGCATGACAGTTGTTTTTAAGTGTAACAACAGCTTGGTTCTATGCAAAATAGTGAATAACCCTGGAAATAATGCATTGCAATGCAGAAAGCAAGATAGACTCCCATCAATTATGCTGACCAGCACAAAAAATCCTCCCAAATTAATTGAGAATGTTTTCAAAGCTCTGTATTGATGCAGAGTGAGAATATGATTCAGTGGGGAAGGGTTAAGCATCCCCTGGTGCCAGATGAAGCCTCTGTCCACTCCTCCACAATGACCTCCTTTCCTGTAACAGGGACATTATTCCTACATTATGGTCATTGGTCAGGAGATGCTGCCACAAACATTGTTGGGATGTAGGAAGCAGCCTTATACTGAGTCCACCCATTGGTTTCTCTCACTCAGTATTGTCTGCACTGACCGGCAGCAGCTCTCCAGGGTTTCAGGCAGGGGATGTTCCCATACCTACCTGGAGATAAAATAAAAAAAATTCCTTCAGTAGCACCTTAAAGACCAACTAAGTTTTTATTTTGGTATGAGCTTTCGTGTGCATGCACACTTCTTCAGATACAGTGAAATGGAAGTTTCACTGTATCTGAAGAAGTGTGCATGCACACGAAAGCTCATACCAAAATAAAAACTTAGTTGGTCTTTAAGGTGCTACTGAAGGAATTTTTTTTATTTTACTTCGATCCAGACCAACACGGCTACCTACCTGCTACCTGGAGATGTTGTGGGGCCTGGACCTGAGACCTTCTGCATACAAAAACAGATGCTCCACCTCTGAGCTAAGGTCCATCCCTATAAATAGCATTTAAGCTGTGCAGCCTAAATATGGAAGGTGACTGTTATAGACCTGAAAGTGGGAGACTGTTTCAACCCTTGGGACAGGAGCAGCATTTCCCTGTCTCTTGATTTCACAACTCAGCATCTCTCTCCAAAGACAGACAAGAAAGTGCTGTGGCACATTTTATTATTTTTTTAAAAAAGGTAAGCAAAGGACGTCGCTTACAGTGAAGGGCATTTGAGAAAGAAGCCAGGCTCCTCTCCCAGGCTAAATAAAGACTGCTGAGCACCCACTGTATTATTAGCAGGCAGGCCCTCTTTCATTGCAAACAAGGCCAGCTGCTGAACCTGCAGAAAAATAACTTCCTCCCTGCACCAGGGGCTTCCTGGATTTGATTTCACTGCATCTTTCCTATCCCTTGTCTCGAGTGAATTTTGGGTAGGAGGAGCCCAAGACATTTTTGTCCTGAAATAGGAAGTCCAAATGGCACTAACTGACATAGGGCACAATCCCCTGGTGATTTATTTCTGTGGAAACCCCACCATTTATTTTATATATTTACTAGCTGGCCCTGCCACGCGTTGCCGTGGCTAATCCCCATGACTGCCACCACCCTTTGTCGATCCATGACGTATCCCGCCCCCTGCTCCCCCCACCCCCAGGTTTTCCCTGTGATTCCCCCCCAACCTGTCCTGTCCCATGACGTATCACACCCCCTCTTCCCCCCACCCCCGGGTCATCCCTGTGACTGGCCCCACCGTGTCCTGACCTATCCTGTCCCCTCCTCCCCCCAACCTCCCCCCAGGCAAGTCAGTAGCTCCATTCGGCCTAGTCTGTAAATGGCAGTTGAGGTGCTGTTGAAAGGGAAGGTTCTGTAGGTTCTATAGGTGTAGTACCAGTGTAGCCGCCACTAGAGGGTGCTGGTTTGCAACCTGGTTCTTTTCCCAGAATGCACTTTCGTCTGATTTGTGAGTTCTGGAACACGTGGTTTGGGTTTTTTTACCTAGTCCAGGTGTGACATCTGTCTTTGAAAACGGTATGGGCTTGCTCTCACATCCGCATGCGGCATTGTGTCAAAAAAAATTTTTTTTCTTTCTCCATTGTGTCAAAATTTGAGCGCAATCGGTCAAGCGGTTTTGGTGAAACGTGGATACTAACGGACATGGCCAGTTTACATATATATATATATATATATATATATATATATATATATATATATATATATATATCCCACCTTTCCTCACAACAACCCTGCAAGGTAGGTTAGGCACAAAGTCACGCAGTGAGATTCATGGCTGAGTAGGGATTTGAACCCTGGTCTCCCAGGCCCGAGTTCGACACTCTAGCTAGTGCACCACACTGGCTCTCAATAATAAATAGGAGCCCCACAAGTGCATGTTTTGCTCTTGAAGAGCTCCCATTTATTTCACAGGGGAAATCCCCGGGTGTTGTTCCCTATAAGATCAGATCATTCTGTCTCCTATTTCAAAGCTCTTCATAGGACCCTAGATTTAAATAGCATTCTCTGCTTTGGGGTCAGGAATGGGGCCAATTTTCCCTGTTTTTCTCTGCAGGCTAATGACCCTTCTCTCTCCCTATGGTCCCTCTAGGCTTAGCGGGGCTTCGCCATTCCTCGGAGATACCAAGCAGGAGACGCTGGCCAACATCACAGCTGTGAACTATGAATTTGACGAAGAGTTCTTCAGCCATACCAGTGACCTCGCCAAAGATTTCATTCGGAAGCTTCTGGTAAAAGATACCCGGTGAGCCCCAGATGACCCGCTAGGAGGAGGATGAGAGGAAGGCCAATCTCAGAGCTGACCCATACCTTGGCTTAGCGTGGATGGTGACCCCCTCATGCCGCCTTCAGTTCATTCCCCCTCTTCCACAGGGAATTCTCCTCCAACTACTGATGTCTCACACTCTGTGCTTCCTTAGCCCACAGATTCCCTATGTAATTAATGTAGCTCTCCTATTTGCATCTTCTTTTTCTTCTCTTTTAATATATGTTTATTAATTTTTGAGAATACAATTTCAAAAACCTCAAAAGCATAACTCTAACCCTCAAAGCATAGGGTATCTATGGATTTAGGGAGGAAAAAGTGTGGGGCAGCAGTAGTTGGAGGGGAGTGTTGTGAAAGCTGTAAGATGCATGGATGAGGGGAAATTAAAGGAAGCGGGAGGGATTCAGCTGAGGTACAGACATGCCCTAAAGCTTCCTGGTCCTGCCCCCCCCCCAATGGTTTGATTGCTTCGTTTATGCCTCACAGCATAAACCTATCTAGGCAGCTTACAGTAAATAGCAGGAAAAAATGTAAATATGAACTATGAAACCACAAATGTCCTAAGTACCAAAAATGCAACCCAAAGCGGACTGAACCCAAAATTTAAAAACCACAACTACTACATAGTTGTTTAGAAGGGCTGGGCGAGCAGAAAGCTCTTCTGGAGCCAAAATGGTGCCAGGCAGTCCTCCTTGGGAAGGTTGTTCCACAAGCCCAGAGGAATGATCACTACCAAAAAGGCTGTCTCCCTGCTGGTTGCGTGTGCCACAGGGACACTTGGGACACGGCCTGCGGAAGAGAGCTGAAGCTTTCAATATTGGAGAAGGCAGTCTGTTCAGGTAACCTAGTCCTTAGATGTTTTAAAATGCAATTTGAAGGTAAATTGGGTCTGGAAATGAACCTGGGAGCCAATGTTGCTTACAGAGCACAGTGAAATATTGTCCCAGTTAATAATCTTGTGCCTCTGTTCCAGGCCACCTGTAGTTTCTGGGCCATTGTAAAGGGGCAGTGGGTGGGGATGGGGACCTTTTTTGGCCTAGCAGGCTAAATTCTTATCTGTCAAGCACCCTGTGGGCCAAATTGGGGCAGATGGGTGGGGCAACCCACCTGTCAATCACATGGCATCATTATCACATCAGATGATTGGCAAGTGGATTGTCACGCCCAATTGTCAAAGTCTCAAGTGCCCCAGCAGACAGGTGGTTGTTGGGTGCTTGAGAAGCACAGCACAAGGCCACTTCCTCCAGAGAGTGTCCCCCATCTTCTTCTCAGGTAGCCTCCCATCCAGGCAGTTAACGGGCACAGGTCTGCTCTGTTTCCATGTGTCCTTCATCTTCAGCTCATCCTCTAACCTCTCTTCATCCTCTAACACGCTTCAAGAACAGTTGTGACCAGCAGCTCTTCCCTGCAAGGAAGGCTCGCTTACTTAACACATTTTCTCTCTTTGTAGGAAACGACTCACCATCCAAGAAGCTCTCACTCACCCCTGGATCACGGTGAGCCTGGAAGTGGGGCATGTGGTGTCACAGGGGAAGGGGGTATTTTTTATTTGGACAGAAGTCAGACAGAGCTTTGTATGGAGTTCTGCATTTTGGCATTTAAATGTCGCCTGTCATAATTCTCACTTGCTTTTGCATATCTGACTTTAAACAGTATGGGCAGCATGACAATGACCTTCTAGTTTGGTTTCTCACAGTTTTAACCTCATTGGGGGAGGGAGATCCATTTTTGCCAAACATTGCCAGAAACTTTGTAAAATAAAACAATAATACATGTTGCCTTTTTTAATGCTTTCTTGTCTTGAGCAAGAGATTAAAAATATGCGATGCTGAGATGCGTGTTGACAAGCATACAGTTTTCTGCCATGGAATGTGTTCTGTGATGATGATACATCTGCCTACTGTTTGCATGAACAGACATAAACCACATTCCAACGGTGTTTGGCTGGGCTCTATCTGGTATGAATTTGCTCCATCCAGTCCACCTTGAAATCTATAGGAGGTTGTAAAAGACACTCCCTTGCATTTGTACAACTTTTCAAGGGTGGCTATAGCCTAGAAGTACCCAGTGGACCACACGCCTCTCTGTGTCTTCCTTTGTGTTTGTGTTTGTGGTGTTCTGCTGTGTAGAAGATACAGTGGGTGTCCTACATTTGCCCAGTGTCAATACTCACATCTGAATGTTGAAGACCCCAGACAAATTTTGTGAATAATTGAGAACACAGTGATATGTGATATTATTATGGGGAATCCATTCAGTTCATCTGGAATAGCCAATTATTTACAGGTGACACTCAAACGTTCATTCATTGCTGGACATCCATTGTAACATGGAATATATGCAGCTGGTCTTTGCATGCTGGAATCTGGAGTGCTGGACTCTTAAGATTTTTTTCACATCACAATGAATCAGGGGCTAACAACCTTTTTGGATCAGTGGGCACATTTTGAGAGTGTTAGGGGTGCCAGTCGCAAATAGCTGCTGTGCGGGGCATAGCACAAAATTAGAGAGACGGCCAGCCCCATGTACCGTACTTCTGGCTCTGATTGTTGAGATCACACAATATTGATTATATATACACATACACACAAACACACTGATACTCTTGCTTTTGAATGGCAACCAGAAGCAGTCCACAGAAACAGGAAAAATAGCCAAACAACACTCACACTCATTTCACAGAAATCACTTAGAAATGACCTTGTTTGTTTTGTCCCATAACTTGCTTTCCAGGAGGGCTACAGACTTTGGTGACCCCAGTGCACACACACACACACACAGAGGGGGGGTGGCGTGGGGTGGGAATGCTCAATAGTGTATTTTCTGAAATATTTTCTATTTTTTTTCAAAAAATGACCACTTTTGAAACTGTAAATGCACAGATGCCAGCATGCAGTCAGTCATAGTGCTCACAGGGATGTTTTTTGTTCCACCAACCTTTTTTGGGGGGTAAAAATAAAATAAAGTCTGTGACATGCATGACGGAATCCTGTTTTCACCCAGCACCATGGATATGTGTTGTGTGTTTGCCTTCCTTTTGCCTGCTGTGTTGTGGTTGATGCTGTGGTGTCTATAGAAGCAGTTTGCATGATTCTGCAGATCAGTAATAATAACCATGCCCTACTACTTCTGTCTGAAGACTCACCAGCCCAAGGAAGAAACAAAGGTCCCAGAAAGCAAAAGGGCTGAGAACCAGCAACTGAAGACCAAGCGCCTGAAGGAATACACCATCAAGTGCCACTCCAGCATGCCACCCAACAACACGTACATCAACTTTGAGCGCTTTGCCTATGTGGTGGAAGACATCTCCAGGATGGAGCAGAACTTCAGTGCTCTGGCTGTGTCCCATGATGCTTTGCAGGAAGACATCGATGCCCTCGTTTCCATCTACAACGAGAAAGAAGCTTGGTACAAAGAAGAACATGAAAATGTGAGACATGAACTTTCCCAGCTGAAGTACGAGTATCGCAAGATTGAATCTCTGAAGAAGCACCTGCAGGAGGACATCAGACTTGTGGGGAGCAGCCTCAATGGGGTTGCTAGCAAGTACATGGACCGGCAGTCACATTACGAGTCCTTGAGTAAGGAATTGTCCGAAGAACTCAAATGGATTCAGGAATTTATAGGCAGCTCTCAGCTGGAAGATGGAAGTGACGCCTACATCACTGGAAATTTTGGCTCCGTCTTTAACAAAGATATAAATGACTCTCTTAGGGAGCTGCTAAATAGATCCTGCTGTGAAGAATTCCTAGCTGCCTTGAACCCAGGTGTTGCAAAATCAAGTCAGTAACTCTGTCCAAAATGGAGTTTCAGATTTATTTATTCATGCCACCTCAAGATTCCTGCACACTAATGATGAAGCCCCACTTGTTCACTTTATTTCTGAAAAACATAATTGACAGTCACTGTCGCAGTTGGCTTTTTGAACTCTGAAAATATATGTGCCACGACACAGGGCATATGAACTCTTGCCATTGTTTTACCCTTTTTAACAGGTAGGCTGTGAATTTTGCCAGTTAGGAATGACTTGAAATTCCCTGTTCTCTTTTTGGAGCATACTTTGCATTTAAAAGTGAAAGCCTTTGCTGTCATTGTACTTTGGAAGATGGAAGCAGCTTACTGTTACCATGCAATACCTCCTAAATACCTGATTGTAGATAGTTAAGCATCCTTAACAGCCTCTATTGCTGTCCTGTGAAAGAGTCAGCAATAAGAATGCATCGATTTGAAACTCAGTACGACTGGTGCTTTTAATAGCGATGGATTCAGATGTACAAGCTGTTTCTTGCCCACAGCACCCTCTGCAATCCTGACCGCAGTCTACTTCAAACAGTAGCCGGCATTTCAGTTGAAAAGCAGAATCGTGAATGTGTCACGGAGTGAATGGAGAGCTCTAAAATCAACTCTACACTCAGCATATTGACTGGGGTGATGCGTAAGGCATTGTCAAGAGACTTGACATTCCACCCCACCCCAAGCAAAAAACATGGTCCAGTGAAGGAGCCAGATGACCGAAGACTCCTATGGTGGAATCTGAGACTTTCTTTTTGTTGCTGTTTTGACTCAGATTATTAGAAGGAGAAAGTGGGGGAGTGGGGGAGTGAGTTATAATTGAATTATGCACATTTTTGTTCCTGCCTTTGAAAGAGAAGAGCATTGCCTGGGCAGCATTGATCTCAAATATGTAACTAATTTCACACTTATAGAGACAATAAATATTTATTTAATACAGTGTGGTTACTTGCAGCACCCTCTGTCTGTATGCTACACAAAAGAACATAATAAGAGCTTGCTGGATGAGACCAGTGGCCCGTCCGGCCCTTCTCAGGACAGCTACCCAGATGCCCGCAAGCAGGATTTGAGCACAAGAGTCATTCTCCCCTCCTGTGGTTTCCAGCAACTGGTATTCAGAAGCATGACTGTCTCTGATTGTGGAGGCAGAGTTTAGCCCTCGTGGCTAGTTTTATTCTTCATTAATTGGCGTAATCCTCCTTTAAAGCCATCCAAATTGGGGGCCACCACTGCCTCCTGTGGGAGGGAGTTCCATAATTGTTTAACTATGTACAGTACTGTGTGAAGAAATACTTATTATTATTATTATTCAGCTGTAGTTGAAAGCCCACGAATTCTAGTATTATTGGCGGGGCGGGGCCGGGGTGGGAGGCATGGAACTCTCTAACTACTTTCACCACCCCATGCATAATGTTATGCCCTTCTATCATGTCGCCTTCACTCACCTTTTCTTGATAGTCTCAAACCCTGCACCCTAGGATTGGTTGAGTGAATAATGTTTGCCCATTGCTATTACCGTAATTTGTTTCTAGTGATGGTCTCAGCAAGATGAGGCTCTCACTTGATGGAGAGTGTGTGCTAAGTACTGGTTTGGGTTCAAGCCAGGGGAAGTCCAGCAAGTCCAGCTTTTTCCAAGGTTTGAAGAAAGCAGCTTCCAAACTGACGTGGGTAGGCTTTGAATATGCTTGGATGCTCTCACTCGTGCGAGATAAGGTAGGTACCCTGAGGCCTGTCTGAATTCTGCATAACTGGGTGCCCCATTGGAGCCAGCTAAGTCCTAAAATGCAAATTATTTGCTGCAATTTTATTGCTGTTACACTTGGGTTGTGCCAGTCTCATCGCCGTCAAACTTCAGACAGAGAGGATGATAATGTCAAAGGCTTGATGCTCGGATGGAGAGCCTTTGGCCTGCCTGATGCTGCTGAGTTACAGCTCCCTGATACTTGGCTGTGCTGCCTGGGACTGATGGGAATTGAAGTCCAGCAACATCTAGATGGCACCACAATTGCCCCCCTCCGCGCCCTGTACTTAAAGCGCACAACCCACATAGGTAACCTTGTTCTCTCTTGTCTTTTCCAGCCAAAGGACAAATGCCAGGCCTTGGTGAGGCGGGAGTCGGTCATTAACTTGGAAAACTTCAAAAAGCAATATGCCCGGAGGCGGTGGAAGGTACTGTACTTGGAGTGTGGTCCAGGCTGATGCATGTGTTGTGCTCTCTACAAAGAAGCAAGACTTCTGTTTTGTTTTGTTTTGTTTTGTTTTGTTTTAAGGCAGGGATGGGCCGCCTTTGGTCTTCCAAATGACAATGGACCTGGTGGTTGTTTACTCCAGCAACTTCTGGAGAGACACAGCTTCCTTATAGCCCTTTTAAAGAAACAACATTATTTTTACATATACTGTACCTTTCAGAGCTATCTCCAGAACTAGCTTCTCTCCCTCTAGAAGCTACCATAGCTAGTAAGTGCAGGCTGGTCTTGTTAATAATAATAATAATAGTAATAATAATAATAATTTATTATTTATACCCTGCCCATCTGGCTGGATTTCACCCAGCCACTTTGGGCGGCTTACAACAGAAAAATGTAATAAAACAATTAAACATTAAAAGCCTCCCTAAACAGGGCTGCCTTCAGATGTCTTCTAAAAATCTGGTAGCTGTTTTTCTCTTTGACATCTGATGGGAGGGCGTTCCACAGGGCAGGCGCCACCACCGAGAAGGCCCTCTGCCTGGTTCCCTGCAACTTGGCTTCTCGCAACGAGGGAACCGCCAGAAGGCCCTCGGTACTGGACCTCAGTGTCCGGGCAGAACGATGGGGGTGGAGACGCTCCTTCAGGTATACTGGACCAAGGCCATTTAGGGCTTTAAAGGTCAGTACCAACACTTTGAACTGTGCTCGGAAACATACTGGGAGCCAATGTAGATCTTTCAAGACCGGTGTTATGTGGTCTCGGCGGCCGCTCCCAGTCACCAGTCTAGCTGCTGCATTCTGGATTAGTTGTAGTTTCCAGGTCACCTTCAAAGGTAGCCCCATGTAGAGCGCATTGCAGTAGTCCAAGCGGGAGATAACTAGAGCATGCACAACTCTGGCGAGACAGTCTGCAGGCAGGTAGGGTCTCAGCCTGCGTACCAGATGGAGCTGATAGACAGCTGCCCTGGACACAGAATTGACCTGTGCCTCCATGGACAGCTGTGAGTCCAGAATGACTCCCAGGCTGCACACCTGGTCCTTCAGGGGCACAGTTACCCCATTCAGGACCAGGGAGTCCTCCACACCTTCCCGCCTCCTGCCCCCCACAAACAGTACTTCTGTCTTGTCAGGATTCAACCTCAATCTGTTAGCCACCATCCATCCTCCAACCGCCTCCAGGCACTCACACAGGACCTTCACCGCCTTCACTGGTTCTGATTTGAAAGAGAGGTAGAGCTGGGTATCATCCGCATACTGATGAACACCCAGCCCAAACCCCCTGATGATCTCTCCCAGCGGCTGCATGTAGATGTTAAAGAGCATGGGGGAGAGGACAGAGCCCTGAGGCACCCCACAAGTGAGAGCCCAGGGGTCCGAACACTCATCCCCCACCACCACTTTCTGAACGCAGCCCAGGAGGAAGGAGCGGAACCACTGTATGACAGTGCCCCCAGCTCCCAAACCCTCTAGACGGTCCAGAAGGATGTTATGGTTGATGGTGTCAAAAGCCGCTGAGAGATCCAGCAGAACTAGGAAACAGCTCTCACCTTTGTCCCTAGCCCGCCGAAGATCATCAACTAGTGCGACCACTATTGATTATTATTATTTTAAATTTATATGACTAGCCATCGATAAAGTTCTCCAAGCAGCTTGCAGCATAGCTGCCAAGTTATCCCTTTTTTTCAGGGATTTTCCATTATGCTGAATAGGCTTCCTCGCGAGAAAAGGGAAAACTTGGCAGCTATGGCTTGCAGTAAAACAATTTGCAGCTCAACATAAAACCACACTATAGAGCAAAGTGCCATTAGGAGAGGTGCCTAGGCCACCCTTTCTGAACATGGTGCCCTCCAGATCTTGTTGGACTACAGCTCTCACCAGGCCTGTTCTTCATGAACTGAAGTTTTCAAACTGGCTCCAAGGGTAGTCCCTAAGTAATCAAGATGGGAGGCTACATCAAACCAGGAATGGCCATAGCTGGCAAATCAGCCAAAGCAGGAAATAAGCACTCCTTGATATCAAAGCTGAGCCTATAATGACCAAAATGGATTCAGGAACACCTCTACACTGTGTACCTGCTCCTTTGGGGGGAAGTATGACCCAGCCCAGAACAGGATAGATAAGAGTGTGTGTATGCTTTGATCCTTCCCACTACTGGCATTTGGCCTCTGATCACCTTCCCTACAGAGGTAAGCAGCTCTCAGGAGCAGGGGGTGGGTGGCTTCCCACCCCTCTGTTATTGCTGAGGAACACAGCTGCTTGTCCCAGTTTAGACTGTCTTCAAGGGTAGCCCCATGTAGTCTCTGATAATCATTTGTCTTGGATGAGATCTGCCTCCTTCTGACCCAGGTGAGCTCACCTGCCTCCTTCTTACCCAGGTGAGCTCACAGTGAACTGGGTCAACCAGAGGCAATAGGGTTCAGCTGAATCTTTTCCGTATTGCTGCATTTTAACGTATCACATTTTCCTGGTTTTGTTAGCTCACTAAATCCCCCATACAGCTTTTTAAGATCTCCCTGGTGCTGCTTCCAAACCTCACCTGTGTATTGGAGGCTGATGACAGGGCAGTTCTTGAAGGTGCCCTTTGGTCGTGCCCATAAAATGGACTGGGGGTTGGGGGACATCCCATAAGTGGCTCTGCAGGGTCATCTTCTGCCTTTCAAGAGTATAACCACAATATCCTTGTTATTCCCCCAGCTTACTTACAGTATTGTTGCACTGTGCAACCATTTATCTCGCACCTTGGTGAGAAAAGTTCGCCTAATGCAAGATGAAAGCTTGGTAAGTACATGGGGGCAAAGGGAGTGGAAAGTTGACGTGCCTGGTTGTTTGTGACAGAGGAGGGGCAGCCAATGCGATGCCTTCCAAATGTTGCTGGAGAGCCCTGCTCAATCAGGCAAAGGATCACCTAGCTCAGCATTTTGCTTCCTTTAGCAGCTGGCTGGCCAACCAACCAACCCCTAAGATGCCTGTGCAATGCAATAGCCCTTCTCCCATTGCTGCTTCTTAGCATTTGTCATCCAGGGGTCTAATGTCCCTGTGCCTGGAGGCTGCATAGAGCCATCGCTCCCCCTAAAAATGACATCAGGTGGTGAGTGCCATTCGAAATAGAGCCAAAACAGGGCTGCTGAGGAACAAGAGGTTGATACTGGCATGCTCTCTCGTGAATGCTGAGAAATACAGAAATACTACCTCGGCACTGCTGCTGCACATGCTGAACATCATGGTTAGCTATGCAAGGCAAAGTTAAAGAGCTCTGAGCAGAGCTCTAGATTCTCCAGGTGGAGGGTCCAGGGGCATAGTGTGGGGGGTGCCAGAGGGGCTGTGTCCCTGTGTGTGTATTTTTGAGGGGGCACGAAGCAGGCACCCCCATGCAGGTGACTGAGGAGAGGCAGTCCTTGCGGTATTCCACTCCTGAGCCATTTAAGAGTTACCTCTCACCCACTCCTCCATCTCCCCGCTTTGGAACGTCTTTGCTGCTTGGGTTGTTCAGTGCAAGGGCAGACAGAAGACAGGTGGGGATCTGCTGGAAGATGACGGAGTGATTTGCAGTAGAGCAGCAAAAGTTCTCAGCTCTCAGTAGCTTAACCATAGTAACAAGGCGGCTTTTTCCCTTCTAGATTAGGCTGCTGGGAATCAAGACAACCGGGGATGAAAGGAGCCGATGTAGGGTGTGTGTGTGTGTGTGTGTGTGTGTGTGTGTGTGTGTGTGTGTCAGAGAGAGAGAGAGAGAGAGAGAGAGAGAGAGAGAGAGAGAGAGAGAGAGAGAGAGAGAGAGAGATTCCTAAGCTGAGCGTGTGTGCAAAGGCACTGGGACCTGCAATTCAATGCTCATCACCTTGAGTGACTATTTTGTACCTTCTCTGTTTGGTGGACCTTGGGTTTTGTAATGAAAAACAAAGTTGATCATGCAAGCCGGAAGTCTACCCACCCAGCAGTGGAGTGTGTCTCCATGTTGCCCAGGGTGGGTGGCTGCACCGTGCACATGCACCCATGCCAGGGGCGGCATGAGGGGCCTAGGACAAACGGACCCCACTGTGCCTGTCCAGCCCCTGCTGGAGCTGGAGCAACACCAGCCCTGGCAGGCACGGCTGTTGCACCCTCCTCATGCCACTCTCCCCAGATCCTAGCCTTGCAAGGCTGCAGGGGGGGGATGTGGCAGCCATGCACCCCTCGATCCTAGCCTTGCACAATGCTGGGATTGAAGGGCACAAGGTTTCCGTGTCCCCATGCCTACCCAGCCCCGTAGCCAAAACAAACAAACAAAAAACGTGTGCTGTGCCACCTGCCCTGGGGGGAGCCCAGCCAGCCGATGTGGCACTTAGCAGGCACCCCCATGCCAGCACCCCCAGAATGGCCTGGTGTTCCTCTCCATGAGTGTTGGTTCCTCTTTGGTGGGCAGGGTTATGGTTATTGTTTATTACTACGGTATGTTAGGTAAAGGTAAAGGGACCCCTGACATTTAAGTCCAGTTGCAAATGACTTTGGGGTTATGGTGCTCATCTCACTTTACAGGCCGAGGGAACCAGTGTTTGCCGGCTTCCGCAGACAGTTTTCCGGGTCATGTGGCCAGCATGACTAAGGTGCTTCTGATGAAGCCAGAGCAGCACACGGAAATGCCGTTTACCTTCCCACCAGAACAGTACCTATTTATCTACTTGCACTGTGTGCTTTCGAACTGCTAGGTTGGCAGGAGCTGGGACCGAACAATGGGAGCTCACCCCGTCATGGGGATTCGAACCGCCGACCTTCTGATCGGCAAGCCCAAGAGGCTCAGTGGTTTAGACCACAGCGCCACCCGCGTCCCTTATTACTATGTTAGGTCTTTTTATATTGTAAACTGCCCTGTGTTCCTCAGATGGTGGTATAGAAAAATTCTTCTTCTTCTTCTTCTTCTTCTTCTTCTTCTTCTTCTTCTTCTTCTTCTTCTTCTTCTTCTTCTTCTTCTTCTTCTTCTTCTTCTTCTTCTTCTTCTTCTTCTTCTTCTTCTTCTTCTTCTTCTTCTTCTTCTTTGTATAAAAAGAGGGGCGAGGAAATGTCTGCAGATGCTGAGCCCTGTCTGAAACATCACCTATTTTCTCCTTTGTTCCAGCGCAATTGTGAAAGTGACCACGAGGAAGATCTTCCCAACCGGCCGGCACCTCACCATCTCTTGAGGAGGAGAAGCAGTATATCTTAACTGCACCAAACAGAAACGGGTGTCGGACTGAGATTTTCAAGTGCCTAACAGCACAGCTCTTGCACAACTGTACACTTTGTCTCAGGGGCTCTTTCTACCCCCAACGTATATGCAAGCACAGACCAGAAAGGCTCATGTAGCCCCTTGGTGACTCTGGGTCCTCCAAAGGCAGGAAGAAGCTGCAATGAAGTCCCAGTCTTGTTTGGTGCACTATAAATTGTCATATAGAAGCCAAGATGGGAGTGGAGTAGGGAATATGAGGTGTCATTTATAGGGGGGGAATTGACTCCATTATTTTTAGTGCAAATAACAAGACAAGTGTGTGCAGAGCTGGTGATCCAGGGGAAAGAGCTGGGCAGGAAACTGAGGTGTTGGAGCAGGAGGAGGCATGATAAGATGGGAATGGTGTCCATTCTAGGTGCTCCCCAGGTAGCCAACTGATCTTGGGTGCTGTGTAGGTGAGAGCAACCTCCACCTTCTTCTTTGAAGCCCTTGAGGGCAACCCAGGAGATTGTTACTACAATGGGCGGCAGAGAGGAAGAGCCAAAGCAGGCTGCAGGGTATTTTTTTCCCATCAGTCTCTGTTCTCCTGCAGAGTTGGGTGCATTCGGCAAACATTTGATCCTAATCAGTTAAATGTGGTGATTGGGCATCAGCCCTCAACTCCTGGTGAAGGCCAGAGGAAGAAGCCTCCTTTCCTTGGCACCTGCTGCATCGTCCTTCTGAAAACACATCCTGCCTCCCCTGCCTCTCCCCTCACAAGGATCGAAGCGACTTAGTCAATGGCACACCTGGGCTCTTCTGCCCCCCCCCAAATAGCAGGACACCTTAGCCCAGAGTGGAGCAGACACCAATTTATTTATTCATTTTACAAAATTTATACACTCCTTGATTGTTAAAAGAAAAGCCTCAAAGCGGCTTGCAAAAGATAAAACAGTAAAATCTAGAAAAAATGAATAGCCCTACTTTAAAAACCACACAAAAGTTAAAAATACTGAAACAGATTAAAATGACTTCAACTTTCTAAGCATCTAGGTCTAAGCATTTCTAAGCATTTGTCTAAAAGGGATGTTTTCAGCAAGGGGCATATTTCAGATTTAGAGAGAGTCACAAAATGGCTGCCCTGCGGCAGGTGGAGATGGCAGGCCAAACATGGTTGTCGTGGGCAGCAGGCAGGACCGGCGCGTCCATTAAGGTGAACTAGGCAGCTGCCTAGGGTGCCAAAATGGAGGGGGCGCTGGCCAGCCTGCACCCCCGCCCCCCTGAAAGGCGGGCGAGGTAGCCCCAGGCTCGCACTCCCTGCGTGCCTCTGGAGAACGGCCTGAAGCCGCTCAACAGCTGAGAGGCACAGTGGAGGCAGCCCCAGGCTAGCGCTACCCGCATGCCTCCGGAGAGCTGCCTGAAGCCGCTGAGTTCAGCGCCCTTTCCGCGCCCCTGATGGCCAGGCGCCCTGGCGCCTTGCACCACCCAACCCGGGCCTAGGGACGGCCCTGGAGGCACCCTCTCCGCTCCCTCGCTCGCTCGAGCCGGGCCTACCCCTCCAGCAGCTAGCGCGCCGAGATCAGGCTCCAGATGAAGCAGGGGAAGGCCGTGCCAGAAACAGGGAAGGCCGCTAGCTGACAAGGTAAAGAAACTGCTTTTTACCCCTTCCCCTCACCAACAACCAAGGAACTCTCTTTTTATTTTTTATTTTATGTTTATTTTTCATTTTATTATTTTTTATTCCACTTTTCCTTTTTTCTAAAAAAGGTCAACAACTCTGGGAAATGGGGGGGGGGGGCTGCCAGATGGTGATCTCGCCTAGGGCACAAAAAACCCTAGCACCGGCCCTGGCAGCAGGCATAACTCAAAAGTTTGAGAGTGCAGTCAACACTGCTGCTCCCCCTCCCCTGCTCCAGCTGCTCTAGCCAACCTCATGCTTACTATGGGAAATCAGATTTGTTCTGCTGGTAGATATAGAGATGTTAAAGGCACAATAACCCTGTTTTCCCCAGTGACGGCCCTAAACCAAAGCCTAGGTTGCCATCCTGGACACAGTTACTTAGGACTAAGCCCCATTTAAACACAAAGAGTCTTGCTTCTGAAGTAGACATATATACCATTGTTTGGTCAAGTGAATTCCTAATACGCCTAAACATCAGCTCCTGCACAACCAGAGACATGCCTAAGTGTCTTTGCAAAGTTTTCACATTTTGCATTTGCCATTTGGATAGGGGATTCTTTAACATTGTCAGGCACCTATTATGCCAGGATTACCTGATCTGAGAAGAACCCACCTCAGGAAAAATGCATCCTCGTTTCTAGGGGAAAAGGAAGGGCAAACTATGGAGATATAAAGACTTCTAGAAAATGATTCATCTGTTGTCCTTTGAGTCAATATGGTCAAACTTGTGCTGTAATTCCTGCTGTTCTTCCCCCTCCCCTGCGTGATTTATTTCATTCCAATATATTTCATCCCATCCGCCACATGTTTCTGCTTCCTGAGTCCTGTTGGGATAGGCCTATGGAGGCTCTGTTCTCGAAATTTATGTTCCTAGTTCTTGGTTTCCTCCTCCTCCTCCTCCTCCTCCTCCTCCTCCTCCTCCTCCTCCTCCTCCTCCTCCTCCTCCTCCTCCTCCTCCTCCTCTTCTTCCCTGCCTTCATCACCTACCTGGAACGAAGAGAAGCCTGCTGGGACAGCTTTACATGTCTTTTCATGTAGTATTAAAGGGGAAAGGGGAAACAGTACTTTGCTCCTAGTGAGTTATAAGCCATACTGCTGTTTCTACCAACATATTCAATTTTATTTTGGAAATGTACTCTTCAGTTAAGTTAGTTGTATCATGTTGAAAAATCACTCTGCTGTGCTTTGTGGTCCTTTGGTGCCATAGTCTTCTGCCCAGATCTCCATGTTTTTTACTTAAGGTTTGTGTGTGAGTATATATTTTCAAACCTCATTATGGTCAGCATTTTGCTTATGCACTTGTATTTTGAGTTTTGATATTCACTGTGATGTATGGTGTGTTTTTGTTTTTCGCTTTTTGGTTGTGTTGCAAAAATTTCCAATGTACGTTTGTTGGAATTGCCCTCTCCTCTGCATCTCCAAAGACAAAACACCAGTGAGTTAAATGTTTGAGGGCAACTTCTTACATTCATAGCAAATTATCCAAGAGGCAAGACCTGTGATCTTTCACATCCCGGGGGGGGGGGAGTAAAGTACTCCAGGACGTGTTAAATCTCAGCTTTCAGACGCTCTTTTCTTTGCCTGCTCTTCCATTTTGAAGTTGCCATTCCTTTTGTCCTCGAGGCACAGTTCCCCCCCCATCCAATATAATCAATTGCAGCATGTGTACCTATTTAAGGGACCCAGGTGGCGCTGTGGGTTAAACCACAGAGTCTAGGGCTTGCTGATCAGAAGGTCGGCAGTTCAAATCCCTGCGAAAGGGTAAGCTCCCGTTGCTCAGTCCCAGCTCCTGCCCACCTAGCAGTTCGAAAGCACGTCAAAGTGCAAGTAGATAAATAGGGACTGCTCGGGCGGGAAGGTAAACAGTGTTTCCGTGCGCTGCTCTGGTTTGCCAGAAGCAGCTTTGTCATGCTGGCCACATGACCCAGAAGCTGTCTGCGGACAAACGCTGGCTCCCTCGGCCTATAGAGCGAGATGAGCGCCGCAACCCCAGAGTCGGACACGACTGGACCTGATGGTCAGGGGCCCCTTTACCTTTTAAGCAGCCCCTCTACCCGCTTTTCTCACGTTGTGTTCTGTTATCAGCTGTATACCAAATGTACCACCCCTCTTATCCTGAGGAACATTTTCCAGAATAAAACAGTTACATACATTTGCTTTGTTAGGAGCATAACGAGTTAAAAATCCTAAACATGATACTGTATTTGGGCATTAGATCTGTAATACACATTGAAGAATATACAGAAGGTTAAAAAAAAGAAAAGAACTGATTTGCAGAAGATTCAGGAATTCTGGGGCTCATCCACTCCATGGAAGCAAGTTGCAGTTGTTCACTCCTGTAGAGCAACTGCACCTACAGTGGTACCTCGGTTTAAGTACACAATTGGTTTCGGAAATCTGTACTTAACCTGAAGCGGACTTAACCTGAAGCGGACTTTCCCATTGAAAGTAATGGAAAGTGGATTAATCCGTTCCAGACGGGTCCGCGGAGTACTTAAAGTACTCAAACCGAAGCATACTTAAACCGAGGTATGACTGTACTTCCACCTGCAAAGGACACTTTAAAGGCTAGAGAATGCAGGAAATAAAGCTCAGGTTTGCTGTGTTCAGCTGGTCATAATGCAGAAAGGGGAAACTGTGTGCCATGGTACCAGTATTACATTAAGCTTGGCACCGTAATCTTGATCAACTGCATCAGTGTTTTAACATGCGTAGCATCACTTGAGATTGATTGTACGGGAGATCATTCAGCATTCAGCAGCTACATAAACCAAATCAATGCAATCTGCATTGCAAAGGAGTTTAGCTCATTGCAGTAACGGGAAATGTTTGAACCATTTCCAATGTGAAGTTCACAAACTGCCTTTGAGGTTTGAGGCAGTGAAAGCTTTGACTTGTTCCAAATGTGCATTTTGCAGTTAAAAATTGCAAGCTTTGTTTAAAACCTGCTTATTGGTGCCTTATTAAAGGTCAGATTATTCATCCATCTAGCCCAGCATTGTCTCCTCTGATTGGCAGCAACTCTCCACAGGGATCATGGGCAGAGAGGAGGGTCTTTTCCATCACCTTGCACCTGGATCTTTTTTTAAACCATAGATGCTTAATATGAATTGGACTTGGAAGCTTCTGCTGGTGCTCTACCACTGAGCTATGGTCCTGAATTGGCTAGGGACTAACATAGCATGTTCAGTGTAACCACCTTCTCATTCCATGGGTAGAAAAAAGCAAGTTACCTGCAGATTCCCTATCCACAATCTGAGAGGCACACCCCACAATTCCTTCCAATGCCAGCATGTGAACCAAGCCAACTGTGGCACTTGCATATCTGACATTGCAACACTCAGTAGCACCTTTGCTAGATGTTGTACAGTTGTGATACCCCCACCTTAAAAAAAACCAGTAATTCAAAACAGTCTCTTGATGTGATTGTGCACTCAGGCTGGCCCTAAACGCATGTTCCACCAGGCACAATAAACGTCTTCCCTTTGTTTAAGAATCTGTCTCCTGTGCCAAGTCACAGTTGTTGCTTTTTGAGGGTACAGCAAAGATCTGGCGTCTGCATGTTTCCAATAGCAGCTACCTCTGCTGGCTATCTGATACCTCCTTTGCGTGGATGGAGTGGGCACAGGAGGTGTTGGTGATGAAATGGGCCTCTGCAGCCAAAAGCTCCTGCCTCAGTCCTAACATTGGTGCAGTGGAAAAGCCACCCATTGGTTTTAATGCTTGCTTTGAAGGTGGGACTCGGTGAAGTGCAAGGAGCTAAAGTCCTGGCAAGGTTCAGGTTGCACTGGATAGAATGGGTGGTGATTTGGAAAGGAACTGAAGGCTACCCATCCCAAGTGACTCAGCCACCTGCAAAAGGGTAGTGGAGATTCACAATCAATGCAAGTGAGGGTTCAGGGGAAGGGATGATAGAGCTGGGTCAGGGAAAGTGGGTCTTGATGCACTTGTTCCTAGGGCTGGCCCTACCAACAGGGTCAGCCCAAGTGAAGCAGTAAATGGTGGGGAGTGACAGCAGCTGTAGCAGCCCCCACTGAACTTTCATCCTCTGCTCCCCCAGTATGGGTAAAATCAGGCTGTGGATGTAAATTCAGCAAACCCATCAAAAGAGAAAAGTAGGATAGGAATGGACAAAGCCACAAAACCTTTGTGGCAAATATTCATCTCTGGCCCCGCTTCAGTTCTCTGAGTTTTGGCCCTCTGGGAAGAGAATTCAGGTGGCAGTGGTGTGGATGGCCTCTGCTCTACCCACTGAGCTGTCACCAGATGGTTCTTTAAAGCCAGCTCAGTGCATGACCAGGACTGTGCAGCTGGGCTTGCGGGTGTGGGCAGGCAGCTTCATTTGGTGCTCTGCCTCAGTTGGGCGGCACAACATCTAGCCCCAGCTCTGCCGCTTCATCCAAACCTGTAGAAACCGTGATCTCCCAAAGGATTCTGCATGTAAAACCACTTAGCATAATTGTGGGGTAGTGGTTGCAGCTGGCCAAGATGGCTTTGAAAGGGGATTCAAGAGGAAATCCCCTTTATTATTGGGGGGAAGAGGAGAGGCCCATCAGTGACTACTAGTCTTCATAGTCTTCATGGCTAATATGCTTATTGTTCAGAGGCAGTGACTTTCTGTTGGTGTGTGGGGGGGGAATAAGAGGGAAGGCAATTATCGACGTGTCCTGCTTATGGGCTTATGGGCTTTGACAGGCAGGTGTTAGAAAGAGGATATTGAACTAGCTGGGTCTTTGGGGATCCAATCCAGATGGTCCCTCCATGTGTCCTTATATTCTCAAGGAGGAAGTAATATTTTGTGCCAAACATCGGAATTGGGCGTTTGCTTTCACGGAAGAGTGAAAATTCGCAGCACTGCAAGATGACACAAATTCTTGGCCACACCCTTTCCCTGACACTGACAACCTCGGAGAGAACCTTACGCCAGGGCGCGTCTGAGCCCTGGCTGCCCGCAAATGTCCTTGTGCATCCTTTGATTCGGTGGTTTCTCCTCTCTCTTTGCTCCTCCTCCTCCTCCTTTGCCTACTGGACAGCTCCCCTCTGGCTGCCCCACGCGTCTACCAAGGGAAAGCTGTCCTTGCACTGACTGATGGCGGCTTTGTCAGCGAGGGAGCAGAAGCTCTTCAGCAGCTCTCAGCAACTCTGCCGCTGGCGCTTCCGCAGCTGCTAGTGCCAGCGCTTTGCAAGCGCTTCTTCCCGTCTCCGGGCGCCTGGCAGTACAGTATGGTCGGGGCGTGGCGGGGGGAGGAAGGAGGGAAGGAGAGCAAGGGGCGCAGACGCAAACTTGATGCAAACAAGCAAGCAGCGTAATAATACTGTAATAGCTAGTGGGACCGGGAATGGGCGGCGGGGAGGGGATTGCCTGCCAGGTGACCACCAGTTTTTCCGCACAAATTGGAATGGGCAGCTCTTAGCGCACGTCTCCCAACCCTTGATGTCTCTTCCCCTCCTCTTTCTGCCTGTGTTTGTCCCCTTATCTCTCATTCTCCTCCTTGTTGAACCTCTCTACCCCCACCGCCGCCGCCGCCACCTTTCCTTCTCAAGGATACATTCATGAATAATCCTCCCCCTGGGAAATCTCTTCTGCCTGGTCTAAGCAAGCTTATCCTGAGTCAAGCTGATGGTCTGTCGAGTCCAGGAACGGGCACTGGGTCTCCAGGGATTCACACAGGAGTCTCTCCCAGCCCTGGAATGATGGGTATCAAACATGGGGCCTCTTTCTTGCATAATTACATAGGATCAGGGCACCAGGGGTGGGGGCATGGGTGGGGATTTCTGTTAGACAGGGCAGCCAAAATGGGGGTGGGTGGCAGAACCTCAGATAATTGAGTACTTTCAATGCTTTGTGGGTCTAGGGGGGCAGCTGCCCATGGGTGGGGTGGGGGTTCTTTCCAACCTTCCATCCTCAAACCATGGGCATAGCCCGAGGGGGCAGGGGGGCAGCTGTGCCCCCTAAATCAATACAAATCTGAGGTTCTGTCCCCTCAACAAAAATCCTGCTTCACCCATGCCTCCAGCAGGTACTTTTTAACTGCAACAGGGCTTAGAGTCCCAGTCTAACAGGGGAGACGATGGTTTTATGGGAGCTTCCACTGACGGGGTGCACACATGCCCACCCCCTTTACACCTGGTTGCAATTCTATGTAGCTCAGAACATGGTGGCCACATTTCCAGGACAAATATTTTTGTAACCTGCTTAGATACTCTATTTGCAGTCAAGCAGTGTATGCATTTTAAAAAACTAAAAAAACTAGCAGGCGTAATTCTGAACATGGCTGCTGTCAGCTGCTTCTTAAGGTATGTTTCAAAACATGGGACTTGGGGTAATAGATCTCCTGGTTGGATCTCATAGGACTCTAATCTGGGGTTCTTGAAGTGCTGTACTCTTTTTCTCTTGCTGCTGATGCAAGCTCTCTTATTTTCAGCTGCGTTGGGACATGATTTTGCAGGAAGTTCATGAATAAGCATTTCTGAAGCAACCCCACACCCCAGGCTGAAGCTGGAGAGAGCCAAAGGCTAAGTATAAATCATGACTGCTCTGAGAGAGGGGGAGAGGAAGTGGAGTCAAGGATGGATCCCTGCCCTAACCCCAGCACAACCTTTCACAGCCTGTTGCTTTTGACTGCCCAAGGTTTGGGAGGAAATGAAAGGGGACTGTCTCAGCATATGGGAACATCTTTTTCCTAACACAGGCCTCTTGGGACCGACCTGTCACATCACCTGTGCATGTGCCTCTTTGATCACAAATGCAACCTACTCCTACCTAGAAGTTGATCACTTCTCCTACCCTTTGCACAAGGGCCAACATTGATGCCGAAATCCAGCATCGCCTGAGCTCTGCGAGTGCAGCTTTCTCCCGATTGAAGTGCAGAGTGTTTGAGGACTGGGACATTCACAGGGAAACCAAAATGCTTGCTTACAAAGCTATTGTACTACCAACCTTACTATATGCTTATGAAACATGGACTACTTATAAACGCCATCTCCAACTCCTCGAAAGATTCCATCAATGGTGTCTCCAAAAAATTTAACACATCGCTTGGGAAGACAGGCGAACTAATATCAGTGTACTGGAAGAAGCAAAGATCACCAGTGTTGAAGCAATGATTCTTCAACATCAACTTCGTTGGACTGGTCATCATTGTGTGGATGCCTGATCGTCTTCCAAAGTAACTACTCTATTCCGACCTTAAAAATGGAAAGTGTAATGCTGGTGGTCAACAAAAGAGGTTTAAAGACTGTCTCAAGGCAAATCTTAAAAAAAATGTAGTATAAACACTGACAACTGGGAAACACTGGCTTGCGAGCGCTCTAGTTGGAGAACAGCCTTTACCAAAGGTGTCATGGGCTATACCCTGCCCATCTGACTGGGTTCCTTCAGTCACTCTTGGCGGCTTCCAACATATATAAAAACACTGAGCATCAAAAAACTTCCCCATACGGGGCTGCCTTCAGATGTCTTCTAAGGGTTCTATAGTTACTTATCTCCTTGGTTCAGGGGTCACATTATTCCACACCCTAAGAAAAAGCGGGGCATTCCGGGATCAAATCAGAAAAGGGAACAAGTTCTGTAAACCCAAGACTGTCCCTGGAAAACAAGGATACTTGGAGGGGCTGATATACATAACTACAATTTCCACCATACTGACTGTTGATCACACTTGCTGGGGTTAATGGGAGTTAGGGCCCCACAAATATCTGGAGGGCACCATGTTGAGGAAGGCTAGCCAAGGCATTTGACATGAAACATACCCAACAGGGTCTCCCACACAAGAAGCCAAGTATTTATTTTCTGCTGTTGCTCCAGAGGGCAAGATGAGATCTAAGAGCTTGGGTAGATTTGGGTTGACCATTAGGTGAAACTTCATGAGAGTAAGAGTGGCTTTGCAGGTTCCGCTTCCCTGGGAAGATGGCAGGCTCACTCTCCTGGGAGGCCTATGAACAGCCTGGGAACACAATGGTTCTGGATTCCCTCCATGGATACAAGAAAGCCTACAACTCTATGATCAACAGGCCTTATCCACAATGACCATGTTCTGCTGCCACAGTCAGAGGCAGTATACCTCAGAACAGGGCCAGCCTACCCATGAGACAAAGCGAGGCAGCCTCTTCAGACCACAAGGTCTACAGGGGCAGCATATCTTGCTTCCAAGGAATGCATTGTCCACTGTTGTTATCACTTTACTCCTCCCTTGTCCCCAAAGTAGATATTTATCCCCAACCCCGCTCCTGATGTAGGTCTTCATTCTACCCTGTTGAGTGGAGAGAGCCATTTTGTGGTTTGCCTCAGGTGCTAAAATGTCTTGGGCATCCTAAGCCCTGCCTTAGGATACCAGATGATGCTGGGAATCACAGGAGGGCAGAGTGCTTTTGCCCTCAGGTCCTGCCTTTGGGGTTCCCTCTGGAGCATCTGGTTGGCCACTGTGGGAACAGATGACTGGACTGGATGGTCTGATGACCTGATCCATCAGGCTCTTCTTATGATCCTATGATTCTGTGATAAATTAATAGCAGTTAATTGCCCCCAATGGTGACGAGTGAGGACCATAGCTGTCAAGTGCTCCCTTTTTAGAGGGAAATTCCTTATTTGCTGAATAGGCTTCCTCGCGAGAAAAGGGAAAACTTGACAGCTATGGCTGAGGGCACCTGATTTTCACCCAGCCATTTTCTATCCACATAAAGCCCGGCTTACAAAAACTCTTCCTCAGGAACACAGGATCCTGCCTTATACCAAGTGTGGCTCAGTGTTGTCCCCACTGACTGGCAGCAGGGGGTCTCCAGGATTTCAGGCAAGGTTGAACTCCCATCCCCACCTGGAGATGTTGCCAAGAGACTGACCTTGGCACCTTCTGCATGCAAAGGAAGTGCTCTCCAATGGAGCCCCTACTGCTCCATTGGGGACCCCTCTGGACTGGAGCTGCCCCTCAACTTCTTGCTAGATTGGAAAGTGCTTTCCCAACATGGTGTCTGGGGGTTGGGTTTTTTTTGTTTTTTTATTTGCTGATACTGTTCCTTAAAAACACACACCCTAAAGTGAAATATAAATGTATTAAAATAAATAAAAACAAACAAAAGAACAAGAAAACCACTATTAGTATAAAAGCAAGAAAACAACTATTATTAATATTGGTTATTGTGATGGTAATAATTGTGCTTCTCCAAGCCTATGACAGTACAGGTGTACTGCAATATGATTTTGTTGATGGGTCGTAGAGACCCGGGAGGCGGCCACCGCCCTCCAGCAGGGGGCGCGCTGCCAGCCCCTCCCGACCGTCCCTCCCTGCGCCTGACGCCAGGGGGCGGCAAACAGTTGGAAGGCAGAGAGGAAAAACTGAAGCGGGCGAGTGCGTGGGGCGGGGGACAGAAGAAAGAGGCGGCGGCGGATCTCGCGAGGTCCCTGAGGAAATCCCGCGAGATCTCGTCGACTCTTTCCCTCCCCGCGTCATGTTTCCTCCCCTTTGACAAGCCGCTGCCGGAGAAGCAGGAGAAGCAGGGAGGACGGTGGTGCCGCCGCCGCCGCCACCGCCACCGCCTCACGGGACCTACCGCCACGGGCCCCGCCAGCCTTGCCCGGAACGCACCTTGGTAAAGGACACACCTTGGCGTCACCCCGGGGCGCCCGCGCTGAGGGAAGGCGAGGCCTGAGGGGAGGGGGGAGGGGCAACCGCCACCAGGGAGGGGCGAGGGGGAGGGGAGCCCCGCCAAACTGGGAGGGAAGGGGTCCCCTCCCCCATAAAGGGACGGGGTTCCTCAAGGGAGGGGGTGCCAGAAGCGACCCCACCCGTCATCCAGGGAACTCCCCGCCCCGAAGCCACCATTTGTCGCGTTTCCCCCATTATTTTTGGGCGCTCCTGCCATCGACCTCTCCGTGACGCTGCTGCCGCCGCCGCTATTCACCTTGCTAACTATCTCTTATTTATTATGATGCTGTTGGTGTAATAATAGATCTTGGACTTGGCTGTTCTTACGGCAATTCCGCCGTTGTCGCTAGTGATCTTATTTGTGCCAGTGCCATCCATATTACGATACTGTTGCTGCTACTGCTGCTGATTGTTATTGTTATGTGTGACAGTGCACATAGCAATTTGCACAGATCTGTAAGCAACGATACACACGCGCGCGCACACACACACGACCCTTTCCCCTCCCTGTAGGTCCATACAATCTGAAATCAATTGTGAGGGAGAGAGGATGGTTTCTTGGGCTGAACAGGAGCTTGTTGACGCCTTCTTCTGTTCTGTTTTCTCAGCAGTAAAATCCCTGCCTCAACTTCCCATCTTGGAGCCTGAAAGATAGGCAATTTGCTTAACCACGTGGAGTTATTTTTCATGTTTTTCCTTTTCCTTTTTTAACAGGCTACATCAAGTGCCCCATAAGTGGGTTGTCTAAATAAAAATCACAAGCAAAGCCCACATCGGCAAATGCACCCCGGCATGTGTTGAGTGGTGGCATGTGGTTCTGCAGCTTTTGCTTCTGATGGGCAGTTTGGGTGGCTCATCTAGCCATGTGCATGCAGTGCCACCTGGGCTGGGGGGATAGTGGGAATGGCTGGCCATGAGGGTTTGCATGCATCTTCCCACAAAAGTGTATTATTTTGCAGTGGTTAATCTGAGATGCTCTCACTGTGAAAGCAGAGCACTGTAATTGCACCCATGAAGATATAATGAAAGAACAAAGAGTGATCCACCCTTGAGATGCCCCATTACAGTCTCCAAGCCTTACTGCAGCTGGTAGTAGCTCCTGTGTGGCAGGGAGGCTTTTAAACCAGGGGTGGGTAGACAAGGTTATTCAGATCTACTTCATTGTTTACTTGAACCTCAAGATCCACCAAAGCCAGTTGAAAAGACATACTGTACAATTAGAATTTAAAGAACAGGTTGCTTTTGAGAATATTCTGGGCCTAGGTACCAGAACTGAATTCACAGTCATTGACTCCTGATTTATTCATTTCTGTGGCCTGAGATAGGGGAAAAAAGGCGTTGTTAAAACAAATGGGAGTCAGAAGTTCTCCTGCAAATCACCCAGATATCTACCATCCCTGATTTAAATGACCTACCTGTCTGGGTCTTTCCAGCAAAATTGGCATACCCCCACCTGTTGCTATAGTCCATTGTGTGCACAGGATTTCTCTGTTGTTGGATATGTGAAGTGTGAAATATCCAGCTGTCAATTTGTTGTGAGCTGGCCTTCATTGCTGAGGACCTGTTTGTTGTTCCACAGCATTACAGAGCAAATGTGGTGGCTCTTTTGGCTAGTCCTCTTCTTTTTCCAGGAATGCAACTGCTGTGTTAGATATGCCCAGTGTTTTTTTTTCAAAAAAATGTTTAGGGGGACCCTCACTTTCCTACTCATATTGTAATACTGCCCCTCAATGAAGCCAAACTTAGATTCACAAAATGTTTAGTGGTATGCATACCCCTGCGTCCCCCCAGAAAAAAAGCAACGGATGTGCCATATATACATTTGTTACTTTTCTAATTTTCTCCTGTACACATCACTGGGCCTTATATACCTGTTTGGCGTGAAATGAAACAGTTGAGTTGCCCAACACAAAGCTGTAACAAGTGTTATGGTGTCAGAGAATTGGCAAGAGAGGTTATTTTTCTTGTGTGTTCCTATGATAGTCCTTCATAATATTGTAAAGCTTATTAGTATAAATAGCACAATTATGAATTGGGCTAATATTCCCAGCTTATTCATATATTGAAGCTTCTTTTCTAGGCTATTCTGTAGTTGCAAGCCTTTTTGTAACAAAGTTAAGTAACTGGAAAATAACTTCAAGTACCCCTATGCTGGCACTCCATATTTAGGAACTGGACTCAGAATTTTGGGCACCAACTGCCCTTACCTATGTACAAGCATCATAACTATATAGGTACAAAGGCAACCAAAGTCCTAGGACATTTCCTCTCCTCAGATGACCTTAGGCAGCTTCCAAGTCCCTCAGTGGTATAGTCTTTATGGTTTGATTAATTCCCTTGTCTCATACAGGGGAATGATAAATGAGTAGTGGATACCATGGATTTTACTTTGTGAAGAAAATGAACGTTTATTTAACTAATAGCAAACTTTACAAAGGCAAGAGAAACAGTATGTAAAACTGCACGTAAAATCAGCCATATTGTCCAGTACGATGTTATGGATTTAGCGAAACCGCTATACACTTCAATTTTCCTCATTTCAGTTGTTTAAACTTTTTGAGTGGATTTGTCTGTCTTCCATGTCACTTTAAACCAGGCATGGGGAACCTTTCACCCTCCAGATGTTGCTGAACTACAACACCTGACAGACATAGCAAGTAGGGCCAGCAGCCAGCTATTGATTGATTGAGTAACTTTATTTATATACCACTTTTCCAAAGTGTGCTGTGCCCAAAATGATTTCCAACAGATATCTGGAAATGAATAAAAATATTAAAAAACACCCATCAGACACCTACGTATTATCAAATACACATGCACTGTTATGATAGGATTTAATCAACACGTAGGGGGCCAAAGGTTCCCCAAACCTGCTTTAAACTACAGATTAAATTAAACAATGGTTTGAACTGAACAAAGCAATGTGCTGTGTATGCTGCACACACCACATACTTTGGGGACTCATTATGATGGGGTTTTGGTCACAACATACCAATTTAAGACCAATGCTTTAATGATTAATTCAAACTCAGTTTATTGTGGTGAGGATATTTCTTTACCTATAAAGGGTCTAGATTGTCAGGTTGATACCAGTTTGATCTGTGCACTACTAGTCTTCTAGCTAACCATGTTTCTCTGGTGCCATGCAAATATTTTGGACCACAACAAGCCATGCTCCTACCAGCCCCAGCATCATATGGCTGTGGTGGCTTGAGCTAATGAGAATTGTAGTTCAAAACAACTGGAGGGCACAAGGTTGGTGAAGGGTGCTCTGAATGAATATTTTTTCTTATATAAATAGGAGGGATTGTTGTTTTTAAAGAAAGTTGCTAGATGCTTGATTTAGGCTCAGGCTCATTGGTTACTTGCTAACATCTCTGTGATAATTTAACATTTATATGGCCTGGTTTGCACATTGCCCCGAGCTTAAGCATGGCTTAGCAAAAGTATGTGGGCTCCAGGAGAGGAGATCCTGACTGCTTTGCTTCTCTCCCATGAGCTAAGTCCCAGTTTGGCTTAGTATGTTGTCCAAACTAGGACTTACGATTTAGCTCTTCCTGACACACCACAAACTGAAAATCATAGGACAGATATTGGTTACAGCTTGTGGTTAGGTTTGAAGAGAGCTAAACCATGAGCCTTTGACCACACACTAAGCCAAATGATGGCGTAGCTCAGCATAACAGCAAAATGACTGTGGAGTAACTAAGCAGCCACAATCTGGGAGCCGGAGTGTTCACACTAAGCTGTGGTTTGGCTTAATGTGATGTGCAAACCATGGCATTGTTTCTAGATTGACAATTATTTGTGAGGTTGCTGGAATGTTGTGTCACCATAGTATGGCTTAGGGCTCATCCAAACTTCCTCCCCCCCCCAAATGTGTTTCTAGGCTAATTGCTGCCTGTCTACCATGGCTGCCTCTTGTGACTGATCCAGTGTCATTGAGCAAGTTGGAACGTTTCCAGGCAACTCTAGTAAGAGTGTTCCTTTCTGGAACATTGGAGATGCTGTACAATAATACAGTGGTACCTCTCGATACGCAGACCTCTGGTTGCGTATTCTTCAGGATGCGAACGCAACATACCCGAAAGAATTTTTCTGGGTTTCACCGTGCGCGCATGCGCAGAAGTGCTCTACCACACAAATTTGCAGAAGCGGCACCTCCAGTTGCGAATTCCTCGGGATCCGACCGGAGCTCCGGAACGGATCCCATGTGCAACTGGAGGTACCACTGTATTTAAAAGAGTGCATTGCCCATGTTTGTTTGCACTTGTGGCACAATCTGTTGCCTGTGCTCAGTAGTGTGACATTTTGAATGTACCTTGTGTTGGTTATGTAAAGTAGTATTAAATAAAAAAAAAAGGGGTCTAGAAACCTGTGCAGTTTATAAGTTAAGGGTTTGCCAGTTTTTATTAACTGAATTTCAGGGCACGTGAGGGCTCTTTGATACACATGGATTAAAAATGAAACCTGTCAATGCTTAAGGGAAGGGACTATAATGTCTAATAGCTAAAGTGAAGGTATGATAGCAGAATATGGAAGGTTTCAGGTTTAATCTTTGGCATGTCCCATTAAAGAATTGGATGTAGTAGGGCTGAGAGACCTCTTCCTGAGATGCTGGAAGATATATGTTCCTCAGGTTAGGCAGTGCGGGATGAGATGAGATGGATCATAGTCTTGGTAGATGTCTAGTGTCCATTCTGCAAGTATAGACGTTTATGGCTGCCATTGGAAACTTCCCCCTCCATCTCCCCAATTTGAGATGGGTTTGAAAACTGTCCCTTCTATTATGCTCCATGACTTGCTCCCTGCTGGCTGCTGTTCTTCTAGTTTTCTTTTGAGTTGAAGAAGAACCTTTAATAATGTTATAATCTTGTCATTGAATGAACAACAGCCAAGTGCCTTTATTGAAATAGATGTAATAATATTTTTATATACAGTAAGCCAGAAATTCAGTATGTTCTAAGCAAGTGATAGAGCAATCAACAGACCACAATGACAACATTTTTTTCCTCAAGCTTGTTAAGAGTGTGTATGTGTTTAACAAGGAGCTGCTGACAACAGTTAAAAATTGACATATCTTTAGGGGCTGCTGAAGTGTTTATTTTTCTTGCTCCTCTCAATACATATCCCTGTGTTTCTGATTTTCCATGGAGAATATCTCCAGCAAATTTATTTTCTAACCTTTTGGAGAAGTGACAGACCTTTTGTCAGCTTATCAACATACTGGATTCTAAATATGTGTTTGTTTTGCTGGTGACACAAGGGTTCCAGAGTCCAACTCTACTGTGGTGTGAGCAATTGTGAACCCTTGAAATATGCACACAGCTAGAAGCTCGGATATTTCCAGAATCACAAAACTGATTTTATTCGCTTTTTAGTTTTAAAGTCTTTGCCTGTTGCATGAGTCTCACATTTAAGATTAAAGAGTAGGACACAGTGTTCGGAATTATAATGGGGAAAGCAAGATAAGATTATGTTGCTAGTATACCCCTCTTTCAGTCCTCCCTGGTTGTTGCTGGTGTTAATACTGTGATTTGTTCTAGGGTAGCCAGTTTGAGATGGTGTATGAGACTGATTCTCACAACTCTTTTTGGTGTGTTGTCCATCTTTAGTTGCCCAGACTCATAAACACTTAAAAGACATGCTTAGGGTTTTTAGTTCTACAGTCATACCTCTAGATACGAATGCTGCGGATTGCGTACAACACGGGTTACGTACGCGCCGAACCCAGAAGTAACGAAACTGGTTACTTCCAGGTTTGGCGATTCACGCATGTGCAGACACGCCGAATGACGTCATGTGCATGTGCAGAAGCGCCAAATCGCACGGGCAGCATGCACAGATTTGGCACTTCAGGTTAAGTACTGCTCTGGGTGCATACGGGGCTCCAGAATGGGTTCCGTTCACATCCAGAGGTATCACTGTATCTTCATTCAGTGTCTGCAAGGCTGGCACCTCAACACAAGCAAGAAACCTGGATGTTACCTAGAGATTTAAAACGCTTCCCAGTGCAACAAAACTTTGATTGTCTGACTGCTTCAGTTTGTTGAGACTTGGGGACTGTGTGCCTCAGCTTCCCTGTTGACTGTTGTTCAGAAAATGCTGAACGGTGTTCTGCAGTTATGTCACCACTGTGTTTGAACGTTCACAAGTGTGATCTTGCCCCTGAATTCACAACTCATCTTGAGCGTTACTATGTTGTCATTGTTCATTTGAATTGGCCCTGAGCAGAGCAAAGGAATGCCCTGGTTCTGTGGTGCCTGGACTTTACCTCTAAGGGCTGTGGTTGGAGCAAGCTTTGGGTTGTAGCCTTGTACACCGGGGCATGACAGATTTAAAGTTTGTATTCATTCACAGTTTGAGAAGCTGTTTTGATTGTTCGTCAGCAAAAGGCAAATGCTCCCAGAGAAGGCAAACACTCACCATCTCCTTCAGATGCATGTTTCAAGCCTTACAGTGTTTAAACAAGAAGCTATAGATTCTGTAGTAGGACTTGTAATTTTTTATTAAAATGTAACAGCAGTAACAATAGGCCTTGCATTTCATTTAGACATTTGTGAACCAAAATTTTAAAATTGTGGCAGCAATTATTGGCAGCTGTGTTGAACACACAATTGATGGTGGTTCTTGTACAGTATGTTCATATAGCATAATCCATGTACAGTAGATGCAGAGCAAGATAGCAAAAAATACACCCTTGTCTTGTATTTACGGCCTAACTGTGAGCTCATGCAGATACTTATGGCAAAACTAGATGATTAGGAGAAAGTGTTGATGCATACTTGGTTCTCCTACTCTGATTATGTCTAGTAAATCTCAACATGTGATGTGACGTCAGTGTGGGATGTGAGTCCCATGTGGGAAGTGATGCCATCATATCACAATCACACCTTTTGCTTTCCTAGACTTCACTAGAGGAGATATGGGATTGATGCTTTCAGTTGTGTGTTTCCTTTATTGTCTAGTTCACCCTTCACCATCCTGATGCCATTTAGAGCTCCTAGTAGACTGGAATCTACCAAAATGAAACGCTAACTGTATGCTTGTATTTTTAAATATCACTTTCTCCTCTAATGTGTTTTTCCCCTTAAAAATAATAGTAATCTTTGCTCGCTTATCCCAATGTGTAGCTAACTATACGCACACTTCTTTGTCTTTGTTTTCTTTAACCTTTGGTTCATCAAGTACAGTAATCTTATTTTTGTAGTACATCAGTCTTTGTTTAACAACCCCCCCCCCCAGGGATAAACATACTCAGAAGTATGTTCTGTTTGCCACATTTTAACCATCTTTCTTGCACAGAAGATGGTTTGCATTTTATAAATAATGGCTTATGATCTAAGAAACATGATACAAAAGGAAAAAGGAAGACTGAGGGAAGAGGAATATAAGCAGGTACAGGCACCAGCTGTTTCATACTGTAATGAAGTTGTACCGGTATAACTAGGTTGCTGCAGGAGACAGTTCTGTGGCAAGAGGCTCTTGGTGGCAATTAGCCCTGGCTAAGCTTGCTGGAAGGGACGCGGGTGGCACTGTGGGTTAAACCACAGAGCCTAGGGATTGCCGATCAGAAGGTAGGCGGTTCGAATCCCCCCAATGGGGTGAGCTCCCGCTGCTTGGCTCCTCCTGCCAACCTAGCAGTTTGAAAGCATGGAGTGCAAGTACCGGTAGATAAATAAGTACTGCTCCGATGGGAAGGTAAACAGCGTTTCCGTGGGCTGCTCTGGTTCACCAGAAGTGGCTTAGTCATGCTGGCCACATGACCCGGAAGCTGTATGCCAGCTCCCTCGGCCAGCAAAGCGAGATGAGCGCCGCAACCCTAGAGTCGTCCACAACTGGACCTAACAGTCAGGGGTCCCTTTACCTTTACCTTTAAGCTTGCTGGAAAGGTCCTTGTCATCAGTGTTCAAAATTAACCAGTTGGTACCAAGACCACCTCTGGCTGAGCAGAAGATGTGCTGAGGAAGACAGAACCTTTTCATTGTTGTGATTTGCATAAGTAAGCAAACGGTGAAGAAGCTGTTTCTCAAGAGTTAAATGGATTGCTCCTCTCTTGTGGGCAGTGGTAGTAAAGAGCAGAAAGGGAGATCTGGCTGATTTTCACCCCTCCTCTAAAATCTCAAACTTTGCAGATAGACACACATTGTGGTTTGTAAACAAATGGATTCTCTATCGCTGAGGTTGGGGAGCAGGAAGGGAGATCTGGCTAATTTTCATCCCTTCCCTTCAGTCTTTTTGTGAGACGTTGTGGTTTTACTTGTGGGGCTTCTGATGCTGATTCCTATGCTGGACGATTATTTAAGGGCCTTTTAACGGTGACCTTGCTTCTCAAAAGTGTAATGGCTCTAGCTGTAGAGCAGTGCCTCTTTTCTTGCTTTGCCTTTCATTTAGTCTCATAATAATATTTTTGCTGGCTTGCTTGGAAGAATTAAGGTTGGATTCTGCTTCATCTTTTTTTAATAGGAATGCAGGTTGAGCATGGGGGTGGGGAGACCACACTGGGAATTATGACAAAAAGGAGGATTTTTGGGGGGGGGGTTCCCTTCCTGTGTATCCCATTTTGAAATTTGATTTTGTGTATCTGATGGTGTATTTGGTGTGGAGGGAGGTGTGTAAGTCGAATAAACATTCTTGAGGTCAAGTAAACATTCTTATCCCTTGAAATAGATAAGAAACACATTCAGGTCTAGTTCTTTGTTCCAGTCTTGCCCATTTGTGACAGTTAGTGAGATTTACTGAATGTGGGTTTTCTGCTTTGTGAACCCAAGTCTGTAGCATGAGACAGAGCATCTTCCTAGCCTTTTCTGGAGATGAGTTGTATACCATAATGGTATACAACCCTATGGTGCAGCTGCACATGGAATACTGTCCAATTCTGGTCACTACGTCTCTTAAAGGATATCATAATGCTGGATTTTAAAAAAAAGAAATGGTGGAGCATCACCAGTGCTATTTTTCTAGAAAAATAGGTGCCGGAACTCCTGATGAATACCTCCTTCATTTTCTTAGAATGCCAATGGCACCTACCTGAGAGGTGCCAGAACTGTGTTTCCGCAAGTTCGGCTGAGCATCTGAAATCAGAATTTGGGGGGGCCTTGAAGACCCAGAGAAATAAGGGTTCTGACCCAAGAGGAGTCCAAGAACCTCAGCAAGAGGTACAAATTAGGAGCTTTTACTGACAGCGAAATGACAGAGACCACACCAGGACTTCCTAAAAAGCAAGACGATTTATTCTAAGACAAAATAAAAAGCTGTTGCAACAGCGGTCCTCTCCCACGCAGCAAGACTGAGGGAGAAGAACCCTGAACAAAGGGAGCTTCCAACTTTATATAATATTCCTTCCCAATGTTACTCAATTACAAGAAAAAGGCGGGAGACAGTTGGGTGGAGGGCAATCAGGAAAGTACAAAGGTTTGATAGGTTTTTCCGATGTGGGGACCTTAGCAGGACAATTGGGGTGATGGTCCTGATAATGATTTTGCATACGTTTTATTTGTTCACAGGATGACACCTGTATTGAATGAACCTGTTTTTCTTCACTGAGTTGTGTATTGGTGTCATTATTATAAGACAGGCTAGATGGCAGTGTGGTAGAGGGTCACAAGAGAACTTGTCAGGACAGGAGGAAGTATAGAGCTGTTCAAGGAAATTTACACTATGCGAAGAGACTGACAGAATGTGATACAAGTAATACATAGAACAATTAATACATAGGAACAATATTAGAGGGAGAGAACGCGTACATTCAAAGTCCCGCAGAGTATTGCAGAAATAAAGTAACTAGTAGTGAAAGGAGGTATACATTTCAGCAACAACAAAATTCTCAAAGTTTAGCGAAACCACACGTAGAAGAGTACATAGAAGGAAACCCTTGTTTTAAAAGTAGAATCAAACAGATAGGTTTATACAACAACATAGTTTTATTCAGGTAGAATTAAAGAAGATTTTAGAATCGGTAAGTCTCCTTCCTGGGAGGGGGGGTTGGTGCGAAAATGTGCAATTGCTGTCTGCTCGGGGCTTCCTGAGCTAAGGCATTGTTATGTATGATTCTGGGGAAGTTGTGAAAGGGTTTAGGCGATGACTATGCAAAAGAGGTGAGGTGTATCCAGGTGAAGGTCTGAGGTCAAGTGGGGATTACCCTTCCTCTGTATCTGGCAAGCAGAAAATTGCTCCTGTTAGATCAAGGCATCGGTTCCCCTCTCTGTATATTACTGGACCCATGGGACTTGTGCATGGTGTTCACCCTCCTACAACACATCCTACTTTTTAAAAGATTTACATGAGAGCTCTTGTACCATTTACAGGGAAATGCTTTCCTTTACAGAAATAAAATTGATATATAACTTTGAAATAATCGCATTATGCCTTTCCAACTCTACAAGTCTATGATCCTGTGTGGGCATGAATGTACAGAATGAGACTATGTCCCTCACTGGCAGCTCCACTAATCACAGAAGCTATGACTTTGCATACTGAAAGAAAAAGGTTCTCCTCAGTAAAGATGATGATGATGATAATAATAATAATAATAAGGTAAAGGTAAAGGGACCTCTGACCATTAGGTCCAGTTGTGACCGACTCTGGGGTTGCGTGCTCATCTTGCATTATTGGCCGAGGGAGCCGGCGTACAGCTTCCAGGTCATGTGGCCAGCATGACAAACCCGCTTCTGGCAAACCAGAGCAGCACACGGAAACGTCGTTTACCTTCCCGCTGTAGCGGTTCCTATTTATCTACTTGCATTTTGACATGCTTTCGAACTGCTGGGTTGGCAGGAGCTGGGACTGAGCAACGGGAGCTCACCCCGTCACAGGGATTCGAACCGCTGACCTTCTGATCAGCAAGCCCTAGACTCTGTGGTTTAACCCACAGCGCCACCTGGGTCCCTAATAATAATAATAATAATAATAATAATAATAATAATAATAATAATACCATATTTCACCACATAATTGTCACATTTCAATGCTGATTTTTCTTTAAAAAATGGGTGCGACAATTATGCGCTGAATTGTCAAAGGACACCCTTTCTTGCTAGGGAGAGAAAGAAACAACCCCTTTCTCACAGCCAGGAGTGATAACACAGAGGGGGACGGGGCTGGGTAAGAGCAGCATCAGCAACAAGTGAAAATAAAAAGGAAGAAATATGGTAATTTTTTTTAAAAAGTCCCTCCCCCCCCCTGCAAAAAAAACCCCTCTTATGCCGATGCTGCAACACAGCCTAGTGGTCCTGAGAGCCACTTTCCTGACAAGATGCTGGAGGTTCAAAGACAGCAAAGGCTCCCTCGGTAGGCTGGGGAGGGGAAGACACACAACTATCCTGTCGAATAAACAAAGTACATTACCTCAAGCGTAAGGCAGCTATTACATAGGGAGATGCTCCTGGCGTTTACCTACAACTCCCATGATTCCAAGAGGCTGCAACTCCCATGATTCCTCTCAACTACTCTCCTTTAAAAAATAAATAAATACCCTTTAACAGCACCTGCTGGTATGCAGTTGAACGTTTTAATATGGTAAATTCAACTAAATTCAACCTGCAGGAGGCCCCCACTTGTCTCGTTTATTGCTCCTGCGACGATTATGCTTAGGGATCAATTTTAGGGCCAGAAAACAAATAAATAATTTTATTATTTGTACCCCACCCACATGGCTGGATTGCCAGTGTGGTGTAGTGGTTAGTGTGTGTCTGTACGACTAGGATCTGGGCAACCAGGGTTCAAATCTCAACTCAGCCATGAAGTTTACTGGGTGTTACTATCCTATACATGCCTAAATTAAGTCCTGCTGTCCTATTTATATAACCTGTTTTGCTGTGGCTGGTTACAACCTTCCAAATACCACAGATTGCAAAAAGAAAAAAGTAAATTCTGTGTTTTAAAAGAAAATGTTTTTTTCTGCACAGCATTTATTCCATCTTCAGCTAGATACCCCATATTGTCTTCATTTGCTTTGTAATCCTGTTTTTTTAAAAAATGTTTCTATTGTTGTGGCGACCATAACCTAGGTTGAAGGTGCCATTTGGCTCCTATCTTTTATATCTCAGTTTCTAACCCTGCTTGTCATCTTACCTCTTCCTCTGCTACAGCCAGGTGCAATATGTTGTAAGGCTGCAGGTATCCTGGTGCAGTGTTGCACAGTCCCCCCCCCTTTATTTAGTTCTCTGCTGGACACATCACAGTAGGAGGTGATCCTATTGGGTAGGGGCTTGGCACTTTGGTGGTCTGAGTCTCAACCACCTGCTGCTCAGAATACAGTTGTACCTTTGTTGTCGAACGCTGTGGAACTCGGACTTTTGGCTCCCGAACGCCGCCAGTCTGGAAGTGATTGTTACGGTTTGCGAATGTTCTTTTAGAACCCGAACGTCCAACGAGGCTTCCGCAGCTTCTGATTGGCTGCAGGAGCTTCCTGTAGCCAATCGGAAGCCACGATTTGGTTGTCGAATGGACTTCCGGAACAGATTCCGTTCGACTTCCAAGGTACGACTACAGTGATTTTTCTCAACTACTTCTGGCCATGAGTTGGTTAGATAAGATGTAACAAAGGGGTCACAGGCCTTGGAACTTCCTGTGCCAGATGGCAAGGATGTCCTGCACATGTTTTGAACTACAGAGCCCATCACCCGTAGTATCATATGGGCAGAACTGACTGGGACTTCTGAGAATTGTACTTGGAGAAGGTGGGAAAGACTCAGGGCGACAGTGTGGTCATAATTCTTCCTATTTTCCCCACTGTGTGACATAGTGATCTCCCTGGCCATTCTGGATAGGGTTCTAGGCAGCTGGGTGTGGTTCAGCTTGACTGCTTTTCAGCATTTAGAGATGATTGTGTTTATATCATTCGTTTCCAATTTTTGTGTGTCTGTTTGCCTTTTTATGACTTCTGTCATTCAGCAGGAAATTTCTATTACGGTACAGCTCAAATACTTGATTGTAGTCTCCTGGTTTGCTGAAGTTATTTCAAATACTTATTTGCTAGTTGGCATTCTCTGGCTAGATGGTTCTCTGAGATATTCGACATCTTTTAACATTGTATATTACAATGCAAATTAGATAGCCTACAAAACAGATAAAAGAAAAAGGACAGCCTTAGTATCATGTCCAAATACCTGCTGACCAGAACAAGGCTAGTTCTTCAGGTCTAATATCTTCCTTCAGTTTTCTGAAATTTTAGACTTCTTTGATTTTGTCTCCCATACACTGTCACCCCCACTCTCCATTACACAAAACAGAAATGAGGTAATGAGGCTTGTCCAGGTTGAACTGTTTGAGGACTGAATTGCAGATTTCTTACCGCAGTGTTGCTATAGCAATGTATGTGACTGTTGTTCATCCTGCAGTAAGCTTCTCATGACAAGTGTTGGTATGCAGGACACACAGAAAGCAGGAAAAGGAGGCTAATGTTGTGAGACTGTAAAATAAGTTGCTCTGGTATTGCTTCCAGGTATTATGTAATGTTTTTCTTTTATGGTATTTTGTGTGTGCATAGAACAGCATACAGACATATATAGTAGTTAAATCTTTTGATGTCTTATTTTTCTTACTCTGCAAAATCACTCTGATAGTTGAAATGCATATTGGGATGCTCAGTGATAATACTACTACTACTAATTATTATTTTATTATTTATACGCTGGTCATGTGCAAGCAGGTGGCAAATAAAAGTAATCAGTCTCCAGCAACTCTTTTGTTTAATTCTGTTATGGTAAGCTATCATGACAAAAATAATATAAAAATAGAGCTAGTACCTTCAGTGTATATTGCGTTAACTACTGCTGTAATATTATGGTTAGCTGAAGGAAATCAAAATAGAGCTAAAGTAATAATGGTTGTTGCTATAATTTATTATTTTTATAGCACCATTGCAGGGTAGCAAAAGCAAAAAAACAGGTAGTGGATCCCTTGAGTCTCTTAGAATCTGGATTTGTCAGTGGAGGAGACAACTGAGAGGAAAGGGGGAATATGCAATGGGATTGAGAGAGGCAAATGCAGTTGCGGGTACTTGGTGGAGGGTTTTGAGGATTAAGAGTTGAGCCAGAGAAGCCACAAAAGAAGGGTGCTTTTGAGGAGGGACGTGGAAGAAGTTGCATCAAGTAGAACTCCGGTGGGAGTTCTAGGCATCAGGAGCACCAAGGGAGACAAAGTGGGAGACTTGGTACCTGTTAGTCCACTCTTGGTCATTGCTTCTTTGCTTGACAGCCATGGGACTGCCAGTTGTAGGAAAGTGATAATCAAAAGTTGCTTGACTATCAGTTTTCATTTCACGGGTTCAGGTTTTCCTGTTGGTTCTGATTAATGGTAAACTTAAAGGAGTAGGGAAATGAATACAGTGGTACCTCGGTTTAAGTACACAATTGGTTCTGGAAGTCTGTACTTAACCTGAAGCGTACTTAACCTGAAGCGAACTTTCCCATTGAAAGTAATGTACAGTAGAGAATAGATCTATGTGTGGCTACTAGTCATAGTAACAAGGAAATTGCTGCCTTCAGAAGCATTGTTCCTCTGAACTACCAGAACCTGGAGACAGCCTGTTGAGGAGGGTTGTTGCCTCCACACCCTTCTTGTTAGCTTCCTGGATAAATCTGTCCAGCCATCACTAGAAGCAGGACGCCAGTATGTGATTTCATCCAGCAAGCCTGTTCTTATTTCTTTTTGCTGCGGTGGTATGCCTTCATGATTGTAAGCGTTGTTTAATCTTATTTTGGGAAGAGCTCTATCCATGTGGTTATCCCTGTAGCTGGAGGTTATTACAACTAGAAGGTGCTCTTTATTGCTATCAATTCTGACAACATTGCTTGCTATACTTAACAACTATAGTCCTTAAAAACCTCTTGTGAATGTGTATCTTGACCCATTCTTTTGATGGCATTACTGGTAGGTTTTTGAGGAACAAAACTGTGAGTGTTTATGGAAGAAGCTTTGGGTAATGCTTGACATATTATCACAGCAGATTTCCCTAAAATCATGGATGAACTTATGCTCAGCTTCAGATATCAACAATCCTTAATTCAGGGAGAACAGTGGCATGTAACATACACCCTTTTCTCCTCAACTTTAAATAAGCATTAAGCAGATAATTTATGGACCTGTGTCCAGTGTTGATCTTTAAAAACTGGATTTTTGTACAACTAGGCAATTGTTTGTTTAATAAATCTCTTCTCTTTTATTTGTAGGACTAATGGCAGGTGAATAAACCAACATGGCAGCCATGGTTCCACCAGTGAAGCTGAAATGGCTTGAACATCTAAATAGCTCTTGGATCACAGAAGATAGTGAATCTATTGCTACAAGGGAAGGAGTCTCCATCTTATATGCTAAATTAGTCAGTAATAAAGAAGTAGTACCATTGCCTCAGCAGGTTCTCTGTCTCAAAGGACCTCAGCTACCAGATTTTGAACGGGAGTCCTTATCAAGTGATGAACAGGACCACTACTTGGATGCACTTCTTAGCAGCCAGCTGGCTCTGGCTAAGATGGTGTGCTCAGATTCTCCATTTGCTGGAGCATTACGCAAACGTTTGCTTGTGTTACAACGCATCTTTTATGCACTTTCTAATAAATACCATGATAAAGGCAAGGTGAAACAGCAGCAGCATTCTCCAGAAAGCAGTTCTGGGTCAACAGACATCCATTCCGTTAGTGAGCGGCCAAGGTCAAGTACAGATGCGCTAATAGAAATGGGGGTACGGACTGGACTGAGCCTGTTATTTGCACTGTTACGGCAAAGCTGGATGATGCCTGCTTCAGGACCTGGGATTAGCCTTTGCAATGATGTTATCCACACTGCGATAGAGGTTGTGAGCTCTTTGCCACCTTTATCTCTAGCTAATGAAAGTAAAATCCCACCAATGGGTCTGGACTGCCTGTCTCAGGTAACAACATTTCTTAAAGGAGTAACGATTCCCAACTCTGGAGCAGATACTCTTGGACGGAGGTTAGCTTCTGAGTTGCTGCTTGGCTTGGCTGCTCAGCGTGGGTCACTTCGGTATCTCCTGGAATGGATTGAAATGGCACTAAGTGCATCAGCAGTGGTCAACACAATGGAGAAGAACAAAATGCTGCATACCCAGGAGGGGATGATCAGTTTTGATTGTTTCATGAACATATTGATGCAAATGAGGCGGTCATTGGTATGTATGCAGAATGTATACTTCAAATTGATTTTCTTAATTCATGGCTCTTACTCCCATTAACAGATTCACTGCATCATTTAGATTTATAGAAGTTTTGGAGTCCCTGTGTGCATGGATTGGCATGAGTTATACTTGAGGCTCATCCAGACTGCATTTTATGTCATGTTTCTAAGCCCAGGTCCAGGCATTAAAGCTCTGTGTGCGAACGTGTTTTCCCCACTGTTCCAGTGTTTTCCCTGGAAAGACCCACGTTTTAGTGCTAAATTGGAGCCAATGGCAGTCAGGTTTTTTCATACATTGCCATTTATTTTGATTCGGTGGTAACATGATTTTTCCCAGGGAAAGCGGCAGGATGAAAAAAAAGTGCTCTGACATGGCACTTTAAAGCACGAACCTGTGTCAGGGAAGCACAGCGCAAAAGGAAGTCTGCATGAGGCCAGAGTGGCATGACAGTATCAGGAATATCTGAACTGGGATTGATTTGTCTTTAACAACATACTTGAATATTTGTATAAGCTTTAACTTCAGTCACTGTTATTAAACAGAAATGATAGACAATGTCAAGAGCAACTTGTAACACAGCTTAGTTGTAATTATTCATTTCAAATAAAGCTAGCTGGGAAAATCCAGTAATTCAATAATAAAGGATTTTAAGTTTTTGGTATTTTAAAAAAATACTTGCTTGAGATTTCTTTTTCTGTAATTCTGCCTACCAGTTCTGCTTATTTAGAGGAAGCAAATTAAAATTTAATTGTCTGCTCCATTCTGCTCTGAAAATTACACCTGTTAATTCAAACCTTTAAAATTCACGGTACTATTTTAAAGATCCGACAAAATTGTGACTAAATTAAAAATGTTGGTAGTAGGGCTGCAAATCAAAGGCTTATCCTTAAACTATGAAATAATAATGGTTACCCACATACTGTGTAGTTTCATTGCTTGGGGAGATGGGGAATCAATTGTGGCTTTATATTTTCTGTGAGATACAGTCATACCTTGGGTTGCGTACGCTGTGGGTTGCGTACTTTTGGGATGTGTACTCTGCGGACCCGGAAGTGTTTACTTCCGGGTTCCGCCACGCACACATTCGAAGAAGTGTTCTGCGCGCTTCGTGCGTGCGCAGAAGCGCTCTATCGGCGCTTTGCGCACACGCTCTATCGCCGCTCTGGATACGTACTTTTCAGAGTGCGAATGGCACCCCGGAACAGATCAGGTATGTATCCAGAGGTACCACTGTACTGGTTGGGAATAGGGAATAAGATCACACTCAAAGGGCACTTCCATATGTAGGCCCAGTTTTCACTCCCAATATGAAGATGTTAGGCAGACTTAAACAGAAGCATTCAGTGGCTTGAGCGAGTGGTTGCAATCCTTTTCCCCCTTCCTCATATGTGCACAATTTCAACCCTGACATGTCCCTTTGTTTTGAAATGTTTGTCAAATGGCTCACTTTTCTTTGTGAATTTCAGCTCAGTGCATGGATAAACGTATTCAACAATTGGAGGGGGATGTGTAACCTTATACAACCCCCCCCCCAGTGGTTTTAAAGTATGCAAAATTTGTGAAGCAGGGGAAAATAATTTTATTAGTAACTGGCTTGTTTTTCATTTTTCAAAAACATGAATTAAACATCTATCGTGGGGTGTTTTTGTTCTTTGCCTTTATTTTACTAGTAGGTATGCTTCTAAACTGCTCCTTTTGAGAAGCTTGGTGTATTTGTGATAGTTAAGAGTCTGAACTGTGAGAAGGGTTCTCTGAGCCAGAAGCTTCTGGGTAGCTTTAGCCCATGCCACATTGTGTGTTTGCCTTCACCTTTCTCTGTAATGTGGGGATTTTATAATCTGTCTTAAGGATGGTGGCAGGAATGTGCATATGCTTATTTGAACACTTGAGAAAGTACCAAAAAAGTAGTTGTTTTGAAGGAAACCATGTACTTTTTGGTTTTATTTAGGGAAATTGTCTAATCTTTTCATAGAGGATAAAATAACTGTGTGTAGTGACATTATTTCCTCTTTGATGTTTTACTTTGCAGGGCTCATCTGCTGATCGAAGTCAATGGAGGGAGCCAACAAGAACATCTGAAGGTTTATGCTCTCTTTACGAGGCAGCTTTGTGCCTCTTTGAGGAGGTGTGTCTATCTAACCATTAATTAAAGAGTACTGTAGTTTCTTTAAATCTGCATTTTTCAGGTTGTGTATTTCTCACTCCTTTGGAAGTATGAAAATAGTCACACTGATGTTGTCCCAGTGCTTCCATGGATTTTTACCCTATATTTTGTCTTGCTGTTCACCTGAATTTCTGTCCCGCCTCTATCCAAGGCTCAAAGCATTTATGAGTTTAGTAAAAGAGTAGCAGAATAAAAAAGATATACCCAAAGTTATTTCAGAGATGAGGGCAGTCTCAGAGAACAGCTGTTGATGTGCCTGTGCTGTTTGATTTTGTCAGGAAGGTGCTCTTGGCTCATGCTGAGGGGCTATGAGGAAGCAACAGAGTATAATATGTGACTCCCGTTTTACAAAAGGGAAGCATGAAGTGGAAAGCTAAGCAGCAGATCATGGAATTATAGAGTGAAAAGGAACCCCAAGTGCCACCTAGTCCAAGTGTTGTATTATCTTAATTTCCCATCCTGGACCATCATATTTAGTTTTGTGATCAAGAACACAAGAGCCTGGCTGCTGGATCAGCCCAGTGTCCTGTGTCCTGTTTTCATAATGGCCAACCAGATGCCTCTGGGAAGCCTGCAAGCAGGACCTGAGGGCAGTGGCGCTCACCCAACTTGTGATTCCTAGCTGCTAGTCTTCAGAATACTGTATGTAATTTACAGATTGGACATTTAGTCCTATTTGAATCTAGACTTGGTGCTTGAAATAAAGTGATAACATGATAGTTGAGCACAGCATTCCTTCTGTCTCCTGAAATGTATTTCTATTTTGCTAGGTTTGTCGCATGGCTTCAGACTACTCTAGGACATGCGCCAGTCCAGACAGCATTCAGACGGGTGATGCTCCTGTTGTTTCTGAGACCTGTGAAGTGTATGTTTGGGGCAGTAACAGCAGCCACCAACTTGTGGAAGGAACACAAGAGAAAATTCTTCAGCCCAAGTTGGCTCCAAGTTTTTCTGATGCTCAGACAGTGAGTGACTGGGGTTTTTGTTTGTATGTGTGTTATCGGTGTAGTGAAAAAGAAGAGATGAAGCTTTCACTGTTGAAAAACTTTCACTGCCAAACTTGAAAAAATGCATGCTACAAGTTTGTGGTTCCTGAGCTATATATGGATCCCTTGTTCTAAAAATTGAAATAACCCTTGATAGGCAGTTCTAAATAAATTATTTTTAATGTTCTCTAATTTTCTTCCCACAATAGATTGAAGCTGGCCAGTACTGTACATTTGTAATATCTACAGATGGCTCTGTTCGAGCTTGTGGCAAAGGCAGTTATGGCAGGTTAGGACTGGGCGATTCCAACAATCAATCTACACTGAAGAAGCTGACTTTTGAGCCTCACAGATCTATCAAAAAGGTGTCATCATCTAAAGGTTCTGATGGCCACACATTAGCATTCACAACAGAAGGAGAAGTCTTCAGCTGGGGTGATGGTGACTATGGGAAATTGGGCCATGGAAATAGCTCAACGCAGAAATATCCAAAACTTATCCAGGGCCCTTTGCAAGGAAAGGTATGCTTATATACAAAGGAACTGAATGGCACTTTCTTTCTTTCATAGTGTTGCTTTGGAGACTTCATGTGTTTTAAGGTTTCTTGTTATCCATTTTTGCCTTTGTCCCTTATTGCTGTGGACCATGGGGTGGAAACAGTGGAGTTCCCTCCTTTCAATCCACAGGGAGGCAGAATGTTTTCCAAAATCAAGATTGAGCTGGGAGCTGGCTTAGGAGGCACCTTCCACATCCTCTTTAGGTGTTAAGAAATGACTACCCTAACCCAACTGGCCTTTAAGCATGATTCGAGCTTTTGGTGCTGTCTAGAAAGCTGCAGTCATACTAATTTATTTATTTAAATAAAATTTCCTTCCAGTAACACCTTAGAGACCAACTAAGTTTGTCATTGGTATGAGCTTTCATGTGCATGCACACTTCTTCAGATACACTGAAACAGAAGTCACCAGACCCTTATACCATATATAGTGAGAGGGTGGGGAGGGGTATTACTCAGAAGGGTGGTATGAATGGGTGATTGACTGATAGGTGTGGCAAACCTGTTTTTTTTATTTTGTTTCGACTATGTCAGACCAACACGCTACCTACCTGTAACAGTAGGTTATTCACTTTGTGTGAAGGCTGGCGAAAAATGCTTCCAGCTGACAATGGTGTAATGTTGGTATTGGACTTGCCACTTGAGTCAGGCGAGGCACGTAAAGTGATGGTGCCAGTCATGGCTGTGAGAGTTTGACTCTGGCATGGGGGTGTTCACCTTGAGTGGATTGATGCTTGTGGCAAGCCCAAGACACCTGCTGCTTGGAGTGCAGCCATACAGAAGGATGTGTAGGGACTTTCATGTTTGGTTTGGCATTTGGGTGTTTTTTCTGAATTTGGACTGACTTCAGCTGAAATTTGAGGCTTTGTGATTAGTGGCAGTTACAAGACCTTGTGGAGCTCACAGGGAAGGGGAGAGGAATGAGGAAAGTCTCATTTTGTCTCCTGTGTTGATAGCAGCATTTCCTGCCAACAGTTTAGTTTTAACTCTCTCTCTCCTTTGCATGCAATGCAGGTCGTGGTATGTGTGTCAGCTGGATACCGGCACAGTGCTGCTGTCACAGAAGATGGTGAATTGTATACATGGGGAGAAGGAGACTTTGGTAGACTAGGTAATGGAAACAGTTTGACTTGCCCAGTGATTTTAGGAATATAATTAATATTTTATTGAAATAAAATCTAACATCTAAAGAAAGGTACTGGGATTTATGTAAGAGAGTACAGGCGGCAACCATTTTAGGCACGTTCATTTGATGCACAATCACTTGGGCCCTTTTGGACCTGGAAGGCGGCAAAATGAGGGTGAAACAGGGTGGGGCACGCTTATATGCACTCTGTCGACATGCACGGGGGCTGGGAACGGAACCCCTATGCAAAATGGTCACTGCCTGTACAAAATAAACCTTACTATAAACTTTTAACCAACTAATTGGTCAGAGCTAAATAGTAGCAAGACACACTTTGATTTAATGGTATACTATTTATCATGCATGTTTCATGTATCTTTACTCATAAGTCTAGGGTTTTTATTTTTTGTTGATCATTGATAGGCCAGTATAGGGTGGTATACACATTTAATAAATAATAATAATAATAATAATAATAATAATAATAATAATAATAAAAAATTGTTAAAACCGTTTCTTGGGTGTCCAAATATTCTTCTTTCTTTGCTTCAGTATGTTGGAATAGGATTTCATCTCAAACCACTGTTATCTGTTCTTTCAAAGGAACACTTGAAGTGTTGAAATCTGAATAATACATTTCAGATGTTCTTTCTCTCACCTCTCCTTTCACTGCCACTCCATTCTTTCTTAACTGCATAATTTTAAAAGGCAAAAGATTCCTGTTTTTGTTAACTTGACTCAAAATATCTTTGTTTTGAAAAGACTTATCAACTTTTGAAACCTCCAATAAATTAATTCTTTCTTCTTTATATTTCAATCACTGTCCCTATTTTCTCTGTACCAGGCAATTCATTTTCAGAGTATAATTTTTTCCCTTAGTGATAGGAGTTGTTATCTTCTTCCCAAAATGGCTTCCAGTTCTTTTTTTTAAAAAAAAAAAAACTATGGTTAAGGAGTAACCAAGTGTGATACATGTATACTGGCTCAAAGTGTTCACTAAAACAGTTCTAAACAGTTTTAATTCTGCTTTTATATGCTCAGTGTTCTGCCCGGACACTGAGGTCCAGTGCCGAGGGCCTTCTGGTGGTTCCCTCACTGCGAAAAGCCAAGTTACAGGGAACCAGGCAGAGGGCCTTCTCAGTAGTGGCACCCGCCCTGTGGAACGCCCTCCCACCAGATGTCAAAGAGAAAAACAGCTACCAGACTTTTAAGACACATCTGAAGGCAGCCCTGTTTAGGGAAGCTTTTAATGTTTAATAGATTGTTGTATTTTAATGTTCTGTTGGAAGCTGCCCAAATGGGCGGGGTATAAATACTAAATAATAATAATAATAATAATAATAATAATAATAATAATAATAATTACTACTACTACTGCTACTACTGTGACATGTTGTGGATCTTCTGGTGAAGGGTGGGTAAGAGATGCTGATGCTGATGATAATAAGTGTAATGTATTCATCTTTGGTGAGACATTTATTTTCTTTACTACATAACCCAAGTTTTCATGTTGACAGAAATAATTATTTTCTTTAATGCAGAATTAATGTTTCTTTTCTCTTTCTTTCCAAGGTCATGGAGACAGCAACAGCCGTAACATTCCAACTTTAGTAAAAGATATTAGCAACGTTGGAGAGGTTTCTTGTGGCAGCTCGCACACCATAGCTTTATCCAAAGATGGGCGAACGGTTTGGTCATTTGGAGGAGGAGATAATGGTAATGTTTTTCCATGCAATTTCTCCTAGGTTGTGCTTGAGATTGTACAGAACATCATCTGTTAAGGGCATGGTGGGGGCAGAAGGTTCATAAAACCTCCCCTTCCATGTTCTGTCTTGTTCTGCCTTTCTGCCCATATTCAAGTACAGAAAAAGCTAATGGCTGCATTTGCATGGTCGCCCATGGTTTCAAAAACCATGGTTGACAAAGTGGTGACCATTTGCTGTAGTCACATGCTCCTTTCTCACCCTACTCTTCCTTTCCTATCTTCACACACCAGCTTGTGCTAGGCCTATTTGTGTCTAAACTGGGGGACTCTGGCAGTTTCAGCTAATATCCTGGCTGGTTATCCTGGTTTGTTATCTCAGTTCAAGCCATAGTTTCCTGGTTTGACCATTAGAGGCAACTCTTACTTGATGAAGCCAGAATCTTGCATTCCTACATTCAAATGTAATATGGCTTAATATAAGCCTGGGTGCGGGAGGAACATGCTGCTGCAACTTCATAAGCCATGGTTTATGGAGCTGTGGATGATGGTAGAAGTTTGTGTGGTCTCTTTGAGTTTATGGATTGTGCCCTAAATCAGTAAACTAGTATGTGGTAATAATTCATGTCCTTATATGTATTTGGAGAAGTTTCTTTGTTAAATTGTTGCTGTGATGATAAATTTTGTATGCAGTTCACTTTAAATATTTCCAATTTTAAACTGCAGATTATGTTAGATTTGTGGTCATTGCATGGCCCAAGAGGTGCAGGAGGCAACATAAACATTATTGATCTCTTGTGTATGATCCCAACAGGCAAACTTGGTCACGGTGACACCAACAGAGTGTACAAACCTAAAGTTATAGAAGCCCTACAGGGAATGTTCATTCGGAAAGTTTGTGCAGGAAGTCAATCTTCACTTGCTCTAACCTCAACGGGGCAGGTAAGATGCAAGCAGCGGTGCCAATTTCACTCCATTGGTGTGAAATGGGGATGGAAAATCCATTTAAATTTGATCACCATATATGGTTTGGTGCAGGACTGCAACTTTTAATTGCTGAAACAACTATGCAGTTTTAAAACCTTGCAATTCACCTTTTAAGTGAATTTATTTCTTTTTTAAAAAATACTTTTATTAAAGATTTTTTAGTTTACAAAAATACATGCATTGTATCTTTTTTCAAGTTGTGTGTTCTACAGATCAGTTACCTTTGTTGTGAGACATTAGTGTTGGATGCAGTATTAGGTTGGGAAGAAAGGGGGAATGAGGTGGAGGGTAGGGATGGTACGTGGGGTGGGGTGGCAAGACTTCTATTTTTTCTACTTAGTGAATGTGTGGGGTTTTATGTAAGCATCATTTGTGTGGGTTCTCTTTCTATTCACTTATTATATTTCATTGGGTGGTGATAGAGGCTTGGGGTGGCCTAGGGTGTGGTAGATTGTCTTTAGTTGGCAAGTGAATTTATTTCTTAAAATATTTTTCATAGATGTACCACTAAAGATGTATCACCTTTAAAGAGGCTTTCCCTGCTGTCTTTCACATTGGGCAGAAAGCTCTTCCAAGATGATGCCTGCTATGACTCATATGCTTCATCTAAACACAAAGGATATAATCAACTTCAGAGTAATTGTGTTTTCCTGTTTGCAAATTTAATTGACTCATCATCAGTTAGTGACCAAGATTTCTTTAACAGTGTGACAATCCTAACCGGATTGCAGATGGGGCTTTTGGACTAATAACAATGATATTTTGTGTATTAAATTCTGTATATTTTGATCCAGGTGTACGCTTGGGGCTGTGGTGCATGTCTAGGATGTGGGTCTTCAGAAGCTACAGCGCTCAGGCCTAAACTGATTGAAGAGCTGGCTGCAACACGGATAGTGGATATTTCAATTGGAGACAGCCACTGTTTGGCACTTTCTCATGGTAAACTAGAATGCTTATGTAATACTAAAGCTTATTGTGGCAAATACACATTGGTTTTCAAGTGTGTTCAAAACTGTTATTATTACTATTACTTGTTTTTTGTTTAGATAATGAAGTTTATGCTTGGGGTAACAATTCCATGGGACAGTGTGGCCAAGGGAACTCCACAGGTCCCATTACAAAACCAAAGAAAGTGAGTGGCTTAGATGGAGTAGCAATTCAGCAGATTTCAGCTGGAACATCCCATAGTCTTGCCTGGACAGCCCTCCCCAGAGACAGGTAAGTAATTATATAATGATAATAACCAAATCATTTAGCGTTTATGCATACCTAATGGAATGGCTCTTGGCTCCATCATGTGAGGGTGCCTTTGAAGCTCTTGGCTCCATCATGTGAGGGTGCCTTTGAAGCACACTTATATATTCTTGGCAAGAAGACCTTGTTCTGTTTTTAATGAGTCATTATTTATTTTGATTGATGTTTAATTTTTGATCCATGGTCATCTTTTATTTTATTTGCAGACAAGTTGTTGCCTGGCACAGACCTTACTGTGTGGATCTTGAAGAAAGTACTTTCTCCCACCTCCGTTCTTTCCTTGAGCAGTATTGTGACAAAATCAACAGTGAGATTCCTCCTCTTCCTTTCCCATCCTCAAGGTATTTGTTTACATGGCATATATGCTGTTCTCTTGATATTAATTAATTAATTTATTATTATTAAGGGCATATTCATGCATGGAAAGTCTTGGCTTGCATTTCCAGAATGAGAGTTCAAATTTGTGCAACAGTACTAGGGCTGGGCAATATATGTCTATATATCATCCAAAACTGGTTTGAAGTCCATATCATGATATTGGTTTCATAATTTTTGACCTGGCAATATATTGCAAATCAAGATGTGTGTTAGGGCTGGGCAATATATTGTTCAAAACTGGTTTGAAGTCAATATAGTTATATCAGTTTCATAATTTTTGACGTGACAATATATCACAGATTATATGTGTGTGTCCGTGTGTGTGTGTGTGCGCGCGCGCTATGCAAAAATCACAATGTGGGAAATACCATGAAGGCAGTCAGTGCTTCTCTTGATTCCTGCACCCCTGTTCACTGCCAGCCCAACTCTCCCCTGCCTTATGCAGGTCATCAAATCACAAGAGCAGACATCAGCGGGAAAAACTGTGAAGCTAGCCAATGCTTCTGCATAATGCCATCCTTACATAGCTTTAAAAAAGGGAGAACTTGACAGCTATGCATCCTTATTTCAGACATCATGATATACTGGTTACCTCTGGAAGCAGCTCTGCAGTTGAAACCTCCCATTTGGTGGGATTTGCCATCAAATGCATGCGGCCTGTGTGGACCCAGCAGGATCTTTCTTTCACTTGGAATATGGTGTTCGTTGCCAATGGCAATTGGAAGGGTTCTTTCTATTTTACTGTAGCTCTTTACGTCAGGCTTCATGGAAGGACCAGTGAGTCAGCCTATTTCTGGGAAAGAGGAAAAACTAACAACATTTGATCAGCTCTCTGTGCAAAGTCTTAGAAACTTCTTCACCTGTAAAGTGTCTCTCCTCTTAAAACTCATTTTCAGGGTATTGGCATTTCGATGTTTGTAGGGAAAACATTTAAACCCTCAATTCAAAAAAATTAATCTGAAAATACAATTGAAACTATATATACACATTTAATCAGAGGTTCTTTATGATAAACATTATTATCAAACTTAAGCATAATGCATAACAATATTTCACTGGGTACAGCAGTGGCTATACTGCTCTGTCACATCCCACTGCTGCCCAGCTGGTGTTAGGTTTGCTATGATAAAGAATTAAAATAACAATAAAGTAATATCCAATGCAAAATCATTCTTAAGCAAAGCAGTTGAAATCAGCAGCAGATAAAACCGGATAAAAAACAGCAGAAGAAAAGCCAGTCTCAGCAGAACAGCAGAAAAGCCACAAGCCAAAGGCACACGGAAACAAAAAGCCTTTGTTTCTCCTGAATGCTAAAAGCAAAGGGTCCTGGTGGGTTTTCATGGGGTGTGTTCCTCATTGTCTGTGCTGTTGCTGAGCTCTGAATGTTGTTTGGTTGTGACAGTTACACCAACTAAACCATTATAAAACTATTGTGATATGTGAAACCTTTTGTTCAGATGCTGGGCATGAGTACTGTAGAAGGGAAAATGTACCTAAGAGCAATAATTCGGGATCACAGGTAAGCCTGGGTTAATGGCAATCCCTTGTTTTTCAGGGAGCATCACAATTTCCTGAAGTTGTGTCTGAAGCTGCTCTCTAACCACCTTGCTCTTGCATTAGCTGGCGGAGTAGCTACAAGCATACTTGGAAGGCAGGCTGGCCCGCTTCGGAATCTGTTGTTTAGATTGATGGATTCTTCTGTTCCAGATGAAATACAGGAGGTAAATCTCCAAAGTGGACCACACTTGCTTGTGCTTTTTAGGTTGCGTGCCCTATTAATTCAAGTTGGGAAGGCAGTCTAAAAATCTGACACCTAGAAACTCAGATCAGTATTCTGCCACAAGTTCTTTAACTTACCTGACTGGTTTATCACAATCTGTAAAGCTGAAACCAAAGTGTGTGTGTCTACAGCTTTGTTCCCAAAGCAACACCACACTCAAAATCACCCTCAGACTAATACTTTGGGAATTCCCATAGTTTGTTAAAATACAAAAAAATACTTCCACATAACTGCTCCTGCACCCTGTTGTACACTGAATGCTTACTCTTGTGCAGGAGAGCTGTTTGACAGTGGAACAGTCTTGTTCAGGAGGTTGTGGGCTGTCCTCCATTGGAGGTCTTTAAGCAGAGGTTGGCTGGTCCTCTGTCATGGATGCTTTAGTTGAGATTCCTGCATTGTAGGGTTTGGACTAAATGATCCTTGGGGTCCCTTCCAACTCTGCAATTCTATGATTCTAGGACATAGCAAAGGAAGTAAATGTTGCACATCTTATAGCAGTTAATGGGCATCTAGTCTTTTCAGTTGATAACATTGAAACTAGTGTGTAGAGTGGTTGCAGAGCTATAATCTTTCAAAAATGCTTTCCAGGGTAAGTTGAAATAGTCTCAGCAACCTCTCATTCCACTTCTTAGGTTGTAATTGAAACTCTATCAGTTGGAGCCACAATGCTACTGCCTCCATTGAGAGAGAGGATGGAATTGCTGCATTCCCTTCTACCCCAAGGTCCTGACAGATGGGAGAGCCTGTCAAAGGGGCAGGTAAAAAGTCTCTTGGAATTAGTAATTGCTTGAACATGCTTCCATACCGTGTTTCCCACATTTTAAGACACCGTCTTATATTTATTTTACCCAAGAAAATAAGCCTATGGCTTATTTTCGGGGGGGTGTCTTTTTAATTTTTTTTTAACTGTAATTACGGCAGCCAGCGTTGCTGCTGCTGGGTTCCGGAGGCAGCCTGCAGGGTCGGTGCCCAGCTGCGCCGGTGCTGGACACTGGAGAGAGCAGGAGACTGAGCAGCCACTGCGGCATCGCGCTGCCAGAGACTCGCAGCCACTGAGGAGCTTGCGGCGCCGGGGCTTGCGGGCGGCTCTCGCCTTTCCGCCCTTTCTCCTGCTCCCGGGGGAGACGTGGCTTCTATTCCCCATTGCCAAGGAAACAGCCCGGGGGAGAGACGCCAGAGCTGAGGCGCCCCCCGCCCGCGGATCCCACGTGCCGCCGAAAACGGCAATGCTTAGGGCCCCCCACTCCTCGCCCGAAGTGGAGTAAGGCCCCCCGAGCGGTCCAGGGCTTGCTTCCGAATGCGCAGGGACAGGACTGCGCTGTTAAACTCTTTGCAAACTCCTTGCCCAAAAGAAAGCTGTCCTGCAGAGTGCCGGATCGAGGAGCCGGTCTGCAGAGTCAGCGCCCAGCAGCGCGGCGCTGGATTGAGGAGGCGGTGCTTCGTGCGGAGCTGCTGGGCGCCGACCCGGCAGGCCGCTTCCTCGATCTGGCGGCCTCCCGGGTTGGCGCCCAGCAGCGCCGCGCGGAGCACCGCCGGTCTGTAGAGTCAGCGCCCAGCAGCACGGCGCTGGATTGAGGAGGCGGTGCTTCGTGCGGAGCTGCTGGGCGCCGACCCGGCAGGCCGCTTCCTCGATCCGGTGCTCCGCACGGCGCTGCTGGGCGCCCACCCGGGAGGCCGCCGGATCGAGGAAGCGGCCTGCCGGGTCGGCGCCCAGCAGCTCCGCACGAAGCACCGCCTCCTCAATCCAGCGCCGCGCTGCTGGGCGCTGACTCTGCAGACCGGCTCCTCGATCCGGCACTCTGCAGGACAGCTTTCTTTTGGGCAAGGAGTTTGCAAAGAGTTTAACAGCGCAGTCCTGTCCCTGCGCATTCGGAAGCAAGCCCTGGACCGCTCGGGGGGCCTTACTCCACTTCGGGCGAGGAGTGGGGGGCCCTAAGCATTGCCGTTTTCGGCGGCACGTGGGATCCGCGGGCGGGGGGCGCCTCAGCTCTGGCGTCTCTCCCCCGGGCTGTTTCCTTGGCAATGGGGAATAGAAGCCACGTCTCCCCCGGGAGCAGGAGAAAGGGCGGCAAGGCGAGAGCCGCCTGCAAGCCCCGGCGCCGCAAGCTCCTCAGTGGCTGCGAGTCTCTGGCAGCGCAATGCCACAGTGGCTGCTCAGTCTCCTCTCTCCCATGCCCAGCGCTGCTGGGAGCCGACCCTGCAGGCATGGCTTATTTTCGGGGTATGTCTTATATTTTACAAAGGCTTTAAAATCCTGCCATGGCTTATATTATGACTCCGTCTTAAAAAGGGGGAAACACGGTAGTAGCCACTACAGAGGATAACATGGTGTTATTTGGCTGAGGACAAAAATTCTATGGTGCTGTGTGGTGTGTAGATTGGGGATAGGTAAGCAAAAAAAATATCTTAATTTATTTCCAGAGTAAGATGTAATTATGTAGGTCAGAGGGACATTGGGTGACTTTGCTGGTCTGAATGACAAGGGTATCACACAACAGGGTGCTGGACTGAAGACTCTAGCAGGCTGGGAGAGGGGGTAGTCTTGGAACTGTGCTCCCATTCTGAAGCTGTTCTCTACACTGCTACTAGGAACAAGGTGGGGCTTATGAATAAAGAATTTTACTGGACAGGTTTGATACAAACATTGTCTAGTTGCAATACAGAGAAATGTATATTTGGTTTTTCTTAAACCATTATGAGATCCTACTCTGGGACAATTGCTTAAACCATAGTTTGGCAGTTGAGATGTAATTGCAACTACTGTATGGTTTGAATTATTTAGAAACAAAGAAGCTTGTGAAAGAAAGTACATTTATATTTATTCTTCAGGTGCATAGTTACTTTCCTATTTATAGAAATAATTTTGCTATTTTTAGTCAACTATAAGAACAAGTTACATTTACCAGTATTATGTCCCGATCATTCAAAACATTAGGTTAAGATTGTTAAATATGAGACACAAATTATATTACTTGCATACAGTGACAATATATAAATTAAGTGCTATCTGGTTGTCCATTATGTTCCAGTTTGCCCTTCAATCCTGAACAAGCTTCATGTTCATGAAAATAAAACATTTTCATGTTGATTTTCTAATTGGGTTTTTCTCTCTTAAGAATTATAAATGAAGAAAATCACCTATTTTTTATTTTTGCAGAGAATGCAATTGGATATTATTCTGACGAGTTTGCAGGACCATACTCATGTAGCCTCCTTGCTTGGCTATAGCTCACCATCTGATGCTCCAGATGTTTCCTCACTCTGTATTGCCTATGGGACTATTGCTGATCCAACATATGATGTCCAGAGTAATCATCCAGATACTCATCTGGCTGAAATTTTAATGAAGACCCTTCTGCGAAATTTAGGATTTTACACAGTAAGCTTAGAATTTGAATTTTATTTCTAAATACCAATTAAGTTGGAATTGTGTCATACAGTGGTTTCCAGTTGGTGCTCTGCAGACTCCCTGGGGTCTGTGGCACCATTCACATAACAAAAACTTCCATAGAGATGTCAAATTTTTCAAAAGTAGGAGATCGATGGCTTGACTTTTAAAAAATGGGGGGTCCACAGTACTTAACCAATTGGAAACTTTATTTAATACAACAAACTAGGACAGAGGTGAATTGGAAGGGGACTTGCCCATTCCCAAAACGCCCTCACTTTACAGCAACTTTCAGTGGGGACTATAAACTATGCAACCACCACCCATTCAGAGTGAGGGGTGCAAGTAATTGTCCTCACTCTGAATTGGCTTTTTGACATTATCATTTAGACATATCCAACTATATAGTGCTGCAGTATCATTGCACTGACTACATGATTCCTGATTGGCTAGGATCATGTTGCCAGCACAAAGATGACAGCATTCTTTAAAAATTGTGTTGAAGCACAAACCTGGTGTGAAAAGTTTTGTGTTCTTGAATACTCATTTTTATATGCAGAAGCTACCAGCTGCTTGTTCCTCTTTTTCTTTAGCCTGCTCCTTTTTAAAGTTGCATATTAGTTGGATTTCTTTAGACTCTTCTTCCTTCAGCTTATTTGGGGGCAAAACTGAAACTTTTAGTTATTACTGGAAACTACCAGTGGCTTCTATTAAAAAAAGCATAGAGTTGTATCTAATGCTAGTCCTAGACCCATTGAAGTTAATAAACATGACTAACTTAGGTCCATGGGTCTTTCACTCTGACTGGGACTTAATTGAATACAACCCATAGTTTATAAGATTCTGAGTAAGAGGAGCCAGGTTGAAGTTGCCTTGGCATAAAACTAAGAAAGATGAGAATGATATGGAAACATGCATGATTATTCTTGTAACTGTCTAGGATCAAGCATTTGGGGAGCTGGAAAAGAACAGTGACAAATTTTTACTTGGAACATCATCATCAGAAAACAGCCAGCCTGCTCATCTACATGAGCTGTTGTGTTCCCTGCAGAAACAACTTCTGGCATATTGTCACATCAACAGTGTTAGTGAGGTTAGTGCTGTGACTTTTCATACGTGTTGATGAGTATACTTGCTCCATAATGGGTGGAACAAAAAGGACCAATAAGGCTCTGACTTTTAGAAATCTGACTCTGTGAACAGAAGTCCATCATTCCCTCCTATTTTCAGTGTTCAGGGGTAAGTGGTGGTGCTCATGCAGCCAAAACAGCACAATTCACATGCAAGAGAGAAGTATTAGCAAGTTCAGGGAAAACCCATGATTTGCAGTACAAAAAACCTTTTGTTGTTGTTGTTTTTTTAAAAAAAAACCCTAGGGAGAGAACCCTGCGAGAACTGAGCATACTCAATGGCAAGAGAATGGTGCTTGTCTTTTAGAGGGGAAAATGGAGAAATTGTGTGGGAGGCAAAGTAATGGAATGGAGTCTCCAGGAGTAGGGCCATAGCTAGTTGGCTTGAACCCTAAACTCCATGCTGCAACATATTGTTGCAGGTTTCCATTTGTAAAGCATATTTAGAATGTTTCTTTTGTTCCCAGAATTCAAGTAGTGTGTCGCTCCTGCACAAGCACCTTCAACTTCTACTGCCTCATGCTACAGATATTTATTCCCGCTCTGCTACTTTGCTGAAGGAGAGTCCTTGGAATGGCAGTGTTGGGGAAAAACTAAGAGGTGTGTGTGACTTATTAGATAATGCGTAATATAAGGAATGTGAACAGTAGAACTGAACAAGTTTGCTTTTGAAATGAGTCCTTTTGCTGCTCAGGTTTTTTGCTAGTTGTCTTTTCTTTTGCCAGATCTTGTACTGGTATATTTAGATGTCTTTGCAATCTGAGAATTAGGTATCAACTCTTAGAAGGAAATACAACAAAACAGCACATGTCTTTCAAGACCTCTTCCTCACCTTTCCACTCCTTTTTGGGAGTTCTCTAGGTGCCTTCTATCATAAAAGCAAGTTATACAGTTACCCTAAAGCCAGTAAAAATGCAACAGAAAAAAGCATCAGTGAATAAACCAGAATAGGTGGTGCACACCAAAAGGGCGGGGTGTGTGTGCAATGGTCAAGCCCAAAGATCTTTACAGGTTGACTTAAGACTATCCAGGAGGGGAAGAGGTGAATTTCTCTGGCAGGAAGTTTCACATTCTGGCACTGCTATTGAAAGGCCCTTGCCCTCATTCCCATCAACAGTGCCTCAGATTGTGGTGCAGTGGGGAACACAGAAGAGTCTTTTCTGCTGGCCACAGTGAATGGACAGGATATAGCCTGTCAATTCAGTATAAACTAAAATGGCTCCATCAACCTACCCTTGTTTGGGAACTACATTCAGTTTTGGAGACCCTCATTATCCCTTTGCCACAAAGCGGGGTGACAAATAACAATAAGAATCTCACAAAATTTTATATTGCAATACAGTTGTTAGTCTTTAAGATGCCACATCATTTGCTGCTGTTGAAAAATCCAACCATGGTTACCCTTTTGGAATTTATTAATGAAGTTATCATTTCCCCCTCCATTGCAGATGTAATTTATGTCTCTGCAGCCGGAAGCATGCTTTGCCAAATTGTCAATTCCTTGCTCTTACTGCCTGTATCAGTAGCCCGACCTTTATTGAGCTATCTGCTGGATCTGTTGCCACCTCTGGATCGCCTTAACAGACTGTTGCCAGCTGCTGTTCTCTTAGAAGATCAGGAGTTACAGTGGCCTCTTCATGGTAAGGCATTCAGTGCCTTCTGAAAGATAGGAATTGCAAAATGCAAATATGCTTTATGAATTTTGGGTAAAATGTGTTGTTCACCTGAACTTACCTTGGTTTATGTGCCCACATTTTTCTTTTGGTCAGCCCTCATCAGAAACAGCATCACCTCCTAGTTCTGGTGTACCAGTTACTTGTGAGTACAGAGAAAGGATAGCAGTTTCACAGTATGCTTTCACAGAGGTTCAGCTCTAGGACTTCTGTGATGCCTAAAAAGTAATCTGGAGGCCCAGTTGGCTAATTGCTGCTGCTATAACTACCACCTTTGTTAATGTAAGCACCAGCGCCTTGGGAATTAGCCTTGTTTTTCCCTAATCAGACCCCTGGAACATTTTGCTGTAGACATTTTAAGGGGTATTTTTTAACCACTTTGAACATTACTAAGGTAATTGCACTGAGTGTAAATCCCAAAGGGGGTCCTTCCTTGCTGAAGAATTTTCTCTGAAATGAATTCTTCAATTTAGGTCATGTGCCTTCAAATGTTTTTCATCCTGATCTTCATTCAGCTCAGTGGAGGTAACTGTATGTGAATGAATATATCCATAGGTTGGTTCCTGCCACTGAAATGGGTGAGGAATTTGTTTTGGGAGCTTGTGTAGACGTTGGAACTTGCATGCTCAGTACAGATCACAGGGTGGGTGGGTAGGCTTGCATTTTCTATCAAAACATCTTGGCTCAGAAAAAAAATGACTGTTAATATTTCAGCTATTAATATTTCTAGGTGGACCTGAACTGGTTGATCCAGCTGGGGTGCCCTTACCACAGCCTGCACAGTCATGGGTGTGGTTAGTTGACCTTGAGAGAACTGTGGCTCTGCTTATTGGACGCTGTCTTGGTGGAATGCTTCAAGGATCACCTGTGTCACCAGAAGAACAAGATACTGCTTATTGGTTGAAAACACCACTGTTTAGTGACGGAGTTGAAATGGACATTCCCCAGTTAGGTAATCTCTTCAACTGCTTTATTGATGTGTGAATAAGTGGGCACACATGTGGATGCAGCATTGCGATTTGTTGGAATAATTATCTTGCATCTGAGAATCTCACAAGAGGACCAGGGAATTCCTGGCTTTAAAACCCCAAAAGGCAGGGCTTTAGGGAGAGTTCCACACGAGAGGGATGGCTCAGTGGGTGAGAAAGTGATTGGCTTGCAAAATTTTGAAATTTGGGTGTGCTTTTCTCTTTTCCTTTCTCAGTCTAGACTGAGCAAGTGGGAAGATGTCATTCCCATATTGGGTGTAGTGCAGTCACTTTGCTAGCAGCAGAGAGAGCAATTTGCTTTTGTGCCCAAAAGGACAATGACTTTCTTCTAAATGGGGTGGAGTTTGTCTTAACTTAAAGATGTCATTCCTTGCTGAATTTAGGCTTAAAATTTCCTCTTAGAACACCAGCACAGTGCCACTTGGTGGACTTTCTTCAAATTCCTCCTCCAAACCCACTTTTTTCAGGAGATTTTGGTATTGTCTCTTTCCCCACCATGTTCTACTGTAACTGTGTTGAAGGATATGTGACTGCAATATAAATGTCTGTTCTTTCTCCTGTTTAACTCTATCTCCATCCCTTCCTTTCCTCTATGTTGAATTCTGGATTGTAAGATTCTCAGGACACGGACCTGTTTTCTTGTGCTCTCTAAAGTGGCAAGCACATTGATGGTGCTGTATAAATGGTTAAGACCAGATTATTTTAGGGACTATACGCAAGCCTGCCCCAGTCTTGAAATTGTCATTGGTGATGCTTCTCCCTGCCCTGTCATTAATGACATTCCAGTTGATGAGAACCAGAGACAGAACTTTCTCAGTTATGGCCCCATATTTGTGGGAGATTTGCCAGACCCCCTCCTTACTTCAAAAGAAAAAAAGTGTGTATTCATTTTAAGGAAGATTTATCAATTGCTTTGTTCAATTGCACTGTGCTAGCTTACTGCTGTTTTTATTTTGTTGTTTGAATTGAATTTTTTTACTGCTTTTTAAACTGCATTTATACTTTCTTGGTAGTATTGTTTGCTGCTGTACAAATACTTTTTGCATTGAAAAGACATCATTTGCCAATCCAGTGCTCTCCAGATGTTTTGGGCTACAGCTCCCATCAGCCCCAGCCAGCACAGCCATGCTCCTGTCAGCCCAGCACAATATGGCCATGCTTGCTGGAGTCCAGAAGATCAGGAGGGCACCAGGTAGGCAAAGGCTGATCTACACTAATAGCATTCTTTGAGTGCTGTTCATTGTGTAGCCAGAACACCATCCACACACAAGAGGAGATATCAGTAGCCGTGGGGAAAGTATAAAAAAGGCTTCAGAGAAAAGTGAGGGGAACCCTCAGAATGACCTCCATGCTCGCTGGCCATGGAATGCTTGGTGCATTTGGGTTGGTGGGAGATGTATATGTATGGGGGGTGGGATGGCAGTAGAATGGAAAACAACATGACTGGCTTGTTGGAACCCTTTTGATTCAGGCCCCGCTTGCAAGTACCTAAATGGATAAGTAATGACGTGACTTTTCTTTTTTTTTTAAATTAATTTTTATTGATTTTGCATAATAAAATTTTACATAATAGCAAAGACCATACACATACATAACATATTTTTCACATTCTCCTACCCCCCTCCCATAGCTCTCTCCTCCCACAAGAGAACCCCCCGAGAGGAAGGCAATCAAATGTGGTTCATTTTATAGTTGGGTCTCTATCCACCTCCCCCCTTCCCCCCCGAACCTCCCTCTGCCACCAAGAGGTCCCAGGATGGCAAGGATAGGAACAGGCGAATATCCACCCAGCTGTTGTCTAACTTTAACATTCAAAAACGATAAGAAAAAAGAGGAAAAAAATGACAAAAAAAAAAAACAGGAAAAAAAAAACCCACAGCGTATCTAATTTCCTAAACATTATCTATTTGGCTTCCCCAGACCCCCCCCCCCTTTGTTGATTTTCATTTGCCAGCTCCATCTTTACAGTTTTCACTATTTACCAACCATTCTAATCTCATTTAATTTAAAATTGTCCATTAGCCAACTAATCAAATTATCAATAATTTTTTTATTTGTTTACTTATATATCTCTTTCCATTCCCCTCCTTCTCCCCACACCCTAGAACTCTCCCTGCCACTGAGAGCCTCCAGGGTACAGAAGATAGGAAGAGATGGCTCTTTTTCCAGCTGGTTCTCCCCCTCCCCCCCTCCCCCCCACTCCGGGAGTCCCCCTCTGCCACCAGGGAACCCCTGAACGGAGACGACCACGGGAGGAGGATTAGAGAACCCCGCTATCCCATTATTCATTCTTCCCAGCTATACTACTAATCTTCTTTCCAATCTAAAAAGAAAAACACACACACATCTCTATTCTACTTTCCCTCCCTTGCCTGAAATTTTTCTGCAAGAACTTTCATACTTTTATAAAATCTATATATCATTTTCTTATTCCATTTTAAATCTTATCTTCTAATTTTAGCCTCTTCCCCCCCTGTTCACGGCACCTCCCTTCTCGGATCAGCAAATTCCATAGTCCATAAACCAGTTTCAAACCGTTTTAGCCAGCCTTTAAACAAGAAACCTTTTTCCATTTACCCCACTCCCTTTCTGCGAAATTTTACATGTCCAAATTTTCCATTCCCTCGCTGTTGCCCCTTTATTGTTTGTATCATCCACTCAATGTAGGTAATCCTCTCCCACGGTCTTTGTTCCCTATGGGTATTCTGAAGTCCAGACATAATTTCTGCTCCCCCTTCCATGGGAGCGTCATTCCCCTGATTCACGTGCTCAAAAACTTTTTCCTCTTTCTTCTCATTACAGACTTCCTCTTGATCCAAAAACTGACATGTTTCTCGCTTTCCTTCTGTTTCTTGTTTATTCTCTTGTTCCAACGTTTTTTGTCCCTTGTCCCCTTGAAGAAGTCGATTTGTTTCCTCTAATTGAGCAATCTGTTTGTGTGTTCCGATAGTAAGTTCCCATAAGAATTTCAGAGTCTTTTCTTTAAATCCAACTGTGTAATCGTATGTTGACATTTTTGCACTCCTCTCAAGGACACAGTGCAATCCCAGAGCACAGGAAGTGTTAATATTTTTCATTCGATCGCCATTTTTCCAAACTGGTTACAATGTATTCAGAAATTAAAATCCATTACTTGTTTCTAAATTGTAATCCAAGGGAGTTTTCGTAAGCAACTTTTACAGCTCAGTTTATCAACATTGTTTCAAAACTCCCTATTACACAAATCATGCTGAGTCCGTCAGGACCGCCGATTCCAGCGGTAGTAAGAGACTCTTCTCTCTTATTAAATCTCATACTCTCCCCTCTACCTTGTCACCAAGGGGGATTTCAGCACAGTTCTTGCAGATGCATAGATATAACAAATCCACAAATGACTTGGCAATGGGTATTTTCTTAACTGTTTCCACTTTCAATCAATATGGGGGAGATCGGCTTCCGTTTTTTAAATCTCCTCCCGTTCCAAATTTAAGTCCCAAAAAGAATTTTTTTGCCTTCTTACTCACGGTAATCTATTTTTTGAGTCCTTTTTCTTTGGAAGTATTCAGCGCTCTCCGCCTCCGGAACGGAGCTTCTCTTTGCGAAGACAACAATGGTGCTCAAAATGGCCCCGCGACTACAACCCTCCTCGCTCTGGAGCTCTTATCAGAGCCTACCAGAGAGTTGGGGAGTCCGAATTGGGGCTCCGCTGAGGCTTTTCGTCCCTATAACGCTCGATATAGGGCTCTATGGGGTGCAGCGGCGCCCCCGCTGCTTCCCCCCCCCTCGCAAAGACGGGCTGCCTCGGAGATCGAGGCAGACCCCACCGGACGGCGCTGGCGCTAAACCGGAAGCCCAGTAATGACGTGACTTTTCATCTCATTTTAGACAAGTCCATGAGTTCCTTGTTAGAGGTAGCTCTTTCTGGAAATGAAGAACAAAAGCCGTTTGATTACAAGCTTTGCCCAGAAATCTCTGTCTTTGTGGATTTGGCTTTGGGGTGTGCAAAGGAGCCTGCTCGTAGTCTCTGGGTCAGCATGCAGGACTATGCAGTGAGTAAAGGTAAGTTCTTGGAAGCAAAAGAGCGACCTCCCACAGTGACAATAATTAAGCTTATTTTGGAGGAGGGGCTCTTTCATTATTTGTTTAGTTAAAAAAAACCAGGGTGTGGAGGCACTTAGAACGCTTAAAATTTCAGTGAAGTCCTTGGGGCACACCATTTGAGAAACCACTTTGTCATGGCCATTTTAGTTTAGGAAGGATTTGTATTTTCTGAAATTAGTTGCATTTCTATTGTAGTCAACTTGCTTATTAAAATAACTGTAAATTGGACATCTGCTGGCACAACCATATTGTTTAGAGCAGTTTTAGACACAAAATAAATAGCAACTAGCATAGAACTGCCCTGTTTCTCATATTTTAAGACATACCCATAAAATAAGCCATAGCAGGATTTTTAAGCATTCAAGGAATATAAGCCATACCCCGAAAATAAGACATAGTGATAGGCGCAGCAGCAATGCTGGCCGCGGCAGGAGGAGGAGGAAAAAAATAAGACATCCCTTGAAAATAAGCCATAGTGGGTTTTTTTGAGGAAAAAATAAATATAAGACGTGTCTTATAATATGAGAAACACGGTACATAACCACCTGCCTGCTGACCACACCTCATGGCAGTGAAGTGTATCTGCCATTACTCTGAAAAACCCATCCCAATTTGATAGCTCGCTTCATATAACTTGGTGCTATTTCATGGTGTGGGTGGGTAGGAGTGCAATATTTTTGGGTGAATATTGCCCGGTGTCAGAGCAGTGAAGTCCTTAATGAGGCTTTTAGCAAGCTCTGCTCACTGATCATGCCACATGGCTATTGCAAAATGAAAAGAGGAACTTCCCACTGGTAAGACAGCAGAGCTTCAAGTGAATTTAGGGCCCACTCTTACCTCTGGCTCCACCCACCACTGGCATGCATCCCCAGAAGGTTTTCCATTGAGGGAATGCAGCCCTTGGGGTGAAAAAGATTCCCTACTCCTGGTTTAAGGCAAAAATGCAGGCTGAATGATTGAAATATGGCTGAATAATTTGATGCTGTTTTAACTCTGAATATTTCCTGACTGACGGTCGAATAAAGAATGATGATGATGAACTGTGAATATTTCAGGAAACTGATCAGTTCATTTCCCCCTACCTCTTTCAGATTGGGATAGTGCCACCCTGAGTAGTGAGTCACTTTTGGATACTGTGTCTAGATTTGTTCTTGCTGCCCTCCTGAAACATACAAATTTGCTTAGTCAAGCAAGTGGTGAGAGCAGGCAAGTATCCAAAAAGCATTTTGAGACCTTTCTCCCTTGTGTTAGAGAGATTTCCTGTCCTCTTAGCCTAATGTAACTTTTGTGTCTTTTAGGTATCAGCCTGGCAAAGCCTTAGTAGAAGTATATCGGTGTGTGTATAAAGTGCGGAGTCGTTTGCTTGCTTGCAAGAATATGGAGCTTATTCAGACTAGGTCGTCTTCAAGGGATAGATGGGTAAGACTAAAGACTGGCTCTTCGGCTCCTCTTTCTTATGTAGTGTAGGAAAATTGCTTTAACATGAAAGACTGCATAGTTGATTATTTTTTTGAGACCAACAATTATGTGAGCCTTTGTCTACAGTTTTGCTCACTTTCAATCCTATTTAAATGTGCCCAGTATATTTATTTCAGTTTCAAAATTTTGCTTGGTTCTGTTTTCTCTGTAGCTAGGGTTTTGTTTTGTTTTTTTTAAAAAAAACATTCCTTTGTTTTACAGAATGTTTTAATTTTTGGGGGGGGGGGTTCTGTGGACCGCAAATAAAGCTGTGTTTTTAAAATAATTTGCCTACTGCTTTGAATTGTGGGGGAGTGGTTTATAAGGCATATGTTGGTAGCTGTTCCTTCCTTCAACTGGACTCAGGAGATGCTTCTCTGCTTCCTGGTCAAACTGCTTTGAGAAGGAGGAAAAGGGATCTTCTAGCTCTAAGCCAGGGACGCTTTTTTGCCTGCTTTCCTTTCTTGCTTGTTCTTAAGAAGGAGGTTGCTGGACTAGTTGAAATTTCCCGATCTGATTCATCAAGGATCTTTTTCTGCTCTTCTGCTCCTGCCAAAGCAGTTACAGACTTGACATGTTGGTGCCATTCCTCTTGCATTGCCCCTCCCCTTAGAAGGTTCCACAAAAAAAACCCTTGTCATTATCGTCACAAGTATAAAATTATTGTCTGCATCCAGTCACACAAGCACAGATAGTGGAATTAGTACTCCATCGCTTCATACATTTTTGCAGGGGCAGTCATCCTGTGACCTGTGCTTATGGTAAAGCAATTTTGCCACTACCATTTTGCTATTAATTCAGCTCCACAGCCTGAAAGGACTGTGTGAGTCAGCTGTTGTTCAGCACAATCACTACTGTTTCCTGTTTTTAATTTAGGGGCAGATTTTTCCCCAGCTTGAACCCAACCTTCCGGGAGCCACATGCCAGTGGTGGATGGGGTCAGAGGCAGAAGTGGGTGGATGTGATTCTTACCCCCGTACAGAACACTATACAGTGGTACCTCGCTAGACGAATGCCTCACAAAACGAAAGTGGTACCTCGCAAGACGAAGTTTCCTATGGCGCGCTTTGCAAGATGATTTTTTTCCGTCCCATAGGGTGCTTTGCAAGACGATTCCCCCCCCCCCGTCTTGCGAGGCACCCTATGGGAAACCGCACTTCAATGCGTTCCTATGGGAGCCGCTTCACAAAACGAATTTTTTGCTATACGAAGCGACTCGCGGAACGTATTAAATTCGTCTAGCGAGGCACCACTGTATTCCAAAACAAAAGTCAGGTTTCTACTTACCCTCCAGGCAAACAAAGTGCTATCACATTCAAGGACACATTCCAGCTGTGCTGTGAGAAAGGGTGTGTGACTTAAGGAAGAATTCCAGGGACCAGGTAGAGAGAAGGTTGCATTTGGCCTCCAGGCCTGAGGAACCTTGCCCCTGGTTTGATTAAAGAACATACTTCTTATTAAGCAATGAATTCTTCATATCTTTGAACCTTACCCTCTCCCCTCCCCTATCCCAGATGTCAGAAAATCCAGACTCTTTGGACATTGATGCCCAAGAGCACCCCTTTACTCGGACCATTGATGAAGAAGCAGAGATGGAAGAGCAGGCAGAAAGAGAAAGAGAAGAGGGGCACCCAGAACAAGAAGAGGAAGAGGAAGAAAGGGAGCATGAAGTTATGACAGCTGGCAGTAAGTAAAGTTTGGAAAAAGATTCCACAGAAGCTTGTTCAGAGAGTGTCCCATTAAAATGAAAGGGGCCTTCAACCGGAGTTTTATCTGTGATGAAAAAAGTCATCTGAATAATTTTTACAGCCCTTGAGCTCTGCCTAGAAGTTAAGACCTTTGTTTTTGTGTTGCATGTTACAGAAATCTTTCAATGTTTCCTATCAGCCCGTGAAGTAGCTCGCAGTCGAGACCGAGAGAGAATAAATGGTGGGGCAGGGGCTCGAATGGATGACCAGTCCCCTCAGTCCCAGCAAGAACGCAGAGTCAGCAGAGACCTTCCCGAGGGACAAGATGTGTACACAGCTGCCTGCAACTCTGTGATCCATAGGTGTGCTTTGCTGATTCTGGGAGTCAGCCCCGTTATTGAGGAGCTGCAGAAACGAAGGGAGGAAGGGCAGTTGCAACAGCCATCAACTGGTACCGCAGAAGGGATTGGACTCATGACCAGGTGCGATTAATGAACTGTGCACAAGAGCAGCCAGCAGCTCTTGAAACCTTGCTGAGTAGATCCTCAGTAATCTGCTAAGGTAGGGTAAGCCTGCCAAATCCTAACAATAGGCTTCAGAGGTCCTACTGTTTGCTCCAGGGCAGTTAGTGGTACATTGGGCAGGTCTTAGAGTCAGGCCCTTTCCTTTGGTAGTGCCTAATTTGTGCAATGAGCTCCAAGGGATGGGCGGGGTGGTGGTGGAATATGCCAGGCTTTCTCTCTTACTCAAGTGCTTAAGACTCAAATGATCCAGTAGCATTTTGGTTTCTGGTTGTTGCTGTGTGAGTTTTTGGCTGATTTTGTGGAATTATGTGAAATAATCTGGTTGCTAGCTTCTTTTGATATAGAAAACTGGAGTACACACACGCACACACACACACAACAAAATAAAGCTCATGGAAAGAACATCAGGGTCAGTTCCATACAAATGACCTGCATGGAATTGTCCCTAAAATTTGTGGTGAAAGGGGAAGTCCTTGTTTGAGAGAGCATTCTATGGGCACATCAGACTTCCCTGTGCATAATGTTAAACCCTAGGAGCTGCACTTTGCCTGCTCTTAGGGAATCATAGAATTGTAGAGTTTGAAGGGACCCCAAGGGTCATCTATTCCAACCCCCTGCTATGCAGGAATCTCAACTAAAGCATCCATGACAGAGGACCATCCAACCTCTGCTTAAAAACCTGCAAGGAGTTTGTTCCACTGTCAGATGTTAATCTCCTTTCTTGTAACTTGAATCCATTGATTTGAGTCCATTGATTCCATGGGACAGCCATTGAGATATCTGAAGATGGCTATCATATCTCCTCTCAGTCTCCTCTTTACAAGGCTAAACATACCCAATTCCCTCAACTGTTCCTTCCTCATAAGGCTTGGTTTCCAGAGCATTTATCATCTTCAATTATTATCTTTTCTTTTTTGCATCTGCATGAAACAGAAGTGAAAGCCTTACTGCAGAGAGTCGCTCAGTCCACTCTAGTTCAAGTTACAAACTGATGAAATCACGGAGTGAATCTGATTTATCTCAGCCTGAATCGGATGAAGAAGGTTATTCACTGGTAGGTGAAATACTTTAAAGCTTTGCATAATGTCACTCTTGCTGGTTCAGCTGTTGAAGATGCACTTGAAATGTTGTGAGTCTGTGTTGCAGTGGGATCTGCTTTCACATCAGCTCAGGACTTTATAGGTAGGTTGGGGCAAGCCATCGCCCCCAAAGTGTGCATGGGGAGTTTACATGCAGTGGGATCTAATTATTGCCATTGCTTAATTTCAACCCTCTTTTCCCTGCTCTGTTTCCTCACAAGTTGACTTCAAAATTCCCTTGAAGTTTGAAAAGCCACTCATGGCATTGTGCAAAGAACTGCCTTGCTTACCTTAAAAATATGTTAGGAGAAAACAAGGCATGACATTCAAAAGAACTTGGCAAATCAAGAATGTGGGCAATCCCACAGATTACAGAAGAATATTTAGTGTTAAAGTTGTGTCAGTGGCAGCATGATGAACCCAAGCTGGTCAGTCTCATGACAAAGTAACTTCAAACCATGGGTTTGAATAGCAAATGTCAAGTTAATTGACTTACTTGTTTTAAAATTGGGTGCCTGGTTTGTATGTAATGTTAGGACCAAGATCTCTTTAAAGGCAATGCAGACTCAGCAGAAGTCTCCCTTCTAGCTATGCAAGAGTAGGAGAAGAGAAGCAGGAATATGTGAGACCAACACTTTGCTTATCCACTTAGCAGCATGCCATGGTCTAGGTCGGATTATGTGAGAACTGGCCCATGGTATGATTTTCAAATTTGAGAGACCTGTGCAAAAACATGTGTTCAAGTTCAGCATGGAATGCTTCCAAGTATAGAGGTGGTTGTCTTTCGGAAGTGCCCCACTATGTTTTGTGTTCATTATATTGTATTTGGAATTGTTTACTCTGGTAGTAAGCTGCTGCATATAACTTATAAATGAAAGAGTTACCTTTTTGTTTGCTGGTTAGGTGGAATTCCATCTCACAGTATCAGAGAAAGGCAAGACAGTGAAGGCCTCTCTGTGATCATTTGGCTCATGCCTTCCCAGAACTTCCCCATACAGTAGCCAATGATATCTGCCTTTGCTTACTTTTCTCTTCCAAGCCTGCCCCTTCTGTGTTGTGTCTGTTAAATTGAAAGCCAACGCGAACAAACTTGAGTACATTGGTAGACATTGTATAAATGTAATAAATAAGGTATAACACTAACACTCTTTTTTGTTATTGTTATTCACTATAGAGTGGAAGACGAAATGTGGATTTGGACTTGGCATCATCCCATAGAAAGAGAGGTAATAGTTTGTGTAGAAAAGCCAGTTTTTTAGAGTAGTGGTCTTGAAACTCTTAAGTCTCAGAAAATCTTTCTGTGTTGATTGGTCTGCTATAGAGCCCCTCTATACTGCAGGGAATTATGGAGACACACACAGTTCACGCTCCCTGGAATCTGTGTGTGCTCCAGAGTGTTGTCAAGTTGCGTCTGCAGCTCTGTGTTGCAGGAGATTACTGGTAATGGTAGGTAAGATGCCTTTTGAGCAGCATGTCTGTCAAGACTCTGGAAGACGATTTGAAAAGCCACACTTTGACATACCTGTAATAGAAGGTAAAGAACTATGAGAGCTTTCTCCAGCCATTTAGTGCAGCAATTTCACTCTTTGCCTGCTTCTGGACCCAAAAGAGTGGGCAAGTTGCAAGGGTGATTTATCCTGGACAATACCCTTGACTGAGATCCTGGAGAACCGTTGCCATAGGGTGTAAACAACACAGAGCTAGGATGAAAGAATCAGCAGGGAGGTTGGTCAAAAAATTGCTTCAGTTCTGTGCTCATGTCTGCTCCCCTTGTCCCTGCTCTGCTTTCCTTGGAAAGTATCTTTGGGACTTGAACCCTTCATCAGGCTTTGGCTGGATGAGTGAGTTTATTCCCAGCTCTTAGTTACTCCTAGTTTTAATTACTCCTATGGAGAGGCATCTTCTTGGGGCAGCTCTTGCCTTATCTGATAAGCTCAACCTGCTGCCTAACACTCTATCTTTAGAACACACTGCCATTTTTCAAGTGTGAATGTCACCTCATGAATTATTGCACAACTCCTCTTAAGCATTCACATGGCAATGGGATATGAAGTGGTGCAATAATACCCCATCACTTCCTTACACTGCAGGAAGTTTGAGAAGCTGCACATTCATGAACGTTGCTCAAACATTTCCCCCTCTTAAAGCTGTTTTCCATGTATGGACAGAATGCAGATTGAATGTTGTCTTCTGTACCCAATGTCTCTCTTTGTCTTCTGATTCTTGTGTGGTAGTGTGTTTACTCCTTTTTGGCCAGTTGAGCCCCAGAAAAAAGAAGAGCTCCAAGCAAGTACATGACGGCATGTTGTGATTTTATTTTCTCTCTCTAGCTTGCCTACATACTTTATAAAACATAAAATATGTGTAGCAGTTGTTCCACATTCATTTTGAAAATTTCATTACTAGAACCTGGCATTTAAGGACAAGTAAACACTGGGGTTTTTGTTCCATCTAATGTTGGCAGGTAGTTATAGGCATAACCGCTCACTAAAAATTCAAGTTATAAGAATGTATAAGAATTTATGTTCAGGGGATCAACATTGAGAGGATCAATGAATCGTGTACTTGGCATGTTTCAGAAGCCAGGTTCATTGGCTGGCATCTCCACTGAAAGGGCTGCAAAAGGTCTACTGTATGTGACCCTAGAGCAGCCTTCATCAGCTGGGTGCCTTCCAGATGTTTTGTGGACTATAACTCCCATCAGCTCCAGTCAGCACCATTGTGCTGGCCTGGAGTTATAGTCCAGAACCTCTGGAAGGCACTAGGTTGGGGAATGCTGCCCTAGAGAGTGGACCTCGCTGCCAGTTTAATACTGAGAAAGGCAAACTACAGGGTTTGAGCATGAAAAACTGTACTTGCAAGTAATATAATAGCTTGTTTAAACCAAAACAGGCAGCTTCCCCCAAACCTTTCTTGAGGAGTCTTGTTAACTTAATTCAAAAGTATGACCATACTACCATTAATACTCTTATCTGCTGTACCACCTTGTTCTGCAATCCCAGGCTTGTCAAATCCTGTTCCTTGGGATTTTTATGCCTTGTGGAGAAGTAGTTCACATGGACTTCATCTGAACATAAGAAATGTGGTGCTGGATCAGGCCAATCTAGTCCAGCATGCTGTTCTCACAGCAGCAAACAAGAACCAGGACCCAAACACAAGAAAACTCTCCCCTCCTATAGTTTCCAGCAATTGCTATTAAGAAGCATTCCTTCTCTGACTTTATCTTTTGTTGCTCCACTTTCAGTCCTCTATATGACTCATTTTTGCACCGGATAATTCCCACTGAACTGTTAAGGGCCTAGTGAAGAAGGCTTAAAATGGGAGTAAACAAGTTTTAGAATTCCAGGCAGAGCAAACACAGTAACATCATAGTAAAACTCACCCCCCATGATAATCCTGTAATTTATTTTGTTTTAAAAATCCCACTCTTTCCCCAAGCAGTGCAGGACAATATAGGTGATTTCTGTTCCGTGCCCCTTTATCCCTGGAACAGCCCTGCAAGGTAGATTAAAGTAAAAGGTAACAGGTAGCCTCGAGTCACTCAGTGAACATCATGGATTAGTAGGGATTTGAAAATGGGTTTTAATTGCCCTAGCCCAACTTTCTAACCTGGGGCTACGCAATATGGAACCCTCCAGATATTGTTGGGAGTACAACTCCCATTATCCCTGACCACCATGTTGTCTACCACTGCTCTAATCACAGCAGCACGCTGGCTGATGCAGATGAACTGTGGCTTTGTTCTGTTCTCATATGCAGGATGCCTTGAATTAGATGTGTTCAGACCATCTTTTTAAAAAAACGCACCAGCTCTTTCTCTTGTCCTTTCAGAGTCACTTCACAATAACACTCTCTTGATCACTTTTAAAGAAAACTTTTAAAAACCACAAATTATTTTACATGCTTGCATTTTGTGTAGTAGCCTCTTTGATTTTAATGGTTGGGAGTTTCTCAAAGCACTTGGATAATCATAAATTTGGAGAACTGAAGTGTGCTAATCATACAACATCCCATCTAAAGGGGAGGGCTTAATGAAGAAAGTCATTTTAAATTTGCATGGAGATCTGTAGTTAGTTTTGAGATTTTAGAGAAAGTAATTCCAACCCACATTTTAAATGTATTAAGTGATTTTTTGTTTAGATTGTGTTTTTGGTTACTCATTAGAATATGGGCTTTAAAAATACGAGGCAGTTATGTACTTTGAGCGAAACCAAATTATTGTTAGAGAATTGAACACTTGTGTGTGGTACATACATACATGATTTTATTTACATAATCCATATAATTAAACATAACAAAAGTAGTCATAAATTGTCAGGGGGACTCCTTACAGGGAGCCTCCCCCAGTCACCCTGACCAGCACTTCGCCCAGCGATAGCGTCAGCAGTGGGTCAGGAGGGAGCGGAATGGAGGGAGGGCTCCAAGATGCTACTGGTCCCTTGCACCGACTCAGACGGCCAGTAGAGGAAGGAAGGCTCAGCAACGCAGTGGAGTCACAGCAACATCCCCGCCAACCAAGGGGAGGTGGGACGCATCCCCTTCTGGCGCCCGATTTGAGGCGCACGCCCAGACGTAGGGTGAAGGGGAGGCGTTTTGGGGTCCCCAAGCTCTTATGATGGACCAGAAACTGGAAGGCGGTATTGCCAGATTCTGGGAGCGACTAGGCAGTCATGTTTTCTGATGTCTCTGCACTGTAAATAGTATGCACAATAAAACTCTTAAAGACAGAGCAGACTGGAGCGTCTTTACTCGGGAGTAGCTGCAACAATCCCCTGACATAAACAATAAATAGAACATTAAAAAATACAAAAACAAACCGAACAATTTCCTCATAAATCACAATATAACCTAAAATAAAGATACAAAAAACCCAACATGAACACACACCCCCAGCAAAATTCCAAACAATATCCCAGCCCAAGAGTCTGTTCAGCAGTCTCAGCTTTTGTAACTGTAGTCAGTCAGGCCAAGTGGGAAAGGTCTGCAAGACAGCAAACAAATTTTCCAGGACTCACAACCAAGGTGGTATTCCCCCCCCCCCAAAAAAATTTAGCTTTCAGATTTTCAAGACAGAAGCTTGCTTTTGGCTGCATTTTGTGCCAATTCTCACAAGTTAAATAAAGACACTAAACTTTGTGAACCAGTGTTTTTCATGTACATTTTCATGAATGCAAGAGATTAGTGTACCAAGAGGCATTCTGAGGAAGAAACCAAACTAAAGAAAGAAAGGAATCTGTTGGATGATGCTGCTGCCTTGGTGCGTGTGGCTGTATTGGTTCACGATAGCATCAGAAATTAGGAGGTACATCTAGGACATTCAATCCATTAAAAAGGGGGCTTCCACAGAAAAGCTACAGACCTTGGAATCGCCAACACACCAAAGCTTTTCTCTTTTTCCTATCAGCAGTTCAGCTGAACAGTGCAACAGGCAGCAAATTTTGAAAGCACAGAATACTACCGCATAGTCACTGTTTCCATTTTAATTATAATTCCATGCAAGCTTACACTTAACTCATTTGGTAGCAGTATGCAGCAGCAATGCAGGGTGTGCATAGCTGTCATCTGATAATTGGAGTAGTTCTCGCCATCTGTTTGGCCATCCCTGTGTAGCTGTGCACACCCTGCATTGCTGCTACATACTGCTACCAAATGAGTTAACTGATCAACCTATGCAGCAATTTGGATGGGACCAGAAACTGCTTGCAGCCCCATTGGAAATTTGGGTGTGGGAGAGTCCTTGAAATCAAAAGGAGGTTTGCTATATCACATCAAATGAATAGAAAACAGCTTGGAAGGAAGGCAGAAAAGAAATAATTAGTGTGAGTTTACTTGCCCTTTACCCATTCCTGTACCTGCGTAAAGTTTTCTTTCAAAGCAAGCTATGTATCATCCACCTGCTTTGCCCTTAATAGTTTAATAATGCTGGTCAGTCACAATCCTTGCTTTACAATTGAATGTTAAAGAAGAAATGGAGTGCTCAGTTTGTTTTGTGGCAAATGGTTCTTTTCCCTCAACCACTCTCTGTTTTCTTTTATTTGTGTTACCATCTTATTCAGTATATAAGCTTTCAGCGGTTTGAGTGGCTTCTGCCTTTAATTTTCTTCTTTATGTTGCTTAAGGATTTACTGCTAGAAAAACATAGCTGAAGTTACCTTCCTTCAAGAATAGTATACTTTGCTAACTGTGTGCATGAGATGATAAGGAATACCTTTTACCATCTGTTGCAAAGCTGCCCATTCACTACTACTTGTCAGTGTTATTTAAAATCACTGCGTTGGAATTAATGAAGTTCTGTTGTGTGTTTCTAGGAGCAGTCCACAGCCCAATTGAAGCACTAAGTGATTCATGGACTCGACTGAAGCACAGAGATTGGCTGTATAGCTCTATGTGTTTGTTTGGGGAGTCCGATTTTGATTTTACAAAATCTGTTGGAGTTCATACTCTGATTGAAAATGTTATTAGCTTTGTAAGCGGAGATGTGGGAAGCTCTCCAGGCTTCAAGGAGCCTGAAGAAAGCATGTCAACGAGCCCCCAGGCCTATATTATCGCAATGGAGCAGCAGCAACAGAGGGCAGAGGTGTGTATTGTAATTACCTATATTCCAGTTAATAATTGTAGAATGAAAGATGCTTTGGAATTTTCAGTTTACATGCTTTGCCCAACTGTAACTTGTGGGGAGGCAATTATTTCAGGTTACTTTACAAGAGGGAGGTTCTAGGATGCATGAGTCTGTAATGGCCTCTCTGCCATCACTTGCATGCCTTGGAGGAAGTGGGTGTGACCTCCCAAGCACATCATGTTTGCTTCTTCCTGCTTGGGCATCAAAGGAGCAACATGCCGGACTATAGCAGTCAGTCAATCGGGATTGTATGGGTATTCCTAATGCATACGTATTACATGTGGGGTTGTGTATGCAGCCAGGAAGGAAGGAAGGAAGGGGTTGCTTTTGGAAAGCAATTTTGGCTGTGCAAGCGAAGTGTCTCCCCACATCTCTTCCTTTATTTTCGTTGATTGTTCTTCTGTTCCTAAAATACTTTCATCTGTTGTATGTGGGGGTCATACAGGCCTATACTCTGTATTTGTATCAATGCACTTGAAGGGCTTTGTCTCCCAAGGGGTAAAATGCAAACTATTTTTAAACATTGTTTTTAGCTGAGGCTGGAGGCACTTCATCAGATTCTGGTGTTGCTTTCTGGGATGGAAGAAAAAGGCAGCACTCTGTCCATAGGAAGTCGACACGGCCCAGGCTTTCAGTCCTCTTCGCTTCTCACATCAGTGAGGCTGCAGTTCCTGGCTGGGTGCTTTGGCTTGGGTACTGTAGGACATGCAGGCTCCAAAGGAGAGAGTATCCGTTTGCATCATTATCAGGTAAGGGATGCTTTGGCCAAACGTTGGAATTCTGTCAATTGTTTAAAGCAACTTCTCATTGTGCTGCATTAATAATAATAATGATGATAATGATAATAATAATAATAATTATTATTATTTATTTATACCCCACCTATCTGGCCGGGTCTCCCCCGCCACTCTGGGTCCCTGGGTTGTTTTGGGTCCCTGGGTTCTTTTCCTATTGTGTGTGGGGGTGTGTGTGTCATTCTGCAAGCTTTGGGGTTGCCACCAAGCCTGATGATAGCTTATATATTCAAAATATATGATGCCATTTTGGCCACACAAGCAGTGGCGCTTAGAGTCTTAGAATCATAGAATCGTATAGTTGGGGGGCACCTTAGGGGTCATCTAGTCCAACCCCCTGCAGTGCAGGAATTACAGCTAAATAATCCTTGACAGATGACCAACCAAACTCTGTTTTAAAACCTCCAATAAAGGAGAGTTTCTGATTATCATATATAGAGGGAATGATAGTGGATTTAAGTCTGGAATGGGGTGTACTAATGTAAATAGACACTGTAGAAGACAACTGGAAGCAGAATATGTGCATATCCTATAAATGTAACATTTCCTTAGTGTTGTGAGATTCCGTATGATAGGAACCACATTGTGCTGACAATTGTGTAATGCAAAGACAGTTGTTTCCTATATTAGGCAAGTCATGAAAGGAGTTAAATGTAGTTAGCCAATGCTACACATTAGCAACCTTTCATAAAATTGGAAAAGTTCCTGAATTATACATGGTAAATGCCTTAAGTAGCATGACATCAGTGCATATCCATAGGGATGGGTTTCACAGTATGTGATTTTTCCATAGGATGGCATCAGGGCAGCTAAGAGAAATATCCAGACTGAAATCCAAGTGGCTGTGCACAAGATCTATCAGCAATTGTCTGCAACTTTGGAAAGAGCCCTCCAAGCAAATAAACATCACATAGGTAAGAAGATCACATTTGATCTTGCAAGGTTTTTTGCTGCCAACAGAAAACAAGTCAAATGTTCCTTGTCTTATTTTTTTTCAATTCCTGAGCAGACTTGAAATGTCTCTAAGTATTTTCTTTATATTTTGGTGTGTGTTTGTGTACATGTGTGTATTAGAGGCACAGCAGCGTCTCCTGTTGGTAACTGTGTTCGCCCTGAGTGTTCACTACCAGCCAGTTGATGTCTCCTTGGCCATTTCCACTGGCTTGTTAAATGTCCTGTCGCAATTATGTGGAACAGACACCATGCTTGGTCAGCCACTGCAGCTCTTGCCAAAAAGTGGCATTTCCCAGCTCAGCACAGCTTTAAAAGTAGCCAGCACCAGATTACTTCAGATCCTAGCTATTACCACAGGGTAAGTATTAACTGTCTGTTTTCTGAATGATCATTCATCATCTCAACTCTCCCAGATATTTTAAAAGCAGTATTTTCCCCATAGCTAGTTCATCAACACTTTTTATGTCCTTGCAGTGTAACTTGGTAGTAAATTGGATATGATAAAACCTTCAGTTTGTTGGGAAACAGTTTTTATTTACTTATTTAGAGTGTTTATAACTCACTTTTCATCTTAGTTCAGCATTACCTTAACAACAATTAGAATAAATTTCTACAGTTAAATATTTCAGAAGGTAGCACTGGGACTATAAAGTTGAGTTGTTGGTGTGATGTGTTAATATTAGTTTGCTGTACTTAGATGGACTCCAGTTGAATATAATTTACCTGTTAAAATCTCTGTCACAAACAAACACACACACACACACACACATACACGCACACACACACACCCTACCTCTCCCTCTCCCCCATTTGCTGTTTTGTTTCTCCCTTCACAACATATTGAAAATACAGTCCTTCCTCTCTGTCCCATCGGGAAAACCATTGGCCAGGGACTATTTTGCCAGTCTGTAGCAAGGATCATTCAGGCACAAGAACATGAAATCCCCCCCCCCACAACATACCTGTCTCTTTTTCTGCAAAACCCTCCGTGTTCTGCAGATTCAAAGCTGTTCTAATAATGCCAAGCCTCTTTACATACCGTAGTTGCTAATTGATCTTCACATTCCCACCCCCCAGAACTTATGCAGATAAACTGAGTCCCAAAGTGGTCCAGTCTTTGCTGGATCTGCTGTGTAGTCAGCTGAAAAACCTGTTGTCACAAGCTGGTGTAATGCTTATGGCATCATTCGAGGAAAAAGAAGATGGCGAGGAGGAAGAAAAAAAGGCAGAGTCAAATGGAGACAGTGAGAAGAAAGACTTCAGAGGTAATCTCATTCTGGCTTTTTGTTTGTTTGTTTGTTTTGTTTTTTAAAGAAAAGAGAATTCCTGGGGCTGGGGATAGGGGAGGAAAGAATATAGAGCCAAAGCTCACTACTTGAATGGCTGATTTAGACATCTGAACAATTGGAGTTTGCCCACTTCCTTACTTGTTTGTGTCTTGCTGGTTGGCAGCAGCCATTTTGGGCAGAAACCTTGGAGGGAGGATGTGAGATCAGACAAATCACAGATTAGAAATTTTCCCAAAGAAAAAAAGGAAATCCTCAGATTGCTATGTGGATGCTCACCTAACAAATAATTTCTTGGGAAGCATTGTATTTGGATAGCGGGACCCGCATGTACTCTGTTTCCATGCTTCGTGCTGTAGAAAAGAGCCCACACCCCCAATTATTCCTCAGAGACTTCTATATTTTTGTTTTATGCACTGGAAACTTTTTGCTGTAAACAGTTAATGGGATTTGATAAATATAAATATTATATGGTCTATTTGTTTCATTATTATTATTATTATTATTATTATTATTATTATTATTATTATTATTATTCTACCCTTCATCCGTAGATGGTTAACAAATTACACAATCCAAATTACACAATCCAAATTACACAATCCACGTTCTCAGTGGATGAGAGATCATGTGGTGAACAGAACAACACTACTATGAGATGAGATCACTTGAGGGCAAATGATCTTATCTGAGAAAGAACAAATGAGAGTGGACAATGTAAACATGAAAACGTCTTCACAAGCAGTGTCAGAATTAGTGGGGGGCATTGTTTACATTTTGACACTATAGGGAATGGTTGGACTTTAAGTGTTGCTGAGAATTTTGTCTCTCCACCTGTGTTGTAATCTTTATCCACAGCCCCTATTGATCCTTCTTATTGAAAATTTTTGCAAACCATTGCTTACTTTTTCTCTTCTGGTACAGAAAAAGGCACCCATGAAATGGAATAAATCTAAATCTGGTCCAAGAGAGCAGAAATAAAGTTAGTGTAAGAAGAATTTTGTTGCACGACAAAAGGATAAGATGCTGTTTTGTTGTGTATTATTTGTTCTTTTACTATTTTAAAAATACCTTTGCCCTGCTCTTCAGCTGAGAAAGCTTTCTGGGCACCTTACATAAAATCAATAAAAAGTTAAAAACAGTGATAAAGACAGTGGACAATAAAAGCAGAGCGGATTAAATCATTTGGCTGCAAAACAGCAATAACACTTGCTGGCAGATGGTAGGGTAGACAGCTGGTTATCTTTTCCTAGGCATTCTCCAGGCAGAGCAGATGCAAATCAGGGCTTTGAAAAATATGAATCCCTTTCCTTTTTGCAATAATAATTTTTATTGTTTTAAATACACAGTGGCTCTTCGAAAACAGCACGCTGCAGAGTTGCATCTAGGTGATTTCTTAGTCTTTCTTAGAAGGGTGGTTTCTTCAAAAGCCATTCAGTCCAAAATGGCATCTCCAAAGTGGACAGAGGTGCTCCTGAACATAGCTTCTCAGAAATGTTGTTCAGGTATAGTCCTATGGTCTTTTTTTATTTGTGGGGAGTGTGTTTATCATTTGGAGATACAAGCTTGCATCATGTCCATCAAATGAATAATTACAGAAACTCTTTATACATGTTTTGTGTATTTAAGTGGGTGGCCCGTTTTATCTTGTGTATTCTGGATATTTGATACCATTTTATAGACACACCACTGATTTCTAACTTTGTTTGGTATGTTATTAGCATGTGTTGGTAGTGCCAACTTTCCTTTTGGGTCCCATTTCTAGGTGTTCCTTTGGTTGGCAACTTGAGGACCAGGCTGCTTGCGCTACATGTTCTGGAAGCTGTGCTGCCTGCTTGTGAATCGGGTGTGGAGGATGACCAGATGGCTCAGGTCTTCATATTTTATAATATTATAAAATTTTAAGTTTTTATGTTTGCAGCAGTGAGAAACTGTGGTTCGGTTTAAGTTACTTCTCAGCCCATACGGATATGAAATTTACAGCATGCTATGGTATAAGAGAAAACTATATGAAAATGTTACATAGATGCTACCTAACACCTAGTAGATTGGTAAAAATGTATAAAGCAAAGTCAAATAAGTGTTGGAAATGTAAAGAGAAAGAAAGTACCCATTTCCATATGTGGCGGTCTTGCAATAAGGTTAAAGCTTACTGGGAAATGATATATAATGAACTGAAAAAGATGTTTAAGATAACATTTGTTTAAAAACCAGAAGTTTTTCTTTTGGGGATAATGGGATCAGAGCTGCCTAAACAATGCAGAAACTTGTTTATTTATGCAGCTATAGCTGCAAGAATAATATTTGCCCAAAATGGAAAGAAGAAAAAGTCCTGACGAGAGAAGAATGGTTGCAGAAACTAATGGAATATGCAGAAATGGAAAGAATAAGAAATCAAGATAACAATTTTTTTTATTAAGAAATGGAAATGGTTTATTGAATATTTACAAACATATTGCAAACAGATGAAGACATTAGCAGGACTATTGTAATAACAGATAATAATAATAATAAAAAGAATAGATTGAAACGATTTGGGATATGCAGGGAAAGATGAAAATAATTTTAAGGACCACAGAAAGAGGGGGAGGGAAGTCGAGATTTATAATGTCAGAATTATTGTTGATTGATTGGTGAAATATTTTCTTTTTTGTTAATAATCGAAAATTATAATTAAATATTTAAAAAAGTTACTTCTCAGCCCCCAGCAACAGCCTGAAAATAATGAAGCTGCTTTTTTGACAATCTGGTCATTGATCTGCCCAGCATACAACGGTCTCCTCTAGGTGACCATGGCTGCCTCAGACCAGAGGTCCTATTAAAACAACTTTAGCTAGATTAAAAGAAAATTATTTGAAAATAATACCAAAATGATCCTTAATGCCTACAGAAGTAGCTAAAATGGATAACTGATGTTCATCTGAAAAAGGGGGGGGGATGTACAGCTCACAGTTCCTTCACATCCTCCATGTGTGGTGGGACTGTGCCAAAGTTGCCTAATTCTGGGATAAAATATTTGTAGAAATAACAAAAATACTGGGAAAACCTGTAAAAAAGCCCTCCTAAAGCAACCTAAAGGTTATTAAATAAAGTTTTAATAGGTTGCTTGTTAATGGCAGAAAAAATATTGATCGCTAGAAATTGGAAAGTACCAAAGGGTTTAAATGTACAACAGTGGAGTAAGGTAAATTGGGACATAGCACTTTCTGGAAAAGTGATGCAAAACCTTTGTGTGGCTAGAGGGTCAAGTGCCCAAGAGACTTTTATGGTGGCCATTCATTCAACACATTAAAAAAATGCTATAGGACGAACTGTTTCTGCTACATTCCTTAATATATGATTGTGTTAACATTCTCCTTCATATTGATATTAGCAACTTTCTCTCCACTTCAGTGCTTGTATGAACTATGCCTTTGAGTTGTGTAAAGGGAGTATTTCCCCCCCCCCCAAATAATTTGAAAAAAGGAAACAAGGCAGAGGTATTTTTCTTGGCCCCATAGCCACCTCATCAGACCTGGATTGTACCAAATCACAGGTTTTCAGAGATGTGTTTTTTAAAAAGAAGAGGAAACTGTCTTCTGTTGCCAGCTTCAAACCCCTAGTTGCTTTGTTATCTGCAGTGTAAGCAGGATGGCAAATACAGTCTTAAAAATTACCTGTGACTAATTGGAATTAAATGTTTTTCAATCATGTTTCCCAAACAGGTTATTGATCGGTTGTTCTCCCTTCTGTCTGATTGTATGTGGGAAAGTCCTGTTGCACAAGCCAAGCACATCATTCAGATCAAGGAGAAAGAAAAAGAAATGAAGCTGCAGGTATTTGCTTTAATTCTGATCAATTTCATAATGTAATTTCAGCCACTGATGAAGTCCTTTGTCTTGAAACGGGTTTGGCTCCCTTGATTCCTAATCCTAATCAAGGGATTAGGAATGGGTTTGTCCAAGAGAGTGGGTTCAAATGTGAGTTTAGCATCCGCTCTGAGGAGAATATCTATAGCTAGAGGAAGGAGCCTCGTATTGAAGAGAGGAGGACCATGTGAAGAGACAGGAGGTGCCTGGAGGGCTGAGTCTGAGCCAGAGGAGGGGGAAGCTGTGGGACTACAGACCCCCTGTGTCTCCTTCCCGTCAGGCGGGGAGAGCTCTTCTAGGAAAAGAAGACTCCCAAGGTCTCTTAAAACTCAGGAGTGGGATTGCTAAGAGAGGGGGTAAATGACGAAAAGCGCCCCTTGCTCACAAAACAAGCTGTGAAGGAAGCTGTGCTGTGCCCAAAATAATTACCTGAAACACCTGTCATAAAGGATATGAAGGAACAAGAGAAACTGAGTTAAGCATTTCACCACCTATTCTAGAAACCGGAACATCTACCTGAAGTGTAGCAACCGATTTTTAGCAACTGAAGTTTAAGAAAAGATGTGCATATACCACTGTGTTTAAGCCTGTGACATCTTTATATATTTAGTTTAAGTAAAAGTTAACTTCTTCCTAACCCAACTTTGTTCCACCAATCTCTTTTTGTAAATAAAACTCATTTTTGATCAACTCCTGCCGGAGGCTCCCTGAAACAAAGTTCCCCTCACACAAGACCCCCACAAGATAGCCTGTGGTAAAATGGTAGAAAATCATTGGCGTACTATGGGGAGGGCCGGGTATATTTAATTGGGGGCAGTTAGTGGGGTGAGTCCGCTACAGTATCATATGGGATTTGGTTTATCAAGTTTTCAGTATTAGAGTGCTTGTATCTATGGTTATTTTTGTAAAAGGTAGTTTGTATTTTTATACATCTTTTACCCCTTCATTTTTTTTTACTGATAGATTTTGCTCCCCCCATTTGTTTAATTGACTACAATGTGAGGTGTTTGTATTCTATTTTTGAAAGAAACAGGGTGAATCTGAAGAAGAAGAGGAAAATCTCCCTATACAGGAAGTATCGTTTGACCCTGAGAAGGCTCAGTGCTGCCTAGTAGAGAATGGTCAGATCTTAACGCATGGCAGCGGCGGAAAGGGATATGGATTAGCATCCACTGGAGTCACTTCTGGGTGTTACCAGTGGAAGGTATGTAGCCTAGAAAGCCCAGTTTAAAAATAGAGATGAAGCAAGGTGTATAGATAAACCCATTGTGTCCTTAACCCACAAACTGTACTGCTCAAAATAGGGGGAATATATTTTAACTCTAGTTCAAATGGCATTTTTTTCCAGGTTGCCTAAATTTGTTCCCTACCTGTAGATTTGCACAGGATTTCTGACCCTTGTAAGCTGGACTTCCAGAGTCCACAGTTTTTAGGTCTTGTTCATGATTTGCTGGCTTCTCTAAGCCTGTGGATTGAGCAGTACAGATCAGTGGCATACTTTTGCCTGCACAAGATTTTATCTCTCTCTGCAAAGACTTGTGAGGCCAGGTAAACTGTATGGGTATGGGGGGGGGGGAAGAGAGAAATAATCAGAAGCTCCACCTAACAATGATTTTAAAACAACAATCCTTTTGCTTCCATCATTCTGTGGAATACTTCATTTTTCTTCCCCAAAATGATAGAGATAAAAGATTATTGCTGTTTTTAAATAATTGCTAAGTAGTAGCAGTTTATTTTGGCTTACACCTTGACAAGATAGCCTATTGGATGTCCGTGGGTCTACTAAGCCTCTCCCCTCCCCTTTCCAGTTCAACAGTGATTAATTTGCAGGTTGAAATGACTGTTCAAATCCCCCTTACTTTTATATGTCTTTGTGCTTTGTGGTATTTTAAGTAGGCTGTGGGCGTTGATGGTTTTTCTTCACCTTCTAGTTCTATATCGTGAAGGAAAATCGAGGCAATGAAGGGACATGCGTTGGAGTGTCTCGTTGGCCAGTTCACGATTTTAACCATCGCACTACCTCAGACATGTGGCTGTACCGAGCATATAGTGGCAATCTCTACCATAATGGGGAGCAGACACTGACACTGACTAGTTTTACCCAAGGGGACTTCATAACATGCGTGTTGGATATGGAAGCGAGGACTATTTCCTTTGGAAAAAATGGGGAGGTATGAATCTTCTGTTGCTTATTTATGATATTTGTATACTGTTAATTTTTTTAACCTGTAATGGTTTTCAAAGCAGTTCACAATAACAGTAAAACAGCATTCAATCAGCAATTACAAAAAAGCAGTACAGCAGACGAAACAAAGACATAATCCAAACAATCACAAAGTTCTAAATTTTTGAACTGAAATCACATGAAAAGGGCACAATGAAATAAATCTTTCTAAATTTTGAAAGGTAGCGTGTCAACTTGACCTCAAGGGAGCACAAATTCTATAGTGTAGGTGCCACAACTGAACAGACCACGTTCTTCATCAGTGATAGTGTAAACCAGCCTTTGGCAACTTAGTGCTCTCCAGATCTCGTAGATCAAAACTCCCATCAGCCCCAGCATCAAGCTGAGCTTGATGGGTGGTGGTGTTCAAAACGGCTGGAGGTCACCAGGTTGTGGAAGGCTTTTAAATAGATGCTAAATGGAGCATGACCTGATGGTAATCAGTAAGGAAGTGCTCCTTGCAAAATTGGTGATTGACATAATCAGTTTGCTGTCTACTATCCCCCCCCCCACCACCACCACAGGAACCAAAACTGGCTTTTGAAGATGTGGATGCTGCAGAATTATACCCATGTGTGATGTTTTATAGCAGTAATCCTGGAGAAAAGGTAAGCTGGATATTTAGCAATAGTGGTGAAGGTTAATATGGTGTTTGAAAAGGGCCTATGAGTATAATATGTGGAATAGATTGAGCATTTTTAGCTGTGTGTGTGTGTGTGTGTGTGTGTGTGTGTGTGTGTGTGTGTGTACATACATACATACATACATACATACATACATACATACATACATACATATGGTACATGTTTATATGGAACTGGTCTATTTAAACAGTATTGTATGTTACTACTGATAGATGTTCTTCAGAGTCTCAGGCAGAGGTCTTGTTCAGCCCTGCTGTCTGAAATTCTTATGTCAGGGCTGAATCTGGAATTCCTTTGCATGCAGGAAGACAACCCCCCCCCCACTCTCAGTCAAGTGTTCTAGCCCCTTCCTTCTCTCTTCCCCACTCCTGACAGCATTGGGGTGCAGCAAGCTTACTGTCCTTGCTGAGCTGAGAGCACTCGCAAGTCCAACATAGGCAGGAATAGCAAATTAGGGGGAAGGTTGTGTCCACAGAGCTTTCTCAGTACTGCTCCCCTCTGCTCCACTTCTACTAACACAGAGTGCTGGGACATGATGGAAGATGAGAATTGACGTCTACAGAGAAGCACACCTTCATAACCAGCTTCCAAAACTTAAATGTCCCAGGGTATGGTCTGAAGGCCTTTGCTGAAGCTAAGCAGGTCTGGGTCTGGTCAGTGCTTGGGAACCATATGCATGCATTCTGCCTTTGTTTCCATGATGAAAGAAGGGAGGATATAAAATTAAATAATTTGTTACGTGTTTCTAAATATTTCTATATTTTGAAATCATCTGTAACTGCATGGAAGAATCACTGAGATGTCAAAAATTGACTCACATGTGCCTGTCAATATAGTTAGGTAAACTCTTCCTCATTGCAACAAGCTCCCACAAAAGCTCATAGAAGTCTGTTTTGTAGTAGACCTGCAATATTGGTGAAAATTACAAAAAATAAACCCTTTTCTGATTCATTTAGAAGATTTTTAATTTGCAAATCAATTTTACCAAAAACCTGAGAATCCAGCTCAGTGAATTTCCTTGTGTGTCTATCTGCATAGGTCAAAATCTGTGACATGCAGATGCGTGGCACCCCGAGGGATTTGCTTCCAGGAGACCCCATTTGTAGCCCTGTTGCTGCCGTGCTTGCAGAGGCCACAATTCAGCTTATCCGCATCCTTCATCGAACAGACCGGTGGACACATTGCATCAATAAGAAAATGATGGAGCGGCTGCACAAGCTCAAAGCATGCCTTAAAGAGGCAGGTCAGAAACTGAAGAAAAGCCGCTCTGTTCAAAGCCGAGAGGAGAATGAAGCACGAGAGGAGAAGGAGAGCAAGGAGGAGGAGAAAGGCAGACATGGCAGTCGGCACGGGCTGGCAGATCTCTCAGAGCTCCAGCTGAAGACCTTATGTGTGGAGGTGTGGCCAGTCCTGGCAGTGATTGGTGGAGTGGATGCTGGACTTAGAGTTGGAGGCCGCTGTGTTCACAGGCAAACTGGGCGGCATGCCACCTTGCTTGGAGTGGTCAAAGAAGGCAGTACGTCTGCCAAGGTGCAATGGGACGAAGCTGAGATTACAATCAGGTATAGTGTTTTCAGTATTGGTGTTAGACAAGTGGCCAGTTGTTAGTGCTTAGGAAATGTCACTGACTTTTAAAATGTGAGATAGTAGTTGCTAATTCTGGTAGCTAGTTAAATATCAGACAGCTCAACCTGGAAATAAATTTCTTGCAACCTTTTCTACTGTGGGTTTTGAGGCCATTGTTTTGTAATATTAGGGAGAGTTATTTATGACATTTGTAATACTGTATAAGCTAAGTAATGTCTGAACGATGGCATCAAATGCCTTGTGGCACCTTAGAGAGTAACACATCTCTTGTGGCATATTCTGTGAGACCTCAAAAACTTCCGCCAGAATAGGATTTTTTAAAAACTCTTTAAAGTGCTGCTAAGTTTTTGTTTTGCATTTTTATTTTGTGAAAATATCTTAGGGGCCATGCCACCTCCCTACTTAGTGCCAGAACCCGGTCGAGATCCCAGGGTGCTTTCGTCCATTAGGAAACATTTTCCAAAACAAACGTGTCTAATATAGCAAAAACTCCCTCAGTATTTTATGATTACCTTTGTTGGGTATTTGGAATGAACTGTTTTGTTTGAAAGGCACACTCATGCTTTGTTACCTTTTGCACTGAGTATCATCTCTCCCCATTATCTGATCATAACCCTCATTCCCCCCCCCCCACCTGGTTTACATTTACTTTTTTAGACTGTCAATTCATTTAGATTTTGATTAAATATATTTTATGTCTTATTTTGCCTACATTATTTCCCGTGCTTTCCTCCTGTCTATCCCTCACTTGCTTCTTCCTGTGTCATTCTGATCTTTATTAAAGCTTCCCAACTTTTTGGTCGCCTAGTGACACGCCATTGTATAATCTGGAACCTTGCGAACCGCTGCCTTTTGATGTTGCAAGATTCCGTGGACTGACAGCCACTGTGTTGCTGGACCTCACCTTCCTGACTGGCATCCACGAAGACATGGGGAAGCAAAGTGTCAAGCGACATGAGAAGAAACACAAGCATGATGCAGAAGACAAAGGAGATGTTGACCAGAGAACAGAAGGTGACTCTGGATCAGATGCTCGGTCGGTGCCAAGCACTGAGGATATCAAAAGCCATGGAGCTACAAGTTCAAAATCCGAAAATGAAATTGCTTCATTTTCCTTAGAATCTGTTGCCTTGGGTGTGGAGAGCCAGCATTCAAATGCTGAAGTCAAAAGGAAGACTCATGAACATGCCTCCAAGAATCATGATGCTGTACAATCAGAAATCAGAGCAGTGCAGTTGTCTTATCTTTACCTTGGTGCTATGAAATCGCTTAGCACTCTCCTTAGTTGTAGTAAATATGCTGAATTGTTACTAATACCAAAGGTCCTGGCAGAGAGTGGCCATAATTCTGATTGTGCAAGTTCTCCCATTGTTCACGAAGATGTGGAAATGCGTGCTGCCTTGCAGTTCTTGATGCGCCATATGGTGAAACGGGCAGTCATGCGCTCGCCCATCAAGAGGGCACTAGGACTGGCCGATTTGGAACGGGCACAAGCAATGATCTACAAATTAGTGGTTCACGGGCTGTTGGAGGACCAGTGTGGCAGCAAAATTAAGCAAGGTACACTTTAATTATGCAAGTGTATAAATGTAAATTTGAACACAGTTACACTGGTAGCTGGATACCCTTTTCCTAAGATTTGTGCCTGTGAAAAGCCAGCAATACAGTTACGTTGTTCCTGCACAGTCAGTGTGATAATTGTGTACAGTATTGTGGTGCTACACTGGTACAAGAACAGCAGTTGGTGTGCAGCACCCTAGCCATTTACTTTGCTTTGCATTAGTCAATCTGTCTTGTTGGTCTCTGCCATAACTAAAGGTAACTGTAATCATGCTGACTGATAGCCTTACCTTGTTCATTCACTTTCCATGTCCTTTAGCTTAATTAAAGAAAACTAAGGAGTCCTTTAAAAAAAAAAACCACCATCAGCTTGGCTGTTGCATTAAATGACAGCTTTCTAAAATTCTTCTAGTTAGTGCAACATAGCAGTTACTCTTTATACCAGGGGTCCCCAAACTAAGGGCCAGGGTCCGGATGCGGCCCAATTGTCTTCTAAATCTGGCCCGCAGACGGTCCGGGAATCGGCATGTTTTTACATGAGTAGAATGTGTCCTTTTATTTAAAATGCATCTCTGGGTTATTTGTGGGGCATAGGAATTCATTCATATATTTTTTTCCAAAATATAGTCCGGCCCCCTGCTGAAAAAGTTTGCTGATCCCTGCTTTATACTCTGGCTAGCCTGCAGGAGGTGTCTGCAAACAATGACTTCACTCTTTGCGCAGCTTAGGAGTGGTAGGATCACATCACATGACAAAGATTTGTGGAGACAAAGCAGCTCCTGTGACCCTCCCAAGTTTCTTCCCTTGATCTCTGCTCCTCTGGATGAGCATCAGTGTTTTAACAATAGTGTGAACTACCATAGCATGATTTGGGTGTGCTTGCACAAATAATCATGACATTTCCCCCTTTTACCTGTACATCACAAAGTTCTTTGGTTATTTGAATTTAATTCTATTTGGTAGAGGGTGGTTCCTATTGTGCAAGGGCATATGTTTCACATGCAGAAAACCCCATGGTCAACCCATGGCATCACCACTTGTAAGGATCTAGGGTAGTGGACCTGTGAAATACATCTGTTTGCATGAGAATTTGGGAGAATTGCTACCAGTCTTGAGTAGCAGTTTCAGCATTAGGTATGTGGATGGAAGTAGATGTCTGGGTAAAAGTGGTTGCAACCACTTGGGGAAATGTTGCAGCTCAGTAGTAAAGCCATTTGCATTTGCATGCAGAGTGCCCCAGGTTCAGCCCCTGGCATCTCCTGGGGGAGGCTGGGAAAGACCCCTACCTGAAACTCTAGAGAGCTGCTGCCAGTCATCATAGGCAGTACTTCTCTAGAAATGACAGAAGGGAAGGTACTTAATGCCTTCTGTGAATTCCCCGCCCCACAAGCTGGTCTGGTTTTGATCCATGGTTGCGGGGGGGGGGGGGGGCTTGTGAAAATGTGTTTAGGATATGGAAAAGTACTCACCTCCCACCCAGCAATTATCTCCTGTATTCACAGTATTGTTCCATCCTGTTCTGCCCTGAATCTCAGTTGAGGAGCAGTTTCCTGCATTGTGCTAGAGCATATCGGGAGTTGGCAGGGGGTGGAGTGGCAATTGGCTTCACATTCTGCTTTGGAGTGTTCCAAGGATACCTTTCTGGCTACTGCTGGAATGCTTGATTATCATTTACTGTTTATTTATTATTTTGATTCCTAGGCCCCTCTTCATTAGCTCATGATCCTAGGGCAGGTTACAGCAATATAATTCACATAAAAACAATTTAAAATTTAAAATAAAAATGTACAATATTTGTGTACAACCGCCCCCCCCCAAAAGTCAATTCATTTTCAGCTAGCCGCCTCTGAAAGCTTGGGCAAATAAGCATGCCTTTAATTAGTGCAGAAAGATGAATAATGATGGCACAAGAAGAAGGGTGCTCCATAAGGATTAGGCCTGAAAGGATCCTTCCTTGTGATGTAGCATGTTCTAACAGAATAAATATCAGCCACCCAACCCTTCATTCAACAATCAAAACTTTCGAACCACATAAAAGAATGTAAGGAGAGTTCTGCAGGGGTAGGCAAAGTGTCCTGTTTCCCATGTTTGCTAAGAAGATGCCTTCAGGAGGCCCACAAGTATTCAGTCCCAGGTGTGCTGCAGTTGCCTGTAAAAATATGCGGATCTGTATAGCTATATTTTTATTCCAATTAGTGTCTATACTAGGTTTTTTTTTTAATGTACACAATATTTTAAACTTTTTGTAAATGCCATTGTTTTGAGTATGTGTTTGTGTTATTGTGAAATTGCTTCAAGGTGCTTTATAGGGAGCAAGTCATAAGTGAAATTTTTAAAAGCTAAATGATATGGAAAAATATTAAATTGTTCCGCAGAAGTGGACCAGCAAGCAGAAGAAAACGACCAAGCTCAGCAGGCCCAGACACCTGTGACGACAAGTCCTTCGGCCTCTAGTACGACATCTTTCATGAGCAGCTCTCTAGAAGATACAACAACTGCCACCACTCCGGTGACTGATACAGAAACTGTGCCTGCCTCTGAGTCCCCTGGGGTTTTGCCTCTTAGCCTTCTTAGGTATGGATTGACTTCTGATCTTGCTTCTCATAAACAAACCAGCCAAGTTTGTAATCATTTTGTATCTTGATAAGTTTTCTCCAAACGATTTCATTTTCTGAAAATGTTTTCAAATTGTTTAACTAGAGTAGCAAGAAGCAGTATATCTTTTTATAAAAGGCTGTTCCATTCCGACTTTCAGCAATAAAACTATGTGTTTTTTACTTGTTGACTAGTGGTACCAGACGTAATAGTGTTGAGTTGGGTTGTCAGCACTCACATCACAGGTTGTGCCCATTGAACCCTCAGACTGTTTTCAAATCTCCTTTTAAATTTGAAGGAGAGATGGTGAGGAATGGGTCCTACTTCTACTGACATCCATACACATCCCATTGGTGGGTTACAGCTATCACCATGTAATATTAGAAATACAGGTATTTATCTTGTTTGTTGGTATGCCTTGCACTGCTATCCAATGCTTTACCATTTTTATTTATATATTTTTAAAAGGCAAATGTTCTCCAGTTACCCAACTACTACTGTACTCCCAACAAGACGTGCACAAACGCCTCCCATATCCTCTTTGCCAACATCTCCTTCTGATGAAGTAGGCAGGAGACAATCACTGACCTCTCCTGATTCTCAGTCTGCAAGACCTGCCAATCGGACAGGTAGGTTTCGTCTATTGCCTTAGTAAGGTTTACTGTCTGTGTATGTGTGTGTGTGTGTATAGCAACTTAATTTTGTTCTCTTCATTTCTGTACTGAAATTAGTTTGTTTACTATCACTGTATATGCCCTCAGTTGGTCCAGGCAGATATGTGGAAGATATTACTACTACCCCCCCCCTTTTGTAGTAACAAAAAGATGTAGCTGAACTTTGTACAATTATGTACAAGACTAATCATATTAGGAAAATATGCATACAAATATTTTTTGGGGAAATGCAGCCAAAATAAATGATTTTGAACTTTTGTAGCCTAAGTTGCAGGATGAATTATGAGGGAGACGGTGCTGATTTGCCATTCATTCTTTTTCCACAATCCACAGCTTTGTCGGACCCAAGCAGCCGCCTTTCAACTTCCCCTCCTCCACCAGCTATTGCTGTGCCCTTGTTAGAAATGGGCTTCTCTTTACGGCAGATTGCAAAAGCAATGGAAGCCACAGGTAATCCTTCTGCTGTCAAGGAATATGCACTGCACCGCTTTGTCAGAGAGAGAGAGAGAGCATGTGTGAGAGTGAGCACAATAACAAGCCAATTAGGTTCTGAAGTGTCATAGCTTTCTTTTTCATTAAAGGGTTTGCTCTTTGTCAAATATTGTCAAATATTAGTCTGTAAAGTGTAATGGGGACAAGCACTCCCTTGAAGTTGCTCAAGGAATAAGAGCCCAGGAACAAATAGTAGAAGGGCATGAACAACCACCCACCAAAAGTTCCCTCAGTTGGTTTCTTCGGATTTCCAAGCAGGAGGGGCTGCCCTTTAAAAGAGGTGAAGGCAAGATGCTCTGGATGTTGGGTGTTGCATCAGCTATCAAGCTGCATGTAACAAAACTTTGGAAAGAGTTTTCTGTCATGAGCTTTTGGAATTCATATCCATTTCTAACAGAGGGCACTCCTGTTTTCATAATTGGCTGCCATTTTATAAGATTTTTCTTTCTTAGGTGCAAGGGGAGAAGCAGATGCTCAAAACATTACAGTCTTAGCAATGTGGATGATAGAGCATCCTGGGAACGAGGAAGATGAAGACCCTCAGTCAGAAGAAACAGCCGATTCCCTCCATGGCACTGTAGTTTCTGGGGGCAGCGGGAAGTCAAGTGATCAATGTTACTTGCAGTCTCCCGGTGACATCCCTTCAGCTGATGCCACTGAAATGGAGGAAGGTTTTAGCGAAAGGTAAAATGTTGGTTTCTTCAGGTTTCAAACCGTAATGGGACTGTAAGTATTAGTTTTCCACACGATGGTACTCCCCAGCGCAAACCTGTTTCTTTCATTCATTCATTCATTCATTCATTCATTCATTCATTCATTCATTCATTCATTCATTTTGTATACCATCCTTTATCCATAGATCTCAGGGTGATTGACAACATAAAATTACATGATAAAAAATAGAACAAAAGCAAACCAATAATTGCCCCTCCCACAAGGGCATCAGATTTAAAAGGCCTGGTTGAAGAGGAACATTTTCACCTTGTGCCTAAAGATGTATAATAAAGCCGCCAGCCAAATCTACCTGGGGGGAGCATTCCACAAATGGGGAGCCAGAAAAGCCCATTCTCATGCTGCCACCTTCCAGACCTCTCATGGAGCAGGCACAGGAGAAGTGTTTCAGAGGATGATCTCAGAGTCCAGTAGGTTCATATGGAGAGAGGTGGTCTTTCAGGTATTGCGATCCTGAGCTGCTAAAGGCTTTATATGTCAAAACCAGCACTTTGAATTGGGCCCAGAAACTATTTGGCAGCCAGTGCACTCAGCTCAGGATTGGTGTAATATGCTCAAACCATGAGCATAGACAACAAAACAACTTCTTCTTCTTCTTCTTCTTCTTCTTCTTCTTCTTCTTCTTCTTCTTCTTCTTCTTCTTCTTCTTCTTCTATCACTCGTAGCCGAGTAAGATTGTCTTCCATAAACACGGTTTTAACAATGGGTCCATAAGTGACTGTGGAGGCCAATTCTGGATCCACACGTCCTTCCACAGTGGGGACATTGGTTTCCAGGTGGGAGTTGATCATGGTGTGGATTTGCCTAGCATGCCTTCCTCTTAGCACGTTTATCCCTTGCGTCCTGAGATCGAGTTTCTTTGAAGCACATGACACCTTTGGTAAAGGCTGTTCTCCAACTAGAGTGCTCGCAAGCCAGTGTTTCCCAGTTGTCAGTGTTTATACTACATTTTTTAAGATTTGCCTTGAGACAGTCTTTAAACCTCTTTTGTTGACCACCAGCATTACGCTTTCCATTTTTAAGTTCAGAATAGAGTAGTTGCTTTGGAAGACGATCATCAGGCATCCGCACAATGATGACCAGTCCAACGAAGTTGATGTTGAAGAATCATTGCTTCAACACTGGTGATCTTTGCTTCTTCTAGTACACTGATATTAGTTCACCTGTCTTTCCAAGTGATGTGCAAAACATAACCACACCAAGTTGTTAATAATAATAATAATAATAATAATAATAATAATAATAATAATAAATTTATTTATACCCCGCTCTCCCCAGCCAAGGCCGGGCTCAGGGCGGCTAACACTAGATATAAAACAACTGATTAAAATATAACTTAAGAACAAGATTAAATACATTAAAATTTAAATTTAAATGCAGCCCCATATGGAAAGAAAAGGAAAATGGGAAAATGGGGGAGGGGGTCAGGTTGGCTCCAAGCCAAATGCCAGGCAGAACAACTCTGTCTTACAGGCCCTGCGGAAAGAAATCAGGTCCCGCAGGGCCCTGGTCTCAGGAGACAGAGCGTTCCACCAGGTCAGAGCCAGTGTTGAGAAAGTCCTGGTTCGGGTTGAGGCTAATCTGATTTCCTTTGGGCCCAGGACCTCTAAGGTGTTACTATTTATGGACCTTAAGGTCCTCCGCGGGGCATACTGGGAGAGAAGGTTCCATAAGTATGAGGGTCCTAGGCCGTTGCAAGAAGGAAAGAATATGAAGATCAATTTTCACAGCAGAAGAACTAATGCATTCACATTCCTGATCTAAATAAATAAAGACCCTAATCTGTAGTAAAGCAAAAGTGGCTGAGCGTATTATAAGTTATACATTCAGAAGTTAGAGATAAAAGCATAGCTATACCTTTCTCCAGTTCTAGTTAGAGCAGTCCTACAATGGAGCAAATAACTGGCAATCGGGACCTAATTTAGTAGAAATCAAGGCCTCTGAGCTTTATGAGAGTTAGGATATCTACAAGCGCTTAGGCAATATAAACATTACCCCCTTCTTGGTCCAATGTCTAATCTGGATTAATGTTAATGAATACTTGACACATTTCAATATTTCTAAACTATTTGTACATTTCAGCCATGATAGTATGGAACATGTAGAAAATGCAGCATCTGGAAGTGGACCCACCTCAAGGGGCCGGTCAGCAGTGACCAGGAGGCACAAATTCGACTTAGCTGCTCGGACGCTGCTAGCCCGTGCTGGTAGGTGTCTAAAAATATTTTTCAACACCCTTTTCTTTTCATCCCTGCTGAAGAGGGCATGTGTTCTGTAGCATAGAAGTTTACATGTATTCTGCTAGCATTGTATATGTCAGTGTGTATGTTAACATTTTCATATGTGTGTGTATAATATACCAGTTTCTAATCTTGTCAGAATTGTGTGGTTAAGAAACAGAACCTAAAGAGGGACTTACGTAGAAATGATGAAGATTTTTGATGGCTGATAAGTTTCGTGGGGAAATGTAAATTGAGCTGCCATCAACCCAAACTGTTGGGGCTATGGAGGGAAACCCTGCTTTTGGAGTCACGGGACCAAGTATAGTCCTTGTATTTGCCCCTGCTTCCCCATATAAGTGAATGACATCTATTCTTTGGGGCCTGCTGAGAGTAGCACAGTATGTCTCATTTTGAAGAGTGAATATCATCTCTCCTAAGAGGTCCTGCAGTTTAAGTGTCCTTATCCATCACAGCACCCATTTTGCTAAGTTGCAGCTTTGACCGTAGCTAGCATGTACTGCTACTACTACTAACCCGCAAAACAAACTGTGTGCTTGTTTTCTCTCTCTCTGATTTAAGCGGGATTGTACCGCTCTGTACAGGCGCACAGGAATCAGAGCCGGAGAGAAGGGATCTCCTTGCCACAAGACCCTGGAGCATTGTATGACTTCAACTTGGATGAGGAGTTAGAAATTGACTTGGATGATGAAGCCATGGAAGCCATGTTTGGGCAGGATCTTGCCAGTGATAATGACATTCTAGGAATGTGGATCCCGGAGGTATTGGATTGGCCTACCTGGGTGTGTGTGATTGCAGCTGGGGCTGCTTTGCTTATTACTTGCTTTCTAGGAAATGAAATAACATTGTGCATTACCTAAGCAATCGTTTTATTAACATTATTGCTGCTAACCCTTATTTGGATGGTTCCAGGCTCTTAACAGCACAAGTGAATATTGTCATGTAGTTCTCATTGGTACATTTCATGTGAAACAGTTTCTCTTTACTTTGACTGCTTTCCCATTTGCTAACTGCCTTTTGTGCAATTTAAGTCACTTGACATTTTAAAGGAAAAACAGGCAAGCCATTAAAAAAAAATAGACAGCTACATAATTTCATTGATCAGAGATGATGAGTGGCTAATATTCCCCTACATTAGGGATGGGAAAACTCTGGCCTGTAGGCCCAAGTAGCACCCCTGCCCCCAGGCTGGCTGTTTTGGCCATGCACACCTACCCTACACCTGATGTCACATTTGATGTCAGTTGTGTGGCAGGTGAAGTCATGACTGGGACAAATTGGGGCTTGAAGTCATCCAAACACGGCCAAGAATCAGCCTCAAAGAGCAGCCCCAAACATCAGCTGGAATTGGCTACACTGGAACAGTACATTTCTTTTTAAAAAACAACAACAACTCCAACCTGGTATGCTCCAGATGGTTTGAACTGCAGCTCCCACTGAACTCAACAACTGGAGGCCAGCATTGGGGAAGGCTGTTGTAGAACTTTTATTTTGAACAGAATGGTGGTTATGCAAGAGCTCTCCAGTGTGAGAGAAATTCATTGAAGATTGTACCTTGTTTAATGCTTTGGGAATATGCTAAATTGCTTCTAGTTACAATATCCTGTATAGTTTCAATGCATCAGTAGCTGCTTAAAGTGCTTCTCAGATTGAGATGATCATTGTGCGCTTTGATGTTTTCACAGCAGTGTTCATATATGTTTTGCTGCCTCTTCAAGTAAGCAGGTGTCTTTGGCTTAGCATCTTGATGAAGGTGCTGAAAATTATAGGCTTTAGACTCTTAAAGATGTCCAGTGCTGTGGTTGAGTAGTGAAGACATAATTGGCCTTATTTTGAATCGGGATCTAACAAACGCACCCAAATTTATTGGGCTGTAGCTCAGTGGTAGAGCACTTGCTTTGCATGCAGAAGGTCCCAAGTTCAAACCTTGACATATCCAGGTAGGGTGGGAAGAGACCTCCTGCCTGAAATCCTAAAGAGCCACTGCCAGTCAGTGTAGACAATACTGAGCTAGATGGACTAGTGGGTCTGACTTTCTCTCTGATCACTTTTGAGGAAAAGTAAATAGTACAGCAGTGTCTGTAGAATGATGAGGCTTTTGAGCCAAACTGCACATTACACAGAATGAGGTGGCAGACTAGACTGCCTCAAATTTCAGGGAGCTGGCCTCAGGCTTTTGAATGTTCTATGTTTATAGTAAATTAGTTCATCAGGAAGAAAGATGCTAAATTTTTCTTCCTTGTGAGTTAATTTACTAAGTGAAGGAAGCTTTTTATTGACCACCCTTCCCCCAGAAATAAGACCCTGCAGTTGTAGTGGTACAGTCCAGAATTCTACCACCATCTACATCCTCATTTTGCCTAAATGTATTGAGCCGTTCTTACTTTAGGCTTTTCCTTTCAACTGCAAGAGCTAGAAAAAAGTATTTTTCCTGCTAATACTGTATTAGGATGAATTTGTTTCAATAAAACCAGCAAGCCTTCCTATTTTCTCCCCTAACCTTTTCCTCAAGAGTTCCTCATAAAAGAAACTGAAAGCAAACCAATTTGTTAAACCTATCGTATTTGCACAGCCTTGCAAATTATGCAGAGCATGTGAATTAAGCATCTGTAGGCCATTTTTTAAAACTCAAGAAAGTTGGGGTTTATAGGCAGAAAATTAGACTCTTGATTTTTAGACTTTGCCTGAACTTTTGGCATGATTTTTTCATTAAGTTCATGCCATTAGGTTGCCAATAAAGTATGAAGTGCTAACTTTTATATATTTGAAGTTGTTCACCTACAGCTGCCTTTGCCAGCCTAGTGCCCTCTAGCTTTTTTGATCCACAACTTCCATCATCCCTATTGGCCATCCTGGCTGGGGCTTATTGGAGTTGTAATCCAAAACATCTGACGGGCACCTATGCAAAGGTTGACCTATGACAACCCACTGTGTTTCCAGGTTTTTCTATTGCCTCCATAATAAGCTGCAACTGAGAACTGCTGATTCAGCTGTGGTTATGACAGTCCATTAAAATACAATAGAAATACTAGATTTTTCTGTGTGTACATGATTATAACTGCATGATTACACTGTGCAGCATGTTTGCGAATCTGAAGACAGAGAAGAGGTGGTAGTATGTGAGTTGTGTGAATCCAGCGTTGTCAGCTTCAATCAACACATGAAAAGAAACCACCCTGGCTGTGGGCGTAGTGCAAACCGGCAGGGTTACCGCAGCAATGGCTCCTATGTGGATGGATGGTTTGGTGGCGAATGTGGAAGTGGGAATCCCTATTACCTCTTGTGTGGCAGCTGCCGAGAAAAATACTTGACCTTGAAGAGCAAGTCTAAGACGTCTTCCTCGGAAAGGTACCAAAGACTGTGTAGCCTGTGATGTCCTTTGCTGGAAAAAAGAAAGAAAGGAAAGGAAAAAGGAAGCACTTATCATAAAAGAGCTGAACTTCATGAGCCAATATGGTACAGTAACTAGAGTGTTGGGTTGGATACTGAAAGCTTGGTTTAAAATCCTTGCATGGCCAGGAAGCTCGATTGGGTAGCCTTGGACAAGTCAAGTCTCATCCTAACCCCCGTCACAGGGTCACCCTGGCATCATTGGAAGGGTATAGCTCAGAAGCAGAGCATATCCTCTGAATGGCAAAGGTGCTGAGTCCAATCCCCAGCAACCCTAGTGTAAGACCTTCTGCCAGTCAGAGTAGACTGTATTGGTCTACACTGACTAATAGTCCAATATTGTTTACAAATTGTCTAAGACCTTGGATAGCTGCTGCCAATTAGATTAGGGTTGTTGTTGGGCTCAAACTCCCATCAGCCCCAGTCAGCATAATGGAGAATGATGGAAGCTGTAATCCAGCAACATCTGGAGGATATAGCACCTAACCTTTGCTAGAGCAGAGATAGAGAAATATTTTGGACTCCACATCCCTTCGGCCCCAGCCAGCATGGCTGATGGTCTGGAATGATCAGAGCTGGAGTCCAAAACATCTGGAGGGCCATGAACTTTCTGTCCAGAAGTAGAGACTATTCAGCTAGGTGGGGCCAGTGGTTTGACTTGATATAAGGGTGCCTCCATATGGAGGAAGGTTAGAAATACACAAATATCAAAACTTATTGGCAGTCCTGTTTGACCAGACTTTCAAATGTGAGTTGCTGATGAAGTCCTGTGTAACTTCTTTTCACGAGGGAGAAGAATAAAATTATCACATTTTAAAATAATTTATGAAATCAAATATTAGACTGTTAAGATAATGTTTTCAAAATCACCATTTCATTCTGATGCTTTATACAGAGTTTGGGTTTCAATGCCTGATACAAAATCACTTACAGACTCTCAGTTCTTTGACCCAGCTATTGCTTGGAACTTGGAACTGTTAGTGTCAGAAGATTCTGGGGTGCATCTCAAAAGATATTTTGGTGCATCTTTGATAAGACTGTTGAAAAATTGAAGAGGGATCTGTATTTAATCAAAATGATTGTTTCTTCTCAGACAAGGTAGCTATAATTCAGTTTTCACAAACCCTTTCTGACTATCGGTCGAATAAAGTATATTGTATTGTATTGCAATTTTCACAAACCTGGGGTTGGGAGCCTCTGACCTTCCAGATGTTGACCAGCTCCCATCAGCCCCAGCTAGCCAACAACACCTGGAAGGCCACATGTTCCTCACCCCTTTCTTAATATTATTTATTCATTTATTTCAGAAAAGTTATTAACCACTTGATTTTTTTTGAAAAAGAAAACACTCAAAGCCTTTTACAAAAAAATAAAACAAGAAAATCAAGAAAAGACTACTGTACTTAAAAAAAACAAAAAAGATGGGGTGTTTGATTTAACAGCGGATTGTTGTGTTCTCTTTTTGGTGCAGATATAAAGGCCAGGCACCCGACCTGATAGGCAAGCAAGACAGTGTCTATGAAGGTACTTCTTTATGTATGTCTTTTCAGATGACACCAGTGCATAGTTCAAGTTTTGCTTTAAAATAGTATACCTAACTGCAATTTTCTTATCTCATGCCAGAAGACTGGGACATGTTGGATGTTGACGAGGATGAAAAGCTGACGGGTGAAGAGGAATTTGAACTGCTGGCCGGACCCCTTGGGTTGAATGATCGCCGTATTGTACCTGAGCCTGTTCAGTTCCCGGATAGTGATCCACTGGGAGCCTCAGTTGCCATGGTCACAGCCACCAATAGTATGGAGGAAACACTGATGCAAATAGGTAAACTTTACATAGAGAAATAATTGACTGAAGTCTTGCACTGTTTTTTCTTGGTCATTATCCTGAACATATTCACTGTGAAATTGCAGCCAAATTAATTGGCTTCATCTGTTTTTAGGTGGTCGTACTGTTACTTTTGGGGGCGCGGGTGGCGCTGTGGGTTAAACCACAGAGCCTAGGGCTTGCCGATCAGGAAGTCAGTGGTTCAAATCGATGCGACGGAGTGAGCTCCCGTTGCTTGGTCCCAGCTCCTGCCAACTTAGCAGTTTGAAAGCACATCAAAGTGCAAGTAGATAAATAGGTAAATGGCGTTTCCGTGTGCTGCTCCGGTTCGCCAGAAGCGGCTTTGTCATGCTGGCCACATGACCTGGAAGCTGTACGCCGGCTCCCTCAGCCAATAATGCGAGATGCGCCGCAACCCCAGAGTCGGTCACGACTGGACCTAATGGTCAGGGGTCCCTTTATCTTTACCTTACTATTACTTTGGAATAGATGTCTTTTCATAGCTTCCTCCTGTGTCATCAAAACCTATGAAAACTTCAAAACCACTTATTCCCATTTCCCTCCCCTCTCCCCTTTAAAGAACTGCAAGGAATTTGGGATTGGGAAAGGAAAGCATGAGAGTAGGGTTGAGTAAAAGCAGAAGGGCTTTTTTTTGTACATGAGATGATATAAGGGGCATCCTCTGAAGAAATCATAGGTATGTTGTTGACTCAGTGAGTGGAGTTATTCAGCTACCCCTTGCGTGCAAGAACAATGCTGGCTTGAACCAAAGGTCCACTTAGTCCACCGTCTTGTTTCCAACTGTGGTCAGTGGGATGATGAATGATATACAGATATCAATGCAATGCTCCCATCAGTTGAGGTGAGGTAGATGGAAACGGGAGTGAGAGAGGGTTTTGAAATGCCCAGCATTAACTTAAGCATGAGAGGTGGCCCATTGTGTTTATCTTGTGCAGTTTCTGCCACTCAAGTCCTTGGGGAAAGTGCAGGTTAACCTTCTGAATTAAGGTCCACACTTGCAACTGCTGTCACTTTTAAAAAACATTTAAACATTGATGAGTTAACTTTTTATTTAAAATGTTCAAGGTGACTTGCAAAACAGAGAATTGTTTGGGTATAAATTTGCACATGCTGCAATGCTTCCTTTTCTTGTCACTCCTTGAATTCAAGGTTGCCATGGCTCCATAGAAAAAAGTTCTTCTGGCAGAATTACTCTGGGAGAACAAGCTGCTGCTCTGGTAAATCCACACGACCGTGTTATGGCTTTAAGAAGGGTGACGGCGGCAGCTCAAGTCCTCTTGGCAAGAACAATGGTCATGAGAGCCCTCTCTCTCCTTTCTGTCAGGTTTGTCAAGCTCTAGAGGACCTGATTTGAACAATGATCCTGTGATTGTTAGCTTGTGGTGTTATCTGAGACAAAATCCAAAGCAAAATACAAGCTAAGCAACTTTTGAATATGGTAAAAAAATCTGTTAGATAACACAAGGAGAGTAGGGCTAATTCCCATCTTGGTGCAAGCTTTCCCAAATAGCCACGTGTTCAGGGGTCCCTTTACCTTTACTAATTTCAAAGCAAGTTTTCCCCCCTCTAGATAATTCCTTTTCTTTACTAACAAGAAAAAATTATGAACACTAGCATTCTCTCGGTGTCTCAGGGATACCTAAGCATGGTACCACCCAAATGTTGTGATTATTAGATTAAATTATTAGATCTAGAAGGGGTGGGCAACCGATAGGGTTGGCATTCATACTTAATATATGACAAGGTTAAAGTCCACAAAGGCTTTTTAAATCATTTTGTAAGGAAGTCATTATATTTAATTTGGTTAAAGTATAAGGGAATTCTGGAGCCCAAGATACCTTTGTGGGTATCACCAAAAGAGGTTGTAACAGTGAAAAAACTTAATATGGATGATAAGAATGCCACATATCAGGAACTACTAGAAAAGAAACAAAATGAGCTATCTTTAAGGAAATATGAAGAGATAAAAGAACACCTGTCAGATTGGCTACAATATTTTCAAATAAATCAAAGGTTTATAAAAGAAATTGGGTCTTGCAAAAGAAAAATCGAAATTTGAAATAGAATTGATGCAGAGGAAAGGAAAATATATTTCACGCCTATATGATCTGTTGTTAGAGTGGGAACTTAAAGAAGAGCAGACTAAATCAGTAATGATAAAAATGGGCCCAATATTTTGGATATAATGTCCTAATGGACCAATGAGAAAGACTGTGGAAGGAGGACATGAAATTTACCGCCTGTTACAACTTAAGAGAGAACATATTAAAGATGATGTACAGGTGGTACCAAATACCGGAGAAACTTGCCAGGATGTATAAAAGCAAATTCTCTGTGTGCTGGAGATGTAATGGAGAAAAGGGATCTTTTATACATATGTGGTGGAGCTGTCCCATCATCTGCAAATACTGGAATATAATTTATGAAGAACTTAAAAAACTGTTAAAGCATATGTTTAGAAAAAAACCAGAAATGTTCTTATTAAATATAATACCAGAAGATATTAAAACAACAAAAAGGACATTGCTAATGTATGGGATAGTAGCAGCAAGAGTCTTAGTGGCCAGAAACTGGAAAAGTAAAAGCTTACCCAGCATAACAGATTAGCAAACTTTAATGTTAGAGTATCTACAGTTGGCAAAAACAACAGGAAGGATAAGAGGACAAATGAGACAAAAACACAGAAGGAATGGAGGATGTTTAAAGAATATTTATTGAATAATGGTATATCTGAAATCCTAATAGCGGATCTAGGCTGAACTTGGTATAAACAATAAGAAATGAAACGACAAGTAGATAGTTATAAATGTGCGATAAAATAGGAAAAACACAGATTACAGAGAGAATAATTGGAAGCGTTGTTTTTATAGTAGCATCTTATTTTTCTTTTCTTTTTTGTATCTTTTTCTTTATATACTTTATGTAATTTTCGTGTGAATTTTTATACTTTATGTATTTTCTATGCATATTCTTTTTTGTATATCTTGTTCTCGTATTTCAAAGCATTAAAATAATAAAGAATTTAATTTTTTTAAAAACAAATGTTGTGAGCTATAACTCCTATTATCCCAGACAATTTGCCAAGCTGACTGGGGCTAATGAGAGTTGTTGTCCGAAACACCTTGAAAGTGCCACATTGGCTACCCCTCATATTGCTCTATCCAGTAGTCCAAATGCGGGGACACTCTCCAGTCACAGTCTATTGAAACAAAGGAAAATTTGACCAGGGGGCAGGGCTACTAGGAGGCACCTCCCACTTCTAAGGCTCGTGTTCTCCTGCATCCACAGCAAACAGATGTAGATTGCCAGTGTCCTTTCCTTCCTTTTCCCTGGTCCTGATTGCAGACATAATGATGGCATGCTGCTCTGACACTGACTTTTTGAGGACTAACAACATTCTCCTTGACAGAAAAATAGTAACTTGTACTATTTATCCTATACTCAGTTTAGGGACATAGAGGCTGCTTTGTTCTGTGTCAGACCAACTCACTCAATATTGTGTACCTTGACTAGCAGCGGTTCTCCAGGGTTGAGGCAGGGAACATTTCTAGCCCAACCTGGAGGTTGATTCTCTACCACTGAGCTGCAGTCCTTTGGGTTTTTTATGACCACTGCAGTGTATAATAGATGCCTTGAAATGTGAATGCTGTGTTTGTGTGGAGTGTCAGTAGGCAGAAAAAGCTTACCTTTTTCTCCCTCAACAGTGGGTCTAGTTGCAGTCTTGCAGCTGGGCTTGAGTCCTTGGGTTTAACCGATATCCGAACCTTGGTCCGACTGATGTGCCTGGCTGCAGCAGGGAGAGCAGGTCTCTCCACAAGTCCCTGTACTGTATCCGGTTCCTCCGAAAGATCTCGAGGAGTGCATAGCAAAATGAGCAAGCCCATTTCCTGCTTGGCCTATCTGAGCACAGCTGTTGGTTGTTTAGCTTCAAATACCCCAAGTGCTGCAAAACTGCTGGTTCAACTGTGTACCCAGGTAGGATCAACCATCCTTCTGCTCTGGGTTTTTATTTTCTGGTACTAAATCTATTCTTGCTGCAGTTATCCCAAGAAATGGCAAATAACAATTGCTTTTTGAAAAAGAAAATCTCTGAAATATTGCGTATTTCCAAGGGAAATGGGGTTTAGGAGATTTGGTGCAAGGCATAGAAGTTTGCAATCCTCTTTTGGTATATCACCAAACCCAGTTTCTCCCACTCCTCTGACTTTGGCATTGAGTGCTGGTGTTATAATACTTTGAGCAAGTTGGCTTAGTTTTCATGCAGTGTGCTCTACTTGGCAGTGTACATGGACTAACCATTATGTCGCATTGGTAGTGATAACTAACATGCTGCTTAACAATAACCTCGTAACACCAGACAAAATGAGAATTTTGAAATGGGCATCTGGTATAAAAGGAGCGTGGTGTGCTTATGCATTGCAGAGTCACTACTTTTAAATTGAACATTATTTGAATCACTGTCCATAATACCTTTAAAATTTGGAACCACAAGATAATGAACAATCTTGCTTTCTGTGACAGTGAAGTATATGGCTGGAGAGCATGTGGCACAGGGCTTAGCCCCCCCCCCCAAAAAAACATTTGCAGTAACTTCTCTTAATTGCAAGTTCATCCAGTCTAGTTCTCCTCCAAAGATACACATGGAAGAGCAATCCATTGCTGTATTCACACATAACAATAAGCCAGACTTACTGGCTAATCGTGGTTTATCTGGAACAAGCCTTGTAATGGTGCATTCTGCCTGATCACTTCCACATTACTCCTCCGCTGTGAGTGGAATAAACACACCTGGAAGCCTTGTTTTCCCACCGTATCTAAAGGGCTATGGTTGGTTTCTCCCTAACCATCCATGAACAACCACCAGCAATGTGATCAGGCAACATGCATCAACACACTACTCATTGCAGATAAACCAGGTCTGACCTGTTGCATGTGAATGCCGACATGTAAATACTTCCCCACACCCTTTCCCCCTAAATTCTAATGCTTAATAGTCCACAGATACTGTTAATGGGCTTTGACCTAATATGTAGCAATAGCATCTCCTTAATAGAAACAGCTTAAGAACTGAGGATTATATCTACCTTTTAGGTGTCTGCATTTATTTGAAAAAATCAGTACAGTTGAAATGATGTGTATAATTGAAAATATTTATATTGGCTATTACAGTGTGTGTGTTTTTTCATTTTTTTGTTTCTTAGAACTTGATTTCCGCAGCAACTGGTGTCAATTTGACTACAGTGGATGATCCAGTGCAACGAAAATTCCTGCCAAGCTTTCTGCGAGGAATAGCAGAAGAGAATAAGCTTGTAACATCACCCAACTTTATTGTTACTCAAGCATTAGTAGCTTTGCTGGCAGACAAGGGGGCCAAACTGAGGCCAAATTATGATAAAACAGAAGTTGAAAAGAAAGGTATTTATTCTTAACAGGGTATCATTTTAAGTACAGGCACCAGAAACGAGAGCTCCCTAGTGTTTCTCACCATTTCATGGGTAGACAAAGGTTGAGAATATTTTTTTTGTTTTTGTATTACGGCATTTACTTTCCTCTGTTGTTGTTGTTGGCTGCTTTGCCTTGCCTAAGCTACAGCCACATGAAATGAAACATTCTTGACCTATTGAAATGGCTATGGATTTATTTTCTAAAACTTTAAAGTTTAAAGATCAGTTAGCTGGACCCAGAGTTAAGCATGCATAACTAAAACTGCCTTCCCAAACTCCTCACCATAGAAAATGTCTCTTGAAAATGTCCCATGAAGGGTGGAGGACTCTATTAAGTGGAGTGAGCTGTTGTGCTGCAGTGGTGGGGTTCTCAAAAAAATGGCAGAGGCACCTTAAGCATTTGGCAGTGTTCTGGTCATTGCATCTCAAAAGAGATATTATACAGCCATGGAGTGGCAACCAAGATGGTTGGGAATTGGAACAACTCTCCTATGAGGGAAGGTTATGTTTGGGGATTTTCAGTTTAAGAAAATTTAGATTCTCATACTGTTAGAATCCAGGACAGGCAGAAGGAATTCCTTCTTCAAATAGTACACAGTTAAACTGTGGAATTTGCATCCTCAAGCTGTAGTGATGCACACCACCTTGGATGGCTTTAGACAAATTCAGGGAGGAGAATGCTATTGATGGTTGCTAGTCACGATGCTTGTATATTACTTCCATGTCTCTTGTATACTTTGTGGGGCGGGGGGGACAACGTTGGAAGGAGAAAGTTTATTGTCCTCATAGCCTGCTTGTAGGCTACCCATAAGAGTGGTCATTGTGGGAAAGGGGATATTGGACTAGAAAGGCCTTGGGCCTGATCAGCAGGTCTCTTCTAATATTCCAGTACAAAATCGCCATTGCAATGCAACATGGCGTTGAGCACGCAGTGCTCTAACATACTGAGAGAAACGTTTTTAAAGGAGAGTGTGTGTGGTGTTTCTTGGGGAAACAGGTGGGGAAGGCATACCAGTTTTGTACTGAGTGAAGGAGTGGGGATACATGAAAACTTGAGTTTTTTTCAGCTCCTTGGGCTGGGTCCTCCTTCCATTCTTGTTTTGTGGGTAATAATGTTCAACCTTACCTCTTCTTGGCACTCATCCAGACATCATCTCATTGTTTTGTCTAAGCAGGTATAATTGCCCATTTGTATGCCCATCCTTCCTATGATCCTTCTACTGTAGGCCCTCTGGAGCTGGCTAATGCACTAGCAGCTTGCTGCCTTTCTTCAAGGTTGTCCTCGCAACATAGGCAGTGGGCTGCTCAGCAGCTTGTCAGAACTCTTGCAGCTCAAGATCGAGATAATCAAACCAGCCCACAGACCCTTGCAGATATGGGTGGGGATCTGCGCAAATGCTCCTTCATCAAGCTGGAGGCTCACCAGAACAGGGTAATAATCCTTTCAGAATATCTACATCACTGTTTTTAAGTGGCATTTCTCCAAGAGGTGCTTGTTAAACTACTGTCTTATGCATTAAGCATGCAACTTGTTTTCATCGCACAGCTATAGATTGGTACAGCCGAGCTCCCATCAGTCCCAGCATCATATGGCCATTGCTGGCTTGGGGCTGATGGGAGTTGTAGTCTGAAACATCTGGAGGCTGACAAAGGCTGCATTAGAGAATTACATGTTACTTGTGTTTTGAAGCACAAATGTTTAAATGTTTGCCTTGTAACATCGCAATTGTTATTGTCATTTACTGCAGGTAATGACGTGTGTGTGGTGCAACAAAAAAGGACTATTAGCAACAAGTGGCAATGATGGAACAATTCGGGTGTGGAATGTTACGAAGAAGCAGTACTCATTGCAACAAACATGTGTGTTCAACAAATTGTAAGTGATCCTTTGAGATGTTAGATTCAGCCAGCTTAATGTGCCAGCTTTGTAAGTAAAATATTAGCTAGGAGAGTTATCAAGGGCCTATTCAAATGCATGTTTTGTAAATTCAATTTTCTATATGCTTAATGCAACTTCATTTCCTCTATCCCATTTTATTAATCTATATTAATAGTATTACTTGATAAACATGAGTTGTGTGTGTTCTTTTAATGGCAGCCATTTTGCTTTGATTTCCCATAATGCTTTTATACATTGTAACCATGACAAACAGCCTTGTTCAGGTGCATTCAAGTCTGCCTGCTGATTCACAAAGGCATAGGATATTCCTTGCAACCAGCTTCTCCCCTGTGCTTATAAAAATGTATTTACAAAGTCCTTGGTCCAGTATACCTTAAGGACTGCCTCATATCTCTCCCTGATCACTGCGGTCTTTCAGAGATTCAATGTTAGTGGTCCCTCATAGCTTGGATGCACAGCTCATATCCACAAGGGACATTGTGACCAATATTGTGGACCCAGCTCAGTAAAGCTCCCCCCCAGCTGAGATCAGATAGGACTCCTCTCTGTTGAACTTAACAGAGCCTACTGAAGATCTTTTTATTTTAAGTATTTTATTTTATTTTATGGTTAGTCTTAACTGATTTTATTTTTATTGTATTTTTAAGCCATACTGTACATTGCCTAGACCAAGGTGTTAAATCATGCATAGAATCATAGAATTGTAGTGTTGGAAGGGACACTGATGGTCATCTAGTCCAACCCCCTGTAATGCAGGAATCATACATAAGAGGTGGCCATCCAACCTCTGCTTAGAAACCTCCAAAGAAGGAGAGTCCACTACTTCTCATGGGAGTCTGTTCCACTGTTGAACAGTTCTTACTGTCAGAAAAGTTATTACTGATTAAAGCATTGACATCCCATTTTTATTCTCTTTAGCTATGTTAAGAAATGAATGTGGTTGCTGCAGGATGTATGGCGATCATTGTGTAACAGCTTAGAAAAGTACTCATATCTTGCATCATGTCCAAGTGTTGCAAAGGAGCCTCAGTGAAGTTGTGTTTCTTGGGAAAGCTGCTGCTTGCTACAGGAAACAGTGTAGTAGTCACAGTGACAGTGCAAGAGGGTTCCTATGCAAGAGTGATTGTAAAACAGGGAAACTGGTTTGTATTATCACAGATTGAAGCTCCTGGAGCATGCTAGAGCCTTAATAACAGGGTGCAAGCTTAGAACAGTATTTATATCTCAGTTTGGGAAGTGATGACTTTACTTCCTTAGGATTTATTGAATATCCTACCATGCCATAAAATAGCCCCTAGGCAGGTGATAGGGCATTCCCACCAGTCCCAACCAGGGCTTTTTCAGCTGGAACTCAGTTCTGCCACCTCTCAGGTGGGTTCCGGCAACTTCTAGGTGGGCTCCATTGCCATTCTAAGAGAACAAGGGAGGTGCTCATGGTGAGTTCCAGGCACCTCTTTTTCTAGAAAAATAGTCCCAACCAACATAACCAGTGGTCATGTATGATGGGAGCTGCAGCCTGACGAAATCTGTACAAGTTTATTGTCCCTAAACCATAAGTTTATTATCCCTGCTGTAGCTTTTACAATAGATGGGTTTAAGTTTTGCAAGAATAATAGTGTCTGAAGTGGTGCTTCATTTATACCCTTTCCAAAATGATTTTGCTATTAAGGTATGATCAAAGCTGGACCAATGATTGAGAGCAACTTAATTGTATGGCTTACATAGAGCAAACTGTTTGAGAAACTGATTTGTTTCAAATATGCCTTACCTTCTACGTTCCTTTAACTGAAAGCTAAAATTATATTGCAGGGAAGGGGACGGAGAGGAGAACTTGGGGTCACCTAGCGATCCTAGCTTATCACTTGCCTGTTGGAGTGTCAGTGGCAAGTACCTGGCTGGAGCCCTGGAGAAGATGGTGAACATATGGCAAGTTAATGGTATGAGCCACATGTGATTGAATGCCACATCAGAAAGAGCCAGCCTCATTGTGGTGGGGTAGAATGTAACTTGATTATACAGGTGAAACTTGCAAAATTTGAATATCTTCAAAAAGTGCATTTATTTCAGAAATGCAACTTAAAAGGTGAAACCAATATATGAGATAGATGCATGACATGCAAAGCAAGATATGTCGAGCCTTTATTTGTTGTAATTGTAATTATTTGTCGTTAGGCGGGTCAATTATAAAGGAAATTTAATTAATGAAATGTAATAGCAATGTTTATTTTTGTTTACAGTGGTACCTCTGGTTAAGAACTTAATTCGTTCCGGAGGTCTGTTCTTAACCTGAAACTGTTCTTAACCTGAAGCACCACTTTAGCTAATGGGGCCTCCTGCTGCTGCCACGCTGCTGGAGCAAGATTTCTGTTCTCATCCTGAAGCAAAGTTCTTAACCTGAGGTACTATTTCTGGGTTAGCGGAGTTTGTAACCTGAAGCGTTTGTAACCTGAAGCGCTTGTAACCCAAGGTACCACTGTATTTTTTTATTTTTTTTACAAGAGCTTTATTTCATTCCTTTAAAAAAATTACATGATCAAAAAAAGACAAAGCAAACAAACAAAGGGAAACAAAAATAAACATCAACAGACCTTACCAGCGTATTTTTGTATTATTGTAACTATTTGTTTTATTACTGTGGAATTTCCAAAAGAAAGCATTAAAAAATTAAAAGAAGAATAAAAAATATTTTGCATTACTGAAATAAATGCACTTTTTGACGATATTCTAATTTTCTGAGTTTCACCTGTAGAACTGGCCTGATACATTTTTCTGCCAGGGTGGAACAGCAGATGGAATAAAATAAAGGTGCATATTATCCAAAGCTGAACAAGTTATTATGGTGTCTGAGGGCTGAAATCCCATAAGCACCTCTTCCTTGGGAATAGAAATACAATCATAAATATAAAAGTAATACGTAGTGACATCCAAAGTGAGCTGCCTGAGGCCACCACCTCCTTCTGTCAAATAGTAGGGCTGGCCCTGCTTGATCACATAGTGGCAAGAGTAGTTTGTCTTTAAAAGCAAAGTAATAATCCTGTGTACTTTGTGGGCCAATAATACCAGGTGTATAGCACCACTTGCTTTCTGATTAATTTAGGTATCTAGCACATGATTAATAGGTATAATTCATTTAAAAATCCAAAGAATTTCAAATTCCCCTTGCATCCATGGGCCACTTTACACTTTGCACTTTTGAATGAATGTTTAGACCTCTAAGGTTTTGAAGTCTTATTTAAAAAAAGCTGGGATTGGCAGCAGCTGCTTCTTAAGCAACAGTGGTTTTTAAAATTAACCTTTGCTTGGAACAGCAGCTGAGAGAGAGAGGATGAATAACTGAAGATGGGTTCATAGTTGGGTTGAAACATGCTAGAACTTCTGTTGGGCTCGTCTTGGGGGGGGGCAAACCTTCAAGACACTTGCAGGGGGAAGCTTTTGGGATTCCCAGCCTCAAGCATCCTCAACCAGCAGCAAACCAAAGTCTGTCCTCCTGCTGTTTAAAAGAGCCTCTGAGTGGGCTATCCGATAGCTTGTACAATCACAGGTTAAAATTGCCAGAGTGCTTTGGCAGTGCCTAGCTGGGGAGAATGCTACAGAAGTGACAGAACTGCTCTTGGATGTGTTTTCATCTTTTGGGATTATGGAAATCAGTGGGTATTAAAATATAGAGAAAAATTAGGCACATGTTACTTTCTTAGGAGGAAAAGGACTCTTGGACATCCAGCCACATTGGGTGTCTGCTCTAGCATGGCCAGAAGAAGGACCAGCTGCAACATGGACAGGAGAAGCTCCAGAATCACTCCTTGTAGGTCGTATGGATGGATCTCTTGGACTTATTGAAGTTTTAGATGTTTCTGCCATGCACAGAGTTGAATTGGAACACTGCTACAGAAAGGATGGTAAGTAGCTGCTGCTGATATGTTGTAAGGTGGTTGGTTTTTTTAAAATGTGTTTTGAAGCTTAGAATGCTTTGGCAGGCTTGCCTTGAGAGTTAATCACAAGCAGTGTAAGTGGACCTTCAATTAAAACCATAATCTGAAGTGCAGATGACAGCCGTGGTTATGCCAACTAGTGTTTTGGAATGTGGTTAACTGGTTTGCATTGGTGCCCTTTTCAAGGTTAATGCTGGGAAGGATGAGTTGCTTACGATAGGAGGAAAGGGATAGACCACATGTCCTCAAGGCCAGTTGCTGTTCTGAAAAGCATGACTTGCAAGGAGCCAGCCTGAACTTGATCTCTGTTTCTTACTCATGTCATTCATGAAGGCCACACCTGGTGGATTTTGCATTTATGTTCTCTAATGCCCTATGGTGTGCAATATGCTCAGCTCTTAAATTATGAACATTTATGACTACCTATTAAAGAAAAATGTGGACATTTGTTTCCATATCTGTTAAAAACACTGATGTGCTTAGTAAGTCTTACTCCTTGAATTTAGACATTTCTAGGCACTTAGTCTTCAAGTAAATTGTGTAGCACAATTGGAAGTGATAAGTATTTTTAGAAGAGCTTCCTTTCCTGCACATGCAAACTCACTTCCCCCTACGCTTTATTCAGCTTTGCTCTTGTTTTCTCCAGTACAAAGAAGTTTAATTAAAATTCTGCAAATTATAACTTGCTTATCCATATTTTCCTATTTGTTTCCTTAGTATCTGTTACTTGCCTTGCATGGTTTAGTGAAGACAAACCTTTTGCAGTAGGCTATATGGATGGAAAGTTGCTGATAGGCACGAAAGAGCCACTCGAGAAAGGAGGAATTGTTTTAGTGGATGCACACAAGGTAAAGCCAGGCATTATCATCACCCTGCCTCACCCAGAAAAATTCTTGAGAATTAAAATAAACTTTTAAGTTCATGCGCACAAACCTGAGACAACTCTTTCAAAAGGACCAGCCTGTACTCTTAAGGGAAATCATTGCTCACTCTGAAATTGGATTGCATTCTAATTGTTGTTAGGTTCTTAAAATTTCTTTATGACTTAGTCACACAGATATAAAGTCGTGTCTTCCTCTGTCATTAAGGTCACCAGTTAAAGTAGTGGTCCTTCGTGTTATTTGTCATTTAATTTTTGATGACTTTTTAAATTATCTTTGTGAAGCAAAGTATAAGTACCCCTAAGTACAACTGCTAGCAGCCAGAGAGCAGGGAAAGAAGAGGGAATCGTCTTAGGAGCCAAGATGCCATTTCTGTATTTGTGGGCCCTTGCAGAGTTTTCACAGGGGAGGCGGCAAATTCACCAAGCTGGAGTCGGTGGTGTTTGGCTGTCATATACCTTCACCCTGGACCTAGAGATCTATTTAAACAGGGGGAGTTATTTTTTCAAAGGGGTTTATTTAGTTAGCACTCGTGCCATGTAAAGATGCCGTATTTCAAAAAGTAAAAACCAGGACCCTGCAAAAGTTGTTGAATTTTTTTAAGACAAATCCCAAAGTTTATGAAAAATGTGATTTCTCGTGACAGCCAAAGATCCAGGACAAGGCACCGCCTTCCATATATTCCCCCAGACATCACTTCCTCTCAAATCCTCGTAATGTCCAGGAAATCCCAGATGTATGGCAGCCCTACTACTGTGTATTTCCTTCTTTCTCCTCCAATTCTTCAGGACACCATTGTCAGCATGAAATGGGATCCAACTGGCAAGATGCTCATGACTTGTGCCAAGGAAGAGTCTGTCAAGCTCTGGGGATACATGGGGAGCTGCTGGCGACAGCTGTACTTGCTTCCTCACCAGGCTGTTGTGAATACCATAGCCTGGTGCAGCCTTCTAGGGAAAGGCCCCAAACCACAGCTCCTGCTGGCTACGTAAGTTGACCTTTTGCTTTTAATTACTTGGTTCATCTTTGTACTGGCTGATCAACCTTTTCAGTAGTTTAGGCTTGTATTATCCATAAACAAAAACAGGCCTGCTTTTTGATGGATTTCTAGGACATTTCCCCTGCATTTACTCATTTTAAAAATGGTTATTATTTAAGCCCAAATGGATGAACTCTGTATTGACTCTTGTTTTGTTTTGTTTTTAAATTCCAAATAAACCCTCAGAGTCCCTTCCAACTCTATGATTCTATGTTGAGATTCCTGCATTGCAAGGGGTTGGACTGGATAACCCTTGGAGTCCCTTCACTCTATGGTTCTATGGTTCTGTGATTCTATATGGTTCTGCATTCTTTCTGTTAAATATAAAAGTACAAAATTGCGCCATAGTGTCAGAATTTTGGACACAGTTCATAGTTTTATCATCTTCTCCCAGTACCTGTGTCATGTTTCTGTAGGAGAACCCACATTCTCAAGGCAGGCATCAGATGAAAGGAGAGACAAACTTCATCTCTTTGTTCCCCTCTGCAGCGGACTCCTGTCTTCTCTCGTCTGTGTAAAACAGGGAAAATTCTGAGAAAGCAGTTTGCAAGATTTCTGGAGACTGAAAAGCAAAGCCTTTAGTGCAAACATGATTATATTGTTAACCAATTTGCCCTACTTTGTTGACTGATAAATTGTGGCCCTTCAATGTAGCTTTTCTTAAGTATAAACAAGATTTATTAGAGGAAATGAAGAACAAAGAAAAATCATTATATAAATTGGGCAAAAAAGAAATTAATCAGGAATTAAAAATCTTAAGAGCATAATATGAAAGTGTTATAAATCAGGAAATGGAGCATCAAATTCAATATTGGAAGTATAGAAATTTCAATTGGGTGAATAAACCAGGGAAATTATTAGCCTGGCAAATAAAAAAGAAACAAACAGATTAATAAACAGATTAAGAGTATGGAGAGAGATTATAGATAGCCCAAAAGAAATTATGAAAATATTTGAAGAATATTATGAAATTTTATATCAAAAGAAGGAAGTAAAACTGAAATAGAAGAATTTCTTTAAAAAGTACAAATTACCGCAAATCCCCCCAGAAAAAATCCAATTAATGAATCAGGAAACAACTATATCTGAAATTAAAGAAGTATTACAAGAAATGAAAAAAAGGAAAGCTCCAGGTCCCGACGGAATACCAACAGAATTTTATAAATGCCTTGCAGAAACGACAATCGCTCCGTTGAAAGAATTGTTGAATAATATTAGGTCACAGGGTAATATGCCAGAATCTTGGGTAGAAGCTTTGGTAACATTGTTGCCCAAACAAAATGCAGATTTGGAATCACCTTCAAATTACAGACCAATTTCTTTCTAATTCAGATTACAAAATTTATGCAAAAATATTAGCCAGAAGAATAAATGTAATATTAAGAGATATAATTCACATGGATCAAGCAGGTTTTGTAAAAGGAAGACAAGCAAAAGATAATATTAGGAACATAATAAATATTTTTGAATGCTTGGAAAATGAGCATGGGGAAAAGGCTGCAGTGATTTCAATTGGCGCTGAGAAGGCTTTTGATAGCGTATCTTGGTCATTTATGGCGAAAGTATTAAAAAACTTAAATATAGGAGAAAATCTCGAAAAGGCGATCGGGGCCATCTACGCAAGCAAACCTGCGAGCAAAAATAATAATAAAAAGTAGATTATTGGAAAAGATAGAAATAGAAAGAGAAACCAGGCAAGGATACCCCCTATCACCATTACTTTACATAATTGTACTAGAAATACTACTAAAAAGTATTAGAGAAGATGACGGAATCAAAGGGGTGGTGATAGGGGGGGAAAGATACAAAATCAAAGCTTTCGCAGACAATGTGATTATAACTACAGAAGACCCGCTTAACAGCATTCCAAAAGCATTAGAAAATTAAGGAATATGGCAAATTGGCTGATTTCAAAATAAATTATATAAAAACAAATATGATGGTGAGGAATTTGGAAATAGAAGAGAAAGAAAATTTATAAAAAATAACAGGTATTGAAATAAAAAAAATGAAATATTTAGGAATCCAAATTACATCAAGAAGTATTGATTTAATTCAAGAAAATTACGCAAGAATATGGAAAGAATTTCAAAAGAAAATGGAGATATGGTCTAAAAATTTCATTATTAGGCCGTATATCAGGCATCCCCAAACTGCGGCCCTCCAGATGTTTTGGCCTACAACTCCCATGATCCCTAGCTAACAGTCCAGTGGTCAGGGATGGTGGGAATTGTAGTCCAAAACATCTGGAGGGCCGAAGTTTGGGGATGCCTGCTGTATATCAATTATCAAAATGGCTGTACTAGCAAAAATGAATTATTATTTTTAAAATTTGCCGATATTTGGTGGCTCAAAATGCTTTTGAATGGAAGGAGGATATCTCTAAATTTATATGGGGTGGCAGGAAACCAAGGATCAAATATAAAATACTAATAGACCATAAAAATAGAGGAGGTTTTGGTTTACCAGATTCGGAACTCTACTACGATGTGGCTGCTCTAAATTGGTTTAAAGAGTGGATAGAGCTAAAAAAAGGATGCAATATTGGACCTGGAAGGGTCTATTTCTATTTAATGGAAGACAATTTAAAAACCCAAAATATCCTTTAAATAACATCATAAGAAAATCGCTATATAAAATATGGAAAAAGTACCAGGGAATTTTAGAACCAAAAACACCAGGGTGGATTTCGCCTCTGGAAGCAGTGTCTGTTAAAAGGCGAAACATGGGAACAAGTTGGCCATCGTATAAAACTCTGCTGGAGGAGGTTGATGGGGATTTAAAATTAAAAGAGTACAAAGAAGTGAAATCATTCTTGACTAGTTGGCTGCAATATTTTCAGATAAATCAAAAATTTCAAAAAGATTTTAAAAAATGGCTTCAATAAGGAAATTTCAGAATTAGATAAGGTATTAATCAGGGGCAAAAATAAATATATAAAAAAGTTATATGAATTATTGTTGGAATGGGAAACTAAGGAGGAATTAACAAAAGGAACAATGATTCGGTGGGGACAAGATTTAGGGAAACCAATTATGCTAGAGAAGTGAGGAAATCTATGGAAAAGAGGCATGAATTTTACAGCCAACTATGATCTTAAAGATGCAGTACAGGTGGCACTTAACCCCAGACAAACTCAAAAATGTATAAGGGGAGTAGAGTTGAATGCTGGAGATGTCATAAAGAACCTAGTACCTATATACACATTTGGTGGCAATGTAATGAAATTAAGATATATTGGGAGTGGATATATAAAGAACTGAAAAAGATACTCAAGTACTCGTTTAAGAAAAAACCAGAGCTATTTTTTATTAGGAATGCTAGATGAGGAGATCTTACCAGAAGATAGAAGTATTTTGATGTATGCAACCGCAGCAGCCAGAATATTAATAGGAAAAAAATGGAAGAGTACAAAGGCACCTAGTAAAGAGGAATGGCAAATAAAAATGATCTCTTATTATAATTTGGCACTAAAAACAGTGGAAATTAAAGGGAAAAATGAAGGGGGGAAAGAGAAAGATTGGGGAAAAAATTCAAAAATTATATAGCAACTATGGTGGAGAATGCTGACCTCTCAAATGAACTATGAAGGCTCACAATAATGAAAATTAATTTGCCTATTAAAAAGTTAGGTATATACATGAACTCAAAACATTAAGATGCAAGATAAGAATGGCTGGAAGCACTAAAACACTAAAGGGTGGGTGGAGGGAGGGCAGGGTGGTGGGGGGTTGAAAAGATTTTGCTGCTGTATTTTTGACCAATTTGTGTTAATTTTGATTATTGTAATTTTGATTATGGTATGGGCCTGGGATTTCAATAATAATAATAATAATAAAACAATGTAGCTTTTCTTAATTTTTTTTAAGAGGATGCCAGAATGGTTTGCTTTGTGTTTGGACTGTTCCTCAAGATGAGCTGGTCTTACTGCAATCCAGTCTGCGGTGTACAGAAGGATGGTGGGATGAGGAAGCCAATGGCAAGGTAAAAAGAACTATAGGTAGCAAGAGGAATCTATATCCTTCCCTTGTTAGAAGGAGTGTGGTCCAGAAAGCAACAATATCTGATTCAGAAAGGCATCTGTCGGGGTGACAGAGGCAAAATATACCTAAATTGTGCTGATGATTGGGAGTCAACAAACAATTCACTTTTATTTGTCTGTAGTATTTAAAAATACTTGCTCAGCATGTTCTCAGTGTTCATAAATACACCCACTATGTATATCTAATTTATGTTCGTTGAAGAAACTGCCATGTTTCCAATATTTTTGGGTGGGTAGGGATGGAGCTGCAGAAGGTAAGTGCAGAGTAGTAAAACGTTTGATGTATTTTTAATACAAAATATGCCCTAATGATGGTATTTAATTTCTAGAATACATACAGGAAAGTAGGTGAAACAAAGTGCATCTATCAGCTGAAAGGACACATCACGCCTGTTCGGACAGTAGCCTTCAGTTCTGATGGACTAACCTTGGTATCAGGTGGACTTGGTGGGCTTGTGAACATTTGGTCTTTACGGGTAAGCAAACACTATTTAAGGAAATGTAAAGCTTGTTTTCAGTAATTTTAGTCATGTTGTTGCTCTTTTAGGGTTCCTGCATAGGCACACAAGTTTGCACTCACCCTAAAGATTAGGAAATATTTAAAAGTTATTTTACTGATGACCTGAATGTAGCCACGAGAGAACAATTAGCTATGCTTAAGTAATCAGCTTTTGTGGGTTTATCCATTCTTTCCTTTAGGATGGATCTGTTTTACAGAGTGTTGTGATAGGTTCTGGAGCCATTCAGACAACCGTATGGATCCCTGAGGTTGGAGTAGCTGCTTGTTCTAGTAGATCAAAGGTATTTTTCATTTTGTCTGAATGGAATTCTGAATGCCCATCTTCTCTCCTCTGTGGGCTTGGACTAGCCCACGTTTTTAATCCCTGCCTTGACTGTGTGTGCTCAGTCCTGTGGGTGACAAAGTGTGCCATCCTAGTGACAGCTGTGAACTTGAATCAAGCAATGAACTAAACTTGGGTCTCAGACAGTATCTCATAAAAATGTGTACAGGAATTACTGGCAGTGTACTTGTAAGTGTGGACAGCTGATTTCAGGCTTGCTACATGGAATACTTAGTCTAAATTTGCACATAATGAAGAATCTGGTTGTAGTGCTGCTGCTGCTGCTCCTCCAAAACACCTGCAGAGACTTGCTTTTTTCTTGCCTGACAAATAATGAAATTTGTAATTTCTGACCACTGGTGGAGCAAATACAATTGGAAATAATAACATAGTGATGAATGTTTTCTTCTAGTAGACGACTGTTTTCTGTATTGTTAACATAGTCTATATTAACAGATTATCAACACATTTGAGCATCATTATATTGCAATATATAATAATCTCCTTAATGGCAAGCACCAGAGGGGGAATCTGTGTCACCATTCACCCTCAATGTATTAAAAATAACAGATACATTAAAGAAGGGGGGGACAGGGAGGGGAATGCTTGCAATTAGCGACATAAAATCAGTGATGAAATACAAATAATTATAGCAAACAAAAACAGATGCATATCCAGCTTCTATTTGTTTGTAAAAGCTAAGCAAGCTGTTACAAAAAAGCTTGTGTTTTTCTCCTTTCTTTCCTGAATTGGACATATTTGAATTTTGTTCAGGATGTGTTGGTGGTGAGTTGCACATCAGAATGGATCTCTTCCAACCATATCCTTGCAACCTGTAGGACTGCTTTGAAACAACAGGGGATTCTTGGGTTAAACATGGCTCCTTGCATGAGGGCTTTCCTAGAGCGTCTTCCCATAATGCTTCAGGAACAGTATGCTTATGAAAAGGTAAGAGGAGGATTTGAATAAGGTGACATGTTAGTAATTCAAGAAAGCTGCAAAGTGCTGTTTAACTGTGCATAGTGCTTAACAACACATTTTTAACACAAGATGTGAGCAGAAATGCTTATCTTAACTTGCATGAAATAATATGTCCCACACACTTCTGGTTCTCCAGTATTTGTTTAAGAAATGAAAAGAGAGCCTCTGAAATTAATATTCCCTGGCATTGTCGGGATATGGGCAAAATATTTGTTTTGATTCTGTAAGAGTTTCATTAAGCTGATGGAAGTTAGATTGTGTGTACTGATGTAGGTTGATTGTATCAAGCCGTAAGATGTCATCTTATGACCATTTGAATCCTTTTCCTAAGATGATGATTAGAAAGAATTGAGGGAACATGGAGAGTGAGGGAACTTCATTATTGATGTGATATCAGTTGTGGCGTGTGTCCCCCCCAAAGAAGGCCTGATAATTCTTTGAACTAAGTCTGTGTTCATTGTTGGACTCGGAAATGAGAAGTGAGAACACAAAGATGTACTTAAAACTGGTTAAATGACCCCAGCAACCTTCACACAGTCAACTTTCAAATGAATATGTTGGTTGCATACAATGTAGTCCTAAGTTAAAGTCACAGAGCAATATAGCTGGCAAAATGTTCTCTGGCAAAACATAGTTGTGCTAGAGAAGGCACAAGCAGGTTGCTGGTGACTTTGTTACACAATGGATTGTACCATCTGTTGTGCAGTGAGTTTTTGCTAGTGGACAGTAGCTCCTAAAAATCAGAGGTGGTGGAGATGGCAGCAGCAGGAGAAAACCAAGGAGTGAGTGCCAGTTGGATTAGATTGACTAACCCACTCCATGACTTTGTAAATGTTGGCTTTCCTCTTTTATAGCCCCATGTAGTTTGTGGAGACCAGCTTGTTCATAGTCCATACATGCAGTGCTTAGCTTCGCTGGCCGTGGGGCTTCACCTGGATCAGCTCCTGTGCACCCCACCAGTCCCACCTCATCACCAGACCTGCCTCCCCGATCCTCTGACCTGGAACCCAACGGAGTGGGCCTGGTTGGAGTGCTTCTCAACGACAATTAAAGCTGCTGAGGCTCTGGCCAAAGGAGCCACTTTCCCGGAGTCTTTTACGGTCCCAGATCTGGAGCCTGTACCAGAGGATGAACTAGTGCTTCTTATGGTAAGATGTGCAAGTTGGTGGTGTGACAAAGCTTATAAATATCAGTGGAGCACTTGCCTGGGTAGGGCAGAGAGTGTTAGTACTGTTTCAGTGGCACCCAAACAGTAGCACACCTGCCTCCCCACTTACCCTTAGAATATATTTTCAGGGCAGTAGCACCCAAAACAACCCCAGCTTTGTGCCCTTTCACCATCATTGGGAATTTGTATATGAACTGTCTGGATCTGAAGGAAGGATGGGATCCTCCTGCTAATACTGTTCATTCATTCACTCACTCACTCACTCACTCACTCATTCTTCCTTTTCAGACACCCCTCTCTCCATTCCAGAGAACAAGTTATATAGCAGTGCTTCTCAAGCATTTGAAGTGGAATCCACCTGTAAACTTGCATAAACTTTTGGGATCCACTTGTAAGCTAATCCCACATTTACAAACCCAAAATTGGCTGGTTGATTGGCTTGCACCACAGTCAAGTCTAGCAGCTCTCTCAATGGCTACCTCAGCTAGCCCACCCATGCTCAACGTAAAATGCTGTGTGTGTGTGTGTGTGTGTGTGTGTGTGTGTGTGTGTGAGAGAGAGAGAGAGAGAGAGAGAGAGAGAGAGAGAGAGAGAGAGAGAGAGAGAGAGAGAGAGAGAGAGAGAGAGAGACTGGCTCAGTGAGTAGCATCTTTGACTGGAAATTCAAAAGTATTTGTGCATGCCCTGATGCTTTCCGTTCTTGCGGAGAAGGAAGCTCATAATTGTGCAGCTCATCCAGGAATATGTTGGGGCCTACTACAGTTTAAGAAGCACCATTTGGTAGGCTTTTGAAACATAAAGAAATTATTCCTCTGACAGAGAGAGAAGAACTGCCCTGGAAGGATGGAGAACAGCTTATGCTTTTAGCCTCAATATAATTAATTTCATGTTTTGTAGGATAACTGCAAATGGATCAATGGGATGGATGAGCAGATTATGTCCTGGGCGACATCACGACCTGAGGTTAGTATAGTGAATGGTGTGCTTAAAGCAGCCCAATGTGGTGATCCCTTTCTCTGATAGGCATCCATTTGAGGGTTAATGTCCTGTACTTTTCGAGGTGGGAACATGTGACCAGGTCATTTGACTGCAGTCTCCCTCTCTTGGCATCTCCTTTAGTTCAGTCCCTGCCTTCGCCCAAAGCAAGTGCTACTCCTCTCTTCATTTGTGCTCAGGTTGCTTTCCGCCTTTTCCCCTTTAGCTTCCATGTCCACCTCCCTCCCCCTATTGTATTTCTGTCTCTATCAAAAATAAATAGTTTGTTCTTTTTCTCCTCTGCCCCCTCCCCAGCATAAGTGAAATGGCTCTGACTGGCAGGCAGTCTAGTAAGCTTGTATGCCAAAAAAAAAACACAGTACATCAATGTCATTAATCAAAAGGCTTCCAAACAGCCTTCAGGTGCTGGAGCAGCTTTCTCTGAGTGTCCACTCCATGTCAAATCAAGCAGCTCCAGTTCAGTGTTCCTTATCAGAAGCAGATACGCCTGCCCCTACCACACCCTACCATTGCTGGGAGCGGGGTGCCATTTAGATTGATCCAAACATATGGCAAGGAACAATCCCACCAAGCAAAATAGACTCTTGCTGGAGCATGTTTTCCTGCTAGACTATGAAAAGATGACACCTCCATTGTCTTTGACAAAAAAACAAAAACAAACTTTGAACCGTCCAGCAAATGATATTGATATTGAATGATAGGGAAGCTTCTGAAAACCCTTTCTCAGCTTAGCCCTTGGCAGTCCTAAGTTGGCTTGCCCTGGGTCATGATCAGTATAAACTCACATCACCATGTTACTGCTGTTTTTTATGAAGGACTCTTTTGCTAATGCGGAAATCTTCTTATGCTCTAAGCTTGGCCACAGACTTAACTGAAGGAAGAACCAAGACAAGGAAACCATTCAACTCACCTAGTCACATGTCCCTACCTTGGGTGAATCACATCCATATGTCAACCAAGAAAGGTCATTCACAATAAGTAACCAGTAAAATCCATTCTGAAAATCTCTCTTACACTGATCCTCAGGACTGGCACCTTGGTGGAAAATGTGACGTGTACCTGTGGGGAGCCGGAAGGCATGGGCAGCTAGCAGAGGCTGGACGAAATGTCATGGTGCCTGTGTCAGCACCATCATTCTCACAAGCTCAACAGGTAAACCAGAAGCCTTTCCCTACCACTTTTGGGGGGAGAGTGGGAGGAGGCGTTATGTCTGCCTTTGCAGCGGTGCCTCGCTTTCCATAAATGGCTGGAGTGGCTGTCAGAGCATTTCACTTGTGGGGTGCCTCAGGGTTCTGTCCTCTCCCCCATGCTTTTTAACATCTACATGCAGCCGCTGGGAGAGATCATCAGGGGGTTTGGGCTGGGTGTTCACCAGTATGTGGATGATACCCAGCTCTACCTCTCTTTTAAATCAGAACCAGTGAAGGCGGTGAAGGTCCTGTGTGAGTGCTTGGAGGCGGTCGGAGGTTGGATGGCGGCTAACAGATTGAGGTTGAATCCTGACAAGACAGAAGTACTGTTCTTGGGGGATAGGAGGTGGGCAGGCGTGGAGGACTCCCTGGTCCTGAATGGGGTAACTGTGCCCCTGAAGGACCAGGTGCACAGCCTGGGAGTCATTTTGGACTCAGCTGTCCATGGAGGCGCAGGTCAATTCTGTGTCCAGGGCAGCTGTTTATCAGCTCCATCTGGTACGCAGGCTGAGACCCTACCTGCCCACAGACTGTCTCACCAGAGTAGTGCATGCTCTGGTTATCTCCCGCTTGGACTACTGTAATGCGCTCTACGTGGGGCTACCTTTGAAGGTGACCCGGAAACTACAATTAATCCAGAATGTGGCAGCTAGACTGGTGACTGGGAGTGGCCGCCGAGACCACATAACACCAGTCCTGAAAGACCTTCATTGGCTCCCAGTACGTTTCCGAGCACAATTCAAAGTGTTGGTGCTGACCTTTAAAGCCCTAAACGGCCTCGGTCCAGTATACCTGAAGGAGCGTCTCCTCCCCCATCGTTCTGCCCGGACACTGAGATCTAGCGCCGAGGGCCTTCTGGCGGTTCCCTCGCTACGAGAAGCCAAGTTACAGGGAACCAGGCAGAGGGCCTTCTCGGTAGTGGCACCCACCCTGTGGAATGCCCTCCCACCAGAGGTCAAAGAGAATAACAATTACCAGACCTTTAGAAGGCATCTTAAGGCAGCCCTGTTTAGGGAAGCTTTTAATGTTTGATGGATTTCTGTATTTTAATGTTTTGTTGGAAGCCGCCCAGAGTGGCTGGGGGAACCCGGCCAGATGGGCGGGGTATAAATAATATATTATTATTATTATTATTATTATTATTATTATTATTATTATTATTATTATTATCACAACAGCAGGAAAGTTATGCAAAGCAAAATAACCTCAAAGCATACAAGCCACCTTTTTCATAAACAAGGAAGCTAGAGACTAGGCTGTGCTGATGTCTAAGTCTGTAAGAGCCAATAAAAAGTTACTTGGGAGCACAATTCAGGTTTCTGAGAGTAGGCTTTAGTGCTGCCCTGTTCCCTCACATGTTTACAAGGTATGGCTATTATATCCTGCAACAGCAGCAGGGGGTTGGACTAGATGTGCTCCGAGGTCCTTTCCAATTATGATTTTAACCCTGCTTATGGTCAGTGTGTGAATTAGGAACAGACCAGCTTCCTGTCTTTGCGCTTGTACCTGTTTATTGGTGGATGGGATCTTTTTTGTTTTGTTTGTTTGTTTTAATTATGTATTTTACATTTGCCTTAATTGCATTAGGTCATTTGTGGCCAGAACTGTACGTTTGTGATTCAAGCTAATGGAACAGTCTTGGCTTGTGGAGAAGGAAGTTATGGTCGGTTGGGACAAGGGAACTCAGATGATCTTCACGTCCTCACTGTTATTTCAGCATTGCAAGGTAAGTAGGAAAAAATATATCAGTTGAATGTGGGACATAACCCATTATTCACTGATTTGATGAGACTGAGATGGTTTCACTTTTTGTTGGGACACCAGCATTTCATTTTGGGAGCTTGATGGGCAGCAATATGTCCTGGCATGATGTATAGGTTTATTTTAACAAAAATCATTGAGCACTTTTTGTCAGTTTCACAAATTTGACCAATCAGTTTTGTTTTGCTTCATGTTGGGATACCTTATGAAGCCTAATTGCTGATCTTTCTAAAATCTCTTCCCAAAGCAACAGATCAAGTAAGACTATGTATAATGCTGAAATAATAATAATCACTTTCTGAGGTGCTCAAAGCATTTTTCATGCACTTTACAACGTTAGGTGGTAGTCCCCTAATGTTACACAATAGGGAAAATGGGCTGGGGGGGGGCATGAATAGGCTCACAGTCCTAGCTGGGGCTGATAGGAGTTGCGGTGCAAAACATCAGAAGGGCAACAGGTTGCTGAATGCTGCTGTGCCTTATTTGGTCATTTGGCTCAACAAGCTACTTATGCTTTGGGATAATTCTGGCACTTTTTCCTTCTTGTGCTGTAGGTTTTGTTGTGACCCAGCTGGTGACATCTTGCGGATCTGATGGGCATTCCATGGCTTTGACAGAGAGTGGTGAAGTCTTCAGCTGGGGGGATGGAGATTATGGCAAACTGGGCCACGGAAACAGTGACCGGCAGCGCCGACCCAGACAGATAGAGGCTTTGCAAGGAGAAGAAGTAGTGCAGGTTTGAGGCAACAGTTATTTCTCCCTAGTTTTAAAGTAGATTAGATGTCGCCTCAACTCAGTTGCTCTTTTAGGCATTAATGGAGTCTTTAATCTGAATTCAGGCCCATTGGGTAATGAGTCAAGTTTTCCTTTTACCTGGTTGGGATAGAACTAGGTGTGTTATCCCTGCCACAGGCTGACAACTGAAAGCTGCACCCCCCTTCTCAATCTTCTCTCAGCAATTCTTTCCTTCTGTGTCCCCTTATTGTTTTCATGTTGGTGGCAGCCAGTAAGTGGGCTGAGACAGAGAAATGCACCATGTGATTATGTCAGAACATGGTAATCGTGCCTAAACATCAAACATACATCAAGCCTGATACATTGTAGTAAGGCGGAATATCTGCATGTAGAACATGTGCCCACACTCGCTGAGAGTGGAAACCACTTTGTTCCAATATGTTCATAAGCCACCTTATGCAAGTCCCATGCCAATGAACTACTGCCTCTCTCTCTCTCTCTCTCTCTCTCTCTCTCTCTCTCACACACACACACACACACACACACACACCAAAAAAAAAAACTATAGCAGATGGGCCAAAAGTTACAATGCAGTCCTGGAATTGAGAAATGTATCCATAAGATAGTGGGCAACACATTCTCCAAAGGTTTGAGTGAGTAAGTAGAGAAGACGTTTTCTAAATCTGAGAAAAGGCTTTACAGCTAAAGACAATGCGCGCCTTGGGTGAAGGCTACAAATCCATCACCTTCCTTTTCTTGAAGCCTTGAGGCCATGTGTCCTGTTGGAAATAACATATTCGTATACTGTTGCAGACCCTGTTTCTAAATATTTCTGCATATATTCATAAATAAAAAAGACATTCACCATAAGATCTTCTGATTCACTCTCCCCTCCCCTGTCCCCTAGATGTCCTGTGGCTTCAAGCATTCAGCTGTGGTGACTGCAGATGGCAAACTGTTTACCTTTGGAAATGGGGATTACGGCCGACTTGGATTAGGAAACACATCCAACAAGAAGCTTCCTGAAAGAGTGACAGCACTAGAAGGCTATCAGATAGGCGAGGTCAGGCGTCGATTTGCATTCATGTGTATAATTGCACTCTCAGATTGGGTCACAGTTCCACAGGTGCTTCTACTTTACAGGCTGGAATTTGAAGGAGGAAATTCCTGCCCAACTATGTTCCCATATTTTAATGTTAGGTAGTTCAAAGCACGTGTACAGGCAGCAACAATCCACTACTAGCCTACCCCCCCCCAAAAAAAACATCTACACATGTAGTAGCTCACCTTTCTACCTCCACCTTTGTGTACAAGGTGCTTTGAGATCAGAATATGGCCACCAGCACTCCCTGAAGGAATGTTGGTGTGTTTTGGTTGAGATACTTAGCTGCTCTGAGGATTCCAATATCTGTAGGGGCATCAGCATCAGCATTTGCCTAGCCTTTTAAAAATGCTGCTGTTTACACAGTGACTAGGTTGCAGAGCAACTGCCCTGGAGATTTTGAGGCAGCCCTCTACCATCCTGGGGGTAGGCCTTATGTGCCTGATGTCTTGAGGCATAGTCAGACCATTGATGTTGAATGGAGGCCCTCCCACATCCTCACTTTGGTGCCTGCTGCAGCTCATTTTCCCCTGGTTGTGGCATCATTACTACTCCTACTGAAAATAGGCTGAGGAAGAACCTGCTGCAGTGATATTCCTAAAATCTCTTCCCAAAGCAGCTGTTAGTTGAGACTTGTTGTTTTTGTTTTTGGTAGAAACCTAATTACAAGTTTAACTCTTCAATACTAGGTTGCCTGTGGGCTAAACCACACCATAGTAGTGTCCACAGATGGCTCAATGGTTTGGGCTTTTGGTGATGGTGACTACGGGAAGCTGGGCTTGGGAAACTCAACTGCAAAATCCTCACCACAGGTTAGCATCCTCTGTGTAATTCCTCCCATAATATCTCTAAAAGCATGTTCTGAATACACACCAATACTTTCTTTTTGTATGTCTTTTTGTTATAGCAATAGACTTGTTGATTTGCATTTACCTGTCTTGGATCTCAAAGTGGGATGTTCAAATGAGTAACCATCTGAGTGTCTGTATGTTGACCCAGAAGTCAATCCACTGAATAATGGCTTGCTTCTAAAGAAAACTCATTTAGGATTGTGTTGACAAAGCCAATTTAACAAACACAAGTACACAGTTAAAAGACATTTAGAGTAGTGATAAATTAATCTGCACATAAGAAAACAAAAACTAAAATACAGTGTTGGTTAACAGTAGTTTATATCTGCAACATCCATGAATTCTCACCCCAGAACCATAAAATCAAGTTCAGTATCTGAGACCTCGGTCTGCCATTGCAGAGTCATGCAAATCAGTGTATGCATCCCAGATTAAACATGCAAACCAAAACAAATACTGAAACTATATTGTTATTAAATTTATTACCCACCCTTCTCTAGCAGGTTCCAGGGTGAGTTGCAACAGTTTAGAATTCAGTATTTTAAACAATTAAAATATACCAGTTACAGGAACAGGGTGAATGGATCCTGAAAACACATATCTAAGGTATCAAAGGTCCGCATAAAAGCATCCATTGGCAGCTATACAGTGAAGGTGCTAGATGCACCTCTTAGGGAGCGAAACTCACACCCTAGAGTCTTCTCCCCCTGCTCATTTCAGGGGAGTGCAACCTTGTCCAGAACAGGGTCTCAAGACCTTGACCTTGGCACACATAATACCTCTGTCTTTTGAGCAATCAGCTTTTGTTTTAGTAGTTTTGAGATTAGGATAATGCAACTTAATTGCTTTTGCATGCAAAGCAGTGCTGTTTCCATTGGGCAGAAGGATATACTTGTACGATGCTGGAATTTTAAAATGAATTGAGATTGAATTGCAGTGTGCCCTGAAAGGTGGTTTATGAATATTGCAAAAAATAGATTAAATTTCAGTTTGAGTAGTACTGTTTGTCTGGTTTTTGTTTCGTTTTTTCATTGTGGATCTGTTATTAGAGTATGGCGGTAATTTACCTTTTAATCTTTTTTCATAGAAAGTAGATATTCTTTGTGGAATTGGAATAAAAAAGGTTGCCTGTGGGACCCAGTTTTCAGTTGCATTGACGAAAGACGGGCATGTCTATACGTTTGGGCAAGGTAAGCTTAGCTGGCGCTAATTCAATACTGCAAACTTTCCATGCACTTCAGAGCACCCATCCTCCCATAGCCCATCATTGATTGATTGATTGATTGATTGTACAGCCCTTCATCCAAGGATCACAGGGCTTACAAGTCACAGGGTAGTTTGCCTGGAAAGAGATGTTATGCCGTTGTAAGAAAGTGATTGTCAAAACTTCTCAAATGGATTTTAGCCTCAAAGTTAAACAATGTGTTGTGTGTTTTCAAGATAGAAGCAAAGGAATTGCCCTGCAATCTCTAGCTCATGGGTGGCAGCAGCATGCAGGTGATGGACAGGGTCAGAGCCACCCCACACTGTTTCTGTCACCTATTCCCTCCATCAGTATATGCACAAACACACAAAGATCCAATCCTCCTCTCCCTACCTCACCCACCCCTACGATAAAAAGGCCATGTGCTCCTTCAGCTCACGGCAAACCATTTTGCTGCTTGAGGGAAATGGCAATATGACCTACCCCCACCCCACATACAGAATCCCACATACACCCTGGCACTCATACATCAACAGTGGGAATGGGATATCCTCCTTCATTGTACCTGAGGGTAGCAGGCTGGCTGAGGGGGCTAAGAGAACGTTAGCTTGGGGGAGCCAGGGATGATTATGGGGGCTGCTGCCTCCCTTGACATCTATTGCTTGAGGCTGTGGTCTTGCTCTGCCTAATGGTAAGGCCAACCCTGATGCAACAGCATGGAGAAGACTGGGAGGCAAGGATGCATGTACCAGTTTGGAGTCCAAGCCTCTGAGTGCGGTGGCTAAAGCATCTTTCTGAGGGGCACTGCTGCTGTGGATTCTGTGATCAGTTTTATTTGCTTCCAAGCTTGCTTGCTGTTCCTTTCTCTTCTCTCTTTCTCTGGTGGTGGTCAGATGTGGAAGTTGCAGTGAGGTAGGAGAAACTTTGGGGGAAGCAGGGCAAGGATAGTGGGGTTGAGGAGAGGCCGCAAGCTGGATTGAAACACTTTCCAGGCTAGATCTGACCAGAGGCCCACAGTTCTCTCTTTATGCTTTCGCCCTTTGAAGTCCTTCTTGTTTCCTGTGACACACAACCAGATTTTGTACTGTTTCAGACCGGCTGATCGGCTTGCCAGAAGGGAGAGCCCGCAACCACAACCGTCCACAGCAAGTTCCAGCTTTGTCAGGAGTCTTCATTGAAGATGTTGCTGTTGGAGCAGAACACACTCTCGCTCTCTCTGCCTCTGGGGACGTCTATGCCTGGGGAAGCAACTCAGAAGGGCAGGTCTGTGGAAGGAGAAGGGTCTAATTTTGACCACCAAAAGCTTGCCTTTTCTGCCATTTGAATGAAAAGAGCAAAATACAGGCAACTCCCTATATGCACAGGGGTTGCATTCTGGGTCATTGTGTGCCCCAGTGCCGTTCCACTGCTGCCCCATTCCTCCCCCTTCGGAGGCTCAAAACTGCTCATGCACCAGCAGTCATGCACCAATTGAACATGCACAAAACAGTCTATGTTCAGTTAAACATTCTTTCATTTTAGATTACTGTCCCTACTTTATTCCCAAAACCTTTCTCCGTGGTGAGACTAAGGAAGGGTCCCAGGTATATGAGCCTTTGCTTCCTTCACCTTTCACCAAACACCAGGAGACACATTTATTTGAATGTAGCATCTCCCTGTCCACCTGTTCCCAGTCTAGAACTCCAATTGTGTATTTGACAGCTCTTCTACATGCATTAGAGGGCTACATAACTCCTCCTCCTCTCCAAATCTCTTCCTGGTTTCTAGCTTGGACTGGGCCATACCAACCACATCCGGGAGCCAACTCTGATTACCTTCTTGCAAGGGAAGAGCATCCGGCAGATTTCAGCTGGGCGATGCCACAGTGCCGCATGGACAGCTCCACCTGTTCCACCACGAGCTCCAGGTAAAGAAGGGTGCTGAGGCTGGGAGTGAACCCAACAGCCAAGAACTGGCCGTTTCCCTGCAGTGCCAATCCCAGGTTGGGGGCAAAGCAATATTTACATGAGTCCTGATTCTTCCATCTAAAATCCTTAAGACTTTTTATGCTGACAGAGGAGCAGGATGGGATAGCACCAGTTAGTGGTAATTTACACAACCAATATGATTTATGAACAATAATATTGTGTCCCATTTTGACAAAAAAGTGCTTTCATGCACTTTGTTGTCCTTTCCCCTTTGAAGATCCACCAGTGCCATTTTGTTGGCATCACAGGCCTGTCAGAAATGGTTGTATGTGCACAGGGCCTTTGAGGCTGCAGGATCACACCCTTCTCTTAATTCCGATGGCAGGTGTCTCAGTGCCTTTACAGCTTGGCTTGCCAGATGCCATCCCGCCTCAGTATGGGGCGCTGAAGGAAGTGAGCATCCACACCGTAAGGGCAAGACTGAGGCTGCTGTACCATTTCTCAGACCTCATGTATTCCTCCTGGAGGTTGCTGAATCTCAGTCCCAATAACCAGGTAACATTCCTTAATTTATAACCTTGTCACAGGTGCATTCTTAATCTTATAAAATCTCACTCCAATAAAACCTTAGTTACACTGCTTCATAATCTCTTGTGTATAGTAATCTTTTTAGCAGCTAGTCATCCCTCTCACCCCTCCCTAAAAGAACGAGCTAATCCATTCGGCAGCTTGCAAGCTCTGCTTGTGTGACTGTGGAGGTGCACAATTGTGTTGTCTCTTGCACCCCCTCAGCTCACATTATGAAAGCTCGTATAGGCAAACCTATGGAATGTGCCCTTAGGTGTCAAAGCCAAGTCTTGAAGTGTCCATATCTTTAAATGCTTTTGCTTAAATATATAAATGGAAAGCGAGGCAAACATACTTGGTACACTCTGACCATTAAAACATTGCTGATGAAGAATTGGCGAAACAGGGCCTTGTCCTGGGATTTTTTTCACTGGAATTAATTTGTATATGGCTCACTATCCTACTGGAATTGATTCCTATTTGAATTCGTCCTATCATTACATAAATAAAACCTTTTGAAGATTTACTTGAAATTCATCTTCCTCCTGGCCCGAGTTTTTGCAATTTACTGTTTATTTCTGGACTTCACCAGGGACTCCAGCCCTGCCCGCTGTTCTGAGGGAGGGAGGTTGGCAAGCAAGCACTGGGGCTGGAGAGTCTGTTGACCTCAAGTAGGTGGCCCTCCTTTTCTTACAGAGCAGCACATCCCATTACAATGCTGGGACATGGGGGATTGTTCAAGGACAACTGAGGCCGTTACTTGCACCAAGAGTTTACACCCTCCCCATGGTCCGCTCCATTGGAAAAACCATGGTTCAGGGGAAAAACTATGGGCCACAGATAACCGTCAAAAGGATCTCAACAAGGTCAGGCTGCATTTTTCTTTCTTTCTGGTGTTGTAGGAGAGACCCAGTCAGCATGTTACACTGTGCAAAACCATGGCTTAGTGCAACTGGGCAAATGTGTGGGTGCTCTCCCCTCTGGTCCTGCTGCTACACTACCCCAGCAAAGTCATGGTTTAGCTTAGCCTCATATCTGAATCAGTGCTTGTAGTTTGTTTTCCTCCAAGCAAGTTTGGTTGAAGTTAACGGATGTTTTCTTTTCCCCCAAAGAGGTCGGAAATGTAAGCCTATTTTTGTTCAAATCGCAAGGCAAGTTGTGAAGCTGAATGCATCGGATCTTCGCCTGCCCTCTCGTGCCTGGAAAGTGAAGTTAGTGGGGGAAGGGGCTGATGATGCAGGGGGCGTCTTCGATGACACAATTACTGAAATGTGCCAGGTATTTGATTTTAAATAGAGTTTTAAATTGTTTCAGTTTCTTCCTCAAAATCTTATCTCCTGTGCATGTGTCCTTAACCTGATGAAAGTTCTGAATAGAATGCCAGCCTGTTTTGGAATGGAAATGGGTTTGTCAAGTTGGAAGGTGATATTATAGTCCAGCATTTTTTTACTCATGGCAGGATTCTGAAATGTGTGAAGTGAGGGCATTCTGCAGGTCAACAAATCGGTAGTTTTATATAGCTATACAGATCTTTAAAAAAAGAGTGGCAGTCTATGATAAGAGGACCTTCCCTGGGACTGAAAGCAGCCAGGCTGAGATAATGTTGGCCAGTCAGGTAGCAGAAATGTGTCTCCCATGTCCTTGCATGTCACTCTGTGGCATCCCCATGAGGGGGCAGGTATGACTTGCTTCTCAGTGGAATCTGCTCTCCTCATAACCAGAGACACCCGCACTTATTCATATAAGGTGTTTCTGGAAACTCCAGAATCTCTGCAACTGGTCATTTGTGTAGAGGCTCCCTGCCATGTTTGTCTACCAGAAATTAGGTGACTGTTCAGCAGGGCTATGCACAAAGTCCCAGATCTGCCCTGTTACCCCCCTGGATCAAGCTGATTAGCTCAGGGCTACCTTGGGGGGCACCCACCCCAAATCTGTCCCTGAAAGGGGGCAGGCCAATGATTTTCAAAAGGATTTTAAACCCAATTTTAATGTACTTAAAATGGGGTTTTTAAAAGGTCAGGTGGGGTGCACCAACACCGTGTGTGATCCAATACTCCTATGGAAGAATCAATACTGTTAAAGGCAGCAAAGTGAGAGAGACAGAGATCTTACTTGGGGAGACCACACACACACACCCCACCCCCCGAGAAGTGTGCTTCTGCAGCTCTGGCTCACATCCATGAGAACTCCCTTGTTGGATTTTGCTCCTTGTAAATTATGGCTTGTTGTGGGTGCAGCAAGCATTTTCCCAGCCAGCAAAATACTTTGTGCTGAGACTATTGTGGACCTTAGTTACCTACTACCGTATTACTGCTCCACAGTTTCAGCATGCCATACATTAGCATGGAATTACAGTTTTATAATATTTTTTAAATGAAAATTAAGTCTGCTCCAAGAGTCAATTTAGAAACACTGAGACTGAGTTTCTCTAAATCAAATCACTACTAATTTTGTGCGTGTGAGGACTACAAAGACCCTTTTTCTTGTAGCTAGTATGGAAACATGTAGTTTTATATGCTTGGGCAGATTTGATAATGCTTTAAATGCTCTCACACTCTCCATCCCTCTTTCTTAATTTATAAGGAACTTGAAACTGGTGTGGTAGACCTCCTAATTCCTTCCCCAAACGCAACAGCTGAAGTCGGCTACAACAGAGATAGGTAAGTGGCAAGGTGTTCTCTTCTTTAAAGGCTGCTAGTCTCTGAATTCAAGGCAGGCCCTGTTGAAATGAGCGAGGCAAGTCCCTGTGATCTTAGTAAAATCACCTAAGTATTAAAGGGAGTAAAATGTTGGATGTTGGCTCTGGACTGTAAAAGGTAGGCAACTGGATGAAAGCCAGCTAATTGCAATCAGGATTCTGAACTTAATTGCCTGCGTTTGATCTGCAGCTACCCTCTAGTGATATATTTGCAGCCCATTGTCAGAGGACCCAGACTCTGAACAGCAGCTTGTAGATCAACCCCGTGCCATACAAAGCAGCTAGGTAAGCTGTTGGGCTAAAAGTTCATTTAAAATCTTTAAAAGGTGTTTGCATGAAAATTACTCCACCACTGAACCAGAAGAGACTGGGTTGTCTTAAACAAAACTAACCCTTATTCATAGAACATAATGAAGTAAAATGCCCCCAAAGGTTGCTCAATTTTGTATGTTCATGCTTGATCATTGGAGAAAATGCTTCTGCTCCACAGCAAAACCAAACTCCAATATGTTGGCTTCAAGGTGTGTAAGCTGGCCTTCTGAATCCTGCCATGCATTATTGGATCATTACTCCATTTCTGGGCTTGTAAGGCAAGGGTGTGAGTTGCTATCTGGACACGTATTGAGGCAGTCACATGATAAGCTCAACATGACAGAATCAAAGGACACAGTGACCTTTATGCCTATGGAATGGCATAAAAATATTGAAAATAAAATTAACTGACGTCAACTTCACCATGTTAAAAATTGTTGTTCATATTATTTTGTGCCAGATTTCAGGGTATATGCCACAAATGGCTTCAAAAAGAATTTGAACAAGTTTGTGTTTGGAGTTTTTACTGCAATGTATAAGATTCCCCCACCAGACAGTCTCAAGGATTTGAGTCGGTGGGCAAGCAGGTGCTGCATTTATGTCTTGGCACAAAACTGCAGTTAAGTGATGCAGAGCCCCTTGAGTCCTGTGGTAAACCCGCGAATCCTGACTCTTTGGGTAACCATTCTAGTGAAGCCTGTGTATTGACATCACTCCTATGCCTTGTATCTTTTCAAGGTTCCTCTTCAACCCTTCTGCCTGCTCAGATGAACACCTGATGCAGTTCAAGTTCCTGGGCATTCTTATGGGTGTGGCCATTCGTACCAAGAAGCCTTTAGATCTTCATTTGGCTCCCATGGTCTGGAAGCAATTGTGCTGTATCCCACTCACTCTGGAGGACTTGGAGGAGGTGGATCTTCTCTATGTGCAAACCCTCAACAGCATTCTTCACATTGAAGACAGTGGGATTACGGAAGAGAATTTCCATGAGGTAAGTTAAGCAGTAAGTCTCTGTCCCACTATTTCCACCTCCTGAAGTCAGCATGCTAGATGCTGCCATGCTTAGAACCAATGTGCAAGGCACACATGATCATGGCCCTGGAGTTGAAAGTCATATAAAGGGATACTTCGTTTGGGGGCACTTGTAGAGTGAGAAGTAAAAAGAATGCATTGTTGAAATCCAGGCTAAGGTGGAAACCAGGCCATGCGTAGTAGTGAAATGATAAATATGGACATTTTGGAAGGTCGGCCACAACTCCAGTGTTAAAGTCTTGTTTTTCTTTCCAATTAGATGATTCCTTTAGATTCATTTGTTGGCCAGAGTGCTGATGGAAAAATGGTTCCCATAATCCCTGGTGGGAACAGTATCCCACTTACTTTTTCAAACCGAAAGGAGTACGTGGAAAGGGCCATCGAGTACAGACTCCATGAAATAGACCGTCAGGTGAGAATCTCAGAAGTATTTATAAGGTTTTCATTTATTTCTATAGCTGTTTATAATTTTAAAAATTCCCATTTTGTGGCTGCTTTCTATTATGAAGACTTTTGTGTTGTCACTTTGCTGCATCCAAGAGTGTGTATGGACTGCCTTCACTTGAGTCTAGTGGCTTCAAAGGTTTGCCCTCTGAAAGTTTATAGTCAAATAGGCTGTCATATGGATGTGTGAGGGACAGGGGATATCGCGAAGTCCCTCCCCTCCTGAGTTCAAGCCCGTCCCCGAGCAAAGGGGAAAGCAGGGAGAGTTCCGATTCCAGTGGGGAAGCAGGAAGTCGTGTCCGAGGCTCAGGCAAGGTAGAGGAGCCAGGGTCCCAGGTGGGACAGGAAGGGGCAAGCAAGGGGGGAAGACCCATCCCTCCAACTCCAGAATTACGCAGGAAGAGGAGGGGCAAGAGGATGGGTCTGCCAAAGCTTTTGTGTTGGAGAAAGACGCGCCAAAAGCCATTAGGAGGTTCTGAAACCGACTGACAACATCGCTCCGTGTAAATAGCAATGACTTGAGCACTGTAAATACGCAGCACCAATAAAAGAATAAAATGCAGAGCTGCGTAGCGTCGTTACTCTGAAGTAGTCCACTCCGGCCACTGTGACAGCAACCTCCTAATCATTTTTGGGCTACTTCGGAGTTGCCGGGATGAGCGTGTCCGAGGCGGAGAAGTGGCGGCAGATCGCTGAGCAAGCCCAGCTAGAACTGCAACAGCTGTCGCTGCAGGCGCAGGGAGAATTGAAGGCAGCTAAAGAGGAGACTAAGAAGGTCCAGGACGACCGGCTACAACTTGCGGAACAGGTGAGAGAGCTCCAGGAAAAAGAGCAGCATTTAAGGGCGGTGGCGGTAGACCTCCAAAACAAGCTGGATGCAGAGAAAAACAAGGCGGGAGGGGCTCCCCAAGTCCAAGTGCTGCCAGGAAGGAGAGCAGGGACCCTTGTAAGCAAGTTCAATGGAGACCCGAAGGAGTTTCAGGGCTTTGAGACTGAGATCGTGTATGCTCTTGAGCTGCACCAGAATGAGTTCCCCGATGATGAGCACAGAGTAGCGTTTATTGTGGAACATCTCACCGGAGCAGCCAGGGAGTGGCTAAGACCATTAATCGCAACCAAGAATCCTTGCATGAAAAATGTCCAACAATTTCTAGAAGGTTTGAGGACGATGTATTCGTCCGATAGTCATTTGGACCTGACTAAGGAGGAACTGCATAATTTACGCCAAGGAAATATGACAGTTCGCGCATATTGGGCGAAATTCACCATGCTGGTGCACAGACTGGGGTGGGTTTTGGATTCGCCTCCCATGCAAGCTGCGTTTTACTTGGGTTTGAGCGAGGAGGTGAAGGATGAACTCTCGAGAGGTCCAAAGCCCAGTACTATGGATCAGCTGAGCAAAGCAGCTCTGGCGGTGGGGGTGAGGCAGGAATCCCGGTGGAACGACAAGCAAGCGACGCGCGCAAAGCGGGCTTGGTTCCCACGGTCGCAGGAGAAGCCACTCCCTCAACAACCCTTTCAGGCCACGCCTGGAGCCAGCCAGGACCAGGAGCCCATGCAGATTGATAGCGCGCGCGCGCGGGCTTTTCAAACCCCAGCGGCGCCAAGACGCAAGGAGGGAAGGGGCGGGAATTGCTTTCTCTGCAACTCACCCCAGCATCTCGTCAGAGACTGCCCACATCGCAGGGAGTGGCAAGGAAAGGCGGGAACGGTGGTGCCCTCCCCCACTGACGCAGCACCACAGCAGGGAAACGGGAAAGCCTGGCTGCAGGAGACAAGGGGCAGCAGCCAGGCACAGTCAGCAGACAACAGCCCCAGCCCGCCCACCCGCACAGAGAGGTGCAGAGCCAGCCCACCCCTCCCAGAGCAGGAGTGGTTCTAGAAGTGACGCTAACGCTCCCAAATGGCTATCCCCTGACGGTCCTCGCCTTAATTGACAGTGGGGCGTCCGCCAACTTCTTCTCGAGAAGCTTTGCAGAAGAGCACCAAATCCAGCTTTTGCAGTTGGATTTTCCTCTGCACGTAGCAACCATTGACGGCAGGGAGCTGCTGGGAGGGGCCATCACACATCAAACCCCCCCCATGAGAATGACGGTGGGAAGGCACTCAGAGACACTGGCGTTCAACGTCACCACCATCTCAGACCCCCCCATCGTCTTGGGCATGAGCTGGCTGGCGCGCCACGACCCCTCCATCAGTTGGCACCAGAGGTGCATCACGTTTGGGTCAGACTTTTGTCTGGAACATTGCATGCAGCACCAACCAGGGGAGGGGCCTCCGATAGCCACGGTGGCCACCATGCATATCAAAGGGGGTGAGGCAATACCCAAGCAGTACTGGGACCTGCAGGAGGTCTTCAGCGAAGCGGAGTCCGACCACCTACCCCCGCACAGGCCTTTTGACTGCCAGATCAACCTGGTGCCAGGGGCGACGATACCCCCAGCCAAGCTGTACGCCATGTCAGACCAGGAGCTGGAGGATCTGCGCGCTTTCATCGACAAGAACCTCAAGCGGGGGTTCATAAGGGAAAGCAAGGCAGCAGGGGGCAGCCCGGTCTTCTGGGTGGACAAGAAAGACACGCAACAGCGCCGTCTTGTGGTGGACTTTAGACGGCTGAATTCGGTGACAGAGCCCGTGGCTTTCCCCATGCCCAGAGTGGATGATCTCCTGACAGCGGCACGCAGGGGCAAGATTTTCACCAAGCTGGACCTAAGGGGGGCGTACAACTTGATCAGGATCCGGGAAGGAGATGAATGGAAAACCACGATGTTCACGCCTCTGGGCTCTTTTGAATATCTGGTGATGCCCTTCGGTTTGCAAGGGGGCTCAGCATGCTTCCAGGCCTTCATGCACCACGTCCTGGGGTCCCTCCTCTTCAGGAAATGCTTGGTCTTCCTAGATGACATCCTTATCTACTCGAATGACCCAGTGCAGCATGTGAAAGATGTCAGAGAGGTGTTGCAACGCCTGAAGGAGCACCACCTGTATGTGAAGCTGGAGAAGTGCAAGTTTCACACCAAAGAGGTGGACTTCCTGGGCTACAAGCTGTCAGACAAGGGGCTGGCGATGGACAAGGACAAGGTGCAGGCCATCCTGGACTGGCACAGCCCCAGGACGCGCAAAGATGCCCAACGCCTACTAGGCTTCGCTAACTTCTACAGGAAGTTCATCAAGAACTTCTCTCGCGTTACGGCTCCCATCACGGACTGCCTGAGAGGCAAGCAGAAGTTCAAGTGGACACCAGAGGCGCAAGCAGCGTTCGAAAGCCTCAAGAGAGTGTTCGCCTCAGACCAAAACCTGTTCCATGTGGTGCAGGACGCGCCCCTACGCATTGAGACAGATGCTTCTGAAAAAGCTGTGGGCGCAATTTTGTTGCAACTGGACGCCAACAGGGAGTGGAGACCCTGTGCCTTCTTCTCCAGGAAGCTGACACAGCCTGAACGCAACTACACAGTGTTTGATAGGGAACTTCTTGCGATCTACGCTGCGTTCCAGCACTGGCGACACTTCCTGGTGGGCGCGAAGCACCCCATCCAGGTGTGCACAGACCACAAGAACCTGGAGTTCTGGAGAACTGCCAGGGTGCTCAACCAGCGGCAGATACGGTGGGCAGAGTTCTTCTCGAACTTCAACTTCTCCATCCACTACATCCCGGGGGAGCAGAATGTCAGGGCGGATGCCCTCTCCCGCAAGCCAGAGTACATGGAGGAGGAGGCGCCACCAGCCCCAAGGCACATTTTCCCCCCGTCGGCATGGTCCTGCGGAGCAGCTGTGGTGAGCGAGGCAGAACTCACAGCACTGACGGCAGCGGATGAATTTGCCAACCGCATCTTCAGAGAACTGAGAGGGGGGAGGGAGCAGGCAAAAGACTTTGCAGAACGCAGAGGGCTGCTTTTCTACAAGGGTGCGCTGTACCTACCCACCACCCAGCTTCGACGTACGGTCCTCAAGCAGATGCACGACAACCCTACAGCGGGGCATTTTGGAAGGGACAAAACCGCTCACCTAGTCATGAGACACTTCTGGTGGCCAGGGGTGCGGGAAGATGTTCGAGACTATGTAAGGGGCTGTACCACCTGCCAGCGGGCGAAGGTGGTCAGAGCAGCGCCACCAGGGTTGCTGGAGCCCTTAGCCACACCACACAGGCCGTGGGAAGTGGTGTCCATGGACTTCATCACAGATCTGCCTTCGTCCAGGGGTAAGACTGCAGTGTTGGTGGTGGTGGACCTTATGTCCAAAATGTGTCACTTTATACCGTGTGCCAGGGCAGTCTCGGCAGAAGAGACAGCCAAACTGTTTGTTGATCACATTTTCAGACTGCATGGATTACCTTTAAGGGTTATTTCGGATCGTGGCCGCCAATTTGTTTCCAGGTTCTGGCGGCGGCTCATGAACCTCCTGCAGGTGGAGGTCAGCTTGTCGACGGCTAGACACCCGCAGACCAACGGACAAGCGGAGAGGGTCAACGCCATTCTGCAGCAGTACCTGAGATGCTACGTCAGCCAGCGGCAAACGGACTGGGTGGATCGCTTGCCACTAGCAGAATTTGCCTACAACAATGCAGTGCACGTCTCCACAGGGGTGTCGCCCTTTAAGGCCAATTACGGGCGCGACCTCAGATCTTTCCCAGAGAGGGAGAGGGAGGAGGAGGAGGAGGAGGGCCCACAGGCTGAGGATTGGGCAGAGGAACTGGAGACGGTGCACCAGCAGCTCAGAGAACACTTGGAGAGGGCCAAGGAAGCGTACAAAAAGGGGGCAGATCGCCACAGGCGACAAGGGGAGGTCATCAGGGTGGGGGACAAGGTGTGGTTGTCCTCGGAGGGCCTTCCCACCAGAGGGAGGTGCAAAAAGCTGGCACCCAAAAGGCTGGGCCCCTTCACGGTCACGCAACAGGTAAACCCGGTGGCATACAGGCTGGCACTGCCAGAGGACATGAGGGTGCATCCAGTGTTTCATAGATCGCTGCTGTCGCCGTACAGGGAAAGCAGCAGGCTCCGAGACAGCGAACAAAACCCCGAGGGAGGGGGGGAGAGGGAAGGCAGGGAGCAACTCAATGAGGCCACGGCCATCCTGGATTCAAGGTGGGGGGTGGGGGGACTGGAGTACCTCATGGCATGGGAGGATGCTCCACCGTCCCAGAATGAATGGGTCCCAGCCACTCAGATACAGGAGGAATTCTTGGTGGAAGAATTTCACGCCCTCTTTCCCCACAGACCCAAGCCCTGGCACATGGAAAGGGAGGGGGAGGAGGAGGAGGCACGGGAGAGCAGCTCACCATGGCGCTGGGAAGCGGAGTTTGAGGAACCAGAGGATGAGGTATGGGTGTCACCGAGATCCACCCAGTCAGAGGAAGGAGCAGATTGGCAGAACGTTTTTACCCCCACCAGCTCTGACGCCACGGACTTTTTGGGATTCCCGTCCGCCCAGGCGGAAGGGGGGGGCTCGCAGGACTGGGGGGAGGTATTCACACCAACGGGCTCGGAGAGCACTGAGTTCTTAGGCTTCCAGTCGTCACCGACACATGGGGGGGGCCTGGGGAGGGGTGAAGGAGAGCTTGGGAGGGGGGTGGATGTGAGGGACAGGGGATATCGCGAAGTCCCTCCCCTCCTGAGTTCAAGCCCGTCCCCGAGCAAAGGGGAAAGCAGGGAGAGTTCCGATTCCAGTGGGGAAGCAGGAAGTCGTGTCCGAGGCTCAGGCAAGGTAGAGGAGCCAGGGTCCCAGGTGGGACAGGAAGGGGCAAGCAAGGGGGGAAGACCCATCCCTCCAACTCCAGAATTACGCAGGAAGAGGAGGGGCAAGAGGATGGGTCTGCCAAAGCTTTTGTGTTGGAGAAAGACGCGCCAAAAGCCATTAGGAGGTTCTGAAACCGACTGACAACATCGCTCCGTGTAAATAGCAATGACTTGAGCACTGTAAATACGCAGCACCAATAAAAGAATAAAATGCAGAGCTGCGTAGCGTCGTTACTCTGAAGTAGTCCACTCCGGCCACTGTGACAGGATGCATCTAAAATACAGTTTTGAAACATATTTTTAAATGATAGAGTGGAGAAAGAGATTTAGCAAGATACCTCAGAGTTAGTCCAATCTGTATTGCTGGAGTATGCAAGCTCTTAAGTTCCACACCGAGACTAGTTCTTCCTGTCAATGAACTCTGTGAAGCTCAAAATCAGGCTTCCTCAACCTCAGCCCTCCAGATGTTTTTGGCCTACAACTCGCATGATCCCTAGCTAGCAGGGCCAATGGTCAGGGATGCTGGGAATTGTAGTCTCAAAACATCTGGAGGGCCAAGGTTGAGGAAGCCTGCTCAAAAGCATACTATATGAAATTAACAACAACCACACACTATACTACTTCATTAATGTTACTTGAGCCAACCAACAGTGTTTTTAGTCTATGATTGCAAGAATATAGTTCTCTCTTAGGGAAGTACTTCATAAAACCTGCTTCTTGCCAAACACATGCGGAACTCAGTGCATATCCTTTTTTGGAATATCACTTGATCATTGACAGTATATCTAGTGTTGCTGTTTTCTCAAGTGGCATGCTCAAGGCAGCTTACAACTTGAAATACATAGCTACAACATAAGTCATAAACAAATAAATATTAAAAAATAGACAACCAAACTGAACAATTTGCACACAAATCAAATAAAGATCTAAAATAAATACAAAAAATCCCAAAAGCTAGAACAGCAACAAAAAAAGGGGGGGACCTTTTAACAACACTGCAGTAGTTGCACAGAAGGTCACACCATTTCTGGCCAGCATTCCCTTTTTGAAGATTTATTTTAGTTACGTGAGCTACCAGCTACCCATCCCAAAAAGTGTTTTCACTGACTGTACTTTGGATTGTGTAGTTGCAAAGTAGAGATCTGTGTGCCGCTACTGAACTCCATCTCTGGGCTGCAGGTGGCTGCAGTGCGAGAAGGGATGTCGTGGATCGTTCCAGTCCCATTACTTTCTCTTCTGACTGCTAAGCAGTTGGAGCAGATGGTCTGCGGAATGCCAGAAATTTCTGTGGAAGTTCTGAAGAAGGTTGTACGGTACAGGGAAGTTGATGAGCAGCACCAGCTGGTACAGTGGTTCTGGCACACCCTGGAAGAGTTTTCGAATGAGGAGCGTGTCCTTTTCATGAGGTTTGTGTCAGGAAGATCTCGTCTGCCAGCTAACACAGCGGATATCTCTCAGCGTTTCCAAATAATGAAGGTCGATCGGGTAAGGTGCCACTTTTCTTCCTCTTTATTGCTGTCCTGCCTCAGTCTGGCAACAGAAAGCTAGTAATCACTGGACACTGAAACTTTTGAACAAGTAATACTGAAACTGAAGGTAAAGGGACCCCTGACCATTAGGTCCAGTCGTGACCAACTCTGGGGTTGCGGCGCTCATCTCGCGTTATTGGCCGAGGGAGCCGGCATACAGCTTCCAGGTCATGTGGCCAGCATGACTAAGCCGCTTCTGGTGAACCAGAGCAGCACATGGAAACGCCGTTTACCTTCCCGCTTGGAGCGGTACCTATTTATTTACTTGCACTTTGAAGTGCTTTCAAACTGCTAGGTTGGCAGGAGCTGGGACTGAGCAATGGGAACTCACCCCGTTGTGGGGATTCGAACCGCCGACATGATCGGCAAGCTCTAGGCTCTGTGGTTTAACCCACAGCGCCATCTGTGTCCCAAAACTGAAGGTAGCCTAACAGATTTGGCTGAACTGACTTAGAATGTTTATATAAATGCTAATCTTGAACTGACAATGCCTGTGCAGGGGAGTAGATGAAGAACTTCCTCTAGATTAGGGTTAGGGAACCTGCGGTCCTTCGGATGTTGTCTGTCTCCATCATCCCTAGCTACTGGCCATACTGACTGCGGCTGCTGGGAACTGGAGTCCAGCAACATTTGGGAGGCCCTCACAGGTTTCCTCCTCCATGCTGCAGATGAAGGCATTCAAATCTTGCTTGAAACAAGGCTCCCTTGGGTAAAACCAGTTGTGGTGAAGCACAACTAGATGCAGCAACGTGTCAAACTTAGCTGTTCAAAGGATTAATAAAGTTGCCCAGCCAAGGAATGGGGCAGCAAACACCAGCCCACAAGGAAGGTTGGACTTGGAGTGCTTTTTTTAAAGTGACAGTGCCCCTATTGGTTCCATTGGGATCTTTCCCTCCTGTGTTGTGTTTGTGGAACTGCTGGGGAGGTGAGATGTGTGGTGTTGGTGAAAGGCCTCTGATGGGGATCTACAGGAGAATGTGGGGTGGGGGGGAGTCATCCTATCACAATGACAGCTAGGTTTGTTTTTTAAAAAACACCCTTCTCTTCTATCCTGTATAGGATGGATATTGATCTCTCCATAAAATAGAAAGTGATCTGTAGAAGCTGGGCTGTAGGTATCTCTCTTAGGGTGTATTGCAGAGGTAGTACAAATCAGTTGCCAGTTGGGAAATCCCACACTCAACATCCTCCCCCCACTATGAGTTTCAGGCTGGCTCGTAGTATCTTGGTCCCAACACACTCCTCTGCCAGCTTCCGTCCTCCAGTATGTATTGCAAAGTGAGGGAGTTGGGAGGAAAGGATGTGAGGCAGATACCTGCCTGAGCTGTCCCTGCATTGCCAATGCAAACTCTGAGAAGGATGGTTTTTAGAAGGGAACACTGGATTCAGATGAATCTTCAGCAGAAGAATCCCAAACTTTGGGATTGTTCAAGGGACGGTATTTTCCCCCTTCAATATCAATATTAACAACAATAACAATACCATTAACACCAGGAAGAATAAAAATATTGGGTCCCCAAAGTTTCTGTCAGCAGTGGAGGATCCAAGTATGGTAGTCTTCATTGCACAGAACTGGAAACACAGTATTATCTGCTATTTCCTCTCACCTTGCCACTAGTTAAAATTGGGAAAGAGGGACCTTGGAGCAAAGAGGACTCCTCAAGGAGCCTGCCTGGCTGGGCCTTTCTGACTCTTAAGAGGGTTCTATTTTTAAAAAAAGCCTACAAGTGTGTGAACAGACCCAGCCCACCCCTAAAGTGTGTGACTTCCTTTTCTGCTTAACAGTCTTCTGCCTTTCTCTCCACAGCCTTACGACAGCTTGCCTACCTCACAGACTTGTTTCTTTCAACTGAGGCTCCCACCCTATTCCAGTCAGCTAATCATGGCCGAGCGTTTGCGCTATGCAATCAACAATTGCAGGTCTATAGATATGGACAATTACATGCTGTCCCGAAATGTGGACAACGCTGAGGGCTCAGACACAGATTATTAACTCTGTGGACAAAAATCATCTGCCTTTTTCGCCCATGTCAGAGTTCAATGTTGACACCATTTTATGGTAACAATAGATGTTTTAGGAACATAAACAGCTGCCACCTTTTTAGTTACTCTAAATGTAACAAAACTTAGATGTGTTTATTTTTTGTGACTGTAAACAAAAAAAAATGCAAAAAGTGAGATCAGTAAGGGTTTTCTCCCCCTCCTCCCATATTTTTGTTCACTTTTGATAAGTTTGCATGGAGCCTTTCTGGTGCATTTTTGTTGGGAATGGTACATTTTGTAAACCCTCCCAGTGAACATGAAGAGTTGTACATTGTGTATAATTGTTCATTAGAAATGACAGTTTTACATGAATATTCATATATTTATTTTTGTTTTAATTTGAAATGCCTGTCCAGGGTTCCTTATGCAGAGAAAATAAAGCAAATTCAAGAACTGAATTGTGGTTTTGTCAATATTTGACATGGTGCTGACCCAGAACTGTGGCTTGCCATTTGGGTCTCCAATTTGTCATAAGAAGTCTTTAAAAACTAATATTCCACAATATATTAAGTTCCTTAAATGAGGTTGGACAGCTGAAACCGGGATGGAGGCTTCTGTAATCTGGCACATGAAACTACAGTACTTCCAATGAGAGCTGAAACATCAAAAAAGGACATGTGCTTTGTTCACTCACTTTTGTCTATGGCTCAACATTTAGTCTTAATTGTGCAGCTGTGGAAGTAATGCTACTTTTTGTTACAGTCCCAGAGGAGTAGTAATCTGAGAGGTTTTTCAAAGAAAGGTAGTATAAAAGTAAATAGAAGTGAAGAATTGCAGTTAATAGATTTACATAATTTACACTAAAATACATGGTATAGTTTAAGCCATTGTAAGGTAGCAATTTCCTGTGTCAGTTTTTGAGGTATTTTTGAGATCCCAGTAAATAAAGCAGCTGTGACCCAACTCACACCAGCCCTAGTAATGGTCAGAGAAGAGCTTGGTGTCAAACAGCTGGAAGGACCCAGATGTTCACCACCACTGCCCAAATGGGAGGAAAAAATGCATTCTCACAACATCAAGAGCAGGTTCTTTCTGGATCTTACTAAGTAACCTATAAAAAAAAAACAAAGCACAAAAGCAAATGCACTTGAAATTGAACATTTAATGTTCCCAAACCATCAGGAACTAGTCCCCACGCCCTTCACAAATTCCTCTGGCTCTGCAAACTTTTCAGTCAGGTGTGAGATTGCCAGTGCCGAGTACCTAACTCCAGGGCTTTGCCATTTTCACAATTTAGTGAGTTTGTGCAGGAGAACAGACAGGTCACTTTGCCCTCGTTTTGTATGTACATGGTCACCATATCACAACAGAAAGAACACACAGCCCGGCACCACCTCTCTTGGCTTAGTGCCACAGCAGCTTCTTGAACGCTCTTTCTGCAAGCAAGTTGCTGCCTGGCTTTTTGTCTGGGATCATGTCTGCACTTCTCTCTGCTTTTAGAGATAGCAGTGGACGGTTTTTACGGACTTGCTGCAAACCAGCCTCAGTTATATTCCTGCAGAAGTCCACATGTAAAATTTCTAAAGATGTAGCATAGAGGATTACAGCTTCTAAAGTCCGGTCAGTTATCTGGACGCAGTTTTCAAGTTGGAGAGTGCTCAGACAGGAGCAGCTCATCAGAAGCAGTGTGATACAATCGTCTGTGACATGGCCACATCCAGACAGCACCAAAGACAGCAAGTTTGGGCATCTGAAAGAATGAGTGCTAAAGGTTAGCAAAGTAAAACGTAAGCCACACAGTGCTAAAGACCCTCTATCCCTCACTCCACTGAAGCCAATTCAAACTCTGGCCCATATCTATATGAAGCAGAAGATCCAAACTAGGTAGTACCGTACTTAAAATCATTTACTGGGTAAAGTGGCTATGCACCCACCCACCTTCCAGGGCCTTTTAAAAAATATGTTTGTGAAAACAGCACTATTTCAAATGAGACTTTATACTGACCATGTTCTCTAGGAGCAAACACAGCCCATAGACTACAGTAATAAATTGCATTAACAATGGCCATTAATTTCCCTCTAATGTAGAAAACCCTCTCCAAACCATTATGTATATAGATGTAACTTAGGATAATGCTTCAAACATCTAATCAAGTGGACTTTCCAATTCCAGGGTGGCTAATTTGGGAGCTTCAGTTTGGTAATGATTATTTAGTATTAGTATTAGTATTAGTATTAGTATTATTTACAGCTAGAGTGTAAATAATAGAGTGAATTCCCTTTCCCTGCTCTGCTCCAGAAAGCTTATGGAAGAATAAATTTTAATCCATTAGGTTCCACAAAACTGCTGTGTTTGCAGCATCAGACAAATAGAGAATATCCCTCTGGAGCATCTCCCAATATTATAATCTAGCTAACCTCAAATTATTTAGAAAGCATCAAATATAAGCTAGTTAAACATACTAGGATGGTTATTCCAACTTAAGTGAGGGGAAAGTCGTACAAAGGTGAACCTGCTGGATCAGACCAGAGACCTATCCTCTTACAGAATTCCCTGCTTGCATTGTGCCCAGCATGAGAGCAGAAGCCCTCCTGATGTTTCCTGATAACTGGTAGCTAGAGGCAGAATAAAGTCATCACAAGTGCATGGAGGACACTTCTCTGCCTTGCAGTCTTCGGAAGACTTCACCATTCAGCAACCTAAGAGGAGGGTACATACACAGATTGGCTACTGTGTGAACAAGCTTTTCTGCTGTTCAACACCACTTTGTGTGAATGGACCCTGTTAATGTAAGGGCATCTTATGCCTTAATATTTGTTAGTCTTTCAGCTGCTCCAGGACTTGGGGGAATTGCTTGATAGACCTCAGATTGGCTGTGTAGAACACCCTACCCCACAAGCTCAGGCTATTGAAATTTTACTGAAGAACAGAGAGCAACATTTAGAGTCAGGCTATACACATCAGAAACTGTGTGCTACAGTCTCTGGCTTCATGAGCTGTATTCTATAACTGGAGCAAGTACAAAATTTTGATACATGAGAAGAGTAGAGGGAGATTCCCCCTCCCAGATTTAAAAATATGAGGCAGCATGCCTGGTATGAATGAAGGAGTGGGTGGAATTTAAAGATGTGAGGACTCTGGATTTAGAAGGATATGACTTGAGGTTTGGTTGGCACAGTTAATTGTACAAGACAAATATTCATGGCCACCTCATGAGAAGAGAAGACTCCCTGGAAAAGACCCTGATGCTGGGCACAAGGAGAAGGGGACGACAGAGGATGAGATGGTTGGACAGTGTTCTCGAAGCTACCAAAATGAGTCTGACCAAACTGCGGGAGGCAGTGGAAGACAGGAGTGCCTGGTGTGCTCTGGTCCATGGGGTCACGAAGAGTCGGACAACAACAACATAGTACATAAGGGCTTCTTCAACCATATGATTAGGAAATCTACACAATGTCTGGAGTAGATACAGCGACCTGTTAGAAAGAAAGATCCCATGCTGGGTATCCCCAATACAGGCAGTAGCGATAAAAGATCAATCTGGAGAAAAAATGGGGGACATTACCAGTCTCAAAAATTGAGAACTACTAACAGGAGTAGTTACACACTAGTTTCAGTATTCTCAAGATATATAGGGGGGAGAGAGAGAGGGGGTTTTTGGAAGGCGGGTCAGAGTTTGAAAAAACACTTTTAGGAAGCAACAAAAAGCTTATCAAAAATATACCAAATCCTATTAGAATAGGAAACAAAAGATGAGTTAGTAAAGGCAGCAATGATACACTGGGCATCAGATACTGGACATAGTATCAAGCTATGCATCGGAAAAACTGGAAGACAATAATTTTTGGGCATGTTACACAATTAAAGAGAATATCCAAAAAATGACCTACAGATGGTTTCTGACTTCCAGTAAAATCGCTAGAATGTACAAGAAAAGATCCAACTTGTGTTGGAAGTCTCCAGAAATAGAAGATATGCTAATTTATATGTGGTGGAATTGTAAATACGTCCCCCCAAAAAGGGAGATGGCATATAATGAACTCAAAAAACTATTTTAAGTTCACATTTCAAGAGATTAGAAGCCTTCTTACAAACATATAGGAGAACAGATACCTAGGAAATACCAAACTGTACTCTTGTATGTAATAACTACTGCGAGAATGTGTATCATCTATATCATTTTCAATTTTACAAATCTGAAGCCTAAATCAAACAAAAGCGAACCCTACATTAAACATCAACTTCCCTTCCTCCCCTTCCATGGTTCATTTCAATTTCTCCTTTACTGCTGCATATATTAATTACCCCTTATTCTTTCTCTTCCAGTTTTTTTCTCCATTTATAATTTTACTGCTAAATTTATTCTGATCCTAACATTTTTAAGTTGCTTACAATAATTTTTCAAACAATTTTTTTCTAATCATCTTTAAAGACACTTTCTTTTTGCTCTTATTATATCTGTTAGACTAGCCATCTCAGCATACTCCATTAATTTCATCTGTCATTCCTCCTTTGTTGGTATTGTGCCATTTCATTTTTTGGCATACCCCATTCAGATCACTGGGTATATCTGAACCAATTATTCCTAAAATAACAGCTTCTGGTATTTTTTAAGAAGACTTTTTCACCCAAAAAATTCATTTCATTATAAATCATCTCTCAGAAGCCTTTCACTACTTTTACATGTCCACCACATATGGTAGAAGGTACCTCCATTTTCCTTACACTTCCAGCAGTCTCTAGCTCTGACTTATACATCTTTGGCAACTTACTAGGTGTTAGATACCACCTATATATCATTTTCATTTTTTATTTTTATATTTTATTGTTATTGTTATGATATTATTTATACCCCACCATCTGGCTGGGTTTCCCCATTTAATTCTCTTTTAATGTATAACATGCAATAAATTTTAGTTCCATAGTTTATCGCGTGCACTCAATTCAATATTATATCCTATATCCCTTGCCTTATGTAACATTGCTGGTTTTACCAGCACATATTTTGTTTCCCACTCTAATAACAACTCATACATTCTAGAAATCAATTTTTATGTGTTCTCTATAAGCTCCCTTTCAAATTGTGAGCTTTGATTCATAAAACCTTTTTTTTAAAAAAACATTTCATTCAATTGTAACCAGTCCCTCACTGCTTCTGTAATGTCCTCATATTTCTTAAGCTTTGCCTCTTGCTCCGTAAAGTTCAAAAACTCTCTTTATGTTGCCCAGTCTCTGTCCATATTTTGTTTTTTCAAGGAGATTGCTTCTATGGGTGAAAGCCATAGAGGTGTTTTCCTTTCCAGCGGGTTTTTGTATTTTCCCCACACTTTGAAGGAGTGACATTTTTGCAGCTGTGGAGTTATTTGTACCTTGTCTTAGGATATCAATAGTTAATCTTCCTACAGTGAAATGAAAGAGGGGCCCAAAATTAGTCTGCTTTAGCTGGAGGGCAATAACATCCATTTGAAAACTGCTTGGAATAGCTGGGCAAGGTAAAGCACATTCTGGAAATTCCAAAGCATAGAAGGCTGCTATGCTTTATTTGATTTTTTCACCTTAAAAAGATGTTGGAATGGTCCCAGGGGGAGGAAACAAGGGATAAGAATAGGAAGAACCCTGCTAGAAATATTGGGTTGTACTGCCTGTTACAATGATTGAAGAGTGCTCAAGAAATGCATGTAAACAAAACTAGTGATTCTGATGCAAAACCACAGAAAATCTAAGAGGAATCAGGTCGTACAACTGCAGCCTATGCAACTCCCATCTATCACATAAGCCACCCCCGTTTTATGAAGTATTTCACAGCCCAAGAACTTACCTGTTGCAAACCTGGTGTAAAAAGTTATTGACTATGTGCTCGTGGGTCTTGCAGATGTTCTGCTGCAAGGTGCTCTTCATCCAGTTCTCAACGTTGCACACTTTGACTTGGCTGGAATGCCAGCAGATGGAGAGGTAGCGTAAGGCTGGTCCCAGAACAAAGTTGCTCTTGGTCAGTTCTGCAGGAGAATGAAAATGCAGCAGAGGCCACAACGAGGGATCCTGAAAGACCCTGAACAACTTAACACAAGTCTGGGCTAAATTCTTCCTGCTCTTTTTATCCAGAAAGGAGAAGATGTGCAGAAGGCATTCCCAATTCATCTGTGTGATATGCATTGCCACTGAGTGGCTACAGGGAGAAGGCATTGTATGTTTCAGCAGCAAGACAGGAGGCCTGAACGGCTTCCAAGTCACTTCTGGTCTCTTGCACAAATATGGTGTGGAATGGAAGCTATTTTTGGCAGCCAGCTGGCAAAAGCGTTTCAAAAAAGGGCAAGGATCAAGGGGAGGCTGGCTGCAGACTCTGTTTCTTCTCCCCGTGGAATGGCTAGAGCAGGAGCAAAATGGCTTAGTTTATTCAAGTCTTGCCTTAAAAGGATTTATTTGCCTCTGCGACTATTCATGTTTAGGAGATGGTTTCTGCTTGTTTAGAGCCCTTCCCAACCCACCCATCTGTTTATGTCACATGATGGATAAAGCCACTACTTCCCCTGTAAAAGGTCTGAAGCTGGTTCACATCATACCAGGGCAGCTCCTGAGGTCAAAGAATGGCTGTGAATCAAAGGCAACCCACATGGAGGAGATAGCCAAGATTTACACACTATATAAATCCACTGAGATTCTACAATGCAAGTTTAAGACTCTGCTTCAGAGCCCTGGATGAGCAGCACCTAGCTTGCTGGAGAACAGATGGATGCAGTCATTACTTAAAAGGTTCTGTTATTTTTTGTTGTGAAGGTCTCATCATGTTGCAGAATGGGACACTTCAGCTACTTAGTTCATGTATTTGGTTGAACAGAGATGAGAAGTAGAGGAAATTGCCAGAGACCTCAAAGAAATGCTGAGAGCTCTGAGCTTGGTTATGAAAGTGTTAAAAGAGTCACCCAGTCATTTGTGAAGTAGTTCTGCTCTTCTACCTTGCTCCCTGCCTGGATGCAAACTACAGAACTGAAGCCCACCTTCCCATTGCTTGATGGACGAGCTACTGCCAACCAGAAACTGCTTTAAGGCACCTGCTCTGGCACCCAAGGCTCCAGCTTGGCCTTTGGTGATATTTAAACATCTCCAAGGGCAGACAGACCCAGCCTGTGAGAAGAAAAGAAATGGGCAAAAATTAATCCATTCAGCTCCTTTGCATCTTGAGGAGGGGAGGCAGTTGTATTGCTCCCTGTGTCCTCTTTGAGTCATTATTGCATCTCTATCTCACATTTCCTTCAAGAAACTGTCTTTCTTTTTATCCTCACAAGCACCCTGTGATGTAGGTGAAGCCAAGGGACAGTGACTAGCCCAGTCACCTAGGGAGCCTCTTAGCTGAGTGGGGATTTGAACCCTGGTCACTCAAGGGCTAGTCTGACACACTGACCACTGCACCACACTTGCCCTGCAAATGCCCTTCTGGGTTCTTCATGAAGCACAACCCATAGCCCCAAGTGAAACTTCATCCCTTAAAAAGGAACAGAAACTTAAGTGGAGGTACAAGAGAAATGAAATGAAAGGAAGCCCTTCCTCTTCCAGCCCCTTCCAGGCTCCTCTGCTGGTGGAATGAGAGGCCGTCATTGACTGGACAGGGGCTGTTCTACAGAAAGGCTCCACACAGCTGTTCTAAATGATCAAGGATGCAAACACACAACAGCTGACTAAAGGAAATAATGCAATCTTTGTATCAAGTCTGCAAAAGGGAGGAACCTACAAGAAATATTTAGTAGCCAAACATACTCTGCGTACACAGAGATGCCATATGTCTGCTTTTTCCTGGACACGTCCTCTTTTTCATGGTCAAAATTTCTCTCCAGGCGGAATTTACAAATTTAGCAAAATGTCTGGGTTTGGCGGCTGACTGACGGGAGCAAGTTGTGCATGCAGCAGGGGAGAAGCGGCAGCAAAAAGGAGCTGTCAATTCCGGGCCCCTGCTGGAGCTGGTGTGCTTTGCCGGGACTTGGCTAGCAGGTTAGAGCCGCAACACCAAAGTCACTTCCTCCTCTTCCCTCCACACCACCCTCCACTGGTCAGACTTAGGGAAGAGGTTGCAGAGGAAATGTTTGTTGTGTGTGCAGAATGGGATTCCAGAGCTAGGGAGAAGAGGGAGGAGAAGCCAAGCTCTCAGGCTGCAAAGGATCCTCCGCTGGAGTGCAGCTCCTGTAGTTTGGCCTCTCCCCTGCCCCCCTGCCTGCACTGGGCCCTGGGCATGTGCCTCTCGGTCCTTCCGCTCTCCCTCCTTAACTTGGTGAAGAGTTTCCTGGAATCTAACATTTTTGGCTTACATTTAGGAAACAAAACTGAAGTATGTCATGTTCTGCATGCTGAACACAAACGTTGGAAGATTTCCCAATAACCTAGAAGTATTAGAAATAATATTTAGGATTAAAAAATAAAGTGTACTTAATGTGGTTTAAATATTATATTCCAACAGTTTCAAAGCATTACTAGGATATTATTTTTCTTTGAGTTAGTGTACACATTTTGATACGTGAGTGTGCTATAATAAAATATTAAGCACTTAAATGTATGTATGTTTCCTTAGGAGGATGACCTAAGGAATATGTCCTCTTTTTTGCTCTTCAAAATATGGCAATCCTAGTATATAAGTATGATCCAGTTCCAGCCTTAAAAAAAAAAAACCTGTTCCACCAACTTTTACAAAAAGTTCCCTGCCAGCTTTCCTGGAGCTTTTCCGGGAACTTCTGGCAATTCTTACTTGCCCTGATCTAAAATGTAAATCTAGTTCATTAAAGGGCTCTTCTTCCAGAAGCTCAGGAAAATTGATTCTCACACAATGAGCACAGAGAGAAAAGACTTTAATGGCGAATCTTTCAGAGGAATATGTTTTATGAAGGAATTTGAATTGTGGCCAACAATCCCCTTCCAAAATGCGCAACAGTCCTCACCGAGGATTACACACAATATTTTAATGGCAAACAATCACAGCTATGGCACTATAACCCCAAGGCCCCTCTCATGCACGCAGGCACCAAAGGGCATTCAAGATGCAGATCACCACTCCAGTGAGAGCGAGAGAGTGAAAAAGAAAGGGGAGGGGGGGAGCACCACACTGCCATTTCCAACCAGTCACCACAAGTGCCTGAAAGTCTGGCTACCTCTCACCTTTGTAGTTGGATCTTCTTTGAACTGCCTAATCCACTCTGGTCCATCAACAGAACTTCCTAGGCAGAGCACCTTTGGGGTGGCAGTGGTGGACCATTTGTGAAGCAGACAGGCTTCATCTTGCAGGAAACGGGTGGGGTGGGGTGGAGGGGGGGTGAGATAGGGCATGGTTCCCAACAACTACACAGGGGAGCAACCTTTAATCTGGAAGTGTTGATAACTAGCATGAACTAAGCCAGTGCTTTTTCAGGGAGCATTTCTGGTGCTTATCTATATTACCAGCTGCACATTCCTGCCCATAACTGTCACTGGCTGGCAGTGCTACACCTGGCAGCTGAGGTGGCAGAACTGAAAAAGTTCCCCCACCCTCCCCCTTAGACTCAGGTTATACAAACAAGGGTAAAAATAAAATACTAGTTCAGGCGCAGTACACACTTTGACTGCTTCAAATCTGTCACTTTGACACGACTCACTGAGTATAATCCAGCAGATAAGGAAATCTCCACCAGGAAGAGAAATAACTTGTGTTGCCACAACTCACTGATTAGACATTTGTGTTTGCAGGGGTGGGTGGAGCCAAATCAGGAAAAGGCTCTTTGTCCAAACTTACGTGCCTGAGCTACCACACAGCCGGCTTCAAAACAGGAACAAGCGCATTGCATTTCAACTGCCACATTCCAAAAAGAAAGAAGGTCTTCACACAGGGGAAAGATACCATGACAAAAAAGGAGAGGAAGAGGGAGGCAAAAGGTAGAAGAGAAAGGGGAGAAATGAGAACCAGACCCAGCTATTAGACATAGCCGATTTTTAAGAAAGGCACATTTACATTACTTTCTGAAGCTTCCTCCTTAATTCCAGTAGGAGCTGGTGCTGAGGAAATATGCCGTAGCACATGGTGTGACCTGATGTTTTGCTCTGCTTCCTCACTTAAGCAGATGCTAATTCAGGGTTATAATCCCAGGGAGCTTGATCATAACCCTACCATGGACCCTTTGGGCATCACGGAGGTTCATTACAAATTCCAGCGACCCGATTCTCTTCTCTAATTTGAAACCCTGGGGTGAAAATAGCACCACAAAATGGTGCTATAATTTCCTATTGGGTGTGTGAAAAAGCAATCAAGTATGTGTAAATCACATGGGCACAATCTGAGGGGGCCAGCCTCTCCTCAAAATAGCCAGAGTTGCAAGAGAGCACCCTTCTGTTCATTTGAACTAGTCAGTGAGAGCCAAAATCCCTGCTGGGCTGGGCTTCTTACAACTGTAAACCAAATCTGCAGCAACAAACCACAAGATGCAGAGCAAAGAAATGCCAACAAGGAACCCAGGATTGCAATGCTGCACAGGGACTATTAATACTGGTGAAGACTACAGTCTCTACATTTGCAGTCACCCAAGACTGTTGCTTCCATGATACAGGAATGGCAATTTTACCTATTCCATTCTACCTTCAAGGCATCACAAGACAAAAGGATGCATGATAGCATTATGAGATGGATTATACACAGTTCTAACCTTAATGGAAAGACTAGCAAATCCTGAATTTTCTCAGCTTTTTTATAGCTTAATCGCTGTAGAACACTAATCTTTCCTCTTGCTTTAAAGGAGAAATGAAAAAAATGGAGCAAGTTTCTATTATAAACAATTTGCAGCCAGCTACTAAAGTACAGAGAATTTTGAAAGAAAGCAGCCTCCATAGACAAAGAGTAGCAGCGATTACATGGCCTGTTGAATGAAGCCACAATTCATACACTCCTTTCCTTTTTACAGGCAGCCAAACAACTGTCCACACATCAAGTGTTTGGTACAAGTCCTTGATCTTAAGAATAAAAGCCTATCCAAACAGCTGAAAGCCTCCAGACTATTTCATAATTAGGTACACAAATGTGCTTATTAGAAGGATTCAAGTTTCTTTGATGTAAATGTGCCTTCAGAAAGCAAACTCCAACATTGATATACAATGATATACAAAGTCAAACAACTAAAATAGCTCTTGAAACTATATATAAAAATTGGGTTGAAGTAACAAATCAATATCTTCTGAGGTGTTTTTTTTCCTGGTATGACTTAACAACAGTTAGCTTGTGTCCATGTTAACAAATCAAATACTCTACTACTGACAAAATAAAACCAGAACCCACAAGGGAAAAAAATGAAAAGTGCACAATGAAATCAAGAGTCTTGTATCAAGTATCTGTGGAGGATTGGAAATGTTTTGCCTGATGGACTTGATATGCACTGGGCAGGAAGAGGTATTAAAGTTTATCAGATGCTGATTTGGCCTGCCGATCTACATAGAAGAGTATGTAAGCCTTGGCTTTCACCACCGTCTCCTCATCAGTCAGCGTCACGGTGCTGTCATTGAAATGGAACCATCGGCCTTCATGAGTCGCATAGGCTGTATAATGTCCAGAGCCAACCCTGTGAACATCAAGAAACATAGCATGAGGGAAATTAATTCACTACTTTCTATTTTAAAAATTAGGCTAACAGGTCATGGGGAAGGATCCTGGTTGTAGCTATTTCCCTCACCTTAAAAATACTTGCCAAGCCTCAACTGCCTTTTCCTTCATTGGATACACCCAACACAAACACTGATACGAAACATTTCCAGAATGCCTTCTAATGTTCAGGAGCCTTAGGCACATAGCCATGCAAAGATAAACGCAGCCTGTTGGTGGAGGAGGTTCTCTCCTCCTGCTCACTCTCAAGGCTGGGCTTATGCAAGTCTGAAGCATCTGTCGGGAAAAGTCTGCACGCCTTCAGACCTGCCTGCTCAAAGGACGAGGCAGCATCCATTGGGCATGTTCTCCATTAGTTTGGTCTTCACTGCCTTACTTTTGGACTGGAATACTTCTCTACTTCTATTCCCAGCACTTCGTTAGCCAAGGCGGAAAATGACCCGTCTCCTTAAATTTGCCAGCAGTTTAACCCATAATCAACCAGCTAGGGTCCCCACAATGCCTGGTGCATGAAGCAAGAGTGGCTATCCCCCCCCCATGTCATAGAGCAACATGAATATGACTTATTTAGTTGATGCTGTTGGCTTATTCAGGAAGCACCTCAGGCCCTGTTTTTGCCAGAAGCTATTCAGCACTGCAGCGTTTTCTTTTTCCGTTGCTACAAGCAGGAGCCCTTTTGGGGTCATGGGACTTGCCCAGGGCCACATAGCAAGCGGAACAGTGGAACCCACATCTCAGGCCCATCTAACAGACCAGCCACTAATCAGCCTACATCATTTTTGGGAGTGTAGCCTGGTCAGTTACAGTCAGACTATATCATGTGAAGCCAGCTGGGTTGTCATCCATTGAGGGTCTAGGGAAAGAAACAAGATCCCAATCCACATTTATATAGTTCTAATTCTGAATTATCTTTTTGTGTGTTATTTTGACTCCAATCTAGATCAAGAGGCATTTGTCCTCTAGATATGAGCGCTCTCCTTTTGAAAAAATAACAGCTCCTCTGACAACAAGCTGCTTCTCAGCCAGATGACTGCACTTTAAAAAAAAATCAAATGTGACCAGCTACCTCTCGTGTAGGATTTAAATGTATTTCCAAACACAGCATTTAATTTAAGTAACTCAAATAAGATTGTGAAGTCTAAAATTTCAATCAGGACCACAGAGAATATTTTCAGGCAAAGCGTTGCATCTCTTTATTGATTTGTCAAATTTAAAAAGGGAATTAACAAGATAAGCAAAGCTAACCAGGTTATTCTGCCATACATTCTTTTTCAATTAATTCCTGGTTCCCAGTGGAGTGATGCAGGTTTTACAGCAGAGAGGCCTTTCAATCATCAACTCAGAAAGGCAAAAGAGCCTTCAGGGTCCCATCATACTCACCCTGAACCATGGTGCACCACCACAGCTGCAAGGTCATACAGACAGCTTTCTGGACCACTGTTTTCAGGCTGCAATTGGAAGGGGGACAAGGAAGAGAGACAAGAAAGAAGAGGAATTGAGAATTCCCCAGCTGTATTCTAGGGCCCCTGACTAGCAGCTCCCCATAACAAGTCACTGTACCTCTAGCAAGTAACATTTCATGTCTAGGCCTCTCAGGGGAAACTCAACATACGTGTCCACTTTGTTCCTCAGATAAGCTGTCCAGTGAAAGCGTTTTAGATGTAAGCACAGCACCTGTGGAATTAAAAATGGCACATAAGCCAAAGGCCATGTCACAAATTCCTTAATGGAGGAGTACTTTAAAAACAACAGATCTGCCACCTCCTCTGCATGTCAAGACGATATCATGGTGAAGTAGCTGTTACATTTATATCCACATGATCCTAGCAGAAACTTCTGAGTTTGCTTAAAGATAAAATTCCAGAAATAAAACATTTCCCCTCCTCCCAAATGCAGTAGCAAAAACAACAAAGTACTGTGGCTCTGAGATACAAGCTCTTTTACCGCAGAATGAACACTGAAGCAGCATCCCACTTCAGGTTTGGTCAAAGTGCACTTTCAAACTGGCTTGTTTTGCAAAGATCTGGACCTTCTCTGAAGCAAATCAGGCTTCTTCCAAAGCTTCCAAGGAACAGGCAACAAGTTTAAACTGTTCTCTACAAGCTCTCCATAATAGAAAAGGTCAGGCAGGAAAGAGAAGTTCATTTTGTGACTGACAGCTCTAACTTCCAAACAAAGAATGACTTTAGAAGGAATGTTTTCAACCATATAGGAAGGATGATTCCTTAGCAGCAGTAACACTGGAAGAGTGGTGGAGTGGTGGCTGTTTTTTATGTTCTTGTGATATGAATATCTCGTTATGCCAATCAAAATCACTCTCTCACTAAGATCCTTCCTTTAAAACTCCAGTCCCTTGAATCCTAATTTTTAAATAATTCCTCTTGTCTGAGTCTGTTCTATCTTGAGTGTTGCTTATTATCGGGTAAGTTGCTTCTGCTCATCTCTAAACCAGCTGTGCTGGCTGAGGCAAATAGGGAGCTGTAGTCTAAATTATATGGGAGGCACCAGTTTGCAGAAGGCTGAGATTTGCATAATCTTTTACAACTTTCAACTCCTAGATCTCACCTTTGGTAGTTTCTGGATCCAGAATTTCTTGGTGGACTTCTGCTTCTTTTTACATTTGTGGCACATATAGAGCTCTGTTTCATCAAGTTCTTCCAGGTCTGTAAAACTGCGAAGACAATCTAGAACAATTGAATTGACATGATTAAAGTCACTTCCTCTGCTTTTTGACTCAGCATTCTAATGATCAAAATAAAAATACTGATGGAAAGAGACAAAAAGGGCAAGTGATATATGCAAATGGCAAGGGGTGTTGGGTTTTTTTTATTTAAAAAAACAACCTACCTGGTAATGTACACATTGGTCCATTTTCTTGGTTCTTACGTTTATTTCGGAACTGACTTGGAATATCTAGCGAAAGGTCTAAAGAAAACACAGGCAATTTCAAAATTAGTTTCTAACGTGAAAAACATAACATCTGCTTATAAAACTTTTCAAGATGCATGGTTTACCTAGGAATGGATCAAACTTTCTGGATTCAGTCCCACATATCAAGCAGTTGACTTCATTCTGTAGAATGCCTCCAAAGATGGCTGTGACAACAGTAGAAGTGCCATTTCTGAAAACATTACAAGGAGAAAAGGGTCAGCTCTGCACAGTTGGTCACATTCAACTAGCACCAAGAACCTCTAGCCTAAACATCCTTTAGCTCATCTAAGTTTCTTAGAACAGATATGAAGAGGTGCTTACATTAAGAAATGGAGCTACTAATATTGCTCCAAATACAACATAAATGTTATGCTCTGTGCAAGTGGCAAAAAGTATCCCCAGATAAATAAATGAAGCAGCACCATTTGTGGTTGAGGAGGAGGATACTGTACAAAACCATTTTTCTCCCTCTCTGATAATAGCAGAACCCAGGATGACCCGATGAAGTTGAATGCTGGAAGATTCAGGACAAAGAAAAGTTCTTCACACACAAGAGTGCATAGTTACGCTATGGAATTAATTCCAGCAAGATGTGGTGATGGCTGCCAACTTGGATGGCTTTAAAGGATGATTAAATAAATTTGTAGAAGGACATGAGGCTACCAATGGGAACTATTCTACCTCTAGGATCAGGAGAGGGCTGGAGATGGCTACTGCACCCATGTCCTATACTTTCAAAAGGCTTTCCCATAGACATTTGATTGGCCTTGAGCATGATCAGAGACTGCAAGCCAAAGCCAGCTGTTGGCATGCAGGCTCCCAACCTGTGTGAGCATTTTTCTGACAAACGTCTGCCAAAGGCCATTCCCAATCTTTGTTGTCTATAAACTACATAATCTGCATTTTCTGCCCTACAAGTCAGATACAGTATTATGGTTTGAGGAAACCAGATTAAAAACCTCTCTTCTTACATGCAGCATCTACTGCCACCAGAAAGACCCGAATTCTCTTGCAAGATGACTGAGCGGGAAACACCATTGAAGCCTCCTTGGAGTTCCAAGTGCAGATGGTCCAAAAGGTAACGCATGAATTCATGGGCATCTTGCTGCTGGTAGCCCCTTAACACAAACACATCAATGAATATACAGGCTGCTTACTTACATTGGTGCATAATTCACATTACATGGCATGGGCTTACAAACCAGGCAATTTCAATTACATTGGATGTATCACTTTATAATAAAAAAGGCTCAGTGATCATTCTTGCCACCGTAATAGACAGATTTATGGCCCTGTAGTTTTACAACCAAACAAAAGGCTAACAAGCTTCCCTACAACAGCTCAAATGCAAAACTCATTTGAAGCTGGAAGAAAGTCCAGCAGTGCAAAACACATTTTGAACTATGCCAATGTGGTAAGGTTGTGAAGGCGGTGGGAGTTTTGTACTTGTAGTGCAATTTACTTTATCTAGATGGTTTATTTTCAAGATAGAGGATGGGATATTTATATATTTTTAAAACCTTGTGAAAACAACTCTAAAATGAACACACTGCAGGCATTGCCAATGTTCTGCAATATGAACTTATATTGTACTGTAGCTCTAACACATGGGAACATATTTTATTTCAAAAGTAAACCAAGCACACGCTGAAGTTGGAGAATGAGTTCTGGCTACCACCAGGACCCCATCGCAACAGCTGCCACTTTAGGAATCCACCTATTCATGGATTTCCTGCCTGCTTCTCCAGGACCAGCAGCAATGTTTCCTCATTAAAGTGCCCATGCTGACAAGTGTGCCCATGCAGGGTGCCTTTTTGTCACCCCCCCCCCCAAAAGATGGCACCCAGGGCAGACTGCCCCCCTTCCTATGCCCCTGTGTCCATGCACATTACTGTAAGAAAACACGGCAGCCAGCTCTGTAGCACCCATAACCAGCATGAGCAGAAAAAGAAATGAGTAGAGTGGTTCAGTGGATGTGCTATGGGGCCTGTGGGTTGCCCGACTGAGATACAGGAAAACAAAACAAAAAATAATCAACTGAATGGTCTCCAAAGCCCCGTCCGATGCCGGGGGAGACAGGCGGGAGGTGGCGGTGGGGAGAAGCACTTCTCCCCGCCGCCTCGCCGCACACAGCCGGCATCGGACGGGGCTTTGGAGACCTTGTCCGAAGCCCCGTCCCATGCCGCTGCCAGTCCCCCGGAGCCCATAGAAACGCATTGATTAAGTTTCAATGTATTCCTATGGGAAACCGCGACTCGCAAGACGAATTTTGCGTAGGACGAATTGAGTCCTGGAACGAATTAAATTCATCTTGTGAGGCACCACTGTATGTGCTATTAAGTACACAAAATTATCTGGAATCATTAACACTCCTAATCAAGACAATCTTACTAAGGATTTCATTGTTTTCCTCTGAGTTCTTTTTTTCAGACTGGGAAGCGAGGCTAGAGGACCGTGAAACCTGGGGCTGAGCTGGATCCAACCCAGAGTTTGAAAAATGGGAAACAAACTGAAAACTGCTCATGAAAAGCCTTCCAAGCATACAGTTTCTCAAATGAGTACCAGCAGAGCAGAGTATGCCAAACAAAGCCACCTGAAAAGGTTTGGTCCATATTGTTCATATTTTCGCAACAGGGAACTATTTGTAAAGTCTCCAAGAAACAAGCAGCCTTTCTCTCAGCCTAACTCAAGGCGGGTTGAATGACTTGCACATGTTAAGAATACTGTTGGGGGTGGGAGGAAGAGACAGAATTGTAGATCCATCACTACAAGCACAGCCCTTGTCTGAGATTGCTTCAGGAACAAGACTCTTCAGTGCAGACACATGCATAAATCAGCACAGAGCTGGAGCAACAGCAACGCTCTTTTAGAAAGGGGTAGTAGCTATGTTAGCCTATCAGAGCAAAAATGAAGCCTCATGACACCTTAAAGACGTAACTGATGTGAGAGTCCAGCTCCTCAGATGCATGAAGTAATAGTCTCAGTTGGCAATGAGTGCAAAGAAGAAATAAATACAAAGAAGAAACAAACAAGAGACCAGAGGGAAACAAGATGCAAAAAAGGCAGACTGTGACAGGGTGTCCCCCCATATTATATTAGCTTAGCAATGCCCAAATGCTTTATGAATATTGGTTATTTTTCACACATTTAAACTTTATGTAATTGTCCACGTATGTATTTTTTTCCAATTCTTTTCCCCTCTGATCTCACTGTCTACTTTTTTCACTCTCTGATTCCCAGGGGTATACATATACCTGCAATACCAACCAAGGATAACATTTCCTCCATCTGATGAAATGCACTCCAGTGCCATAATATATTTATTGTCATTAACATCCCTTTCTGTTAAAAGCAAACAAACCCACAGTGCTGAAAATCTGCTGGAGCCAACTTAGGAAGCGGAGCTCTTGCTTTGACTTCAAACAACTGTTGAGGAGGATAACTGGCCAAAGGTATTGTAGGAAGCACGATTATGACTTTTGCCCATTGCCTGAAACTACTGGTGCTAAACTTCCTTGATTCTCATCAGCCAGGGATAGACACAGAGTTACTGGAAGAAGGAAAGGAATGGCCTGGGTTTCTCACTTCACAGGCTCTGGGTGTGCATTCAGAGCATCTTTTCAGCACTGCTAGACACATTTATACATCAACAGAACATCTTTACTACCTGAAAATATGGAGCAACTTACCTTCTGCACAATTAATCCTAATAGGGTTCAGTGCTCCTTTGAAAGAGGTTCAGGGGCCAGGACAGGGAGACCTTGGAGAGGAATGACACTTGGATTTACTTGTGTGAACTGTTCTTTTTGACAGCCTGGGTGCAAAATGCCTATTGCACATAGATTTATTCTCTTTGCAGCACTTATTTATAACTACAATGACAGAAACTAATTCAATATTGAGAGAATCAAGGAAGTTTTGCCCAGTATGTTTGCTTGGACCTGCTGGAGCTGTACATTTTTAAGCACAGTCCTTGCCAAAAGCAAAGGTTTGGCTTCTGCCAGGTACTTAAGCCATGTTGCACAGACTAAGAACTTCACATAACATAGCCCTGCTAGACCTCAAATACAACAAAAACACTCAAAAACCACTAACACTGCTTCCTCTGTATACTGGAAGAATAAGAGCCTACTGGCACACAGTGGGCATTATTCCTACAGAGTTAGAAGCAAAGTAACACTGCATTCAGGGACAACAAAATGCCATCATTCTGGAGAGAGTCACTGAGTTGCTAACATCTTTCCTCCTTTTCTTATAGGACTTACCTAAAGTTTGGCATGATTTTCCAAACAACATAAAACAATGATTCAGGGCTGAACGCTGTTTGACTCCCTTGCCACAAAGCACACAGAGTCTTCCGAAACTCTTCTACCAATGAACTGTGGAAGAAAATTGAAAGTTTTTAATAGTAGCATTGCCACTTGACCCCACCCCCATTCACCATGGCCCCCTCCACCTTTCCCTCTTTTCTTCCTAATGTAACACTAATGTCTCAACAAATGAAACTGATCTATAGAAAATGTAACTTGAAAAAAGAGACATTGCACATACTTTTGTAAACCAATAAATCTTTAATAAAAATGTTTTAAATTGGTCAAAAAAAACCTGATGGTATTGTAATCAATCTGTAACATGGCTCCTTACATTTTATATTGATTTCCGTTTAAGTCACACACACATGACCTGTGTCTATCCATATTAACTCTCTTAATTTTAATAGCCTTGATAGGAGATGGCCATAAAAGTGTTTTCCTTTCCAGCAGATTTTTATATTTCTCCCAAACTCTATACAGATTCTTCCTAAGAATATGGTTCATAAAACTTTTATAAATTTTCACTTTCCCAAAGCAAAAACATGCATGCCAGCCGAATTTTAAGTCATGGCCTTCCAAGTCCAGGATGTCCTACAGATGTCCTACAGACAAAGTAGTGTTGTTCTCAATTCACAGATGGAAAAATGAGACTACGAATGTGATTTGATTGAGGCTGTTCAGGGCTTGAATCTCTTCTGGAGAGAAAGTTAGCTAACAAACTAGGCTGTATCATGTTTAGTTGAATGTAGGGCTTTCCTGACCATCTCAGGTTACTGGGTAGAACGGGGAATGTTCAATCAGGTTTGCAAGAGAGAGACCACATCCATAGACACCACTTTCTGCTCCTCAGTGGTGAAGGCAGCAGCTCACATTTCCTTGCACTGTGGGAAAAGACATTCCTAACCCCAGAGAGATTATTAGACTCTAAGACCATTCATGATAACTGTGGCTTACATGAACTTCTTCTTGTAATCCAATCCAAATAACTTTATTGTTCTAGCCATTGGCCATAACAAATCTGAATCAAAAATAAATACACAAATAAGGGGATGCTTCACCACAAATAATAGTCTCTGTTTAGATCTCTGTGTCTCCCTTACACTTCAATGCTATGTTGTCCAGGGTCTTCTTTCTGCTCTTTTTGGCCGCCAGAGCAAAAAGGGCAACTTTGCTAGTCACTGAAGTGTTTGCATCGCTAAGAAGCCATAGAAGGAAGAGACAGCTTTCTTGTACGGGTGGGAGGCTGAGAGATTGCCTCCTAGGTCCAGTGTATAGTGAGCAATATAGTAAATAGTGCAAGATGTTGTCCACCTGCAGTTGCTCACATATAGAGTCTGTCTTTGTACAGTATACCAATGTTGTACTGTCCATCCAAGACGGAGAAGGGCATAGCTTGAAAATGCAGCTTGATAAAAGTGATTCTTAGTGAGGCTGGCCGGAGATTCAACAGGTAACTGGCTCTAAAAGAGACTGTTTTTAGAAGGGGTAACCAGGGAGAACATTTAGAGGATTTGATCACTTGCAGATTGCGTAGTGATTCTGTTCAATGACACCAATCCCATTTGTCTGCGGATATAATCTCCTCTAGCTCATGGAAATAATAAGAATTCAAATTACATTGGATGTTAAGATTTCCACCATTGGCTGTTCTCCAATTCCACATAGTTCAAGGCTGCCAAGTGCTCGCATGGCATGGAGGAGTCTTTGCAGGCAATTAAATCTGGTACAGTCCGCTCTTGCACTGAACGTTGTCCATCCAGCTTCTGTACGTAAGAGTGCAACTGCTGTTCCCTTGAGTAGGGAAAATAATCTCTTGAGAAATTGGTTCTGCACCGTTTCTAACCCCTTAATAGCACTCTCATCCTCACCCCAGATTTTGACTCCATAAAGCATTTGAGGGATCACTTTACTGCCAAATACTTTCAGCGTGGGATCATACTGTTTCCTGCCCTTCATGAAGTAAAACCTCTTCAGAGCCCTGGTCACTCTTTGCACTCTGATTTTCATCACCTTGGTGTGCCACCTCCAAGTCGTTTCACTGAAAAAGACTCCAATATATTTGAGAACACAGGTTTGTTCTAGTTCATGGTGCTCAATGGTCCATTTATATCAGATGTGAGGGCGATCTGGCTGTGACATCTGTCACCCCACTGATCTCCAAGGTTGACTCGGTTGTTCTGGCTGGCTAGGCGGGTGTCCCTCACCACTCCATGTGCGTCCCTCCCGAAACTGCACACCCAGTGGAAGAGGATGACCATCCCAGATAGAAGAAGCGTACTGTTCCTCTTGTAATAAATTTGCCCTTAAATCCTTCCACCACGGCTAGATTAATCTGCATGAGAAGGGTTCTCTTTTTGCTAGGCTACACACTGGTTTGGGTTGAATTCCCAGTGCGAAGGATACACAGAGAGCCATCTTCCTCTCCAAGGGTGCCAACTCCTGGGGGACCCAATCCTTTTGGACCCCCCAATATTTTGAGTGCCCCCCAATGTTCTGAAAAATCAAGGCCAAGCATAGCGTGCCTTCAGTGGGCAGCTCCTTCTCTTCCTCCTGCCACAGAGGGAAAGGAGGTGAGAAGCAGCTCCCAGACAGTGGTGGCAGCAGAAAGAGGAGTCAGCAGCCATTGAAGCCGTGCTGCCGCCACATTCCTACCTCCTCCAACATCATGAATCAATCCCACACACGACCTTGGGCCCCCCATCTCCCTCACAAGTTGGCACCTCTGTTTCTCCCCCTTGCTCCATATGTTATGCATTTTGTTTATTTTACTATATTTACCTAGCCACCCAAGCCCATACTGAGAAGTCCACCATCTAGAAGATCTCTATGTTCTTTTTTGAAACTCCACATAAATGGCTTGTCATGTGTCCCAAATTCAAATTAGATGCTGATACAAGTTTTTGGCTCTTGAGTGAAGTCATACACTTGGTCACAAAGGGTTCCCCGCCCTATATATGCAGGTAGCAGAATTAACAGTGCCAATTTCACAGGGCAGCAACACTATGAACTGTATTCTATACACCAGAAAATATTAACAACCAAGAGTGTAAATAACTGATGAGGATAACGACTGCTCACTGGATCTGGAGGTCTGGCGCACGGCCCCGCCATCCTCCCAAAGGCACACCGCTCCACCCCTTGGTCACCACGGGTTTCCGCCAAACCCAAATTCAAATTTTCCCTATCTGCAGCGGCTTGGGGGGGGGAGGAGAGGACTGCATCTGAGCAGTCCAATAGTAGAAAAGGGGGGCGGAACTGATGCCAGCAGCGCAGTTGGCCCCAGAACGTCATCAGAAGAAGACATAAGAAGGCACAGCGAGAGGAGCGTTGGGGGACAATTGGGTACAAGCATTGAAGTCAGAGGAGTCCCCCAAGTGCAGCGGAGCACTAGCGGCAAGGCACAGCTCATCCAAGCCAAGCACTGGAGCCAGCTGAAGCTCCCAGGTGCGTCAGAACACCGGAGTCATTTAACCCTTGGAAGGGTTGGAAGTGCACAGGGCCACGCCAGTGCTTTAGCCCGCAGTTGGTCACATTTCTGGAAGAGCGCCCAGGCAACGGACCCGATTGCTGGAGTTGCCCCTCTCAAGCTTTGCTGCTCGCACATGCCCAGCGCCATTTTGCGTCCATGTGGCCACACTGCTGGATCATGGTTGGGGGCTAAGTACAGCACCATATTATGACAAGTGCTTTCTGTAATGTCAGCAGTGGGTCTGCCTGAGTTGTGGAAGCACTTGCACCTGATTCTCAAAATGCTCCGTCGGTGCGGCTGCCTGAAGATCTCTGATTTGGAATTTGAGGGTTTACATTTTATCTCCCATGTTTTGAAGCAGCACCTCATGGGGGCTCTTAAGGCACTGGATACACGAATGGTTGGTAACGCCCGACTCTCAGCGCGAGTGGTGTTTGAATGAATTTATTAGTATTTTGGGTCCATAGGTGAAGTTCACATAAGCCTTTTAATAAATGCTGGGGCCTTTAAGACAAGGGATGCATGCATAGTTCAACGTTTGCGTTTAAGCATGAATAGGGCTTGTATGAGTTTATGCACTGGTATAGAAGGCACTCCCTTTAGCCAGCATAGCTCAATGGTTTATTCCCTGCATGGGGCTTGGAGCAGAGGCGGATCCCTGTATGGTGATAGCACGTGTGGCTGGATAGCTCAGTCAGCGTCGTATGAGACTCAATCTCAGGGTTGTGGGTTCGAGCCCCACATTGGGCAAAAAGGTTCCTGCATTGCAGGGGATTGGACCAGATGACCCTTGTGGTCCCTTCCAACTCTACGATTCTATGATCCTTTGCAAGATGCAGATGGAACAACCATATGGAACAACCACACACCCCAGCATTACAGGCTGGATAGCTCAGTGGTTAGAGCATGGTATTAATTACGCCAATAAGCAGGGTATTACTTATACCCACATAGTATAACCTAACGTCTCATTTCCTGTGTTACAGGTGAAAATAGCTTAGTAGTTAGGGCGTGCTGCTGATCATGGGGATCAAAACCTGCAGCCTTGGCATTTTGACCAGCACATATTCTTGTGTGCTGGGTGCTTGGGCTACATGACCCGGGGTCCCTTCCAACTCTATATCCCTCCTTTTATGGAAGGATACAGATAAACACTATGTGTGCTGTTTGTATATATATATATACATTGGTACCTCGGTTTACAAACACAATTGGTTCCAGAAGTCTGTACATAACCTGAAGCGAACTTTCCCACTGAAAGTAATGGAAAGTGGATTAATCCATTCCAGACGGTCCGTGGAGTACTTAACCTGAAGCGTACTTAACCCGAGGTATGAGTGTAATTGGTTCCAGAAGTCCGTACTTAACCTGAAGCGAACTTTCCCATTGAAAGTAATGGAAAGTGGATTAATTCGTTCTAGACGGGTCCGCGGAGTACATAAACTGAAAATACTCAAACCGAGGCTTACTTAAACCGAGGTATGACTGTATGTATATAGGCATACATGCTGTGTATAGACTTACATGCTGTTATCCCCTTGGCTCCGAGTATGGTAAGTTCTCCGGCCTGCAGTCTTCCCATTCCGAAGCTCCACAGCCGGCAATTCTTTGAAGTAGCAACAGAACTGCTGAATGTTACTGTTGAAAGAAGGAAATGTGAACCAGAAATATGAACCGAGAGGTACAGAACCCCCCCCCCGAAGGATTTAACTATTTTCTTTGTAACCCAGCAATGAATAGCTGTAGGGCAGCTATAAAGCACACACACAGATGTAACTTGAACATTCTACAATTGCCTCTCACATACCTGCATGTTAACACACTTGAAATTAAACTGCACAGTAAGAGGTCTGTCTTATGGATCCTCTTTTCAAACACCACAGGGAGTTTTATTTGCAAAATATATCAAGGGTTTTGTCATTTTAGATATGCCACTGGTGGGAATGTAAACTGACACAAATGGAGCTGCAAAACTTGCTCTTATGGGTGTAGAGAGACCCTTCAGATGCACATATTTTAGCCTCAGTGAAATGTCCTACTCTCTTAATACATCACAGGGTGCACAATAACACTTAGCCTAGAAGCCAATTACAGGAGTGGGATTTTTAAAAATAAAGCAATGGGTACCTGAGTGACTGAAGAATCGCATTCATGAAACATGTGTTACCCAGATTCCGAAGGCCTGTAGCACACAGGGCTGTGGTGCTTCCCTGTGAACCAGAGACATCAAGGCAAACAAGTCATCTTACAATAGGCTATCCATCATCTTCCATCCACCTGCTTTCCTTGAAACAGAGGGTTACATGCCTACATCAAGTTTTTTAAAGTATTACATATAAAGTGTTCATCCAATGATAATATGCCACACAGAATTTAGAACACACAGAATGATGGATCCGAGCCAAACCCATAAAGCTTTAACACAGTTTGTGGAAGGGCTGTCACAAATTGCACAAGTTGGAACAGCTGTGTGCCCAACCAGAGGAACAAAGCACCCATATTTCCGCACCTAATTCCGGCTGGCCTGAGACCACCAGTGACCCAGATAATAAATAAGATAATAAATAATATAAAATAATAAAATAATAAGAAGACTTCTCTTATTAGGCCCACTTGTGCAAGCAAAATAGTATTTATTCTTTATTAATATTTTCGATTCTGCAGGCTAGGCTAGCTTAAGAACATGATATGCTGTTCAAGATCACATGGGGGAGCTTTATGCTAAAAGCATGGAATTATTTTATTTGTTATTTGTTTTGTCATTTGATCTCTTAGCTAGCTTGGGTTCCTTTAGGAAATTAGACAGGGCAGAATTTTAGAATGAATGCTGAACCCAGGTTTCCTCCACCCCATGTCTGGGCAACTTGCAGCCAAGTTGCATCCAGTCCAAAGGCCTCTTCAGGCTTTATCAGACACCACAGCCTGCCCTAGGCTGCCTGAGCAGGCAGAGGCACAGTGCCCAATTGCACAGGCAAGTTCAAGGCCCAGCAAAGAAGCCAAGACAGCAACAGCAGCAGGGAGAAGATACTGTAATGGTTCTTGCATTCCCTTCCCCTTATCAGCAGGATCACATGCACTTGGTGTTTCTACTGCTTTTGCAAGCAGCTGGGACAGGAAAGCTGTTCCCTCTTTTCTCTCTGACTAGCAAGAAGGAGGCAGTGCATGAAGGATTTCATTTGCCCTTTTTAGGCAAGTGTGAGGACCAGCAAAGAAATAAAGACTGCCACAGTTCTGCTCTAGCCTGCAGCATTAAGAAATCTTGGAGTTGGGCAAGAGAGGGACTTTCAAAAAGATCCCCACAGATCGTTCATTCAAAAGGAAAAAAATCAACTGGGACCTCTGTTAATCGACTGGCCACCTGGTGAGTCAATGACCCTTGATAGAAAAAAGATTGTCATCCTTGTCTCCACATGCCCAGAACAGAATGGTAGCTCAAGATCAGGTACCCTGAAGAATAACACTTGCTTCAAATTAAAAATATTTTGGGCGGTCAGAATAGTAACCTCTTTGGAGGCTTTGGTATTAAAAACTAGATAAGGTAATGAGCCTATTTCAATACACAATTAAAAGTGTGTGCACCACCAACACTGGAGTGTCACTCAAGAACCAGCAGGTTCATTAGAAAGGTATGCTAACAGCCCAAGACATTTACTAAATGAGCTCCACTGATTAATGAAAACTGCTTCAAAATTATGCTGTACCTACATTTATTTTCAACAATTTGCTGTTTAGGGAGGAGTCTTCCAGAAGTTTTCTTTTCCTCTGTCGGTCTGCTGCAAAAGCTGAACTGTAGTAAATGAATAAATTGGTTAAGACATGCTAAGAAATCTAAATAGAACACACCAAAGATAATCTTGGCCACAATGTCTTGACAACTGCATAGTCACATTTGCAATGATTCCTTTACATACAACAGTGAGACTGATCATTAGTTATAGAAGTTATAATACAAAATAGTCATCTTAAAATAATTTCAGAGCACACTCTCAAATCTGTTCTATTTTCATTAGCATGCAATCATAAAATACCCAAATTAATCTGACTAGGTTATGCTACAGCAGGCACCCTTGAGCATGCCCTAATTAGAACTAAAATTTCTGATCTAAAATAACGAACTCCACTTTCTTGATCAAAGGCTACTTGGCAGAGTATCCCCACAAGAGTCCATCTCTGCTCATACAAGCATTGTTCTAAACATGAAACTTAAGCTTGCCAAAGTTAGTCAACTGAAAGTATGCAACATCTGGAACCTCAAGAGACTTCCATCATTGGACTCCAAGTCAGCAGCAGGCTTTTGCAGTTTAAGCCCACTGTGGTGACAGGTGTTTGGCACCACTAATGCAGCACAGGGGAAGGCCAACCCACATATGAATACATTACACCAGGAAGTTCTGCTATGGCAAGTCTCACAGAAATAAATAACAACTATACAAAACCACAGTGTGCTCTTGCACAGCTCCTATTTATTACAGTGAAGCCTACACAGAATTTCCCAGTGGATTTTGTTCCATGTCAATTAGTGGATGACACTAATTTTCAGCATGCACCCATGCTGTCCTTTCACATACAAATGACAAACTACAGTGGTACCTCGGGTTACAGACGCTTCAGGTTACAGACTCCACAAACCCAGAAATAGTACCTTGGGTTAAGAACTTTGCCTCAGAATGAGAACAGAAATCGTGCGGTGGCAGGGCGGCGGCAGCGGGAGGCCCCATTAGCTAAAGTAGTACCTCAGGTTAAGAACAGTTTCAGGTTAAGAATGGATCTCCAGGACGAATTAAGTTCTTAACCCAAGGTACCACTGTACAAAAAAGGAAAGACACATATAAGTATATAGCTTACTTTTCCAAATTTTGGAGGTGCTCTCGGACTTTCTGTACCAGTCCAAACTTGGTATCATTGACTACGAAGTCATCACAGCGATAACTGCAGTAAGAACACATTAATCAGTAAATGGACAGACTTTAGCACAGCCATACCAACATGAGACTTATGTTGAGCAAATATGGGCTTCTTTTACTGAACAGCAAAAAGTTAGGTGCTAAGAGAACTAAAAGGCAAACTGTATTCACCACCTCCTTTCAGTTGAAGAGGTACAGAAATTGTCTTGCCTTTATGATCTAAGCAGGCTGCATTGAAAAAGGAAACAAGCAAGTGGGTCCTACAGGGGAGGGGGGAGATGTATCCTCACCTGCATAGCAGAAGCAGTTTTCCTATTCACAGTTCCTATCAGCCAGCTATGCCCACTTCCAGGATACAATAAGCTGCATGGAGATCAAGCAAGGCACTCTTCTATTCCCCATTCCTGTTTGCCATATGTCTAGACTATTTACCGGTAGGGATTGTTGTTGGGGTTTCCCCTTAGGTTTGGTTTTTTTGGGGGGGGGAAGCTCCCTCAAGCATGCCAATACTTTCAACACTCACTACCAGAGTTGGTTATTAGGAAGATCAATACAAGTTCAAAGTATGTATTTCCTCTTAACTAAAAGTGAGTGTTCCAAGTGTGGATCCAATTTGATCCTCAATGGCATTTTGCTCAAACCACACATCCCTGCCTATCAGAGGACATCACTGATAATGTCAGTGGATGAGAGAGGGGATAGGGTTTAATCCTACACTGGGCTGTGTGCAGTGTTAGAAACTGAGATATGAAAGCTGGGAGCTAAACAGCACCTTAAACCTAGGTTATGGGCGCAACAATGGAATGTCTAGGCACACTTTTAAAATAACAATATTACAAAGCTGAAAATGAACGAACTGCAACTCTCTATGGCTGCTGTACAGCTGTGAACTTCTTTCATTGTATATTTCCTCAAATTCTGAGCCCAAACATCGTTTCAAGGCATGGTATCCTTTCTGTTTTGGTTGGCTTCTAATGGCTATAGTTAAACAGATATGATATTTTAATCCAGTATAATACTTCCTGGAGTTTACAAAGCAAGCCATATGAATGAAGACAGACTGAGTTAACTGAGTATGTTTAGCTTAATAAGTGGGGCATAGGTAGCCTCAAGGGTGGCGAGTGGGATGGGAAGAGGACAGCTGCTTTTAACTCACAAGCCAGGCTTATAACATCTCACAGACAACATGAGAGGAAAATGCCCAAGAATGCTGCTATATATAGCATGTTGGCACCACTGCCGTACCCACAAAAGGCTGACTGCTATCAGCATGACCCATAACTACACAATCTGCCCCCGCCATGTAAGGAAGATATACGCATTACCCAAAGAGTGGAAACAGCCCAAGAAGCACAGGAACCACACCAATCCTATGCAAATCAGGCTTTCACCAAAAACAAAAGGGGGCAGTGTGGACAGCAATCACACTGCCATAAAATTTGGACATGTGAAGATTCAGGACAGCTATGTGTGTAAGCATACATGCGCTCATGTAAGAGATAGATCTCAAACCAAACTTGACAGAGACTTGATTGAGATTGGAACATGACACTGGCTCTGCTCACACATTCATAATGCTGATTTACAAGTGAGCACACTCTCTCGCCTCAGATTTCTGGGTTTTGTCCTTCAAGACAAAATTGCAAACCTTGATTCCAACACTGATTTGAACTGAGGTGGTGTCTCTCCTTGAATTATGTCTTAAATTAACTCTAGAGGTTTGTAAAAAAAATCCTTCTTTCAGTTGTCCTTTGGGGATCAGGCTTAAAAAAATAATCTTGTAATCTTCTGCAAAAGGGTGAGAAAACTGAAATGAACTGGGCAAAATGTTATTCCATACATGTGAAGATTGCTGCTTTCATTATTTACCCCAAAACCCCAAGATAAGGTGGGATGAACATAGAAATAAAAAACAAGGAAACTGTTCAACTTGTATAGCGTAGTGTAGTGGTTAAGAAAATCAGTTGTAAGCTAGGAAGTCCTAAGTTCAGTTCTTACCACTAGAGGCCCTGAGATAAACCACCATCTCAGTGTACACCTACCATCTACTATATGGGGATAATTCTGGCCTATCTCATAGGACTGCTGAAGGTATTGCCAAGATAATGTGAAGCACTCTCAACAGGCATAAAGCATTAAATATAAGCTACAACTACTAACTGATGATATGCCTTAAAAAACCTTACCAGTATGTACTGTAACTACTGCAATCCATGCACACTGTGTGTTGAATCTTCTCTTGCTTTTCTGTTTTCTTGTGATTAGCTAATGAAACTTGAGCCTCTTCATAATGTTTCTTTGCATGCCCATTCACATATCTGAAAGGAAGAGGGGAAAGAGAGCAAGTTATCAAGAGCCTCCTTTTCCAAGATACAGTAATGCATCTCAAACAAGCATACTGTATGAACAACTGCATACTGTATGAATCAACAAAGTTTGGCTGTTGATTGTTAAATTACTTGGCAGATTTTAAGTGTAGATACCCAGTAGGGTTTGGAAGTCTTCAACAGAATAAGCATACATTCACCTTTGTACATTTTAACGGCCTTTTATGGTTTCAGTCCAATAAAAACATCAGAAACTCTCAGATAAGAGACATTTTTTTAAATACTTCCCAGATTACCTGTCATTTTAATTGAAGAGAAACACTCTAAGTCTTCTCATTCTAAAACGTGTTTTACGTAAATATGCTTTCAGAAGGGGTCAAATGTATATATACCCACCTTCCACAGTGAACACTTGAACAAGTCAGGCAGATCCAAGGACTTTTATTAGATCGGCACACTGTTGAGCATGAAAAAATTGAGAAGTTGAGTTAAACAGACTGTGTGTGGTGCAGTCACATAAGCCAGTTTTTTGAGTTACAAACATCTCTTGTTCAGAAATTATATGAAATGCAACATTTCTCACAATGATGTTTATACAACATCAACTGATTGGTAGTAGGCAGCTCTTGTAAACTACAGAGAAGGAAGCTGACAGAATAAAGGTGGACAGTATTTGAGAGTTGGAGAATGGGTGGGTTATTTTAAAATGTAAACATATATTTTCCATCAGTATATTTCTCACAATCAGATGTTCTACATTTCACTTTCCTGCTATGTTGTAAGCTTCTCTGCTTAGCATGTTTAACCATCTGGTATTAAGTTCAGAGTAAACTGTCATAAAAATCAATTACCTATTATAATCAGCATCATAATATGAACACTTGTTTTCTGACATGATCCTGAACTGATCTACTTAAAATGTGTTAGAATAGAAACTCAGGTATATAAAGCTAATCACCAAATGGCACCTTAAATGGTTACAGTTGCCACAACAATGTCTAGGTGCCATTTTTTTTTGCACTGAAATTTATATCACCATCATCTCTATACAGCTTTATATTTTAAAGGAAAAAAACTCAAAGCAGTGTACACATTAAAACATCTAATAAAACTATCCAGAACAAAAAAATTCAAGCTTCAAGGAAAATATTTCAGATCATTTTCTCTAAGTGGCATTTTGCTTTCCCCATATTTATTTACACTAGAGTACAGTCATACCTCGGAAGTCAAACGGAATCCATTTCGGAAGTCCATTCGACTTCCAAAACGTTCGGAAACCAAAGCGCAGCTTGAAGCCCCATCGGACGGTCGGGATCTGTTCCAAAGAACGTTCGCAAACCAGAACACTCACTTCCGGGTTTGCGGCATTCGGAAGCCAAAACGTCCAAGTACCAAGGCGTTCAACAACCAAGGTACGACTGTACTCTAAGAAGCCAGTGTGGTGTAGTGGTTAAAATGTTGGACCAGGACCTGGAAGATCAGGGTTGAAATACCCAGTGTCATGAAGCTCACTGGGTGACCTTGAGCCAGTCACAGCCTCTTAACCTGCCTCACAGGGTTGTTGTAGGGATTAACTGAGGAGGGGATGAATCATGTGCTCCTTGGCGTGATATAAATGCAATAAATAAGCTATTCTGCTTAACTACTTAAGAAAGCTGGAGGCGTCAGCCAGATTGAGATGTCAGTCGCCAACATGACATCCAGAGATCTCCATGTTGTCACAATTGGACCCATGCCAGTCACAAAATGCGCCTGGCAAATTTTGAACACTAGTTAAACTGGTTACTAAATCTGAACCAGAACCAAACTGGAACATCTACAATCAGCAACGGAACCAGAAACAAACTAAAAAATGGAATGCTTTCACTTGTTTATTATAAAATCCTGTTATGGGAAGCACTGAGGTGCAGTTGGCACTCTACTTATAAGTGTGATTAGAACCAACTTCCAATATGTTGGAAAGAAAACAGAAACCAACCAAGCCATATGGTAAAGATCAGATGCCATACATTTCTAAAGAGGGCAGTCTGTTCTACAGTGATTGGGAAACGGATTAGTGGGTAGTCAGTAAGGATTTTCCACTCTTCCTTTGATTGATTTGAAGATCTGAGTCACTTTCCTGATGTACTAAGAACATTAGAAAGGAAGAAACAGCTCATTTTGCACTAGTCACAATCTCCAAATTGACTCCAAAGCCAATCCATGAAGACTGCAATACAGTGGCCATCCCTTGAGATTCTGAAATCATAAATTACAATTA